>NC_134688.1:230135861-230815861 GCF_050947455.1 Rhinoderma darwinii
CAGAGTCAGATCGCTTTGTGCCGGGGTTTCCGCTTCTAGAGAGAGACTCTGATTCACTGTCTATATGGACAGTGATGTTAGTGGCTCTCTCTAAGAGCGGAATCCCCGGCCGACACTCTGGCTGGGAATTCTGCTACTGGAGAAGCCCCTGGTGTCACTATCCATATATGGACAATGACGTCAGCAGCTCTCTCTAGGAGCAGAATCCCCGGTGTCAGATCGCATTGTGCCGGCGATTCCACTACTGGAGAACCCTTGGTGTCACTATTCATATATGGACAGTGACATCAGGAGCTACTCCTGGAGCAGAATCCCTGCTCTGGCAGGGGATTCCGCTTTTAGAGGTAACCCCTGATGTCACTGACAGAGACATCAGGGTCTTCCTGTAGGAGCGGAATCTTCGGCCAGAGGGATTCCGCTCCTACAGGGAGCTATAGTGGTGCTATTTACAGGAAGGGGGTACCATTTATGGGGGGAGGGGGGTGGCCTTATCTGCAGGGGGATGTTGCTAAATACAGGGGGATGTTGCTATCTACAGGGGTGTGGCGCTATGTACAGGGGGTGTGGTGCTATTTACAGGGGGTGGCACTATTAACAAGGGGTGTGGTGCTATCTACAGGGGTGTGCTATATATAGAGGATGTGGCACTATCTACATGGGCACTGTGGCATTATATTGGCCCTACATACAGGGGAAACTGTGGCACTATATGTACATGGGCACTGTGTGTGGCACTATGTGGGCATTATCTACAGGGAGAACTGTGGCACTATGTGGGCATTGTGACACTATTTACAGTGGGCATTATCTATGTGGGCACTGCCACTATCTATGTGGGCAATGTAGCACTATCTACAGTGGTATTGCGTCACTATCTACATGGGCACTGTGGTGTTTTCAGGGGGTTGGGACATAAAAACCCTAATGATTAAAATTCATACAATTATTTGACGTCCATGAAAAACGGATGGCAATTGGCGGTTAAAAATGGTCAGACAGCCTAGAAATTTTGAGACACATTGATGCAAACAGCCATGAAATACTGACAGTTGATCCGTTGTGGACTGCCATTTTTTTCATGGTCGTGTGTATATATAGCCCTCTTCACTCTCCCCACACAGTGATCCAGGATGACGGAGAGAAAAGTGGACTAATTGTTACAGAGCACTACAGTGTATGGATAGATAGATAGATAGATAGATAGATAGATAGATAGATAGATAGATAGATAGATAGATAGATAGATAGATAGATAGATAGATATTCAATATGTTTTGGTCACTTTCCACATAATTCTGGACCTAACTTTATGTTATACACTTGTGCATGTATATAGTATTTCTGCACTATATCTCTGCTATTCATCTAGATACTTCTGCAATACATTTTAGTATATTTTAGATACAATTAGTTAATATGAGTGAGGGTTCTAAATAAAAGCACAATACCAACTATCTGAGTATACATTTCTTACAACCTATGGATATATAATTTATATCAATACATAATACAATACATAATACATTATACGAGATTGACACTGAATATAACTTTATTATGTTAATGTAAATATGAATTCCATCATAAAAATTTCAATCAATCATATATTCAGCCAACTGAGTAGAGGTATAATGTAAAGTCCGATATATATCTAACTGATGTGACACTAAGGCCTCATGCACACGAACGTAAAATCGCACGTAATTAAGAGCCGTAATTACGGCCCGTAATTACGGGCCCATAGACTTCTATTGGCCACGGGTACCTTCCCGTATGCTTACGGGAAGGTGCCCGTGCCGTTGAAAAATATAGAACATGTCCTATTTCAGGCCGTAATAACGGCACGGGCAGGCCCATAGAAGTCTATGGGGCTCCCGTAATTACGGGTGGCTACGTGTGTGCACCCGTAATTACGGGAGCGTTGCTAGGCTACGTCAGGGGATTGTCACTGTCCAGGGTGCTGAAAGAGTTAACTGATCGGCAGTAACTCTCAGCACCCGGGACAGTGACTACCGCTGGAGTTAATAGTATTAAAAGTTAATTTACCCAGAACTCTTCTTCTTCCTCCAGTATGGCCTCCCGGGATGACGTTTCATCCCATGTGACTGCTGCAGCCAATCACAGGCCAATCACTGGCTGCAGCGGTCACATGGACTGCAGCGTCATCCAGGGATGTCGGACTGGATGTCAAGAGAGGGACGCGTCACCAAGACAACGGCCGGGTAAGTATGAATTTCTTTTACTTTTACTGCGGAAAGGGCTGTCCCTTCTCTCTATCCTGCACTGATAGAGAGAAGGACTGCCGATTAGTGCAGTGCAATTTTGCAGCGAAAAATTTACGGGCATGGGTCCGTAAATACTGGTGCAATACGGATCGAATACGTGTGACCAAGGACCCGTATTTACGCCAGTATTTACGGGAGGATAAGAATCCGTTCGTGTGCATGAGGCCTTAGGCTGTAATAGATTTAACCCCTATCCACTCGAGTAAGTAACTATACGTCGTCGCGGGAGGTTACTTACCGCACGAGGACGTATAGTTACTGTGTTGTCAGCGACAATGTGCACCGGCAACTGGGAGGTCATCTGTCGCCGACTGCGGACACTCCACTCTTGCCAGCCAGCGGTCCTTTGCCACTGATTTTGGCGAATTAACCAATTAATTGTGGCGATCAGTTGCAATGGCCGAATTTTAGGGGTTTCTAGCATATCGGCAGCCCTGGTCCGAAATCGCGGGGTTTGCTGATGTAATATTCGTGGCTGCGGGCTGTCAGCTCCAACCACCCCCTGACAGCTGCAGCCACAAGTCGGCAAGCGCTGGCCCCAGCCTCCTCCTCAGGAGACGCCAGCGCTCGCGTCCACTCACCTCAGCTGGATCACGTAGGATGGGCACGCACGCTCTTTCCCGCTCTTAAAGGGACAGCGCGCACCGGACATTCTGATGACCCTTGACCTGTGAGTACCCTGGACTATAAGCGGGGTCCAGCCCCCTGCTTCTGTGCCTGAGCGTTGTTGTTGTTCCCTATAGTTTGTCTATGTGATGGCCTCCTAGTGTGTTCCTTTACCTGTTCCAGTTCCTGTACCTGTTCCATTTCCTGTTCCTTGCATTTCCTTACCACTGTGTTGTGCCAAAGTCGTGTCGTGCTGTTCCACATCTGACCTGCTTCACCTCGCCTGACGTCTACCTGCTGCCTAGTCCAAGTCGAGCCTGCCTTGCTACTGTCAGAGCTGCCACAGGTACCCTTCGTGATAGTACGATCAGGACATGGACCCCGCTGGTCGATTCAAGACTATAACGACATCACCCGAGATGCGAGCGGATATGCTGGACCTCATGTCTCAACAGGACCAACTCCTCCAGGCGTTGAACATTCTTGCACGTCGGCAGGAGGCACAAGCTGCCGTTCCTCCTACTACACCTCCTGCCAATGTTGATCCTCAGACTACACCTTTTAGCAGTATTAACCCACGTGTTTTTTTGCCACTTCCTGACCGCTATGATGGAGAAGCAAGTACCTGTCATGGTTTTCTTAATCAATGCCAGATCCACTTCTGTCTATATGCTAGGACATTTTCGTCTGATGGTGCCAAGGTCGCTTTTATCATCTCTCTCCTCACTGGCAAGGCTCTTGCATGGGCAAACCCTATCTGGGAGAGACAGGGACCCGAGACCCGTGACTTCCCTGCCTTCCTCCGGACTTTTCGCATGGTGTTTGAGAAGCCTGGACGGGTCTCATCTGCAGCGACCTCTTTGATTAACCTGCACCAAAGAGACACCTGGCATGGACTATCTTCCAGAATTAAGGACGAACTTGCCACCCGGGATCTGCCGTCTACCCTGGATGACCTCATACTACTATCTGCCCGGATTGATATACGGATCCAAGAGGTTCGACGGGAGGGAGCCCTTCCTACTCTGGTCCCTAATTTGCAGCAACCCCTGCTGTCCTCAGATCTCGATCCTCCTCAGGAGTCGGTAATAATGGATCAGTATAAGTTACTGCTACTGCTGTCATTCATAGCGTGATCTCGAGAGATCAAGCTGTGCAGCGATTAAGTCTCACACAAACTTTACCGAAGTGTCAGGATTGTGAATAGACATCGCGTCCTGGCTGGAGGTGATGCATATTCACTGTCAAGACACTTCAGTAAAGTTAATGCGTGTGTATGTGACAGCACAGCATGATCTCGCTAGATCACGCTGTGCTGAGTATGAATGGAGAGAAGTGTATGACGCTGATTGGTCAGCGTCATACACTTCTTTTCACAACGCCCACTCGGTCAAAAGTTAAAAAACACCCAGTTTGGCATTAAGAAAGTAATTAGCATAAATCTAAAATTGCTCATAACTTCCTCAAAAATAATAGTTTTTCAAAATAAAAACAGTGCTGTTATCTACATTACAGCGCCTATCACATTATGTAGGAGAGAGGGCACTTATAATCCGGTGACAGAGCCTCTTTAAACCAATTCATGGCAATTAATTAATATATATATGTCTGTGTGTGTGTTTATATGTACCTGTGGGTATAGTTATCAGAGTGTGTTATCTGTGGTGTTACAAGCAAGTAGGTAGCGCCGCACAGCCATCCTTCCTGTTTTAGATAAATAAATTGTACTGACCTTGCCACGTTCCTCCACCCCCTCTAGACAGGACCCTTCATAGGCCAACGTGATGCAGTGATGTCATGCCTAATGTGGCCTGCAGTATATAGTATTCAATTGCATCTGTGTCATGAGGATGCAGATACAAGTGATTATGGCTGTCGCTAGCACCGGGCCCGCACCCCGGTTCAAGCAACACCACCGGGCATGAGGGGGCCCGTGCCGCCCGGCCCATTAATGCTATGTGGCGGACGGTGCTGAGAGGATGGGTGCCCTCGGCAAGTATGCAGTTACCCCCTGGAGATACGTGGCACCAATCAAAAAATCTGGGGCATGAGCTCCGAGTGGAAGCTCCTGCATGTGGATTTTGCAGAGGATTGGGCTGCAGATTTCACCCTATACATTGAAAAGGTATCATTTTATGTGATGGATTTAAAAATCTGCAGCATGCTCATATTTCTGCTTCAAATTTTTCTGCTACTTGGATAGAAAAAAAAACATCTACATGTATTGTACTATAAGTTGCCACAGATTTGTGGTGCAGAATCCACATTGCCAATCTGCCATGTACTGAATGTGGCCTTATAGCGCATCTGCCATTAGACAGGTATATCCTAAAACACATTCACTGCACCTACAAGAATGCTGTGAAAAAATAAACCTACTAGGCACTTAAGGCGAAATGCACACTGCGTACTACGTGCAGATTTGCCATGCATATTTTCTTGCGGCAAATCCAAATCCGCAACGTAATACAGTACCAGCAAAGTAAATGAAACTTCAAGAATTCTCATCTACACGTTGCATATTTTTTCTGCACGTAAATTGAACTGCAGTGCATATTTTAAAGTCCGCAGCATCTCAATTTATCTTGCGTTTCTGCCTGTGAATTGTAATTGACTAGTTTATAAAAAAAAAATCACACCTAAAAAAGCTAAAAAAAAAACATACTATTAGGTGTGGATTTTACCTGCAGAATTACCTGCGTTTGCCTGGGGTTTTGATGTGGATTTTCTTCACCAAATTACGCAACATGTGCATGTAGCCTTAAGGAGTTGTCCAGTTTCTGGAAATAAATGTTTGTTTTATAACTAAAAGTTATACAATTTTCATATATACTTTCTGTATTAATTCCTTTTCAAGATCTCTGCTTGTTAATATTCAGTAGGAACATTCACTGTTTACTTCCAGTGGATAAAATTCTGTCCATGATCATGTGATATAATTCATACCTACCAGAGTAATACAAATCATTCACCAATTCTGCACCCAAGAAGACATCTAGGATATTGCATCTACCTGGACAGCATTATTTACTTCCATCCAACATGTCATTTGATTAGATATGTGTACCTAGAGCTAGATGTGATTATTGTACAGCAATTATTGTACAGCAACAACGCTCTCCAGGGAGCTGCACTTCTCAAGATCTACCCTTTGGGACAGACGTTCAATAATTTATTTATAAAGAAATTCTTAGCAGGTTGAGCTGAGGAAAAGGTAGGTTATCTGTCATGCAATATATTTTTCAAACTCCCATAATAAATAGCAAGAGATCATCAAATGAGGTGTAATAATGAACTCAATGAGCTACTTCTATGACCAGCCATGCATGGGAGGTCAAGAAAAAAGTCCAAGGAAGAGAGTTTGCCATGTTAATGTACCACTTTTATGACACCGACACATCAGCGTTAGACCAGCAGCTATAATGAAAGATTTTATCTTTAAAAGAAACTTCATAGAAAAAGGAAGAAAGATGTTATATAAAATGAGCGTTTCAGCCTGATAAATGGATGATCCTATGTGCTTCCTGTGTGATGTCAGAAGAGACAGATATATTTTTTGGAGGTGCAGACCTTTTACCGACGTGACTAAACTGAGAATCCTCTTGGCTTGTCATATTTAATTTCGTTTGGTGTAAAGGATGTTTAGACTGTGCCTGTTAATGAAGAAAGATGAGACATAATATAATTGTAGGTATCACTAATCATATTTTTTGCTATCTCATTTTGAGTCATTTCCTGCGATAGATTAACAGACAGACAAGTTTTAAAATATATGACCTACAAACAGATGAAAACAGCTTTATCTTATTCTCCCAGGAAGTTGGTTCATGGGGGGGGGGTTAATAATGCAAGAGAAAGTGATCTTTTTTAAAATAAAATATAATAGTACTATTTTTTAGAGTTTGACCATAGGAGTGTACAAAGCATTTTACCAAGGTAAAGGGTTCACAGGGGGCAGGTATGCACATGCAACGCGCACGGAGAACAATAGATGTTCGATCCACAATCAGTGTACTTGTTATACAATGAATCATCATATACTGATTCTAAACACTGCAATACTGTACAAATAGAGATATATTCACATTGGCATCAGGGCCTCCGCTAAGGCTGTCTAACAGCAATAATAATATAGCAGGCTGAGCTACTCTTTCCAGTAAAAAAATGGACAGCCTGACCGATCCCATTATAAGTCAATGGGATCCGTTGGGGTCCATTCGCATCTGCCGTGCAGCAGATCCATCATACCAGTCACGACTGGCCGAACAGCCTGACAGATGCCAATATGAACAGATCATAATGGTCACATGTTCTGTTCACATAAATGATATTGCTATAGTCAAATGATTCCATCAATTATGTAAAATACATCATTTCACTGTGAGTGTATACATTTTTGTGGGTTCTCCGACTGACTTCGTTAGTACATTAACACTATACCTACCATGCATTATTATGAAAGCTGTTATGCAAACATTAGAACGGTATTACAAATTAACTGTGTGGGGCACATAAGGGACTGTCTGTCACCTCATGACATGTCACTGTTCTCACCCGAAACATGTGTATGTTAGCTGCTTATTTAAGCCATTTGGGGCAATACTATTAAGTATAAAAATCCACTGAAAGACTTTGTGTAGAAGGCGACAATCATAATTGTCACCTCGTGGTGATTGTCTTATATGCAAGTAATTAATGTCACCCTTTTTGCAGAAACGTACACGTTTCTTGTGAACCGCTGAGTACAGTCCTGTGGGTGTTTCTAGTGTACAGTGGTTAGTACCTACCAAACGTAGTCGCAGGAGGACAACTGGTGATCCAGCGATGGGGTCATTGGTGCCCAAGGCTCATTGATGAACACGAAAGCGAAGGATAGCCTGTCTAGTCTGTTCCCACTGAATTACTGTAGAACAAATTGCTGAAAAAGTTGATGCTGGCTATGCTAGAAAGGTGTCAAATCACACAGTGCCCACAGCTTGTTGTGTTTGGGGCTGTGTAGTGCTCATGTTGACCTCTGTCCATCGCCAAAAGAGCCAACAATGAGTATATGACCATCACGACTGACTCGTGGAGCAATAGATAAAAAGTAGCTTGGTTTGATGAATCACATTTTCTTTTACAACATATGGACAGTCAGGTGCGGGTGCATTGTTTTTTTTTTTACTTGGGGATGAGATGGCGCCATGATGCACTATAGGAAGAAGGCAAGACAGCAGAGGCAGTGTTATTCTCTGGGCAATGTTCTGCTGGGAAACCTTGGGTCCTGGCATTCATGTGAACATTACTTTGAGACGTACCACCTACCTAAACATTGTTGCAGCCAAAGTCTCCCTTCATGGCAATGGTATTCTCTAATGCAGTGGCCTCTTTCAGCAGGATAATAACCCCTACTGCACTGCTAAAATTGTTCAGTAATGGTTTAACGAACATGTCAAAGAGTTAAAGGTGTTGATTTGGCCTCCAAATTCCCAAAATCTCAATCTGATCTCAATCTGTGGGATGAGCTGGTAAAACATGTCTGATGCAAGGAGGCCTTAAATACAGGGCTTAAAGGAGCTGCTGTTAACATCTTGGTGCCAAATACCACAGCACATCTATAGAAGTCTGGTGGAGTTCATGGCTCTACGGGTCAGAGTTGTCTAAGTTAGTGGCACTCTCTCTTTGTGATGAGCCACCAGTTGCTTCATGTTCGCCGCTGATACTACTGGGGCACAAATGGGAGATTCTAACCCTGTAATCTGCCCCCTCTACCTTGTGTATGCCCCGGTGAGAAAGGAAAGAGATGTTTGGCAATTGCAGAGTAGTAAGAAAATATTTGCTAGACTGTGCTATATATTTTCTATGAAAAGTCATGCAGGGATACCAACATAACACACCAGGAAATTTTGTCCACAATAAACGGTTTTCTTTTTAATAATTTAGGCCTCATGCACATGACTGTAATTTTTATCTGCAATTATCGATCCGTAATTGAGGATAAAAATACTGATCCATTAATTTCTATGGGCCACGGACACCTTCCCGTATAGTTATATATTTTTTGCATTTACGGACCGCGCTCCGATACTTTTTAATATGAGCAAGGCCAGCAAATGCGGGTGACAGTCTGTGGCCTATCCGTGCTTTAATCATGGACCGTAAGCACAGCTACGGCCTTGTCCAGGTGGCCTTAATCTGGACACATAATCTGCGTTTTGCAGCGTTTTTGTGTCATTTTTAATGCCATTTTTTTTTGCGGAATTTGTTAGTGCAGACAGATGTTACATAAATGTCTACATTCAAATATAAAATGCCCTTGTAATCACGGGGTAGGGAGACGAACAGGTGAGCCCTAATCTACCCGCCACTCAGTCCCTGCCTACTTGCACAGCCCGTCCTAGGCGACGGCTTACAACTGGGCGATGGTCCCTACGCTCAATATGTGTACGACAGACAAACAGACAAGGGTACACAGAAGCTAAGGGAAATGGGGCAGTTGCCCACGGCAACACCGTGAGCAACAGGAGTAGTGAACGAGCTGAGTCAAACCAGGAGTGTACGAGGTACCAAACGCAGAGCAGGAGCGTAGTCAGTAAAGCCAGAGTCAAAATGAAGCAAGGTCAATAATAATAGCAGGAGCAGCAGAGCCAGGAAACAGGAAAGAATCACAGGCAAAGACAAGCAGGAAATGAAGGTATAAATAGGCCGAGGGCGGGAGCTAGAACCGTCTGGCCAGGCTGTGATAGGTTCTCCCACTCCTGAGCCTACCAGCAAAAATTTTGGCGATGCGTATGCAACCGCTCCTGCCCTTAATTATTGGAGAAGAGCAGGTGGGGTTTGTGAAGGGACGAGAGGGCAAACATAATGTGAGCAGAGTTTTGCATGCTGTTCTCCATGTTCGTAAATCAAGAGGCTCTATGGTTTTGTTGGGCACGGATGCCGAAAAGGCTTTTGACAGGGTTTGTTGAGAGTACATGAGGAGAGCTTTATTGAAATTTAATTTCCCATCCACATTTATAGATGCTATATTTTCCTTGTATAGGGGTCCTTCTGCTAGGATTCAAGCTAACGGATCCTTGTCTGGCCCCTTTTCAATTTTGAATGGAACTAGGCAAGGATGTCCTTTGTCACCGTCCCTTTTTGTTATTATGTTGGAGCCACTTCTTTTGAAATTTCACCAAACTGATTGCATCTAGGGTTTCCGAATTGGGGGACGCGTTCATAAGACGGCAGCCTTTGCAGATGATTTGCTGCTATTGGTTACGAATCCCCTTACTGCACTTCCGCTGATCTTGGATGTCTTCACTCTATTCGGAGACATCTCCAATTTTAAAATTAATAATGGGAAATCTGAGGCCTTGGGTATTTCTTTACCGCATAATCAGTTAGTATACTTGAAGTCCATATCTTCGTTTAAATGGCAACCGTTGGCTATCCAATATTTGGGCATTAAAATTCCAGCAGATCCCAGACATATATTTTCCCTGAACGTCGCCCCTCTTGTCCCGAAAATCCAAAAATTTCTGTCTAAAATTAATATACCCTTTCTTTCATGGATTGGTAGAAAAAACTTATTGGCCACCTATGTGCTCCCTCAGATCCTATACCCACTGCAAAACATTCCTATAGACCTTCCGGCTAGTTACTTCAATAGGTTCAGGAGTCTTTTTATAAATTTTTTATGGAGGGGGAAGCGCCCCAGATTGGCCCATAGAATACTAATTTTAAAAAAGAAACAAGGGGGGTTATCCTTACCAGATATAGGGTTGTATTATGAAGCAATTCAACTGCTTTGTTGGTCACAGCTTGCTAACGTCTCTCTTAACCATAGCTACTTAGACCTGGAGAGACGGGTCCTCTCGGAGGAATACCTACCCTTGCTTTGGGTCAAATTACCGTTGCTGCCGAAAACAATTTTAGTTAGTGATATGACGCGAGGTATGCTTAAAGAATGTCAGAGGTCTAAGGTATTGAACATGGCTAGAGGTTACCTCTCTCCAATAGCTCCATTGGGGGTCCTTCCTTATTTTACAGATAGGGTAACCTCTCTTGGGTCGCTGTTATGGCCTTAAGGTTAGGGAAATTGCTATCGGTAGGGTTACCCCGGATCTGAATGCACTGTTAGGTCAATCAAGTGAGACTGGTGGATCTACTTGTGCTACTAATGTGACATTTCTTCATCGGTATGACTTTGAATCAGCGTGCTGCAAGTTCTTAGCTGCGGCTCCTTCTCCATATCCAAACCCTACTTGGATGGAGAACTATACACTTATGCCTCAGTCACCAGCTAGAGCCCTGTCCAAAATTTATACCAAACCTCTTTTAGATTTGGTCCCGTCCAAACCCTGTTTCTTACTGGCGTGGGAAAAAGAATTAGATATTGTTCTTTCACAAAGGGAAGTCTCCTTTATTTTGTCAAGATCTCATGGGTTCTAGTGCTGTGTAAGGCATCAGGAGAATTCTTACAAATTGCTAACTCGTTGGTATAGAACTAGTGCATATCTATATCAGATACGTCTCCTCTCTTCAAATGTTTGTTGGAGATGTGGGTTGTCTCCTGGATCCTTGTCACATATCTGGTGGTTTTGTCCCAAAATCAGACCTTTTTGGGCTCAGGTGGAAAGAGCTATTAATGATATTGTTGGTTGCTCTTTAATATTGACACCTGAACTAATTCTTTTATGGCTTCCATCGAGAGACTTTACCCCTGTACGCAATAACTTGGCCACCTTAATGATCTCGGCGGCTAAACTGTTGATACCATTGAAGTGGCATATTGAGGACCCTCCTTCCATGGATATGTGGTGGTCTAAGGTTCATCAACTTCACTCATTGGAAGAACTCTTGGGATGGCATACCTTCTCAAGGGACGTGTTCCTGAAAGTTTGGAAGCCATGGAGGGATTATCATAAGAGAACGGGAACTGGGATGTGACTTGGATCCTGGTGATGTAGTACCTGATATACTTATCTGATTGAAGGCCCCAGGGGGGATCTCCATCTGAGTTACCTATTTCGGTGGGGTACATGTCCTTATGATCCCTTTACATAATACCTTTACGCAATATGTATGGCTGACTTTACTACCTGTTCTAGGTGTTGACCACATCTGAGTGATAGAGTATGTACTGGAAATGTGTATATCTTCTTTATGTTCTATTTTTGCTCTGGTAATCATACCACATATTTCCAAGTTTTTGTGCTAGAGATACGTTCTATTGTGTTTTTCTTTTTTTGTGTTTTCATTTATGATTTTATGTCTGTTTGTATGTTTCTTTGACCCGTTATTTAGCAGGGGTTACTTTCGTGAGAACTCCTCCATCAGGAATTGTTTTTCTGCTGGATTTGCCTTATTGCAATTTTGTTATACGGAAATGATTGTATATAATGCACTGCTTAAATATTTGTTCTTGTTGTGATTAAATCTTGGAAAAATTGTGTCTTTAAATAAAGAATTTATTTAAAAAAAACAAAAAAACAAGGTAGCTAACCTCTTAGCATTGGGTAGTTTCTTGAGGGGCACAAAGTGGCACATCTTACTGAAGCGGTCTACTACAACCCACACCACCGACTTGCCTTCAGATGGGGGCAGATTGGTGATAAAATCCATGGAGATATGGGTCCAAGGTCTCTGTGGAATGGGCAAAGAACATAATAAGTCTGCTGGTTGGGACCTGGGAGTCTTGGACCTAGCACAAATTTCACAAGCGGCAACGTAGGCCTTAACGTCTTTAGGCAACCCAGGCCACCAATAGTTTCTGGCAATGAGGTGCTTGGTACCCAGGATGCCTGGATGGCCAGATAGTGCAGAGTCATGATTTTCCCTGAGTACCCTTAGCCGGAATTGCAGGGGAACAAACAGCTTGTTCTCAGGAAGGTTCCCGGGAGCTGAAACTTGATCAGCCGCAATTTCGGAGACTAAGTCAGAATCAACAGAGGAAATGATTATACCTGGGGGCAAAACACAAGCAGGATCTTCCTCCGATGGAGGGCTGGCCATGAAGCTACGCGACAGTGCATCAGCTTTAATATTTTTAGACCCAGCCCTATAGGTGACCAAAAAGTTGAATCTAGTAAAAAACAACGCCCATTGAGCTTGTCTCGGGTTTAGCCTCCGGGCAGATTCTAGGAAAACCAGATTCTTGTGGTTGGTAAGGACCGTTACCTGGTGCCTAGCCCCCTCCAGCAAGTGGCGCCACTCTTCAAATGCCCATTTAATGGCTAAAAGTTCGCGGTTGCCAATGTCATAGTTACTCTCAGTGGGCGAGAACTTCCTGGAGAAGTAGGCACAGGGACGGAGATGGGTGAGGGTCCTGGTACCTTGGGATAAGACAGCACCCTCTCCCACCTCGGAGGCGTCAACCTCCATGATGAATGGCTCCATTTGGTTAGGCTGAATCAGCACTGGGGCCGAGATAAAGCACTTCTTAAGGACCTCAAAAGCCTGGACCTCCTCCGGAGGCCAGTGGAGGAGATCAGCACCTTTGCGAGTAAGATCCGTAAGAGGCATAGCGATGACCGAGAAGTTAGCAATAAATCTCCTGTAATAATTAGCAAACCCCAGGAAGCACTGTAACGCCTTCAGGGAGGCAGGTTGGACCCATTCAGCCACAGCTTGAACCTTGGCAGGGTCCATGCGGAATTCATTAGGAGTGAGGATTTGACCCAAAAATGGTATCTCCTGCAACTCAAACACACATTTTTCGGTTTTAGCAAAGAGTTTGTTTTCCCGAAGGACCCTGCAGCACCTTCCTGACATGCTCAATGTGGGAGGACCAGTCCTTGGAAAACACAAGTATGTCATCAAGGTACACTACAAGAAATACCCCCAGGTAGTCTCTTAAAATCTCATTTATGAAATTCTGGAAGACCGCGGGAGCATTACACAACCCAAAGGGCATAACGTGGTATTCGAAATGACCTTCGGGCGTGTTAAACGCAGTCTTCCACTCCTCCGCTTCTTTGATTCGGATAAGGTTATAAGCCCCCTGAAGATCAAACTTAGAGAACCATTGGGCCCCCTGAACCTGATTGAAGAGATCAGGAATCAAAGGAAGGGGATACTGGTTCCTTAGAGTGACCTTATTAAAGTTTCGGTAATCGATGCACGGCCTAAGACCACCATCCTTCTTCCCTACGAAGAAGAAGCCAGCACCTACCGGAGATGTAGAGGGGCGAATGTAACCCTTGGCCAGGCATTCCTGGATATACTCTCTCATGGCTTCACGTTCGGGACAAGAGAGATTAAATATCCTACCCTTGGGAGCTTAGCTCCTGGTACCAAATCGATAGCGCAATCGTATTCTCTATGAGTAGGTAACACTTCGGAGGCCTTTTTAGAAAAAACATCAGCAAAGTCCTGAATAAACTCAGGTAGAGTGTTTACCTCCTCAGGGAGAGAAATAAAATTAACAGAAAAACGTCATGCATTCATTACCCCATTTGGTAAGATCCCCAGTATTCCAGTCAAACGTGGGATTATGCATCTGCAACCAGGGAAGGCCTAAAAGCAAATCGGACGATAATCCCTGCATCACCAGCACAGAGCACTGCTCCAAATGCATGGAGCCAACAATGAGTTCAAAAACAGGGGTATGCTGCGTAAAATAACCATTAGCAAGTGGAGTGGAGTCGATACCCACTACCGGGACAGGTTTAGGCAAATCAATTAATGGCATAGCTAGAGACATAGCAAATTCCACAGACATAATATTAGCAGAAGACCTTGAATCCACGAAGGCACTGCTGGTAGCAGACCTACCCTCAAAAGACACCTGAAAGGGAAGCAAGATCTTATTAGGTTTCATATTTACGGGAAATACCTGTGCGCCCAAGTGACCTCCCCGATGGTCACTTAGGCACGGAAGTTCTACCGGCTGCTTATTCTTATGCCTAGGACAGTTGTTCACTTGATGCTTGTCATCCCCACAGTAGAAGCAGAGACCATTCTTCCTGCGGAGTTCTCTACGTTGTTGGGGAGACACGGAGGCCCTGAGTTGCGTTGGTTCATCCGAGTTTTCAGTGGAAGAACGAAGCAACGGAACCTCCGGAGCCATCATTGGGAAGCCAGAGGAGAAAGCACAAAAACGTTCAAGTCGTCGTTCCCTGAGACGTCGGTCAAGACGTACCGCTAAAGCCATAACCTGATCTAGAGAGTCTGAAGAGGGATAGCTAACTAATAGGTCTTTCAGGGCGTTCGACAGACCCAATCTAAACTGGCACCTCAAGGCAGGGTCATTCCACCGAGAAGCTACACACCACTTCCTAAAGTCAGAACAGTACTCCTCAACGGGTCTCTTGACGTAAGGTCACCAGCTGACTCTCGACAAAGGCAGTCTTGTCAGTCTCGTCATATATGAGCCCGAGAGCAGAAAAAAAAAGATCAACAGAGGAAAGTTCAGGGTCGTCAGGAGCCAAGGAGAAGGCCCATTCTTGGGGCCCGTCCTGGAGCCGGGACATAATTATACCCACTCGCTGGCTCTCAGAACCTGAGGAGTGGCGTCTTAGAAGGAAATAGAGCCTACAACTCTCCCGAAAGGAGTAAAAAGGCAACTTGAGGTGGGGTTCAAGAGGTGAGGTGGAGGGCACTACCAGGGTAGCATCACGCTAACAGGTGAGCCCTAATCTACCCGCCACTCAGTCCCTGCCTACTTGCACGGCCCGTCCTAAGCAGCGGCGTACAAATGGCCGACGGTCCCTACGCTCAATATGTGTACGACAGACAAACAGACAAGGGTACACAGAAGCTAAGGGAAATGGGGCAGTTGCCCACGGCAACACCGTGAGCAACAGGAGTAGTAAACGAGCCGAGTCAAACCAGGAGTGTACGAGGTACCAAACGCAGAGCAGGAGCGTAGTCAGTAAAGCCAGGGTCAAAATGAAGCAAGGTCAATAATAATAGCAGGAGCAGCAGAGCCAGGAAACAGGAAAGAATCACAGGCAAAGACAAGCAGGAAATAAAGGTATAAATAGGCAGAGGGCGGGAGCTAGAACCGTCTGGCCAGGCTGTGATAGGTTCTCCCACTCCTGAGCCTACCAGCCTGAGTGGTAGCAGATCGAGTCACTCTATCAGACCTAGGATCAGGTGCAGACTGATTAACCACAGAAGCTGTGTCTGTCAGATCCTTTACAGCCCTACACAGAACTGCGTTTTGGTTTGTAGCCTTTTTGAGACAATTTTGTAGTCATTGGCGTTTTTTCCAAACGCTGTATGCTCTGCGTATGGTGTTTTTTCAGGCATTTTTTTTCCATAGGCTTCTCTGCAGGACTGCCAGATAAAAAGCATCTACAAAATGAAACCAAATGAAAAATGCCATTAAACACGGCTTAAACGCATTTTACATTTTAATAATGCTAGTTTTTAAAAGTACTTTTTGATGCTGTTTAAATTGCCAGTAGGAGGCATAAAGACTATTTTGGGCCATATCGGCTATTTTGGGTGTGAGTAAGATCAAGGGCACCATGTTGGGGTACACATAATTTATTGATTAGGCTGTGTTCACACGACCTATTTTCAGACGTAAACGAGGCGTATTATGCCTCGTTTTATGTCTGAAAATAGGGCTACAATACGTCGGCAAACATCTGCCCATTCATTTGAATGGGTTTGCCGACGTACTGTGCAGACAACCTGTCATTTACACGTCGTAGTTTGACAGCTGTCAAACGACGACGAGTAAAAATACAGCCTCATCAAAAGAAGTGCAGGACACTTCTTTCAGACGTAATTTGAGCCGTTCTTCATTGAAGTCAATGAAGCACAGCTCAAAATTTACGGCTGTCAGAGCAGCCTCGCAAAATGCGAGGAGGAGCATTTACGTCTGAAACGAGGCAGCTGTTTTCTCCTGAAAACAGTCTGTCATTTCAGACGTAAAAGCCACTCAACGTGTGCACATACCCTTAGCTTTTATATTTTTTTTTTGGAGGGAATACAAAAAAACAGTAATTCCGCCATTATTTTAGGGGATTTCTTTGCTGTTTACCATGCTGTGCAAAGCACATGTTAACTTTATTCTATGGGTCCGTACAAATATGCCGATATCAAATATGTCTTATTTATGTTTTAGTACTTTAGTGCACATTAAAACATGTTTTATGGAAAACGAAATTTTTGTGTTGCTTATTTTTTGCTAGAAAAGCTCCCAATCTCGAGGACTGGGTTCCTTTAACCCCATCCCATCCACGCCTGGTGAGATGGCTGCTGGCGGCCGAATCCAGGCAACACTAAGTAGCAAGGTGGCTGCAGGGCCGATTCTAGCTTTTTTGCTGCCCGAGGAGAAAATTGAAATTGCGCCCACCCAGCCTGTTCTACATCGCTAGCAGCCTCACACAAAAAAATTCAAATCAGACCACCCGTCATTTTGCTGCAGATCATACAGTGACTACATTACTGATTAGAGGCAGAACAAAAATGTACATTAAGTGACTCACCGGTGACATCTCAGATTGTAGTTGTTTTTTTTCTCTTTTCTTCTCCATCCGGTGCAGACCTCTATGATGACTTTTCCCGGCCATGGCTCATTTCAGCATTTTTCCGTTTAGAAGCTTTCAGCTTCTCACTGTTCAAACATTTCTGCAATCATTTAAATGAAGATACAATTCTTATGGTGCCTCTACACAATGCCTATGAAATATAATAGCACAATACACTTCACCTCTAATTATAATAGTACCATACACTGTGTCCCATACACACTCACACAAACACACACACTCAGTGCCCCCTGTAGATAGTGCGCCCCATAGAGCCCCCTGTAGCTAGTGCCCCACATAGAGCCCCCTGTAGGCAGTGCCCCATATAGAGCCCCCTGTAGATAGTGCTCCACATATAACCCCCACCTCCTGTAGATAGTGCTGCACATATAGCCCCCCTGTAGATAGTGCTGCAAATATAGCCCCCACATACAGCCCTACCTCCCTGTAGATAGTGCTGCACATATAGACCCCACATACAGCCCTACCCCTGTAGATAATGCTGCACATATAGCCCCCCACATACAGCCCTACCCCCCTGTCTAAATTGCTGCACATACAGTCCCCCACATACAGCCCTACCCCCTGTAAATAGTGCTGCACATATAGCCCCCCACATACTTCACTACCCCCGTGAACATAGTGCTGCACATATAGCCCCCCACATACAGCCCTACCCCCCTGTCGATATTGCTGCACATACAGTCCCCCATATACAGCCATACCCCCTGTACATAGGGCTGCACATATAGCCCCTCACACTTTTAGCAAAAGAAAACAAAACTTTACATACTCACCTAAACCCGTTCCGGTGCAGTCTTCTTCCAATGCAGGTCTCCTGGGGCTGAATGACATGGCACTGAGTGGCAGAGCATGTCATTCTGCCCGGCCAATCAGTGCCTTTCAACATTACGTCGTTGAAAGGCGCTGATTGGCAGGCTGCCTTGCCCTGTCATTCAATGACGCTAGTGGCGTGATGACGTCATCGCGATGCTTGTGTTGTCAAACGGCACTGAGTGGCAGGCCAAGTAATTCTGTTCGGCCAACCAGCGCCTTTCAGCGTTGCCTAGTTGAAAGGTGCTGATTACGTCATTGTGCCATTTACGTCGTCAAAAGACGTTGAGTGGCAGGGCAAGTTATTCTGCTCGGCTAATCAGTGTCATTGAAAGGTGCTGATTGGCAGGCTGACTTGCCCTGTCATTCAACGACATTAGTCAAAGGCGCTGAATAGCTGGGCATGGAATGTGTCCCGCCATTCAGCGCTTATGCATGTAGTTGTATCTGAGTCTTATAGACGCAGGACCAATTATAGTGCAGGAGGGGTGGTGGCGGCTGGTTTCAGTGACGCCGACGCCCCCACAGAGAGGCAGCAGGGCGCCGCCTGAGGCGAGATGCTCATCTTGCCTCGTGGATGGTGCGGCCCTGGGTGGCCGAGATTACGGAAGCAGCCGAGCACGCTGAGCCACACTGTTTCTGTAACTCCCATAGAAATGAAGGTAGTTACAGAAAAAGCATGGAACAGTGATTTACATTGTAAGGCTGGGTTCACACAACCTATTTTCAGACGTAAACGAGGCGTATTATGCCTCGTTTTACGTCTGAAAATAGGGCTACAATACGTCGGCAAACATCTGCCTATTCATTTGAATGGGTTTGCCGACGTACTGTGCAGACGACCTGTAATTTACGCGTCGTCGTTTGACAGCTGTCAAACTACGATGCGTAAATTGACTGCCTCGGCAAAGAAGTGCAGGGCACTTCTTTGCAACGTAATTTGAGCCGTTCTTCATTGAACTCAATGAAGAGCAGCTCAAGATATACGAACGTCACAGACGCCTCGTATATTACGAGGAGGAGCATTTACGGCTGAAACGACGCAGCTGTTTTCTTCTGAAAACAATCTGTCATTTCAGCCGTAAATGCCTGCTATCGTGTGAACATACCCTTAGGCTGGGTTCACACGACCTATTTTCAGACGTAAACGAGGCGTATTATGCCTCGTTTTACCTCTGAAAATAGGGCTACAATACGTCGGCCCATTTGAATGGGTTTGCCGACGTACTGTGCAGACGACCTGTCATTTACGCGTCGTCGTTTGACAGTTGTCAAACGACGACGCATAAATTGACTGCCTCGGCAAAGAAGTGCAGGACACTTCTTTGCAACGTAATTTGAGCCGTTCTTCATTGAAGTCAATGAAGAGCAGCTCAAGATATACGAGCGTCACAGACGCCTCGTATATTACGAGGAGGAGCATTTACGGCTGAAACGACGCAGCTGTTTTCTTCTGAAAACAATCTGTCATTTCAGCCGTAAATGCCTGCTATCGTGTGAACATACCCTTAGGCTGGGTTCACACGACCTATTTTCAGACGTAAACGAGGCGTATTATGCCTCGTTTTACCTCTGAAAATAGGGCTACAATACGTCGGCCCATTTGAATGGGTTTGCCGACGTACTGTGCAGACGACCTGTCATTTACGCGTCGTCGTTTGACAGTTGTCAAACGACGACGCGTAAATTGACTGCCTCGGCAAAGAAGTGCAGGACACTTCTTTGCAACGTAATTTGAGCCGTTCTTCATTGAAGTCAATGAAGAGCAGCTCAAGATTTACGATCGTCAAAGACGCCTCGCATAATGCGAGGAGGAGCTTTTACGTCTGAAACGAGGCAGCTGTTTTCTCCTGAAAACAGTCTGTCTTTTCAGACGCAATAGGCACTTCTCGTGTGCACATACCCTTATTGTAACTCCCAAGTTCTGGATATAGCTAAGCTCGCTGTGCTACGCTGTTTCCGTATCTTCCATACACTTCTATTTGAGTTACAGATACAGCCAGCACGCACCGACCTCACTCAGACCGCCACAGCCATATTTGGCTCTGTCCGACCCTCCTCCTGCTCCTAAATGTGACGGGGCCAAGTAGCGAATGACGCGGTGGCAGTGCGGTCTGAGTGAGGTCGGACCAGACCAAATGATTAGTATTAGGCCTGCGGGCCGGACTTTCCCCACCCCTATTCTAAGAGTACAGACGCACGTAGCGTAAACACTGCAGAATTGTTGTCCGGATTTTCTGTGCAGACATTCCGCAGCGTTTACAGTAGCAGCAAAGTGTATGAGGTTTCAACAAATCTCATCCACATGCTGCAGAAAAAACCCCGGATATAAGACATGTGGAAAGTGACTTACTCTATGGATTTTGAATCCACAGCATGTCAATTTATGTTGCAAAAATGCTACAGAATTTACGCAAGGAAAGTGCGGTCGGAATTTCTGCATTATTTACACTATGTGTAGCCTTATGCTATGGTCACACGGCCGTAAACGCCCTGAAAAATGGCTAAAAATACGGAGGCTGAATGCCGCTAAACATCTGCCTATTGATTTCAATGGGAAAAACTGCATTTTGTTCCCACGGCGCTTTTTTTACGCGGCCGTTTGTAAAAATGGCGCATGAAAAAAATGTCCCGTAAGAAAGAAGTGCAGTCACTTTTTGGAGCCATTTTTCATTGTCTCAATAGAAAAACAGCTCCAAAAACATCTGTAAAAAAAACGCATCAAAAAACGCTTGATGCATAATAAACGGCTGAAAAACAGAGGCTGTTTTCCCTCAAAAACAACTCCGTATTTTGCAGCCGTTTTTTGTTTGTCGTGTGAACATACCCTTACCCTAGTGGTATGTTCCCAACAAAAAATATGCAGAGGAATCTCATAAATCTGCAGGTAAATCAGTCACAGAAGTACAAAGCAGCATATTGCTACGGAACGTAATGTAGCTTCAGAGATAATTGGGAATTTTAAAACATAGTATGAAGCATTGATTGTAGAAAACTTTATTGGCAGCAATATATTTTTCTTTGTGAAACAAGTGTCCAGTTTTAAATAGATGACCTGAAAACCCTACTTATAAATAACATTATGTTATTGTGGATTGACGGCAAATTGTGTAATTGGTACGTCACGTGTATGTATAGAAAGTTTACCATCACCCTGAGCTTCTCATTGCAGAACAGGAAAAAAAAGAAATGCCTTTAAATTAGTCTACTAGGACTGCAAAAGTACTGAAACATGGTGTGTAGAGAGAGTTAAACAGCTTCACAAGGGGACCTTAGAGTCATCTGGTTATGCTGAAAATGATGTAATTACCATGTATGGTCTCCTTTAGCAGAGATTACAAGTTTATATTAGGAACCAGTGGACAAGGTTGATAAAATCCTTCTTCATTAAGATAAGGTTTATCTTTGACATTTTCTCAATGTTTCACATAAAAGGTTAATAGAATAAGACCTCATCTTGACTCCTCAACTTCATGACCAGAGAACATGAGAGAACATAACAAAATTACAATCTGAAATGACATTTGGATTGGGCAGATTAGCTCTACATTTACTACTACCATATATACATACTGCAGACCCTCACCCAGATTAGTGCTTGCTTATCAAACTCAATTTGGGGTTGGGAAATGCATGAGGGTATGTGCACACGATGAGAGGCTTTTACGTCTGAAAAGACAGACTGTTTTCAGGAGAAAACAGCTGCGTAATTTCAGACGTAAATGCTCCTCCTCGCATTATGCGAGGCGTCTTTGACGCCTGTAATCTTGAACTGCTCTTCATTAACTTCAATGAAGAACGGCTCAAATTACGTTGCAAAGAAGTGTCCTGCACTTCTTTGCAGAGGCAGTCAATTTACGCATCGTCGTTTGACAGCTGTCAAACGACGACGCGTAAATTACAGGTCGTCTGCACAGTACGTCGGCAAACCCATTCAAATGAATGGGCAGATGTTTGCCGACGCATTGTAGCCCTATTTTCAGATGTAAAACGAGGCATAATACGCCTCGTTTACGTCTGAAAATAGGTTGTGTGAACCCAGCCTAACCAATTCACTTGTGCGGCTTTGTTTCTTAGTTAACCCCTTAAGGACACAGCCTGTTTTGGCCTTATGGACCAGGCCAATTTTTTTCAAATCTGACGTGTGACTTTGCGGTAATAACTTTGGAATGCTTGTTTTTTTTCAAGCAATTCTGTGATCGTTTTCTCGTGACATATTTTACTTTATGTTAGTGATAAAATTTGGTCAATACATCCAGCTTTTATTTGTGAAAAACACCAAAATTTTGAGAAAAATTGCAAAACTTATCATTTTCCTAAATCTAACTGCATCTTCTTGTAAAACAGATAGTAATACCACACAAAATAGTTATTAGTTAACATTTATCATATGTCCACTTTATGTTGGCATCATTTTTTTAATGTCCTTTTATTTTTCTAGGATGTTACAAGGCTTATAACTTTAGCAGCAATTTCTCACGTTTTCAAGAAAATTTCCAAAACCTAATTTTTTAGGGATCAAATCGCCACATTTTAAAAACTACACTCCTCTAAGCATTCGAAACAGCATTTAGAAAGTTTATTAACCCTTTAGCCATTTCACAGGAATTACAGCTAGTGGAGGTGAAATTAACTTTTTTTTTTTCTGCCGAAATTTCATTTTAATCCATTTTTTTCTGTAACACAGAATGTTTTACCGGAAAAACACAACACAATATCTATTTCCCAGATTCTGCAGTTTTTAGAAATATCCCACATGTGGTCCTAGTGTGGTAATGGACTCAAACACAGGCCTCAGAAGCAAAGGGGCACCTAGTAGATTTTTGGGTCTCATTTATTTTAGAATATATTTTAGGCACAATGTCAGGTTTGAAGAGGTCTTGTAGTGCCAAAACAGTGGAAACATCCCCCAAAAGACTCCATTTGGCAAACTACACCCCACAAGGAATTTATCAAGTGAGCATTTTGACCCCACAGTTTTTTTTCTAAACTTAGTGACATATATGGACAGCGATGTCAGGGCTTCCCCAGTGATGGAGTCACGGAGCAGAGCCGCTTGCAGCGCTCTGCCTGGGACTCCTCTTCTCCTGACATCACTGTCCATATATGGACAGTAATGTCAGGAGGAGAGAAGGAGTCCCAGACAGAGCGCTAGCGGCTCTGCTCCGGGGCTCTCTCTCTCGGGAAGCCCCTGACATTACTATCTATAAAGGGACAGTGATGTCAGGGGGAGAGAAGGAGTCTCTCTCATCGGCAATGCTTTGGCTGGGGATTCCACTCCTAGAGGGAACTCCACAGCTACCTACAGGGAGGGAGGCTGTGTGGTACTACCAGGGAGGTGGCTGTGTGTCACTACCAGGGAGGGGGGCTGTGTGGCACTACCTGGGAGGTGGGGCTGTGTAGCACTACCTGGGTGGTACGGCTGTGTGGCACTACCTGGGTGGTGGAGGCTGTATGGCACTGCCTGGGAGGGGGGCTGTGTGGCACTACCAGGGAGCAGGCTGTGTGGCACTACCAGAGAGGAGTGGGCTCTGTGCCATTACCTGGCAGGAGGGGGCTGTGTAAAACTACCTGGGAGGAGGGGGCTGTGTGTCACTACCTGGGAGGGGGATGATTTGTGGCACTACCTGGGGGGGCTGTGTGGCACTACCAGGGAGGTTGACTGTGTGGCACTATCTACAGAGGGTGCTCAATTTATGGGGGTACATACTGGGGCCTATCTTCTATATGGGGGCATTAACAGGGCCTAACATCTTTATGGGGGCACAAAGTGAAGTTTTCTGCCATTTTAATGCTGCTGTGAGTTCCCCCGCAAAGGGGCCTACTAAGTCTGTGTCGCCCAAGGGCTCACATAAACCTGGAGCCGGCCCTGTTTGTAGCACATCGGCAGCCTCCATGCAATCGTGGGAGTTGCCATGGCAACCGGACGCCAGACAACAGCCTCCGGGTCTGCCATGTATGGAAGCCTATGAGGACTGTGATGTCACACTGACAGTTGCAATACATTACACTACCTAGGTAATGTAATATATTCTAGCAGCGACCAGTGCTGCAGGTAAAAAAAGAAAGTGTAAAAAGTTAAATAGAAAGTAAAAACAAAGATAATAAAAATGTTTTAAAAAAGTGTAAAAATAAAAGTTGTTTTTTTCCTATAATAAGTATTTTATTATAGGAAAAAAATGAAAACATTAAAAAAAAGTACACATATTTGGTATCACGCATTCATAATGACCCAATCTATAAAACTATAATTTTATTTTTCCTGCACGGTGAACACCGCAAAAAAAATAAATGAAAAACTATGGAAGCATCGCTATTTTTTGATCACCACCCCTCTCAAGATATAGAATAAAAAGTGATCAAAAAGTTGCATGTACACTAAAATAGTACCAATAAAAACTAACACTCGTCCCTCAAAAAACAAGTCGTTACACAGTTTTTTTGACTGAAAAATAAAAACTTGCAGCTCTCAGAACATGGCAACACAAAAAATAAATAATTTTATGAAAAATTTATTTTATTGTGCAAACGATGCAAAACATAAAAAACTATATACATATGGTATTTCCGTAATCGTACTGACTTTCAGAATAAAGTAACATTTTATTTATTGCGCACGGTCAACGCCGTAAGAAATAAAGAATTGAAAACGCCAAAATCGCTGTTTTTTTGCCACCTTCGCTCTAAAAAAATGTTTATAAAAAGTGATCAAGAATTTGTATGCATAAAGTGGTAACAATAAAAGCTGGAGCTCGTCCTGCCAAAAGTAAGCCGTCACACTGCTCAATCAATGTTGTTTTTACCGCACGGTAAAAGATGTAAAAACAAAACAAAACCCAAAGAACAACAATTCTTTTCCAATTTCAGCCCGCAAAGACTTTTGTTTTCAGTTTCCCAGTAAATTAAATTGTACTTTAAATGGTGTCAAAAGAAACTACAACCCCTCCCGCAAAAAATAAGCACTCACACCACTCTACTGACGGAAAAAGAAAAAAGTTATGGCTCTTGGAAGGCGGGGAGTGAAAAATGAAAATGAAAAAGCAAAATAGAATCAGCCCTGAACGGGTTAATTAATTTCTTATAACAGAACGTATATGACCACATATGGGGTATTGCCGTACTCTAGATAAATTGCTCTACAAATGTTGGGGTGCTTTTTCTCTTTTATCCCTTGTAAAAATTACAAAATTCAATATTTTAGTGGTCAAAAATGTTGATATTAATTTTCACGGCCTAATTCCACTAAATTAAAAAAAAAAACTGTGGGGTAAAAATGCTCACTATACCCCTAGAAAAATTCCTTGAGGGGTGAAGTTTCCAAAATGGGGTCATTACTGGGGGGTTTCCACTGTTTTGGTCCCACCAGGGCATTGCAAACAAGACATGGCACCGAAAACCATTCCAGCAAAATCCTCTCTCCAAGATCCAAGGCATTCATTCCGTTCTGAGCCCTGCCGTGGGTCCAAACAGCAGTTTATTACTACATATGGGGTATTGCCGTAATCTGGAGAAATTTCTTTATGAATATTGGGGTGCTTTTTCTCCTTTATTCCTTGAAAAACGTAAAAAAGTTTTAGTTCGATTTTTATCTTCACAGACTAATTCCACTAAATTCCGCAAAAAAACTCTGGGGTCAAAATGCTAACTATACCCCTAGAGAAAACGCCTTGAGGGGTGTAGTTTCCAAAATGGGGACACTTTTGGGAGATTTCGACTGTTTAGGCACCACAAGAACTCTTTAAACTTGACATGGTGCCTAAAATATACTCCTAAAAAAAGGAGGCCCCAAAATCCACTAGGTGCTCCTTTGCTTCTGAGGTCTGTGCTTCAATTTATTAGCACACTAGGGCCACATGTGGGATATTTCTAAAAACTGCACAATCTGGGCTTTATCTTACAAGTTGCTAGCAGATCGCCAGCCCTGCCATGCACTCAGGGCTGCCGATGCTGCTATGGCAACAGGAGACCTAACAATGGCCCCCTGCTCTGCCATTACGGAAGCCGATTAGGCCCCGCCGGGAGGCAAAGCCTAATCGGCTTGCTGTCAGTGAATGACTGACATCTAATACATTGCACTATATAGGTAGTGCAATGTATTAGAAAAAAAACAATCTGACAGTTGTACCTTCAAGTCCCCTAGCGGGACTTTAAAAAAAAGTGTCAAAAAAAGTGTAAAAAAGTGTAAAAAAAAGTTTTAAAACATATATTAAACGTTTCAAGTAATAAAATAAAACACAATCACCCTGTTCCCTTATCAAGTCCTTTATTATTGAAAAAAAATATATAAACAATACATATTTGGTATCACCGCGTCCGTAAACAGCTTGAACTATAAAAATATTATGTTATTTAGTCCACGCGGTGAACGGCGTAAAATAAAAAATGTAAAAAACTATACCAGAATTTCTGTGTTTTGGTCACTTTGCCCTACAAATATTGGAAAAAAAGGTAATCAAAAAGTCGCATGTATCCAAAAATGGTACCTATAAAAAGTATAGCTTGTCTCGCAAAAAACAAGCCCTCATACAGCTCCGTCGACAAAAAAATTAAAACTTTATGTTTCTCACAACTTGGCGACAGAAAAAATACATTCTTTTTACAAAAAGTAATTTTATTGTGCAAAAAGTGCTATAAATTCAGTATCGCCGAAATCGTACTGACCCACAGCATAAAGTTAACATGTAGTTTATAATGCATGGTGAACACTGTATAAAAAAACCTTTAAAAAACTATGCCAGAATTGCAGTTTTTTGGTCCCTTGCCTCCCAAAAAATAGGATAAAAAGTGACCAAAAAGTCGCATGTACCCCAAAATGGTACCAATAATAACTACAGCTCTTCCCGCAAAAAAAAACAGCCCTCCTAACACTACGTCTATGAAAAAATAAAATTAGCTAAGGCTTCCATAAGTCAGGAATAGAGATGAGCGAACTTATGAAAAGTTCGGTTCGGCTGGTTCGCCGAATTTCACGAAAAAGTTTGATTCGGACCGAACTTGTTCTGACCGAACCTGTAATTTCCGTGCACCGAGCATGGTACTGTCCAGGGTACTGAAAGAGTTAATGGGCTGCACTAACTCTTTCAGCAACCTTGACAGTACCATGCTCGGCGCGCGGAAAATCCTATTTTAATGTAATAAAATAAAATAATAAATACGTTCATACTTACATTCCTCCTGTCCGGCCTCCAGCGATGACGTTTCATCCATGTCACCGCTGCAGCCAATCACAGGCTGCCGCGGCCTCTGCAGCCAATCACAGGCTGCCGCGGCCGCTGCAGCCGATCACAGGTTGCCGCTGCAGCCAATCACAGTCTTCAATCAGTGATTGATAGATACAAGTGGCTGCCGACTAGTATAATATTTTTGGAATGTTTTTTCTGCCCGCCCGGGTTCGGTCAAAACGTGTTCGGCCGAACCCGGTGAAGTTCGGATTCGCTGCGAACCGAACTTTTCGCGATGTTCGGACCGAAACCGGGTTCGGTTGTCCCGGTTCGCTCATCTCTAGTCAGGAAATAAAAGATATGCAGTTGTGCTGGCCCGAGGGGAACATTTCTTCTGTTTCAAGAGGCGAATTATCAAGGCCCTAAAATTAGGGAACCAGGAAGTGTAGGGCCCAAACATATCTGCTGGAAGCGAGGGCGTCCGAATTATACCAGGACAACACTTCCCAGCAAAATTCCCCAAACTGTAAAGGTGCGGAGTGTGGACCAAAAGTGGGATAAGTAAAGACACCATTTACCAGTGAGGCACCGACCTGTGCAGAAAGGATTGTGTCACAGCGTAACACACATCTATGGATTATTTTATTGTTTTTTTTAACCCAATTATTATACCACCTGACGGAAACAACAGCAATATTAAAATAAATCTACTACCAAGTAAATCAACGTTTCAAAAGCCAAATGGTGCTCCCGCTCCTCTGAACCCTACAGCGTGCCCAAACAGTAGTTTACTTCCACATATATAGCATCGCCATACCCGGAAGAACCCTTTTAATAATTTTTGGGGTGTGTGTCTCCAGTGGCACAAGATGGGCACAACATATTTGCCACTGAAATAGCATATCTAGGGAAAAATTAACATTTTTACTTGTCACCATCCCCAATCATTTATGGAAAAGACCTGTGCAGTGAAGATGCTCACTACACCCCTTAATAAATGCCTTGAGAGGTGCAGTTTCCAAAATGGGGTCACTTCTGAGGGGTTTCTTTTATTATTTCACATCAGAGCCTCTGCAATTGTGAACCAATGCTTTGTAAATAGCCAAATTAGGCCTCAATTTTACATGGTACTCTTTCACACCTGAGTCCTGTCAAATGTCCAGGCAAAAGATTAGGGCCACATGTAGGGTGTTTCTAAAACCGGGAAACACAGCATAATAATTAGAGAGCTGTCTTGTTATGGTGGCACAAGCTGGGCACCACATATTGGCATGTCTATGGAAAAAAATCTCATTTTCACTCTGCAACATCAAGTGCACACTAATTTCTGCAAAACACCTGCAGGGTTAACATGCTCACTACACCCCTACGTGAATACCTTGAGGGGTGTAATTACGAAAATGTGTTCACTTCTGGGGGTTTTCCACTGCTTTGGTTCCACAGGGGCTTTGCAAGTGCGACATAACGCCCAGAAACCAATCCAGTAAAATCTGCACTCCAAAAGCCAAATGGCACACCTTCCCTTCTGAGCCCTACTGTGTGCCCAAACAGCAGTTTATTACAACATATGGGGTATTGCCATACTCGGGAGAAATTGCTTTACAAATTCTGTGGTGCTTTTTCTCCTTTAGTCATTGTGGAAATGTTAAAAAAAAATAGCTAATCCTACATTTTCTTTTAAAAAATGTAGATTTTAATTTTTACGGCTTAATTCCAACAAAAAACCTGTGCAGTTAAAATGCTGCACTATACCTCTAGATAATTTCCTCAATGGGTGTAGTTTACAAAATGGGGTCACTTGTGGGGGTTTCCACAGTTTTTTCCCCTCAGGGGCTTTGCAAATGCGACATGTCACCCGAAAACCATTTCAGCTAAATTTAAGCACCATTAGCCAAATAGCGCTCTTTCCCTTCTGAGCCCTGCCGTGTGTCCAAACAGCCGTTTATGACCACATGTGGGGTATTGTTTTGCTTGGGAAAAATTGCTTTACAGATTTTGCAGTGCTATTTTACCTTTAGTCCTTGTGGAAATAAAAAAAAAAATGTGCTAAACCTACATTTTCTTTGAAAAAACGTAATTTTATTTTTTACGGCCTACTTCCAACAATTTCTGCAATGAACCTTTGGGTTCAAAATGTTCACTATACCCCTAGATAATTTGCTTGAGGTGTGTAGTTTCCCAAATGGGGTTACTTTTGGGAGATTTCCACGGTTTTGGCACCGCAAGAGCCCTACAAAAAGAAATAAAATTTGTAAATTTCACCTCTACTTTGCTTTAATTCCTGTGAAACGTCTAAAGGGTTACGAAACTTTCCAAATGCCATTTTGAATACTTTGAGGGGTGACGTTTTTAAAATGGGTTAACTTATTGGGGGTTTCTATTATATAAGGCCCTCAAAGCCACTTCACAACTGAACTGGCCCCTGTAAAAATGGCCTTTTGAAATGTTCTTGAAAATATGAGAAATTGCTGCTAAAGTTCTAAGCCTTGTAACATCCTAGAAAAATAAAAGGATGTACAAAAAAGAATGAAAACATAAAGTAGCCATATGGAGGATGTTAATTAGTTACTATTTTGTGTGGTATAACTGCGTTCTTACAAGCAGATACATTTAAATTTAGGAAAATGTTGACAGTAACATAAAGTCCAATGTGTCACGAGAAAACAGTCTCAGAATTGCTTGGATAGGTAAAAGCATTCCAAAGTTATTACCACATAAATTGAAACGTGTCAGATTTGAAAAATGAGGCTCTGTCAAGAAGGTCAAAATTGGCCAAAGCGGGAAGGGGTTAATTCCATGCACAGCCACTACCAAATGTACGACTGTGCCTGATAAACAAAGGGGAAGCAGAGATTGTTAGATGGTGGGGGTGCCGAGAGTTGGACCCCTCCAATCAGATGTTTCCTGTCCTGGAAAACGGCTTTTACTGTGCTGTGATTTCAGTGCGCTGCATACCACTATCTGAAATGTAAAAAACATGTTTCAAGGTGAACAAGATTAGAATGACGTGTGTATTGGCAAAAATGTCTATGCTTTGCCTAATCATCAATCTTATCTAATGCTCTTTCCCAGCAATGTCTAAATCACACTAATCTTCTTTAACACTCATAACATAGTTACAGTCATTCATTCAGTAGTATTATTAATGCCTAACAGATAGATAGATGCCACCAGTGTAACCTTATTTCATAATGCAAAGTGAAATCAATGCCCTTGAATGAAATTTATATTACTGTTATCACATTGGTCCAACATGGATATCTACACTACAGTATATCATTTACTGTAATTCTCTGCCTGTACTTTAAATGTGTCTACAATAAACCAGGAATATGAAAAAAAGAAGAGTTAGATCTACATTACTCTTGTTAATATTTTAAAACTTTATCTACCATGCTTGACAAAGGTGGGTTTGCCTACCGAAACGTTGCAGCTCTGTATGCACTTTTTTTTATGTACCTGTCTGAATAAATCTACAGCAACTTTTTTACACTGCTAAAGAGTCTCCGTGGTGCTGTGTCCTCCTTGACCATATTGATGTTGGATTAGCTATCCCATTGACAGCGTGCACACTGGAGCTCATCTGCGTGCTGGTTTTTCTTCTATGAAATATATATCTATCTATCTATCTAGAAAAAGGCTCATCATATAGGTCGTTAATCGACACATACAGAGATGAAAACAAAATGGCAGCCCCCATAGAGAAGTAAAAGAAAGAAAAAAGAAAAAAGTACAACACAAAAAGACAAATAAATAAAATTTATTTTTATGACATACTAAAAGCAATAACATATAAAAAAAAATTTTTTTCGTGACACCTTCCCTTTAAGTATCGAGATGGAAAGGGTCTGTATTTATACAGTCATATAGAAGTTGTAAAAGTGTGGACACATGGGGTATCCAGTCTCTACAGTATCCTATCAATCCAAGGAACATTCTGAGCTCTCTTGGTTTTTGTGGCTGGGAATCCTGCTGAAATGTTTTTTGTACGATCACTTGTAATATGTCGGGTGCCATGTGAGATACAATGTCCGAGAAATACTACAGTATCAACTGCAGCTTAGATTTGGATGCTTTACAACCCTTTTCTGAAAGAAAATGTAAAGACTGAGGGAGTCAATAAGACATTGCTGGGCGGTGTCGCTACAGAACAAAAAGTCATCTATGTACTGTAGGAGTACTGTGGTGGTGTGTTTTGGAGTACTGACTGTTAACGCCATTGAATATTGACTGGGGGAGTTTGCTGCTCCCTGTGGTAGGACACCCCAGCAGTAATTTGATCAAAATATGCGCTAAGAACCTCCCTATTGTATGTAGATTTAGCAGTAATGCATATTTATTTATATTTAGTGGCTTAGGTGACATTGGTGTTCGCAGTGTGCTGTCGCCATTTTCTTGTGTGCTACACCAACAGTAATGTCTGCCACGGTGTGTAAAGGCAAATAAAAGCTGACTGTCCTTCTGGAGTGGCACACTGAAAAAGGCATTAGCAAGGTCCTCTACAGTGAAGCAGGTAGATGTTGGGGGGAACTTGTGACAAAAGGGTATGTGGGTTGGGGACTAAGGGAGTGTTGATAATGGTGACAGCTTTAATAGCTCGTAGGTCATGGACCATACGGTACACTTGGGGCTTTCCCTTTTCCACCTTTATTTTTCTGGGAACGAAGACGTGTTGTAAGGTGAGTTACAGAGACATATAATACCTTTAGTTAGGTATTCTATAACCTGTTCATCAACACTATGTTCTTGTGCCATGCTAAGGGGATATTGACTCACCCGGGGTGTGTAACAGCCAGGTTTAACTTGTACCACTGCAGGCGATACTGGAAGTTTTCCTACATCTGTACCACCTTGTGCCCATATACACTGAGGGACTTGTGACAGGATTGTGCCATGTAAAGTAATTTCGGGGATGTGTTCATTCTTATACAATACAGAACAGACAGATGAAAGTTGTTTGTTAGAAAGGGGGCTAGAAGCTTTAACACCCTTCGGAGTATGTTCAATGACCGCTTGGATGGCAGACAAAATATCAGAGCCTAACAAATTGACAGGGCATTTATCGAAGACTAAAAATTTTCCAACTATTTGCTGCATGTCATGTAAAGTGTCCATTTATGTTTTAGTTACCAGAAGAGGCATATGACTCCTCCAAGTCCCACACTGCTAATTCAATGTTCAGAAAGAAAATGGGGTTGGCACTTCATTAGCCCTCAAAACTGTTCTGGCTGCCCTGGTGTCCACTAAGCAACAGATAGGCTCACCTCCTGGTAAAGTGAGAGTAGTCGTGGAGGTGGGGTTATCTTCCTCCTGGAGAAGGATGGCTAAAAGAGGGTGGGTCTGGAAAACCAGGTTGGCTACCTGCTATTGTGGGTTAGGTTGTTCCTGAACTCAGCCAGGACGGGGCTGGTTACATGTTCTCTGGTAATGCCCCATCTGACCACAGTTGTAGCACTTAGTTTGACTGAGGTCACGTTTCTTATTATAGTGGTTGTTCCCATTGTGCCCCCTATTTCCTTTCCCCATACGTCTAAAATTTAGTCTACCTCAAGTGGTGCTTTGGGCTACTAAGATTGTTGCTGCAATACCTCTACATACTGTCATAAGAACTTCAGACCTCATTGATCTGTATTCTTGGCAAATTTTTAATCTTATTTAATCCCTCAATGAAAGCATCTCTGAGGATCTTTTCATCATTTTCCTGACCAAGTACATATTCCATGTCCTGCCAAGTAATACCCAAACTTGCATAATAGGTGGTCAGATCCTTTTTCTAGACTACATCCATAAGTCTATCCTGGCTAAGTTCTCTCTTGGCTATCGCCCATTGTTCAATTTATGGCCATGTCAGGTGGGACTGCTTTCCCTGCCAGTATGTAATAGCGGATTTGATAGGACAATGGTTCTCCTCCAACTGATCGGACTAGGGCATCTAAGTCTTGTCTTGTACGCTACGGAATTGTCTTGAAAAGGAAACTGGAGCTTTGCAGGGATCAGGCATTCCCTTTATTATGGACAACTGGTCGTTAGGACTCCAGGATAGGTATTTGATGACCTGCCGTTTCACAAAAGTTGGTTGACCCCCCACATCATCAGCCCCGCGGACCACATGGGCGCCAGTTATTATGGGGTACAAACCAGGTTTCGCTAGCCCACCTGCCCAGGGACTATGGCAACTAATGCATTAGTCTGTGGTAGGTGGGTTTTGCTGTCCACAGTGAGGGCATGTACATCCTTGTGAACCCTCAGGTTGGACTGGATACAATGCAGGTTTTGGGTATGGAGGATTAGGAGCCGATAATGCACCTGTAATTTTGCCATCTTATCCTGTCACACCACTGTACATATACATTCCTTTTCTTTCAATCTCCTTGTATCCTCCTTCACATACACGACCGTTCAAAAGTTTAGGGTCACTTAGAAATTTCCTTATTTTTGAAAGAAAAGTACACTTTTTTTCAATGAAGATAACATTAAATTAATCAGAAATACACTCTATACATTGTTAATGTGCTAAATGAATATTCTAGCTGCAAACGTCTGGTTTTTAATGCAATATCTACATAGGTGTATAGAGGCCAATGTTAGATGGAATTTTGGCCCACTCCTCTTTGCAGATCATCTGTAAATCATTAAGATTTCGAGGCTGTCGCTTGGCAACTCGGATCTTCAGCTCCCTCCATAAGTTTTCGATGGGATTAAGGTCTGGAGACTGGCTAGGCCACTCCATGACCTTAATGTGCTTCTTTTTGAGCCACTCCTTTGTTGCCTTGGCTGTATGTTTCGGGTCATTGTCGTGCTGGAAGACCCAGCCATGAGCCATTTTTAATGTCCAGGTGGAGGGAAGGAGGTTGTCACTCAGGATTTGACGGTACATGGCTCCATCAATTCTCCCATTGATGCAGTGAAGTAGTCCTGTGCCCTTAGCAGTGAAACACCCCCAAAACATAATGTTTCCACCTCCATGCTTGACAGTGGGGACGGTGTTCTTTGGGTCATAGGCAGCATTTCTCTTCCTCCAAACACGGCGAGTTGAGTTAATGCCAAAGAGCTCAATTTTAGTCTCATCTGACCACAGCACCTTCTCCCAATCACTCTCAGAATCATCCAGATGTTCATTTGCAAACTTCAGATTGGCCTGCACATGTGCCTTCTTGAGCAGGGGGACCTTGCGGGCACTGCAGGATTTTAATCCATTACGGCGTAATGTGTTACCAATGGTTTTCTTGGTGACTGTGGTCCCAGCTGCCTTGAGATTATTAACAAGTTCCCCCGTGTAGTTTTCGGCTGACCTCAGGATCAAGGATACCCTACGAGGTGAGATTTTGCATGGAGCCCCAGATCGATGTCGATTGACAGTCATTTTGTATGTCTTCCATTTTCTTACTATTGCACCAACAGTTGTCTCCTTCTCACCCAGCGTCTTACTTATGGTTTTGTAGCCCATTCCAGCCTTGTGCAGGTCTATGATCTTGTCCCTGACATCCTTAGAAAGCTCTTTGGTCTTGCCCATGTTGTAGAGGTTAGAGTCAGACTGATTAATTGAGTCTGTGGACAGGAGTCTATTATACAGGTGACCATGTAAGACAGCTGTCTTTAATGCAGGCACCAATTTGATTTGGAGCGTGTAACTGGTCTGGAGGAGGCTGAACTCTTAATGGTTGGTAGGGGATCAAATAATTATTTCTCTGTGCACAATACAAATAAATATATATCATGTTGACTATGTGATTTTCTTTATTTTTTTTTATATAATCTATCTCTCACCGGTAAAATTAACCTAGCCTAAAAATTCTAGACTGTTCATGACTTTGACAGTGGGCAAACTTACAAAATCAGCAAGGGATCAAATACTTATTTCCTCCACTGTATATGCAACTTACCAGGCAGCCCTATTCTGCACACATAACCAACTGTGTTTTTGACGGTCTGGCAGGCAGAGTACTCACTCTTGCGCTGCCTGTGTGGCCGTTTGCTTGGGAGCGCGGCTGGTTTTGTCACGTCCCCTTGCAGAGTTGTCTCGGTGTAGCAGTTACGGCTCTGCTGCATCGAGCCTTTGCTCACACGACGATACATATAACTGTGATTGTCTCTGACGGGGGATTTTCTGCTGCTACTTGCGGTCACACATACAAGGCTGACTACAGCTTATGTGTTAGCCCACATGATTTATAGCAAGCCTTGACAGCTAGGTCTGCGTGTATAATGTCAGCTTGGTATAGGTTGTTACATTTCCTGACAGGCTGAAAATTTATAAACACGCTAACTAAAGATCATTATCTAGGCAATTCAGCTGAGCGGCCGCGCGTCAGTGACTGTTACTCAGTCTATTTTGCTAGTACGCAGCGGTCTCAACTCTGCTGTGACGTGTCTACTTACATAGGACACATGTACATGCAACCCACTATGGTTATATTGATACAGGGATTTCTCCACCGCAGAGCTTTATTCACAGCCCGTTGGAGGAACCTTTAGTGTCATATGCAATTTGACTGTCTCGTCACCAATACTGAGGGGGACAGCCATTTGCTATTATTTAACACTCCAATCTCTGGACCAGGGACTATTACAGAGCCTCCACGCCTATACAGAGGGGGAGGCTAGATACATATATCCTTAATAATTCGGAGCATTTGAATTTAGACATAATATTGTCTTAGTGTGCCAATTTAGGGGACTTTGGCACAACGTCATTTTTTCATTTAACATTGTTTTTAATAATAATTCAATAAAGTATTTTTTATTTTTTACATTGATGAAACACACTACTTTTCCTACTCCCCGTTCCTTTATTCATGACTCCGGGATGCTGGCCTTCAGGGCAGAGTGGCAAAGAAAAAGCCATATCTGAGACTGGCTAATAAAAAGAGAAGATTAATATGGGCAAAAGCACACAGACATTGGACAGAGGAAGATTGGAAATAAGTGTTATGGACAGACGAATCGAAGTTTGAGGTGTTTGGATCACACAGAAGAACATTTGTGAGACGCAGAACAACTGAAAAGATGCTGGAAGAGTGCCGGACGCCATCTGTCAAGCATGGTGGAGGTAATGTGATGGTCTGGGGTTGCTTTGGTGCTGGTAAAGTGGGGGATTTGTACAAGGTAAAAGGGATTTTGAATAAGGAAGACTATCACTCCATTTTGCAATGCCATGCCATACCCTGTGGACAGCGCTTGATTGGAGCCAAATTCATCCTACAACAGGACAATGACCCAAAGCACACCTCCAAATTATGCAAGAACTATTTAGGGAAGAAGCAGGCAGCTGGTATTCTATCTGTAATGGAGTGGCCAGCGCAGTCACCAGATCTCAACCCCATAGAGCTGTTGTAGGAGCAGCTTGACCGTATGGTACGCACGAAGTGCCAATCAAGCCAATCCAACTTGTGGGAGGGGCTTCTGGAAGCATGGGGTGAAATTTCTCCCGATTACCTCAGCAAATTAACAGCTAGAATGCAAAAGGTCTGCAATGCTGTAATTGCTGCAAATGGAGCATTCTTTGATGAAAGCAAAGTTTGAAGGAGAAAATTATTATTTCATATAAAAATCATTATTTCTAATCTTGTCAATGTCTTGACTATATTTTCTAGTTATTTTGCAACTCATTTGATAAATATAAGTGTGAGTTTTCATGGAAAACACAAAATTGTCTGGGTGACGCCAAACTTTTGAACGGTAGTGTAAATTTTTAGACACATTACACCATTCATTTATTACATCTTCCCATTCATTATCTTTTATCCACCCATTACATTCAGTGCAAAATTTATCCCACCTGTCTTCATCCAGACATCCTGTGTTCGGCATGCCAGCTTTCTTAAAAAATTTCAGATGATTCCGCAGAGCAAATTTGCCTGAGTAGTTTTGAACTACCTGAACAGCAGTCACTTCATTAGGAGCTGCACTTTGACTCTGTTCGTTGCCCATTATGGCCAGTAATAGGCAATTTTATTTAGACTCCCGTCACACAGACACCGTCTTATCGAAACTGGTTCACAACTAATACTCAGATCAATCTAGCAGTTGGATATCACTTTCTTTGGTCTCTGACCACACGATATATCAACCCTGCAGCGATTTATCCAAATGAAAACTATTATCCATATTAAAACCCTCTGTGCAGTGTGAATCCATCCACCTCCAATTGGTGTTGCAATAATCAACCATGGGTTTATTCACAAAAACCTTTGTCTAAATCAACAATATTACTTGTACAAATTGGGTCTTCTATTCTTCCTGCGGTTAAATAACTAAAGCACATTTCTACTGCAATAGGTAAAGGCACAACATGGCGATTTATCCTAATGTAGGAATCTGTCTATTTGGATAACACAGTAAATCATATACTGTTTTCAATATCCAATCTTTACCCCGTTTACATTTAAACAAAGCACTACACATACAATCCTGACTCCAAGTGACAGGTCTCTGTTGCAGACCTCCGAAAGATTGGAGATCCCTATTCATCTGTACATATACTCCGACCGATCCAGTGGGCAGGTGGTTGTAGTCAATAGTACCGTACTTACGTCGGGCATCAGACAAAGTGCAATAACACGTAAGAAACAAGGATTCTTACTAACCGTGGTCTTGTGTCTTGAGTATTTAGGACGTCACACTTGCCTGCATTCTCCACCAAGTTTGTTAGAGTATCCTCCTTTTAGGTGATGGGCAATGACTATCAAAGTCCAGGTCGGTCAGAAATTCCAAATTATTCAGCGCGCTGGAGAGTTTTAACACAGAGACGAGTTGATAGTTTGACAAAGTACCTGCTCTCAAGAGCCGACGCCCTGTAACTTTATTTATACCCATTGTATGCTTCCTCATTAATATGGCAGGACTCAAACATTAACCTATTACAAGCAACAACACATTCTAAACTTCTATTGGCTATTAGTAATAATCGAATCAGCATTAGACACATAGAGGCTGAAATCCACCACAGAATGGGAATGCCTATATGTCTGGAGCATGAATTAAAACCAGCCCAAAACTTGTTTTAGGGACCTTTGTCTAACTCAATAAACGTGTTTACTTAAACTGATGTAACCCTGTAAATGTGATGACATGAACACATTAACTCTACTATCACACATCCATGTAAACAAAGACCAGCGGGTGACTAGGGAAGCATGAGAGCTGGTGAAATATAGGATTTAACAGGTCAGTGTTGCATTTAGTTTACTCAACTACATATTTTGCAGGCCTTTAAGACTTGGCCAATCCATTTTAGGCAATCTTTCAAGATGTGCCCCCCTATATTTACCCATAAGAGTGCCAGCCACAGTACCCAAATAATGCTTTCAGCCCCAAATTCAGGAGCTTCTGTGAGTCCGACGGGCACATTATAATGATCACCCTTGCAGACAAAGTAACCCTTATAGCTTTACCACTTGGAATAACTGCAAGAAACGTTTTCGCTAATATAAAAAGATATCATCCGATTACCATTTATGGTTACCAACAATTTAAACGATAAAGTAAACAATAACATCCAATACCATTTTTAACAGATGCCCCAGATTTCCTATCAGAAATACCATAAATTGTCTTACTATTGATGTAAGAACTATATGATAGCACATTTTTTTATTTTTGACAGGAGTATTCATTTAATATGAAATTCTTCTACCTTTACAACACTTTGCCTAATTAGCTTTATTATGCAAAAATAAGAATCTTTCTAGTTGTATGCTACATATTGTGCAGTGCTCCTAGTGAAGCCTGCACACCCCATTCTATAAACTTTGAAGTGCTACTGCTGCCTGTTGCCAGGGGGGCTCCAATCACAAGTTCACATGCAATTGTTATGGAATATGCTCAGCCTGATCGAGAGGGGTGGGGGAAAAGGGGCCCACAAAGGAATAACCAGAATTCATAGGACATAGCAAAATGAGATGTGCCCCCACCACCTAGTGACAGGAAAGCAGAAATAGGTAGCAATATTTAAACGTATGGATAATAGCACCATATATCATAGAACCCACTTAGTAGTGCTAAATAGCAAATGGTAGCCAATTTGTTATTCCACACAAAAAGGAACAAGTCTTGCACCTTTGTGGGCCCCCTCAAACTCTCAGCCCCATAGTAGCTGCAATGGCTTCTACACCTATAGTGTAGTTACATCAATGGTCCCCTATAAGTATCAGTAAGAACTTCTCCATAACAGAGTTAGCCTGACATCTCCCAAAACAAAGTTAATCAGAGCTCCCCCTTAGTGTCTGCTGATTGTTCTCCATAAGTGCCAGGCAGAAGTTCTCCATAACTGTCAGTTCTACAATGCAGAGTTACCTATTGCTTCCTCATATATGTAAACCAGGGCTTCTCTATAAATATCAGCCAGAGATCTGTGTTAATTCCACTATTAGGGTAGGTTCACCCAGGGTGGATATGGTGCTTAAAAGTATGCAGTGTATCCACCCTGAATTCCAGCCGGAAAACCGAACCAAATTGTGGTGCAGTCTTTTGGCCGGATTGTCCACTGCAGAAAATTGCACATAAAAACCCCCCAAAAAATCTATACTTACCCATAGACATGGCAGCGCATCCCTCTAACATCCTGCAGCCCGGCCTCCTGGGATAACATTTCATCCCATGTGACCACTGCAGCCTGCGATGAAACGTCATAGGATGAAACGTCATCCTTGGAGGTCGGGCTGGAGGCAGGTGCACAGAGTTCTGCATAAGTATATATTTTTTTTCTGAATTGCGTTTTTTGCGCCTGAATCGCAGCTGTGCCGCCACAAAAATCGCAACATTTTCTATTTGTTGCAAGTTTTATCTTCCCATTGAATTAAATGGGGAAAACCCCCATCCGAAAAGCATCGATTAAAAAAAACGCACTACATGTCAATTTATGAATGGTTCTCCGGCTGATTTTTTACGCAGCGAGTGGATGAGATTTTTTCAAATATCATCCACTCTGCTGCTACTGTATTATACTGCAAATTTTCCGCAATGAAATCGTTGTGGAAAATGCGCAGTATTAATTCTACGTGTGAACCCGATCTAACAGAGTAAAGGTTAATCAAAAGCCCCTATAAGTGTTTGTATAAGCATCAAACCGAGGTCCCTTCAGTCAGAGGTCTGCTCCATAAGAGTTCCCCTATCACAGACATAACCAGAGCTTTCCCATAACAGTAGTCAGTGGTTGGTGATCTGGGTGACAATACTGCTGCTGTAAAGGGCAGATGGTTCTGACAGGGAGATAAAATTCAGTGTTTTAAGCAGGGGTGGGACTAGACCTAAAGTGTATGCAAAGACTTATACGTATGAGAGATACTTCACAGCAGGGGTGGTGTTATGGGTATTAGAAGTTTGGTAAGGTCCCCTCACTTGATTTTGGAATAAAATCTGACAGAAGGCTTGGATATTTATGTCTTTGGAGCCAAGTAGGTAAGAAAACGCGATTATTTTTTTCTAGAGGTTTTCCCTTTATATATATACTGACTGTTTTATTTTTTCCATCTTGTATCTGGAACTTCTATTAATTGACTATTTCTTATGGAATTTACTGTCTTCCAAATGTGACCAGTGGGGAGTGGACACCATCTGGACATTTTTACCAAGAGTGGAAGATCTTACAGACCCCCAGTGTTTATGACATGTTGGATTGACATGTCTTTAAAGTTAATAGCTTGAAAACTCCTTTAAAGTGAATTTCACATTTAAAAGAAACAACCCCGTAACCAATACTGCCTTTTATGGGGGCTGCCAAGGGGCTTTATTTTTTCTATTTTTTTTTAATGGTATGCTAGAATTGTGTCTACACAAAGAATCTTGCAGCCGCAGGGTGGATGCACTGCTGTCAGGGACACTTGGACGTGCCACGGAGATTTCAGAACTATAATTTTTCAGTCTTTTCTGTCTTTAGATACAAAGCATCAGTAAGTTACATTGCACAGTACACTGGTATAGAATAGCAGAGTAGCATATACCGTGATCACACCTGTTGGGTAATACACTACACCCTAGTGTACGATGCAGGATCACAACGGCCATCAGTAACATTTAAACAGAAAAATATAGTATTATTAATGGTTATTGTATGTAATGCTTTATGCATAGTCACAAGTCATCGTCATAACAAGCTTGGGCTGTTTACGGCACTCCAGGCCTAGAGTTTAATATTCTTTTATGAAACAGAATTGTGTGCTGAGCTGGTATGTAGCCCATAGAGAGAAACAGGACAAATAGAGAAGAGTAAAGTGAAAAGCTAGCCACTCATCTGTAAATCCCAGCATATGGTGCTTTATACTCCCTGCCCCCACTAAACAAATCATCCCTTAATCCTTTTAAATAAATTTATTGCTAAGCCTCTTACATTTTCTATTTTTCGTTTAGCGTATTACAGTACATGCAGAGAAGAGGAGATGGAGAAACAAATAGATTTCTACTGTTCATGGCCATGCTGTCCACTGATAAATTTGTTTGCACATACTCGAAATTTCAGCGTGTGCCCTGGAATATGTAGAGATTGTAATAGATACAGGATAGGCATAGATTATATTCATGACCTGCAGGAGAAACGCTGCCTTTTTTCTTCTAATTTCTGAGAACATACAGATATGATTGCACAAGACAAGAGCTTCCAGGCTACAGATACATTACCCACAATATAGATGTAGAATGAGATTTGCTAATTATTACTGTACTATTAGTTTATATAGGAGACTATTGGGAAAGTAATATGGAAAATTGATGAGTAATGAAACAAGAAGTTATTAAAATAGTAACATTATAAAATAATCTTTCTGCTATTAAAGGGTTTTTCAGCTAATATACATTGATGGCCTATCCTAAGGATAGGCGATCAATGAGTGATCGTTGGGTGTCCGGCCCCTGGGACCCCTACTGATCAGCGGCAGGAAGGGGCAATCATGCAATGGCATTCTCTGGAGCACCACAGTCCCTTTATTATTTATCACAGCGGCCAGAGAGGCCATCAATGTTTTTTTGTTTTTTTCTCTTTAATATCCTTAACCTAGCAAGAACTGTCATATATGTGTTACAAAAAGAGGCTCCAGGCCAGATCTTCCCGGTATGACAGAGCATAGACATATTAGGATAATTTTAAGGTCTGTACATGATGTAATGGACGGATAGATATTTCAGTATTTTATATACAGGGACCCTTTATCCTTTGTTAGATTTTTTTCAGAATTTGGATTAATATTAGTTTTTAATACATGCACATATCAAATTTTACATCACATTCGTTTCAGTAGTCCTGTATGTTTTGTCTAGGTATTAAGAAGGGGCAAATTAGAGGAAGAGCGGGTGCTTTCAAAAACAAAAACAAAATTAGCTTCCTAAGCTAATGGAATAGCACCGAAAGAGTAAGAGTCTAGTAGTTAGGAAGTTGTTTACCGAACTAGGAAAGATGGAGACTGGATCAAGAGCATAGTTGGGGAGGGAGACTGGCAGGGCATGAGCAGACTGTCAGACAGGGTCGCCATCAGGAATTTCAGGGCCCCCTACAGCTAAATTTTCAGGGCCCCCCTACCGTGGCACCGCCTGTTAACGGTACTCCGTCCAGCACTATATCATGGTACCCAGGGCCGCCATCAGGGGGGGGGGTATTAGGAGTACTGATGTGAGAGGCCCGGCCAAACCTAATTGAAAGGGGGGCCCGGCAAACTGCCGCGATTTGCTTTTTGTAGAAAAAAAACAGGCCCCTGCAATGGGGCCCGTTTTTTTCACCAAAAGAATGTCATGAGCTGCGGGCCCCCCTTTCAATTAGGTTTGGCCGGGCCTCTCACATCAGTACCCCTAATACCCCCCCTGATGGCGGCCCTGGGTAGCATGGGGGTCGTCATGGGGGCCGTCATTACCGCCGCCCGTGCGACCGATCACGCGCACCCGCAAACTCCCGCGCATGCGCACCGGCGACCGCCTGGAACCGCGCACCGAATTTTGAGGCAGATTTTGACCTGCCCACACTATCTTGCCGCGTTTTTTGCCTGCGGCGATTGAGGACAGCCGACAGAAAACGCAGCGAAAAATGCATTTTCTGCCTCCCATTGATTTCGATGGCAGGTCAGAGGCGGAACCGCGGCAAGAAAGGACGTGTTGCTTTTTCTTTTTTCCGCGACTGGCTCCCATTGATTTCAGATTAAATCAATGTGAGGCGGTTTTGGAAGTTGTTTGGTGCTGATTCTGACGCAGTGTCCGAGTCAATATCAAGGGCCAAAAACTCTGTGAACTGGGCCTTATTGTTAGGGCTTATTCAGACGAACGTGTAATACATCCGTGCAACGCGCGTGATTTTCACGCGCCTCGCACGGACCTATGTTACTCTATGGGGCCGTGCAGACTGTCAGTGATTTTCACTCGCCTCGCACGGACCTATGTTACTCTATGGGGCCATGCAGACTGTCAGTGATTTTCACTCGCCTCGCACGGACCTATGTTACTCTATGGGGTCGTGCAGACTGTCAGTGATTTTCACGCGCCTCGCACGGACCTATGTTACTCTATGGGGCCGTTCAGACTGTCAGTGATTTTCACGCAGCATGAGTCCGCTGCGTAAAACTCACGACATGTCCGATATTTGTGCATTGTTCGCGCATCACGCACCCATTGAAGTCAATGGGTGCGTGAAAATCACGCCCAGCACTTCCGCAGCCGTATAAACTATGAATGAAAACAGAAAAGCACCACGTGCTACAAACAGAGTGTCATAATGATGGCGGCTGCGCGAAAATCACGCAGCCACGCATCATACGCTGCTGACACACGGAGCGGTTATGGACCTTTTGCAAGCGCAAAACGCCACGTTTTTGCACGCGCAAAAAGCACACGCTTGTGTAAATCCGGCCTTAGGGTAGGAACACACTAGGCATGAACGCTGCGGATTTTATGCAACACATTTTATTGTGGATAATCCGCAGCGTATCACAGTCGCAGCAGAGAGGATGAAATATGAACAAATCTCATCCACACGCTGCAAAAATAATGGACCTGCAGTGTGGCTTTTTAAGCCGCAACATGTCAATGTATTCTGTGGAATCGCTGCTCCTCTGTTGCGGAAATGCTGCGGTTCTGCCGCAAAAATCACACATGAGAAAAAAAAAAAAGGCACTTTTTAAAATTTATAAAAAAGTTTAGACTTGCCCCGGCCGTAGTCCTGGTGACGCGATCCTCTATTCTTAGCGCAGCTCGGCCTCCTGTCATGACGTTTCATCCCATGTGACTGCTGCAGGTCACATGGTCTACAGCGTCATCCCAGGAGGCGGGGCTACGTTCAGAAGAGAGAGATGCGTCACCTAAACTACGGCCAGGGCAAGTCTAAACTTTTTTTTCCCTGCAGGATTCCCGCAGCGGACACGCCTCACGAAACCTGTGCCACTATTTGGTGCGGTTTTGCTGGCGGAATTCCCTGCGGCTCCCGGGATAAGCTGTGTAGTTTTACTCAGCATATCCGCCTAGTGTGTCCCTTATGATGTCGCTCCTGGAGCTGCTGCCGGTCTCTAAATAGGCAATTGGTTCAGTAGAATTTGGAATTATTTTTTTTTGTGAACCAGCTTAAAAAAATACAAAACTTTTGTGTTAGGGCCTGTTCACATCACCGTTCGCAGGTTCGTTATTTTTGCAGCGTGTGGATGAGATTTGTTCATATCTCATCCACTCTGCTGCGACTGTGATACGCTGCGGATTATCCACAATAAAATGTGTTGCATAAAATCCGCAGTGTTCATGCCTAGTGTGTTCCTACCCTAAGGCCGGATTCACACGAGCATGTGCTTTTTGCACGCGCAAAAAACGTGGCGTTTTGCGCATGCAAAAGGTCCATAACAGCTCTGTGTGTCAGCAGCGTATGATGCGCGGCTGCGTGATTTTCGCGCAGCCGCCATCATTATGACACTCTGTTTGTATGTTTGTAGCACGCGGTGCTTTTCTGTTTTCATTCATAGTTTATACGGCTGCGGAAGTGCTGGGCGTGATTTTCACCCACCCATTGACTTCAATGGGTGCGTGATGCGCGAACAATGCACAAATATAGGACATGTCGTGAGTTTTACGCAGCGGACACACGGACACACGCTGCGTGAAAATCACTGACAGTCCGCACGGCCCCATAGAGTAACATAGGTCCGTGCGAGGCGCGTGAAAATCACGCACGTTGCACGGATGTATTACACGTTCGTCTGAATAAGCCCTAACAATAAGGCCAAGTTCACAGAGTTTTTGGGCCTTGATATTGACTCGGACACTGCGTCAGAATCAGCACCAAAAAACTTCCAAAACCGCCTCCCATTGATTTAATCTGAAATCAATGGGAGCCAGTTGCGGAAAAAAGAAAAAGCAGCACGTCCTTTCTTGCCGCGGTTCCGCCTCTGACCTCCCATCGAAATCAATGGGAGGCAGAAAATGCATTTTTCGCTGCGTTTTTTGTCTGCTGTCCTCAATCGCCGCGAGCAAAAAACGCAGCAAAAAAACGCGGCAAGATAGTGTGGGCAGGTCAAAGTCTGCCTCAAAATTCTTTAAGGAATTTTGAGGCAGATTTTTTTTTGCCTGCAAAATACTGTGTGAACAGGGCCATACATAAACAGCACTTTGAGATAATTTACTCACCGTGTCAGAAGAGCTGCTCCCACTCAAGTCCTCTTCCGGCGATGTCTTCCAGGCGAGGTCTTCGGTCCAGATGTCCAGTCCTTCACCTCCAGCCAGGCTCCAGGTAAGTTTTGTCCATGTGTGTCCGCGGCTGCGCGCGCGGCCGATCGCGGCTGCGCGCGCGGCCGATTGCGGGTGCGCGCGCGGGCGGTCTCCAGTGCGGGCGTTCGTGGGTGCGCGCTCGCGAGTGCGCACGCGCGGGAGTTTCCTTGTGCGCGCGATCGGGTGGACTGTTTGACGGCCCCCCATGACGAGGGGAGGGGGCCCGCAGCAGCAGCAGCAGCAGCTCACGACATTCTTTTGGTGAAAAAAACGGGCCCCATTACAGGGGCCCGTTTTTTCCTACCAAAAGAATGTTGCGGCAGTTGCCGGGCCCCCCTTTCAGTTAGGTTTGGCCGGGCCCCTCACACCACTACCCCTAATACCCCCCTGATGGCGGCCCTTCTGTCAGAGGTGGGGACTGCCAACAAGCCACTATTTCTTGGCCAGGGTATTTAGATACAGGGCTACTGCAGCAAACTGGGTTTTTATTATACCCCGGGTGAAGGAAAGTCCGGCTATGAGTCTGGTCTGGACCAATTATCATTCCAAGGCAACTAGATTTCAGTAAACGAGTCTATTTAGTCATTTAAGATGGCTGAGAAATATTTCTTACCTTCGAAATCTTTAATCCTGTTATCAAGGAGGAAAGAAGTTGTGAGTACATGTAGAAGCAGCTTGATTGTTATTTTTGACAATCCCAGAGAAAAAACTTGGGAGAATATATTAAAATGTTTACGCCAGTTTTCTGGCGTAAAAAAGTGAAGCATTTTGCCGTGCGCCATAGTTGCGCTAAAATTTGCTCATGACAGGCATAGATTTGCATTTCACATGGATGGCCAAGATGCAGCAAATTTATTAAGTGTGCTGTACACCTCTGGCTTTTTAGCTATTTATCTAGTAATATTGTACAGTATATGTACTCACCTAAGCCTTTTGTTTGAATCCGTTTATTCAGGATTGGTACAGTGACATTTCAGACACCTTTTAGATTAAAACAGAATCAGGAAAACATTTTCATATTTATACACTGCAGTTCGCCACATCTTGTGGTGTCTTGAATTAATAAGCATAATTCTCAGCATTTGCTCCCATTCTCTACACGATTTGAGTTAAGATTGATTGATGGTTATTATTTACAATACACTAGAATTACCTTCTGAATATATCCAGGCATCCTGCCAATGGGATGCGAGCTCTTTGTTTTCTAAGACTATGATGCTTGTGATTTTTTTAAAGGGTTTATCCACCATTAAATGGTAAATATTTTCAATAAGTTAATTTTTCTCCTACAACTTTTTCTGAATGCCATCTTCTACTTTAAAGTTCATTATGTGCTTCTAGATGTTGTTTACATGGTTTAATTATAGTAGAGAATTGTATTTCTTTGTTGGGGCATAACTAAGGCTTGTTTCACACCACAATTGTGTTTGATGTCAAATCTATATTTTCTGTATGAGCCAGAGAAAAAAATTCTGTCTGCTGCTATATGAAATAATCAGCTTACAGAGGTACAGTATGGGCATGTAGACTGTTATAGGTGCTTTAATACTTCCAACTTGTAGCTTGTAATACAACCCTGTGAATGAGGCCATGTGGACCTCTTCACATGTCATATAGGCGACATCTTCTATGTTATCTACAGGGAAGTAGTTATAGGGGTGCAGAGGTAGCAGTCTAACCTGGGCCCTATTGCCTGAGGGCGACCACCTAAGAAGACCACAATATAAATGGCACATGGTAGGCGTTACAGGTTTTGCATTGGGGAGCAATTATTAGTTATCTAGTTATCTAGAATAGTTCCTATAAATGGTAATAAGAAATTGGGAAGCTTTTAGGGAAAAAGTGTTCTACAAGAAGAAGTTTCTGCTTTGCAAAATGTTCCCTGTGTCTTACAGATAAATGTACTCTTTCCTACCATTCTCAGTTAAAGGTTTTAATCTTCAAACTTCCAACATTGTAAGTGACAGGAAGACAGAATGTCAGAGTATCTGTTTTATGTTTAGTTCACACAAAAAAAGACCATAAAAAGCAAGCTGGTAGAATCCATTTATAGCCAGGTGCTCATGTCCAAGGGGCAAATAATAGCACAAAGACGTGAAGCTGTAGAAACTTAAAAACTGTGTAACATTGTATTTTAACATGGTTTAATTTTTATGATTTTATTAGCGGCTGTGATAATACAACATTATTGCAGAATTAAAAGGAGAACTTTTGTACAAGTTTACCAAAGTATTAAATGGCCTTTTTGATGTATGGCATTCCCTTTGTATTAGATTGGCATCTAGAGGTAAAGCTTGGTTCACACATGCCAAACAGGGGCTATAGTGGTCCAGTTGAGAACCGCACCACTTTGTCATCAGAATACAAGCTACTGTTTATGGCTTGTGTCTACTGCTTTATTGCAGGATCACTTGTATTTGTAAAATGAACCATCCCTGTTATGAATTTCCTTAACCATTAATGACCAGCCTATTTTGGACCTTAAAGAGGTTGTCCCAAGATTAAATGTTATCCCCTAACCACAGGACAGGTAATAACATGGGGGTCCGTCCGACCGCTGGAAACCCCACCAATCACAAGACCAGGGGTCCGGTACTTCCAAATGAATGGTACTGTACTCTGCTATCTCCGGCAGACCTATAGACAGTAAATGGAGCTGCACTGCGCTTGCGCGACCTGCCGCTCCATTCATTTGGAGGAACCAAGCATATTCTGTTTTTCCATTGTCACATTTCAAACGCCGTAACTTTTCTATTTTTACATAGAAATAGTTGTGTGAGGGCTTGTTCTTTTTAGGACAAGTTGTATTTTTTTTAATGGCACAATTTTAGGGTACATATGATTTATTGATTAACTTTGATTAACTTTTTTTAGGAGGTAATGGAAACAAACCAGAAATGTTGCCATTCTTTTTTCGTCTTAAATTTACTGCGTAATATAAATAACATAATTATAGTTTGTTCTGCGGGCCGTTACAATTACAACTTTACCAAGTTTATATATCTGTTTTATGTTTGAATACTTTTGCACAATAAAAACACGTTTTTTTTTAAAAAAAAGTATTTGTTTTGTGTTGTCATATTCTTCTTGTAGGTAAGGTTTTTTTGTGGTACAACTTTTTTTATTGGTAATATTTAATTTTATATTGCATTTTTATTGGCAGGATTAACAGAAAACAGCAAATCTGGTATTGTTTTTTATTTTATTTTCTATGCCATTCACTGTGCCGGTAAAATAACATAATGGTCTTATAACTCAGGTCATTACAGACATTACCGTATTATGCCAATTATGTGTAGTATTTTTTATTTCAGTTTATTTCATAATAAAGAGCTTCGAAAGGAGAAAAAGTGGATTTTTATACTTGGGAGTTTTCATTTTTTTTATTATATACTTTATTGATCTATTTTTTTTACCTTTTTTTAGTCCCCCTATGGGACTTCACTATACAGTCATTTGATCGCTTTCATAATACACTGCAATACTTTTGTATTGCAGTGTATTATACCTGTCAGTGTAAAACTGACTGGCATGCTATTAGGTCCTGCTTCTAGCAGGGCCTAGTGGGCATACAACGATGATAGACATAACAACGGCCCCACGCTGCCATGGAAACCATCAGCACCCCACAAACATGTTGCGGACTGCTGATGGGGTGACAGAAGAATCCCTCTCCCTCTGAAACCATTTAGTTGCTATTGACTCTGGCATCTAAGGGGTTAAACGGCCAGCTCAGAGGTAACTCTGAACCCAGCCATAAAATCAGAAGCCTGACTGTCTTTAGACAGCCCAACACCGGCTCTAGCCGGCATGAAACACCTGTGACAGCCTTATGACACAGTGCCAAGAAAAGGCAGCGCTGTGCCATAGGTACCTTTAATGACTGCCTTGAAAAGGCATCTGGGCAGTCATTAACCCCTTCCCGCCGCAGCCCTTTTTCAGATTTTCATTTTCGTTTTTTCCTCCCCACCTTCCAAAAGCCATAACTTCTTTATTTTTCTGTCGATATAGTCCTATGAGGGCTTGATTTTTGCGGGACGAGTTGTACTTTTTTGTGGCACTATTTATTTTGCCATATAATGTAGTAGGAAACAGGAAAAAAATTATTTGGGGGGTAAATAAAGAAAAAAACAGCGATTCCTCCGTGTTTTTTTGCGCGCCGTTTTTACGTAATTCACTGTGCAATTAAAACAACATGTTAACTTTATTCTGTGGGTCAATACGCTTATGGCGATTCCAAATATATATACTTTTTCTATATTTTACTACTTTTACAAGTAAAAACCTAAGTGTAAAAAATTACATTTATTTTGTGTCGCCAAATTCCGAAAGCCATAACTTTTTTATTTTTCCGTCGATTAAGTGGTATGAGGGCTTATTTTTTGCAGGATAAGCTGTAGTTTTTCATAATACCATTTTGGTGTACATGCGACGGTTTGATAACTTTTTATCAAATTTTTTGTGGGAGATTAGGTGACCAAAAAATAGAGATTCTGGCGTTTACAATTTTTTTTTTTACGGCGTTCATTGTGCGGGTTAAATAATGATATATTGTAATAGTTTAGACTTTTACAGACGTGTCAATGCCAATTATGTTTATTTTTATTTTTGTTTACTATGCTCTAGGGGGAAAATAGGAAAAGGGGGGTTTTTTGAACTTTTAATATTTTTATTTTTTTTTACATAAAAAAACCTTTATTTAACTAATTTGTACTTTTTTTATTAGTCCCCCTAGGGGACTTCAACCAGCGATCATTAGATCACTTGCACGATATACTGCAATACCAATGTATTGCAGTATATCATGATTCTAACAGGCATCTATTGAGCCCTGCCGGAGGCAGGGCTTAATATGTGCACAAAGATGGCAGACCTGGGGGCTTTCATTAAGCCCCCAAGCAGCCATAACAACCATGGCCCCCCCGTGATTGCGTTTGGGGGGCACGACGAGCTGTTAGAGGGGGTCGCCCCCTCTTTCTAACGATTTAAATGCTGCAGTCACTATTGACCGCAGCATTTAACGAGTTAAACGAGCGGGATCGCGCTCGAGTGTGATGCCGCTCGTTACTCTGAAGTGTCGGCTGTAACATACTCCGTCAGCCCATTCCATACTTCCCCTACCCGACTTTGGCGTATGGATACGTCAAATGTCAGGAAGGGGTTAAGGGGTTAATATATATAAGTGTTGGCTACACAAAAATAAATATACTGAAACTTCTCCAAAAGAAAATATCTTTGAAAAGACCACCCCTGATTTAGACCAGATGTTTCTGTGACAAATTTTTAGGCCTCATGCACACGACCGTAGCCGTGTGCACGGCCGTGATTTTCGGGTCGGCCGGCTGCGGACTGTCAGCGGACTGTCAGCCGCAGGCCGCCCGCACATGCACATGGCCGCGGCCATTGTTTTCAATGAGCCCGGACCGCAGAACCGGGCCGTAATAAGACATGCCCGTTCTTTCTGCGGTCCGGGCTCCCGGGCCGTGCACGGACCGCAAAAACTACGGTCGTGTGCACGGCCCCATAGAAAAGAATGGGGCCGCAATTCTCCCGTGGATTTTCGGGGGAATTGCGGCCGCAAAAACACGGTCGTGTGCATGAGGCCTTTGTTCTCTTATGTTCGCTTACTGACCCTCTTCTTTAAGATGACCACCCTATCAAAATACCATATTTCACTGCCATTTTGGGTAGTCGTCTCAAAGAGGTTTCACTGTACATACTTCAAGATATACACAGTATGTTCCTCCTAGGTAACATAATTTTTTGGAATATCTACAGTATGCTTGTATAAAAATAAATATCAATCAGTGAAATATACATTACATTATTTACATTAAACAACAACAGATGCCAGGTGATCAAATATTCTGAATTATCTCACAGAAAATCAAAATCAAAATTAAATAAAATTTTGTTTTTCAATCAAGAACTAGTTTTCTCTGTGAAATTAAACATAACAGTCTAGTTTTCTGTCGTGATTTTCCTGATTAATAAACACCAGAATAAAGGAATTTCACTGTATTTACGCTACACTCACAAAATGCGAAGTTACCATAATTTCTAATAATTACAAGTGTATTAAATATATGTAGATGAGGACTTTGGGTAAATCTCAGAATGTATTATACTACTCTGCTGTTGAACTCCGCTGACTGCATCTGCCATAACTTTTTTGTTTGTGGTGCACATGAGGAAGAGGAAGCACTGCTTGGATGGGCAGATAGACTCTCAAAGACATATTTCATGATTTTGCTGCCAGAAGAACTTGTATTTCATTTTCCCTCATTTCAGAGGCAATCTATGATGTGTTTTAATTTCATTTTTTGTTTTGTCTGCTGAAAGACTATGAAATTGATTCCCACTTGCCATTTCAAAAGCTCGTCTGATGCCCAGTTTTATAAAGAACCATATAAGTAGGCATTTAAATGTAATACACTGGTATAAAAATACCCTCTCAGCAACTTTAATAAGTCCATATTTGTTTTTAAATGGAAATAAGTAGAAAGCAGGAGAAAAAGGAAGACACAATTTACTATTAGCTATTACACTTGATAAGAAAGAGCATGTTGCAGGTGATACTACAGCATGTTGACTTTTACAGGAGGAGGCACTGTATGGGTAACTATCAGCGGTGCAGCTAGGAGGGCAGAGATAGCAGTCATACTCAGCCTGAGGTGGCCCAATAGAAGATAGCATAAGAAGATAGCAAGCATTATAAATAACACATGGTATGTGGGTAGGGTTGCCATCTTTTTCACCCAAAAATACTGGCCAGGTTTACACAGGTCAAAAGATGGTGTGATTTGGGAGTTATGACTTTACACAAAGGTCTAAGAATTATCTATTGTTAAAAATTGATATTATTATTGTAAAGGAATAACCTCCAATTTATAATATACGATAGATAAGGAAAGACAGAGCAGAGTCACTCGTCATTGTAAATATAAAATCTTTCATCTGTTGCCTGCAGCCACATGTAGAGGTCTAGTTGACAGAGGCAGTGGAGCATGCACCTGTGTAGTTTTGTTACCTGTCTGCAACCCTTCTGTCCCCTGTTCTGTTTCCTCCTGTGGTCCCCGTCCGTGTGTTCCCCATTCTGCTACTACTCTGCAATGCCAGTTTGCTGCTGGAGCTGGCACAGCGTCTCTGTGTGAGATGTACACTGGACTCCCAAAGCCTGGCGTCTGAGATTCTAGAAGACCAATTCTGCCAGCGGCTAAGCCGGGTATAAGGAGACAATTGATGGAGCGAGTTCAGCGCTGACGCTTGGTCAGGTCTCTCCACCTTCCTCAGGGATTGGTGGAGAGCTTGGGAGGGAAGAGGTATTTAGGGCTAAGCTTTGGAGGGGAGGGAGGACGATGTGTGAGCGCACGCTGAGAAAGGGGATAAAGGATACTGTATCGAGCATTTTGTTACCGGATTGTTCTTCAATGCAGGTCAACACATTTTATTTAAACAAGTGGCACGACCAGGGGCGTAGCTAAAGGCTCATGGGCCCTGGTGCAAGAATTCAGCTTGGGCCCCCCTACCCCTCCCCAACGCCACAAGACTCCTGCTGCGCCTATGCCCAGCCGCCTTGCTCAACAGCCCCCACAGTATAATGCCCCCCATAGCCGCCCCCATACAGTATAATGCTCCCCGTAGCTGCCCCCATACAATATAATGCTCCCCGTAGCTGCCCCATACAATTTAATGCTCCCTGTAGCTGCCCCCATACAGTATAATGCTCCCCATAGCTGCCCCATACAGTATAATGCTCCCGTAGCTGCCCCCCACACAGTATAATGCTCCAAAAGCTATGCCCCACACAATATAATGCTCCAATAGCCACCCCCCCCCACACAGTATAATGCTCCCAAAACAGTATAATACCCCCATACAGTATAATGCCCCCGATAGCTGCCCCATACAGTATAATACACCCATGCAGTATAATGCCCTCATTGCTGCCCCCCATACAGTATAATGCAGCCATACAGTATAATGCCACCATAGCAGCCTCATACTGTATAATGCCCCCATAGGTGTCTCCCCACAGTGTAATGCCCCCATAGCTGCCAACATATCAGCCCCCCATACAGTATAATGCCCACATATCAGACCCCATATGGTATAATGTCCCTCATATCTGCCCAATACGGTATAATGCCCCCATAGCAACCCCATACAGTATAATGTCCCTCATAGCTGCCACCATAGACCCCCCTTCCCTTATACAGTATAATTCCCCCCCATATGTGCATAATAGAAAAGTAATCAAGTTACTTACCTATCCCCGTTCCCACGATGGGTGGAGGAGGAGATCCTTCTCCTTTGCCTTGTGTTATGAGTGACTCCGCGCATACAAGCGCAATGACGTCACTAAATCGCGCCGGTCTGCGCCGAGACGCTAATGCCTCACGGCACAGTGAATGCTGGAGGAAGCAGCCATAAGCTCCCTGCTCCAGCATTAAATTCAACTGGATCTGTGTCCTGAGGACGCAAATACAGTTGGAACCGGGACCTCGGTGAGTGGCTCGCGACCCCCCGGAGGTCTTCACTCGTTCCCCCAGGGGATCGAGACCCACCATTTGTAATGTACTGTTTGTGTTTGTAGTGGAGAGAGAAGAGGGAGGCTTGTAATTTAAAGCCCCCTCTCCTCTCTCCACCGCAAACACTTACAGTACAATACAACACACATACAATACGGCTCACCTACAGTCTTCCATGCTCTTCCGGACCGGCTCTTCCACAGTGGCTGGAACGCCGCCTCACGTCACGGTCACATGGTACACTGAGTGTACCATGTGACTGTGGCGTCTAAAGGAGCCTTGCCCGTAACCAGGAAGTGTCGGAAATTTGTATTAGCGTGCTGTGTGGAAACAGGGTGCCCTGCGGGCCCCCCAGGTTTAGGGGCCAGGTCGCAAGTGTGACCGCTGCGACCCCTATAGCTACGGCACTGGGCACGACAACCAGAGCGGTCCTCAAATCGGGCACAGGTTGCTCAACCTCCGCAGGAGTTCCCACCAAGTTGGGCTGTGCCAAAGTGACTGTGCCGCTACGGGATTCTGAGGGGCTACACTCTAGCACACAGCTTTCCCTGCCATTATCTCTATGGTGCACCAGCCACTTTGAAAAGGCCAGGACGCCACTTCCTTTATGGATCCCAACTCCATATGCCACATAAGTGCAACGTGCACATCTCGTGCTATCTGCGCAACAACCAGAGAATGGTCCCAGCCCAGCGTGCCTAACTTTTCAGGTGACCTTTCAGAATAAGCTCTCATATGTGTTCTACATGAGGAACTAAAACGAATTCTGTCTGTTATATGGCTTGTATATGGCAATGTTTAGTAGTAAACCCCTCTGTAGGTTTTATCTCTAATTCTCAGTTGTCTCAAAGCTAGTGGGTGGAGCCTAACTGCCATCATGTCTTCTATGCACTGCACACAAAGAGAAGAGGATAATCCTGCTTTCCTATCTCTGTCTATCACATGTATAGAGGCTGCAGTAACATGGAGGAGATTATACAGCAGTAATGAGCGGTGTAGCTGAGAATCAAGCACTAGGGTGACATAGAAAGCTTATCATCACATCTGTGTATCTCTCTGCTACTACTTCCTCCCCTGCTCACCCCTCCATAGACTTACATGCAGTGTGTTGCTGTGTCTCTTTCTCTCCCTGCTCCCTCCTCCTGTTCCCCCTTCCCCTCTCCATAGAATGTTATAGCCAGGCAGTTAAGTGACCCCCCCCCCCCACCTTCTGCAGCCATCAATTCTGCTCTGTAACCCATGTCAGCCAAAATTAACAATAAGTCAATTACAAAGTTGTTTTATAACAGGAATACTATTAGATCAGCATAAGTTGTTCAAAAAGTTAGTGTCCATTTATTTCCTGTTAATTAGAGTACCGCTTTTAAAATATGGCATCAATTATTTGCAAATAACTGAACAGTTAGCAGTGTATTCTGCACATTTCCGTCAATAATCATTTGCTTGAAATTGATTCATGTTACGGCCACTGGGGTTGTGGACCCACTGGACCACTCCGCTGTAATGGAGTAGCAGCTGGTCAGATAAATTTAAGACAGTGACTGGTCGGTGGTACATGGATGGCAGACTGGGGCCAGATAACTGGAAGCGGGCTTGTACTGGATTATCGGAAACTGGCTTGTGCTGGATCATCGGAAGCTGGCATTTGCTGGATTATCGGAAACTGGTTTATGCTGGATTATCGGAAGCAGAACTGGTCTCGGACACTGGACGCAGATACTAGACTTGTCATGGACACCGGACATGGATACTGAAGTCGTCACGGACACCGGATACAGGAACAGACTACGGAACCTTTGCAGACTAACACAAGGTCCGTTCGTCACGGACACTACACTTGAGTCGGACACCGGACATGGATACTGAAGTCGTCACGGACACTGGTCTTGACATAGGCACCGGACACAGATACTGAAGTCGTCACGGATACTGGATACAGGAACAGACTACGGAACCTTTGCAGACTAACACAAGGTTAGCAACAACATTGCTCAGGTACTTCAGAGATGGAGGAGGTTCCTTAAATAGTCCTGGGACACAGCGGATTGTCATATTCGCTTTTTCCTCCCCATATATTTTACATTTTTCCGTTGATATAGCAGTATTTGCGCTTTTTTATAAAGTTATAGTTATACAGTTTTTTTATGTTCTACAAGGAAAATCTAATTGTTAAAAATAAAATTTGCTTTGTGTCGCCATATTCTGTGAGTCATAACTTTTTTTTTTATCCGACGGTTGAGCGGTGCGAGGACTTCTTTTTTGTAGGGTGCAGTAGTTTCTATTGGTACCATTTGGTGGTAAACGTTTTTATCATTTGATGAAGTGACCATAAAACAGCGATTCTGGCATTTTAATCTTCTTCTTACATTGTTCACCGTGGGGCTTAAAGAGGCTCTGTCACCACATTATAAGTGGCCTATCTTGTACATGATGTGATCGGCGCTGTAATGTAGATTACAGCAGTGTTTTTTTATTTAAAAAAATGATCATTTTTGATGGAGTTATGACCTATATTAGGTTTATGCTAATGAGTTTCTTAATGGACAACTGGGCGTGTTTTACTTTTTGGCCAAGTGGGCGTTGTATAGAGGAGTGTATGACGCTGGCCAATCAGCCACATGAACACGCTATAACATTACTGCAGTGTCCTGACAATGAATATAGATTACCTCCAGTCAGGACGTGATGTGTATTCAGAATCCTGATCACATCTCTGCAAGTCTCGCGAGATTACGCTGTAAACTGTCATTTACAGCGAGATCTCACTGTGCTGTAGTCTCACACAGACGCTATAGAAGTGGTCAGGATTCTGAATACACATCACGTCCTGGCTGGAGGTAATGTATATTCATTGTCAGGACACTGCAGTAACCTTATAGTGTGTTAATGTGGCTGCACATAGCGATATAGCTATATCGCTATGTGCTGTTTAAATGAATGGAGAGAAGTGTATGATACTGATTGGTCACTGATTGGTCAGCGTCATACACTTCTCTTCACAACGCCCACTTGGCCAAAAAGTAAAACACGCCCAGTTGTTCATTAAGAAACTCATTAGCATAAAACTAATATAGGTCATAACTCCGTCAAAAATGATAGTTTTTCTAAACAAAAAACACTGCCGTAATCTACATTACAGCGCCGATCACATCATGTACAACATAGGCCACTTATAATGTGGTGACAGAGCCTCTTTAAATAACGTTATATTGCAATAGTTGAGACTTTTACGGAAGCGGCAATACCAATTACGTTTTTTTTTTACAGAATCCAGGCGAAAACTAGTGGAGAGAGGGTCATGCGTGCGCACGACTCTCTCCATTATGTTGTATGGTTGTTATGGAAACAGCCAAGCAATGTTTAAATTCTAACAATTAGTTTTTTTTCTTGTAAAAGTAGTAAAACATAAAAAAACAATATAAATTTGGTATCGCTGTAATCATATTAACCCTCAGAATAAGGCCGGATTCACACGAGTGTGTGCGTTTTGCACACGCAAAAATGCGGCGTCTTGCGTGCGCAAAAGGCACTTAACAGCTCCGTGTGTCAGCCCCGTATGATGACACTCCGTTTGCATGTTTGTAAACAGAAAAGCATGTGGTGCTTTTCTGTTTACATTCATAGTTTTACTGCTGTTGCGCGAATCACGCGCGTCCCCCGGAAGTGCTTCCGTGTGGTGCGCGTGATTTTCACGTACCCATTGACTTTAATGTGTGTGTGATGCGCGAAAAACGCAAAAAGAGCGGACATGTCGTGAGTTTTACGCAGCGGACTCACGCTGCGTAAAAATCACGGACAGTCTGCACTGCCCCATAGACTAATATAGGTCCGTGCGAGGCGCGTGAAAATCGCACGCGTTGCACGGACGTATATCACGTTCGTCTGAATAAGCCCTAAAGTTAACGTGCAGTTTTTACTGCACGGTGAATGCCGTAAAAATTAAACCAAAAAGCAATGGAGGAATCAGTGTTTTTTTCCATTCCATCCCGCAAATAATTTTTTCCCAGTTTTCCAGTACATTATTTTGTACAATAAATGGTGCCATGAAAAACTACAACTCGTCTTGCAAAACACAAGCCCTCATACTGCTATATCGACACAAAAATAAAGATATGGATTTTGGATGGCGGGGAAGAAAAAGCCCAAAGGAAAATCCGAAAAATGACTGCGGAGGAAAGGGGTTAAAGTTGAGTGTGTCTACAACTTTCCGAACTTTGAGTTAAAGTTAAAGCATTGTGATCAGGAAAACTAGAGCCTGTGATGAGCAGGCAGCAATTTACTCCAAAGCTTCATATGATTAAAATGTCACTGACCCCAGGCCTGAGAGCAGAAATACACTATAAGATTTTCTGAGCCTCTACAGTATTTAGCTCATCATCATATATACCGCTCTGCTCTATACACTTACACAACATGGGTTTAAACAGATCCACTGTCAATGTAATCTAGTATAGATAATGCAATTGATCATCATTTTACTAAATAGATTTATCTCCCAGAGGTGTTTATGCAGTAAAATGATGACTCATTTCTAAGGCTGGGATCTCACGCTGCAGTTTTAGAGCCTTTTTTGCCGTGATTACCTCAAAATCGTTGCGATTTTGCAGAGATTCCATGGTAATTGCATCAAAGAAACGCAACCCAGCCTTATGACTAAAATAGGTATACAATAGTTTAAAGTAAATTGTTTAACCCATTCTCGGTAAGTTTATAGAGCAGAGGGTTCTATGAAAAAAACACACATGAAAAAAGCCCACGTGACAATTCCTCACAGAAAAACCCCACTGTCACATATGCGCACAAGAAAAATCACCACACGGAAAATTGCTCACACAGATAAAAGCCCACACGGAAAACACGGAAGAATGCCCACACAGAAAAATGTCCACACAGAAAATTGCCCACATGGAGCTTTGTGTGATGCAAAGGTCCTAAAAGTGCAGTGTTATTGGAGCAGTATGTAATATGCTCAGTGTACAAATCTCTGTTATCTACTAACTGAACAGTCAAATTTTACACACACATGTAAAATCTGAGTGTTTATAGTCTGCACATAACAGAGATTTGCACACTGAGCACAGTAAATCGGTGCAGGTACTAATCTCTAAGGACCCTCTAGCCATGCCCATTCCCCATGAATGAAGCAGAAACAACTCCTACCTGCTTCTCCACACCTATGATGCCTGGTGAGCTCTAGGAGGGCGAGGACTCTGTATCTGGCAACATAGTTGGCCACTGTGACTTCCATTGTAGTGGGACACTTATTGGCATTGTAATGGGCACTGACTGGCATTGTAGTGGGGCACTGTCTGGCATTGCAGTATGGTACTTTTTCTTGAATTGTCAGGACGGAGCCAGTACCCGGGAAACCTGAACAAGTGCTGGGGGCCCACTACCCTTTGGGATACGACTCGGCCGCCGGGTGCTGTACGCTATCGTCATGGCTCCTCCACGAGCGTGAGAGTGTTTTGCTGATGCCCATGCCGGGAATTCTTCTCCTAGAGGGAGTCCATGTCCAGGAGCGGAATCCCCCCAGAGCAATGCCGACGCTCCGGATGGAGATTACGCTTCTAGAGCGAGCCCCTGTCCATATGTGGACAGTGACATCATGGGCTCCTACAGGACCGGAATCCCCAGCCAGAGCGTTGCCGACGCTCTGGCCAGGGATGCCGCTCCTGGAATAGTCCCTGACATCACTATCTATATATGGTCAGTGACGTCCGGGGCTCCTTCTGGAGCTTAATCCCCCGACTAGAGCATTGCTGACGCTCTGGCCAGGGATTATGCTCCTAGAGGGAGCAACTGATGTCACTGTCTCTATATGGACAGTGAAGTCAGGGGCTCCTGATGCGGAATCCCCAGCCAGAGTGTTGCCGATGCTCTGGCCAATGATACCGCTCCTGGAGGAGCCTTTAACGTCACTATCGATATATGGGCAGTGACATCAGGGGTTCCTCCAGAAGGGGAATCCCCGGCCAGAGCATCGGCAATGCTCAGGCTGGGGATTCCAATCCTAGAGGGAGCCCGAATGGCACTATCTACAGGGAGGGGGTATGACACTATCTACAGGTGTGTGTGTGTGTGTGTGTGTGTGTGTGTGTGTGTGTGTATGTGGCACTATCTAATCTACAAGAGGGTGTGCGTGCGGCACTATTTACAAGGGTGTGTGTGTGGCACTATCTACAAGGTAGTGTATTTGGCACTATATACAGGGGGTGTGGCACTATATACTGGGGGCTATGTGGCACTATCTACAGGGGGCTATGTGGCACTATCTACAGAGGGCACTGTGGCACTATCTACAGAGGACACTCTATATATGGGGGCACAAACTGGGGGCCTAACTTCTATATGAGGACAAAAACAGGGCCTATCTTCTATATAGGGACACAAACTGGGGGCCTAACTTCCATATGGGGGCATAAACAGGGTCTAATTTCTATATGGGGGTACAAACTGCAATTTTACTGCCACCGTGAGTTTTCCCACAAAGGGGCCCACTAAGTCTGTGTCGCCCAAGGTCCCACATAAACCTGGAGCCGACTCTGGATGTTGTGGTAAGTCACTGACTGGCATTGTAGTGTGGTCAGGGCCAGATTATCATTGGAGCTCCAGCTCAAGACCCCGCATTCCCCCTTGCTCATGGGAGCCCCCGGTTCAAACGACTGCCACATTCAATTGTATCTGAACCCTCAGGGCACAGATACAATTAAATACTATGAGCTCCCTGCTCCACCATACGCTATGCTTAGGTCTGCAGCCTTTAAGACACTGGGACAGAATCCATGCGCTGACATCACTGCAAGGGCCCCGTCTCAGCATCTTGTGGGACGCAGGACTGACATGGCTGAGGAGGCCTGCTGTACAGCTCCGTTCGTCACAGGAACAGATCTAGGTGAGTTAAGATAAGTTTTTTATTTGTTTGGGGTGAACTATGTAAAGGGGGTGGCAATATCTACAGGGGCACTGTGGCTCTATCTATAGAGGGGGTGGCACGATCTACAGGTTGGGCTGTGGCACTATCTACAAGGGGCACTGTGTGGCACTATCTACAGGGCGGTGTGACACTATCTACAAGGGTCTGTGTGGCACTATCTACAGGGGGGGTGGTATTATCTACAGAGGGGTGAGTGGCACTAAATCTAGTGTAGTGTGTGGCACTATCTCTGGTGTAGTGTCTGGCACTATCTCGAGTGGGATGTGGTACTATCTACAGGGGAGTGTGACACTATTTACAGGGATTCCAATACAAGACAAGAGTTCACAGCACCAGAAAAATGTATATAGGAGTGCAAAGCCCAAAAGGACAGGATCCAGCCATCCTCCAGCACGCAAAGCAAGACAAGGAAAGGCAGCACATAAATGTTCTGCTTATCCTTGTCTTGCTTTACTATCTAAAGGGGAGATATGTGGCACTATCTACTAAGGTTTGTGTTTGGCACTATCTGCAGGGAGGTGTGTGGCACTCTCTACAGGTGGCACTGTGTGGCACTATCTACCGGGGTGCATGGCACTATCTAAAGGGGGCACTGAGTGTCACACTATCTACAGGTGGCACTATGTGTGGCAATATCTACAAAGGGGGAGTGAAACTGTATACAGTGGGCACTGTGTGGGCACTCTTTACAGATGTCTTTGATTTGGGCCACCAGACAGAAATCTGTTTGTGGCCCCGTAAATGCCAAATCTGCCCCTAGGGGTTAGTACAAGGATACTGACTGCTGGTACCATCTATCTAAGCCTATCATGTGTGATACTGACTGCTGGTGCCATGTATCTAAGCCTATTATGTGTGATACCATCTGCTGAGCTGATGTACCTAAGCATATCTTGTGATATTGTCTGCTGAGCTGTGATATCTAATCTTATCATGTGTGATACTGTTTTTTGAGCCTTAGTATCTTAGCCTATTGCGTGATGCTGTCTGCTGAGCTGCTGTATCTAATCCTATCATGTCTGATACTGTCTGCTGAGACAATGTATCTAATTCTATCCAGTTGTGTCGCTGTAGGCTTCATAGTTTTATAGATATGCTGTTATATATATTTAATTCTTTGGGGGGGGGGGGAAACCTATGCCTTGCGGCTTATTGTCCTTTTCTTTTAAGACACTAGCAACACCACTGGTATAGATACATATTAAGTACCAATACATAGTCTCCTGTCGGGCCACGTCGCAGGCCAGAAGCGCTCATTTGAAATAACCCCCGCCCAGCCCATCGTGTACCAGTGGTTAACTTTCTAGTGGCACAGACATCTTGTGCCTCGTGCAGTGCTGGCGTCATCATGCTGGGAATGATGCCAACCTATGCCTGGTGTGTGCCGGTGTCAAAATGCTGGGGATAGGCTTGCATTCTCACCAGTGGGATGACACCAGCACCGCACCAGGCATAGGCCACAGTCCTCCCCAGCATGACGACGCCAGCACCGCACCAAGCATAGGCTGGCGTCCTCCCCAGCATGATGATGCCAGCACCGCACCAGACAGACATACAGTTAGGTCCAGAATTATTTGGACAGTGACACAATCTTCATGATTTGGGCTCTGCATGCCACCACATCTGGGTGTACTTGTAGATCATAAGCAAAATAACAGCATGCAATGTCAATTAGCTGCTTCAAAGGCCAGCAAGATATTGTCGTCTATTAAAAGAGGCATGGACAGGGCTATAATATTACGACTTCACAAAGCATTAGTGCGGCCTCATCTGGAATATGCAGTTCAGTTCTGAGCTCCAGTTCATAGAAAGGATGCCCTGGAGTTGGAAAAAATAAAAAAAAGCGCAAAGAAGCTAATAAAGTGCATGGAGAATCTAAGTTATGAGGAAAGATTAAAAGAATTAAACCTGTTTAGCCTTGAAAAGAGATGACTAAGGGGGGACATGATTAACTTATATAAATATATTAATGGAACATACAAAAAATATGGTGAAATCCTGTTCCATGTAAAACCCCCTCAAAAAGAAAGGGGGCACTCCCTCCGTCTGGAGAAAAAAAGGTTCAATCTGCAGTGGCGACAAGCCTTCTTTACTGTGAGAACTGTGAATCTATGGAATAGCCTACCGCAGGAGCTGGTCACAGCAGGGACAGGAGATGGCTTTAAAAAAAGGCTTAGATCATTTCCTAGAACAAAAAAATATTACCTCCTATGTGTAGAAATTTTTCCCTTCCCTCTTCCCCTTCCTTGGTTGAACTTGATGGACGTGTCTTTTTTTCAACTATGTAACATTGGATTTGAAGAAAAGCAACTGAGGTTTAATTAAAGGGGTTGAACAAAAATATCCTGTGAAACGTTTAGGAATTGCAACCATTTTTCTACACAGCATCCTCATTTCAGGGGCTCAAAAGTAATTGGACAAATTAACATGACCATAAATAAAATGTGTTTTTTTTAAATACTTTATAGAGAATCCTTTGCCGGCAATGACTACCTGAAGTCTGGAACCCATGGACATCACCAAACGCAGGGTTTCCTCCTTTGTGATGCTTTGCCAGGTCTTTACTGCAGTGGTCTTCAGTTGCTGCTTGTTTATGGGTCTTTCTGCCTTAAGTTTTGTCTTAACCCCTTCCCTCTTTGGCCGCTTTTGACCTTCCTGACAGAGCCTCATTTTTCAAATCTAACATGTTTCACTTTATATGGTAATAACTCTGGAATGCTTTTACCTATCCAAGTGATTCTGAGATTGTTTTCTCGTGACACATTGGACTTTATGTTACTGGCAAAATTTGCCCGATACATTCAGTATTTAATTGTGAAAAACACCAAAATTTAGCGAAAAATTGCAAAAATTTGCATTTTTCTCAATTTAAATGTATCTGCTTGTAAGACAGGCAGTTATACCACACAAAAATGTTGCTAACTAACATCCCCCATATGTCTACTTTAGATTGGCATCGTTTTTTGAACATCATTTTATTTTTCTAGGACGTTACAAGGCTTAGAACTTTAGCAGCAATTTCTCACATTTTCAAGAAAATTTAAAAATGCTATTTTTACAGGGGCCAGTTCAGTTGTGAAGTGGCTTTGAGGTCCTTAGATATTAGAAACCCCCATTAAGTCACCCCATTTTAAAAACTGCACCCCTCAAAGTATTCAAAACAGCATTTAGAAAGTTTATTAACCCTTTAGACATTGCACAGGAATTAAGGCAATGTAGAGGTGAAATTTACAAAGTTCATTATTTTTTTCCAGAAATTCATTTTGAATCCATTTTTTTTGTACCACAGAATGTTTTACACAAGAAATGCAACTCAATATTTATTGCCCAGGTTCTGCAGTTTTAGGAAATATCCCACATGTGGCTCTAGTGTGCTACTGGACTGAAGCACCGGCCTCAGAAGCAAAGGAGCACCTAGTGGATTTTGGGTCTCCTTTTTATTAGAATATATTTTAGGCACCATGTCAGCTTTGAACAGGTCTTGTGGAACTAAAACAGTGGAAACCCCCCAAAAGTGACCCCATTTGGGAAACTACACCCCTCGAGGAATTTATCTAGGGGTGTAGCAAGCATTTTGACAGGCCAGTTTTTTTGCAAAAATTTTTGGAACTAGGCCATGAAAATGAAAATCTAAATTTTTTAAAATAAAATGTAGGTTTAGCTAATTTTTTTTCATTTCCAAAAGAACTAAAGTAGAAAAAGCACCACAACATTTGTAGAGCAATTTCTTCCGAGTAAAACAATACCCCACATGTGGTAATAAACGGTTATTTGGACACACAGCAGGGCTTAGAATGGAAAGAGTGCCATTTGGCTCTTGGAGCTCAAATTTAGCAGGAATGGTTTGCGGAGGCCATGTCACATTTGCAAAGCCCCCTAGGGGACAAAACAGTGGAAACCCCCAACAAGTGACCCCATTTTGGAAACTATACCCCTCGAGGAATTTATCTAGGGGTGTAGCAAGCATTTTGACCGGCCAGTTTTTTGGCAAAAATTTTTGGAACTAGGCCATGAAAATGAAAATCTACATTTTTTTCAAATAAAATGTAGGTTTAGCTAATTTTTTTTCATTTCCACAAGGACTAAAGGAGAAAAAGCACCATAAAATTTGTAAATAAATTTCTCCCGAGTAAAACAATACCCCACATGTGGTAATAAACAGTTGTTTGGACACACGGCAGGGCTTAGAAGGGAAAGAGCGCCATTTGGCTCTTGGAGCTCAAATTTAGCAGGAATGGTTTGCGGAGGCCATGTCGCATTTGCAAAGCCCCTAAGGTGACAAAACAGTAGAAACCCCCAACAAGTGACCCCATTTTGGAAACTATACCCCTTGAGGAAATTATCTAGGGGTATAGTGAGCATTTTGACCCCACAGGTTTTTTGCAGAAATTTTTGGAATTAGGCTGTGAAAATGAAAATCTAAATTTTTTCAAATAAAATGTAGGTTTAGCTAATTTTTTTTCATTTCCACAAGGACTGAAGGAGAAAAAGCACTATAAAATTTGTAAAGAAATTTCTCCCGAGTAAAACAATACCCCACATGTAGTAATAAACGGCTGTTTGGAGACACGGCGAGGCTGAGAAGGGAAAGAGCGCCATTTGGCTTTTGGAACTCAAATTTAGCAGAAATGGTTTGCGGAGGCCATGTCACATTTGCAAAGCTCCTGAGGGGACAAAACAGTGGAAACCCCCAACAAGTGACCCCATTTTGGAAACTACACCCTATGAGGAAATTATCTAGGGGTACAGTGAGCAGTTTGACCCCACAGGTGTTTTACAGAACTTATTGGAAGTAGGCCGTAAAAATGAAAATCTAAATTTTTTCAAATAAAATGTAGGTTTAGGTATTTTTTTTTCATTTCCACAAGGACTGAAGGAGAAAAAGCACCATAAAATTAGTAAAGCAACTTCTCCCGAGTAAAACAATACCCCACATGTGGTCATAAACGGCTGTTTGGACACACGGTAGGGCTCAGAATGGAACTAGCACCATTTGGATTTTGGATAGTGTCTGGGCGCCATGTCACATTTGCTGAGCCCCTGTAGTACTAGTACAGTGGAAACACCCCAAAAGTGACTTCATTTGGGAAACTGCACCCCCTGAGGAATCATCTAGGGGTATAGTGAAAATTTTGATCCCAAAGGTTTTTTGCTGAATTAATTAGAATTAAGCTATGAAAATGAAAAATATTTTTTTTTTCCAACAAGATGTAGTTTTAGATCAACATTTTTCATTTTTACAAGGAATAGAGAAGAAAAAGCACCCCAACATTTGTAAAGTAATTTCTCCCGAGTACGGTAACACCCCATATGTGGTTATAATCAGCTGTTTACGTATATGGGAGCATTCAGAAGAAAAGGAGCGGTATTTATCTTTTGGAGCGTAGATTTTGCTGGAATGGTTTGCGGATGCCATGTTGCATTTGCAAAACCCCTGATGTACCAAACAAAAGTGACCCCGTTTTAGAAACTACACCCCTAAAGGCATTTATCAAGGGGTGTAGTGAGAATTTAGACATCACAGGTGTTTTTCAGAAATGAATACGCAGTGGATGGTGCAAAGTGAAAATTGCAATTTTTCCACTGATCTGCCCATTCACCGCACAAGATGTTGTGCCCCTAGAGAATCTTACCCCATAAATTGTTAAGCGGGTTCTCCCGGGTATGGTAATGCCTTACTTGTGGCCATAAATTGCTGTTTGGGCACACTGTAGGGCTAGGAAGGAATAGACCGCCATTTTGAGCATGGATTTTGCTTGGTAACAGTTCTGTTTGGGGTTTTGCTGGTATTTCAGTTTATAATGTGGTGGCATATGTAATCTGTGCGGAGTACATCAGGGCATAATAAGAGGGTATAATAATGGGTAAATAATACAATTATCCATAGGTGTGTGTTACGCTGTGAAGCGATCCGTTATGCACAGGCCGGTGTCACACTGATAAACGGTTTTCTTTCTTATCCCCCTTCTGTAACGCTCTGCACCTTTTGGGGACTTTTTCTCCTTCGTAGTTTGGGAAATATTGCTGGGAAAGTTTTGTGCTGGTATAATACGGGCGCCCTCGCTTCCAGCGGATGTGCAATGTCCCTTCCCTTTACTAGTTCCTAAATACTAGGGCCCTGAAACTGAAGGAATGTTCCCCTCCGGCCTGCGCATTGAGATGTTTTTTCATCACCGCATTACTAGTGCCGTAACTTTTTTGTTTTTCAGTTGATTGAGCGGTGTGCGGGCTTGTTTTTGCGAGACGGGCTGTAGATTTTATTGGTATCATTTTAGAACACATACGACTTTTTGATCACTTTTTATTTCATTTTTTGGTAAAGGAAATTACCAAAAACAAGCAATTCTGGAATCGTTTTTTATTGTTTTTTTTATCGGCATCTACAGTGCGCCCTAAATTACATGTTAGCTTTATTCTGCGGGTCGATACGATTACGGCGATACCAAATTTATATAGTTTTTTTATGTATTGCGGCTTTTGCACAATAAAATCACTTTTTATAAAATCATTTGTTTTCTGTGTCGCCATTCTAAGACCCATAACTTTTTTATTTTTGCGTGCACAAAGCGGTGTCGGGGATTATTTTTTGCGGGACGGATTGTCGTTTCTATTAGTACTATTTTGGAGTGAATGTGACTTTTTGATCACTTTTTATAGCATTTTTTGGAAGGAGATGTGACCTAAAAACAAAGATTCTGGCGTTGTTTTTCATGTTTTTTTTTTACGGCGTTCACCGTGCAGGATAAATTACATAATAGTTTTGTAGTTTGGGTCGTTACGTACGCGGCGATACCAATTATGTATAGTTTTTTTTACGTATTGCGGCTTTTGCACAACAAAATCACTTTTTTTATAAAATCATTTGTTTTCTGTGTCGCCATATTCTAAGACCCATAACTTTTTTATTTTTGCGTGCACGAAACGGTGTCAGGGATTATTTTTTCCGGGACGGATTGTAGTTTTTATTAGTACTATTTTGGAGTAAATGTGACTTTTTGATCACTTTTTATAGCATTTTTTGGAAGGAGATGTGACCTAAAAACAAAGATTCTGGCGTTGTTTTTCATGTTTGTTTTTTTACAGCGTTCACCGTGCGGGATAAATTACATAATAGTTTTGTAGTTTGGGTCGTTACGGACGCGGCGATACCAAATATGTATAGTTTTTTTAATTTTTACGGTTTTTCCCATAATAAAAGACTTACTATGGGAAAAAAGTCAGTTTAGCTTTATTTTTATTTGAAATGTGTGTGTTTTTATTGTTTTACCACATTTTTATTTACTTTTTTTTACTTTTCTGACTTGTCCCACTAGGGGACATGAGGGCCTGATGCCCCGATCGCTACTCTAATACACTGCACTACATACGAAGTGCAGTGTATTAGCGCTGTCAGTTATTCACTGACAGCAAGCCTATGAGGACACGCCGAAGGCGGGTCCTCATGGGCTCCCATACAAGGCAGACTCGGACGCCATTTTCTGGTGTCCGATTGCCACAGCAACCCAGCGATTGCATCACTGGGTTGCCGATCGGGTGAAAACCTATCAGATGCTGCGCTCTATTGAGCGCAGCATCTGAGGGGTTAATCTGCCGGATCGGAGAATAGCTCCGGTCCTGGTAGTTACAGGAGGGTGCCAGCTGTATAATACAGCTTCTGAGCCCGCACAATCACTGCGCCGTACATGTACGGCGCTTTGCGGGAAGCACCTCCCGACAGCGCCGTACATGTACGGCGCATGTCGGGAAGGGGTTAAGCAAGTGAAATGCATGCTCGATCGGGTTGAGATCTGGTGATTGCCATTGCAGAATATTCCACTTCCTTGCCTTAAAAAACTCCTGGGTTGCTTTCGCAGTGTGTTTTGGGTCATTGTCCATCTGTACTGTGAAGCGACGTCCAATCAACCCTGCTGCATTTGGTTGAATCTAAGCAGAAAGTATATCCCTGAACTCTCCAGAATTCATCCGGCTGCTTCTGTCATCAGTCATATCATCAATAAACACCAGTGACCCAGTGCCTTGGGCAGCCATGCATGCCCATGCCATCACACTGCCTCCACCATGCTTTACAGAGGATGTGGTGTGATTTGGATCATGAACCATTCCAAGCCTTCTCCATACTTTCTTCCTCCCATCATTCTGGTACAGGTTGATCTTAGTTTCACCTCTCCAAAAAATGCTGTTGCAGAACCGGGCGGCTTCTTTAGATGTTGTTTGGCAAAATCTAATCTGGCCTTTCTATTTTTGAGGCTGATTAATGGTTTGCACCTTGTGGTGATCCCTCTGTATTTGCTCTCATGAAGTCTTCTCTTTATGGTACACTCAAATATTGATCCACCTACTTTATGTGGTAATAACTCTAGAATGCTTTTACCTATCCAAGCGATTCTGAGATTTTTTTTCTTTTGAAACATTGGACTTAATAATAGTGAAAAAATTTGGTGCATAAATTCAATATTTATTTGGGAAAAACATCAACATTTACAAAAGATTTGCAAAAATTAAGCATTTTCTTAATTTAAATGTATCTGCTTGTAAAACAAATAGTAATACCACACAAAATAGTTACTAATTCACATATCCCACATGTCTACTTTATGTCTGCACAGTTTTTTGAACATCCCTTTTATTCTTGTAGGACGTTACAAGACTTAGAACTTTCGCAGCAATTTCTCAAATTTTCAAGAAAATGTCAAAAGGCAATGTTTTAAGGGACCAGTTCAGTTCTGAAGTGGCTTTGAGGGCCTTATATATTAGAAAGTCCCCATAAATCACCCCATTTGGAAAACTGCACCCTCAAAGTATTTAAAACAGCTTTCAGAAAGTGTTTTAAACCATTTAACTGTTTCACAGGAAACAAAGCATAGTAGAGGTGAAATTTACAAATTAAATTTTTTTGCAAAAAATCATATGTAATAAAAAAAATTCTGTAACACAGAAGGTTTTACCCAAGAAATGCAACTCAATATTTATTGCCCGGATTCTGCAGTTTTTATAAATATCCCACATGTGGCCCTAGTATGCTAACAGACTGAAGCACAGAAGCAAAGGAGCACCTACAGGATTTTGGGACCTCCTTTTTCAGAATATATTTTAGGCACTATGTCAGGTTTGAAGAGGTCTTGTGGTGCCAAAACAGTAGAAACCCCCCAAAAGTGACCCCATTTTGGAAACTACACGATTCAAGGAATTTATCTAGTTGTATAGTTAGCATTTTGACCACAGAGTTTTTTTGGCTAAATTTATTTGAATTAGTCATTAGATGAAAATCGACTTTTTTTTCTGAAAAAACATCAAACTTTCACATTTTTACAAGGAATAAAGGAGAAAAAGCACCCCAACATTTGTAAAGCAATTTCTCCATTTTATGGCAATACCCCATATATTGTAATAAACTACTGTTTAGACCGACAGAGCTCAGAAGGGAAGGAGAGCCATTTGGATTTTGGAGCACAGGTTCGGCTGGAATGGTTTTCGGTGCCTTGTCGCGTTTGCAACGCACTGGAGGGACCAAAACAGTGAAAACCCACAAAAAGTGACCCCATTTGGGAAACTACACCCCTCAAGGAATTGTTCTACTGGTATAGTTAGCATTTTCACCCCACAAGTTTTTTTCTGTTTTTATTGGAATTAGTCTGTGAAGATGAGAATCTAAATTTTTTCTGAAAAAACATACAATTTTTTAATTTTTCCAAGGAATAAAGGAGAAAAAGCACGCCAACATTTGTAAAGCAATTTCTCTCAATTACGGCAATACCCCATATGTAGTAATAAACTGCTGTTTGGACTCACGGCAGGGCTCAGAAGGGAAAGAGCCCCATTTGGATTTTGGAGCGTAGATTTTGCCAGAATGGTTTTCGGTGCCATGTCGCATTTGCAACTCACTGGAGGGACCGAAACAGTGGAAACCCCCCCAAAAGTGACCCCATTTTGGAAACTACACCCCTCAAGGAATTTTTCTAGGGGTGTGATCACTTTTTTAACCCCATATGTTTTTTTGCAGAATCTTGTGGAAATCTGGCATGAAAAATGACCCATATTTTTAATTTTTTTTTGTCATTTATAGGACATATTTTTCAAACATAGTACATGAAACTGATGAAACGCACCCCAACATTTATTGCCCACTTTCTCCTGTGTTCAGAAAACTCCCCACTTAGGCTGTAATCTGCTGCAGGGCCACACGCAAAATCAAAGGCACACAATGTGCCATTTTAGGACACTATTTTAGCTTTAGTAACTAATAGGCCCCACTCCATGACTGCAAAGGTTTTGGGCTGGCAAAACAATGTCACACCCCCAAAAGTGAAAACTACCCACCTATCGTATTCATATAGGGGTATTTTGAGCATGTTGATAGCAAAGTCTTGAGTATTATTTAGGTTATTTTCTTTTTTGTCCCTAAACATTGCATTTGCCCGTACATATAACTATGTCGTGCTAAAGAAGCATATGACCAACAAATATGTCAGTCCGTAGATTAAGAACAGCATCTCACTTTGATATATACTGTAATAAGTTAGATTGGGAAAATTTTAAAAAAATATATGAAACTGCTTTGAAGTGAAAGGCAATATATTTGAAAAGTGGAGGAAACAAATACTGAGCATGTTCACAGAATAAAAGGACAGCTATTGGACTATATATATATATATTTTAAAGGGTCTGGTTGTACAACGTCTCATTAGCACAATCAATCCCTATATGAGGGTCGAACGTGCCAAGTGACGCTGACACTCCATAACAGAGCCTGGCAAGGTAGGAACTGAAATGTGCGTAAAACAACCGATCACCTGCAGAATATATAAAGGAGCAGTGTCCAACACCGTATGTATAGATACAGTAACGGATCACTAATCCACAAATTAATGTCAGCTTTACCAGCAGTAATATCGGGTAGAAGAAGTTGCACAAAACCATAAAACAGGCCCATACTGCACTGATCAGGAACAGCTTGTATAATCTCCAAAGAAAAAGAACTATGCCTATATCACCAAAAAGTAAAAATTTACTAAGAATTAAAAGAACAGACAGAACAAAAAATTCAAACATTTAAAAACTACAACCCCCAATGTATTCATCTAGGGGTATAGTGAGAATTTTTCGTTTTGTTTTAAGGTTTTACCAGTTATTCTAATTTTGTGTGACCAGTTGTAAAGCGACACCACTCTAGGTATTCATCTAGGGGTATAGTGAGAATTTTTAGTTTTGTTTTGGGGTTATTAAAATTTTAGTCAGTGGGCAGAAAATGGCAAAATAAATAAAATTGCTTTATAATGGCCAATATGAAGAAAGAGCGGACTGATAAATAAAAAATAATTTAAAACTCTAATGAGGTGTGATAGATTTTTAACCATTCTTTTATGCTTATGCCGGGTTTTGTGGGGCATGTATCGCATTGGTAGGTAGTGTCTCTTCTGTTCCCTCTACTTAATCACACCTTATATTTTTTTGGTGGGTCTTTTTTTTTTCTCGGTAGGGGGTATTTCTGTGGAAAAATGCTGGCCTGGAATAATGCGACTTACATTACTTGCAGTACCCTCCCCTTCTGGGTTTCCAAATATTAGGGCCTTGATGACCTTCTTTTGGAATTGCAGGAAGGTTTCACGATTACCTGCATACGTGGACACCACAAACGCCTTATAAATGCAATTTGGGTGAGGTGGACGACCAGTTTTTGTACCATGTTTTGCTCTTACACACGGCACTATATGGTTTGAGCACTTGATCGGATAGGTCCACCCCAACCATGAAGCGATTGTAGTCCAGGATGCAGGTAGGCTTGGTGGTTGGGTTGCTGGATCCACATACTATAACAGGTCTGCTGCTAAAATTATGAATGGTGGACAATATATGTACGTCCCTTTTGTCCTTAAATTTAAGAAAGAGAAGATTATCGCTAAAGACAGCACTACTTTCCCCTTTCTGCAATGTCTGCCCCAGCAGACTTCTGAATCTTCCCGATGGTACCATAGGCCAAGGTGGATCTGTACGAAAGGGACTTTAGAAAGGAAGTACTATTTAATATTGTCCACGTATAGGTGATATCCCCAACCAAGTATAGGTTTATGAGGTCCCAAACTATTTTGCCACTTATACCAAGAAATGAGGGGCAGTCTGGGGGGATACATTTTTTAATCTATCCCCTTGTAAATTTTAAAGTAGTGGGTGTACCCGGTGGCGCTCTCATAGACCTTGTACATTTTTATGCCGTCCCGGGCCCTTTTGTTTGGGAGGTATTGCCTGAAGTGCAGCCTCCCTTTAAAATTTACGAGGGATTCAATGACCGCTATATTTTTTTCAGGGATGTATTTTTTGAAAATGTGATATTATAGTGGTCGATGACAGGCCTAATCTTATATAGCCTGTCATAATTGTGGTCCAGGGGTGGTGGGAACGGGAATTGTCATTATACCGTAAGAACTTGAGCAGGGCCTCAAAACATGTCCTGCTCATCACCGTACTGTAGAGGGGCATATTGTACAATACGTCAGAGGACCAGTAGTCCCGGATACGTGTTTTTTTTTATGAGACCTATGTTTAACAATAGGTCCCAACATTTTCTGAGTTCCACTGGGTCTGTGGGGATCCAGCTTTGAACTCTGGCATTATATGAGGTGGGATTGCTGGCAATAAACTGCTCTTCATACAAATTGGTCTGCTGGACCATCGCAGAAACCAAATCATCAGAGAAGAACAAATTTAAAAAATCGAATTCGCTGAACCCTGCTTTCTCTACTTGGATCCCTGAGGAGGCAGTGAAGTTGGGAACCTGAGGGGTATAATTTACAGTGGGTACCCACATCGCCTCATTTGAATCTGTCTGCGCAGGACCAACTGCTCTTCTGCGCTATGAGGGGGGGCACATCAGACTCGATAGATGAAGATGAAAGAACAAATTCCATCTCATCATCACTAGCAGTGTCTGTGTCGGAGCATATCATGGTATGTGCCTCCTCTGGACTATAAAATCTCTGGGCCATATTGCTATGGTACATTATGTAATAACTATAAAGTTAATAAAACGCCTTAAAAACAATTTTCATACACATTTTTATCTATATTTTTTTTAAACTAAAAGAGCTAGAAAAAAAGTGCTCCCTAAAAATATAGGAACGGGATGGAGCGCACTGTATAGGTCACAGGTGGTAACAAGACACAGAGGTCAGATAATGAGCCTATATAAAGTAGCGCTACCCCTAACAAGACTCCCTACAATTGTTAATTAACTGTTTAATTTCTTTTTAAAAAATGTTTTGTTTTTTTATTTTTTTTTAACAAGAAAAAAACACGAAACTCCCTAAAAATACCGGAGAGGATGGAGTAGGTAGGGACAAAAGTCCACAAGTAAACGGTCAGCAGGTAACGGAGATCAGCACGTGACGGATGTCTGCAGGTAAGCAGGATTAACAGGTGACAGAAGCTGGCATCAGGGATCAATATAGGGTAAAATTGGGGAACTTGGATGGAATCTTTTTTCAGAAAATTGACAGGAACACTGACAGGGCCCTTTACAGATCTGACAGGGTCCTTCACAGATCTGACAGTAGGCAGGGATCAGCTGATTGGAATGGAGAGTGATTATATAGAAGATTTTTTTTATTTTATGTAAGATTTTCAGTCAGAAACACTCTGACACACAGTTCACTGACACAGATGACCGGCTCTGAGAAGCTCTGACACAGAAATGAGCCGGTAAACGTCACTATGCCGTCATTGACAGCTGTGATTGGTAAGACACATTTGACTGACAAACCACAGCGATCGCTAAGACGAGACCGCTCTGATAGGAGCCGTGCCGGCTAAGGCTGGGTTCACGCGACCATGTTACGTCCGTAATGTGCAGAACGTATTTTGGCCGGAAGACCCGGACCGAACACAGTGCAGGGAGCCGGGCTCCTAGCATCATAGTGATGTACGACGCTAGGAGTCCCTGCCTCTGCGTGGAACTACTGTCCCGTACTATAATCATGATTACAGTACGGGACAGTTGTCCTGCAGCGAGGCAGGAACTCCTAGCATCGTACATCACTATGATGCTAGGAGCCTGGCTCCCTGCACTGTGTTCGGTCCGGGTCTTACGGCCGAAATACGTTCCGTACATTACGGACGTAACATGGTCGTGTGAACCCAGCCTAACTGTGATTGTTAACTGTCACAGACAGCAACAATCATTGTGAAGTCGACATGTCATTTGACATGGTAACAGTTTGAATGCAGGATGTTACTGTACGCCCGTTTGCGAGAACGCAGCGCTAAAAAGGATGTACAGTAATGCCCATTTGCGAGAAGGGGTTAAACGGTGATATTTTGTATATTTTCTATATTATTTACTCATTATGAGTTTTGTCTATTGGAATCTATATGGTAACATTGTATTATATTTGTGTATGTGTAAAGGATCTGCCAGGCACAACTTCTGTGTATACGCCCATAGGTAATCAGTCTGCACCTGAGTCTATGTCTCTGAGACTGACTCCAGCTTCTACCACTCAGGATGGCAAGCTTAGGAGTGGGAGAGCCTATCACAGCCTGGCCAGACGGAGCTAGCTCCCGCCCTCTGTCTATTTATACCTGCCTTTCCTGTTCCTCCTTTGCTTGTGATTCTTCTCGTGTGGTTTCCTGGCCCAGCTACAGCTTCTGACTATTTGATCCTGCTCCATACTGACCCTGGCTTTCTGACTACTCTCCTGCTCTGCGTTTGGTACCTCGTGCACTCCTGGTTTGACTCGGCTCGTTCACCACTCTTGTTGCTCACGGTGTTGCCGTGGGCAACTGCCCCATTTCCCATAGCTTTGTGTTCCCTTGTCTGTTTGACTCTTGCACTTACTGAGCGTAGGGACCGCCGCCTAGTTGTACCCCGTCGCCTAGGGCGGGTCGTTGCAAGTAGGCAGGGACAGAGTGGCGGGTAGATTAGGGCTCACTTGTCCGTTTCCCTACCCCCAGCATTACAGTATGATGGTCAATCATAACTATTTTAATTAATTTTTCCTTGATTTAAAGAAGCTCTATTTGGAGCGGTTTTGCCCCTTTAATTAAAACAGTATATAAAGGTGCTGATATGGGGATGGCAATAGCGGCTCTGAGGAAGTCCTGGATGGGATGAAATGTGTCAGCTAAGTAACTATGCTTTGACACGGACATGAGTGTCTACTAACAATGGATTCAAAACAAAGACCCTCAGGCTATATGCAATGAATGATGTGGCCCCATGAAAATATCTACAAATAGATGAGTTCAACCACAATCCAAAAGAAGAGGCAGCACTCCAGTGGTATAGAAAAATCCCAAATTTATTCACCCAACATACAGGCAACGTTTCACTTTCCCATTGAAGGCATTTTCAAGCTTTAGGATTGTGGTTGAACTTGTTTGGGGTCTCATGTCAAGATTCCCCTGAGGATAGCACCCATATTTCTACGCTACAGTGCAGCTCCTACACCTCGTTTGTTCTTACAAATAGATGAGTATATTCTTCATTAGATTTATGTGCATACGCTATATACGTATATGAGAATAACTTTTGGGCTAAACACCTACTAAAGGGATGATTTGAAACACCTCTCTTTCCAATCTTGCAGTCGATATTCTCTTTACTTTATACGCCAAGGGATTCTTTCTATCAGAATATGCAATAATCTGGTCTTACACCTTTATACTATATTGTACTTTAAAATAGTGTCCCATTGTTCTTGATGTATCTGCAGTGCTATTGTTAAATTACCTGGCCTGGTGATCTAGGTGGACTTATATTTCACTTTGTTTTTTATAACTTGTGGTTGGTATTTGACCAGGGAAATTGTATCAAGACAATTAAAAAAAATATATATATTGATATTTAGTATATATTAAATTATAAATATTATTTCAACTCAGTGTGTGCTGGTTTTGTACAAGAATATTTTTTGGTTTTCTTTTTTAAATAGTTTATATTTTACCCTGGATGGCACCGTTTAATAATAATTACAATGACTGAGTTATTTAACAGATTCCCGACCGCTGGCTGTATTTTTACGGCCAGAGGTCAGGGTCTCTGAAGTCCGCCTTATAGACTAATTACGGTGGCACTTCAGAGACTGTGAACGCGCAATCGCATGCACACAGCTCTATGCCCTGGCTGTTGCTAACAGCCATGGGAACTGGGCAGAATGTCAGGGGCCAATCTTTTGGCCCCTGAACATGTGATCGCTGTGACAACCAATCACAGCGATCACATGCATTTCTGCATATAATACAGTGTGCACGCGATCGAGTGCAGACAGCCCTGTGCCCACGCTGTTATCAACAGCTCTGGGCACTGGGCAGAGTATCAGGGACCAATCTGATGATCCCTGAACATGTGGTCGCTGTGAAAACCTATCACAGCGACCACATTTGTTTTATTTTGACTTTTCTGGCAGCAAATCTCCTTCCTCTTTTCTTCTCCTCAAACATTATTTCAGTTTGAGGAGAAGAAGAGATTCGAGGGAATTGCTGCCAGAAGAATACAAGATTACAGTTACAAAAAAATACAGTTACACTCTAAAACATTCTCTGTATAGATAGATTTCTATCTATCTATACAATCTATCTATCCATCTATCTTTTTTTCTATCTACCTTTCTTTCTCTTATTCTATTAGAATAGGCAGGTAGGGAGTATATAATTATATATATATCCACATATATATAATATATATAGCAATAGCGGTTTATTTTTTTGTTAGCGGTAGTGTAGATATATATACCAGTTAGTTTGTGTGTTTTATAAAAAGAAAAAAGAAAAATTTGTTTAGTTAGTGTTAATGGCGAGGAAGTTGTTTAGCGCCGAGGAGGCATACGCCATGCTGTGGTCTGCGTCGGAGACCGCATCAGAGATGGCGTCAGAGATGGAACCTGTTTTGGGCAGTGACGATGATAGCGTCACTTCAGGTTCATCTTCAGGGGACGTTGTCCCTGGTGCAGTTGAAACTGCAGAACATGAAAGCGCAGGGCCAAGTAGCGCTGTAGCACGGGACAGCCTGGTCCCTCCAGTCCAGGCTCTTGTATGGGCACCTGCCCCATCTTTTACTGCCACTCCTGGCATAACCGTGGACAATACAAATTTTGTCCAAATGGATTACTTGCATTTATTTATAACGGACGACATCCTAAATCTGATTGTCCACGAAACGAATTTATATGCCACTCAATATATAAGGCAGAAACCTTCATCCACCCATGCCAGAGATTGGACGCCCACCAATTTGCAGGAATGAAAATTTTTTGGGGGGCTCACCCTAAATATGGGTATTGTCAAAAAGCCCTCCATTAGGTCTTACTGGTCAACAAGACCCGCCCAAGCCACCCCAGTATATTCTGCAGTAATGCCCAGGTCTCGTTATGAGACAATAATGAGGTTCCTCCACTTCAACGACAACGCACAGGCCCCCCCAAGTACCGATGCAAACCGGGATCGGTTGTTCAAAATTAGACCACTGATAAATTCCCTGAATAATTTATTTCTGCAACTCTACACCCCAGAGCAGAATGTAAGCGTGGACGAATCCCTCCTCAACTTTCATGGAAGACTTAGCTTTCGCCAATATCTACCTTCCAAAAGGGCAAGATATGGCATTAAGCTTTATAAACTGTGCGAAAGCGGGTCAGGATATACCACCGCCTTCAGTACCACCACCAGCAGTAAGATCGTGCGGGAGATAATGCAGCCTCTGCTTCACAAGGGGTAACACCTGTACTGTGATAATTTTTATTCCAGTGTGCCCCTGTTTAGGCATTTGCATGCTGCAAGGACTGGGGCATGTGGTACCATGCGCAAAAATCTAATTGGTTTTCCACAGCAATTAGTGGGGAAGCGCATGGTAAAGGGGGACTCCTGTGCTTATGCATCTGAGGAATTGCTGGCGGTCAAGTTCAGGGATTGCAAAGACGTGTATGTGCTAAGTACGATTCATACCGCAGGAACAGTGGCAGTGAGGGAATGGGGGGCAACATCGGACAAGCACAAACCAGTGAGCGTGTCCGAATATAACAAGTACATGGGGGGGGGGGTGGATTTAAGCGACCAGGTTTTACAGCCCTATTTAGTGAAGCGAAAAACAAAAACCTGGTACAAAAAAGTGGCCATTTATTTGTTACAGGTGGCAATCCCCAATTCATTTGTGCTCTACAAAAAAAACAGAGGCAGACACACATACCTGGATTTCCAGGAGAAAATTATTGAAGGCCTCATATTTGATGTTCAGGACACCCGAGAATGCCCCCAGTCTAAGGATGTCACACGACTGACTGAAAGACACTTCATCAGTCGGATTCCCCCAACACCAACCAGAAGCAACCCCCAGAAAAAGTGCCGCGTCTGCAGAAAAGATGGGCACCGCAAAGATTCCCGATATTTCTGTCCCTCATGTCCCTCACAACCAGGCCTGTGCATTGAGCCATGTTTTCAAAAATACCACACTGTTCTGCATTATTAGATTTTAGTTAATTAGTTGAAAATATATTTGCCCTACATTACATTTTTATTTTTCCCCTGATTTTACTCCATTTTGGAAGTGTTATAGAAACTCTGTTGAGTTTTGTAAAACCAGCTTTGTAAAAAAGCGATTTGTGAAATAAGCTTCTTCTATCGTCCGCCCTCCTACATCTCTATGTGATAATAAGGCACACATATTTGGTATCCCCATGCACAGGAGAAGTGGCAGAATGTGAAATGAGATTAATTTTGTCCGTGGTCTATACTGTGTGTGAAAAATGCTGGCATAAACTGACACATTTGCTAAAAAATTGCTAATTTTATTTTGATCCATCTTAGTCAAGAAACTTTCAGAAGAAAACGGGACTTTCTAAAAATATGATAAACCCCTTGAAGGAAACCTTGTGGGGTCTACTTGCGTGAATGAAGTAATTTATGGGGTGATTCTAATCTTTCAGCAGCATTAGGCCCCCCAGAAAACAGTATGCTGCTATAAAATCAAGTGCAGAATTCTTGAACTGAAAAGGCCAAAAAGCCTCCTTTTATGCCAAGCCCTGGCACATGCCCGCACAGTGAATAAGGCACACATATTTGGTATCCCCATTCACGGGAGAAGTGGAAGAATGTGAAAGGAGATGAATTTTGTCCGTGGTCTATACCGTGTGTGAAAAATGCTAGCCTAAACTGACACATTTGCTAAAAAAAAAGCTGATTTTATTTTGTTCCATCTTATTCAAGAAACTTTCAGAAGAAAATTGGACTTGCTAAAAATATGATAAACCCCTTGAAGGAAACCTTGTGGGGTCTACTTGTGTGAATGAAGTCATTTATGGGGTGTTTCTAATGTTTCAGCAGCATTACGCCCCCAGAAAACAGTATGCGGCTATAAAATCAAATGCAAAATTCCTGGACCGAAAAGGCCAAAAAGCCTCCTTTTATGCCAAGCCCTGGCACATGCCCGCACAGGGAATAAAGCACACATATTTGGTATCCCCATGCACGGGAGAAGTGGAAGAATGTGAAAGGAGATTAATTTTGTCCGTGGTCCATACTGTGTGTGAAAAATGCTAGCATAAACTGACGCAATTGCTAAATTCTTGAATTTTTTTCCAATTTTGCCCACTTTAGAGAAAAAAATAAAAATGATATATACTGACAAATGCCACTAAAACAAAGCCCTATCTGTCCTTTAAAAAGAGTGTAAAATTCAAAGATGAACTTTATTCACCAGCAGAGTTCTAGTCATCTAAAGAAGCGCATAGCAAAATTGTGAAATTTGCTCTGGTCATTTAGCTGTAAAACAGCCTAGTCCTTAACCGGTTAACTGGAAAGTTTTGTGGTTATTTTGTAAGGGTATGCTCACATGGCCATTTTTCGGGCAGAAAAATCGTACGCAGAACGCCTCCAAACATCTGCCCATTTATTTCAATGGGAAAACGGCGTTCTGTTCTAACGGAGCATTTTTCACGGCGTTCTTTTAGACTTAAAAAAACGGCCGCGAAAAAGAAGTACAGGACACTTCTTGGGACGTTTTTGGAGCCGTTTTCCATAGACTCTATCGAAAAAAGCTCCAATAACGGCGGTAAAAAACGCCACGAAAAACGCTGTGAAAATCGCGAGTGGCACAAAAAACGTCTGAAAATCAGGAGCTGTTTTCTCTTGAAAACAGCTCCGTATTTTGAGACGTTTTGGACTCTGCGGGTGAACAGTTTATAATAGGTTGTACTAGACTTCAAATGCCTAAATGCATTGTCGTAGAGGGTCCTGTGTTAGTTGTGGGCATCAGGGGGGGGGGGGGCATCATATATAACTGCATACTGTTAGCAGCCTTAATTTGGCCCTGAGTGGGGCACTGATTAGCATTGTAGTAAGGGCAAAACAAATGCTAAAAGTTAAATGTTAAGTTATATTTACCCCAAAATGGTGCTATTAAATAATATAATTTATCCCTCAAAAAACAAGACTCACAAATGTATGTAAATGGAATTTTTTTTTATAGTTGTTAGAGCACCGTGGGGCAAAATTTTATTGCGGTCTCTTGGGTTAGAACAATTGGACAATGAGCCCATCAGACCATGTGCATCTCTATTTTACGTTGAGGCGTATTAAAGCCCTCTTTATACTTGTATACAGAACACTTTTGTATATCAATGAATTCCATGGACTTTTAAAGCAATGATTTTGGAGTTTCCGGTCCCTAATCTGTAGATTTACTTTGGGAAAGGGAATTTAAACATGGCACCCACTCAGAAACCCGAGCGGGTGCTATAGTTGCCGGTTACACAGCAGGGACTAAGCGGGAATGCTTGCGATCAGAGACATCTCTGATCGCAAGCATTTAACCCCTCAGATGGCGGTGTCAAGAGTGACCACCAGCATCTGAGGGATTTTCACTTTCAGTTTAATTTTACCAGCAGTCACCAGCTCCAGCGCAGCAAGATTGCAGAAGCCGGTGTATTACTATAGCAGCTGGGAACCTCCTGAACGCTCCCAGGCCTGCAATGGCAGATGATCATTGGGTATTTTGGGCGGCCGCCCGGGGCCCGAGGCTCCTGAGGGGCCCATGGCCACCCCAAGTACAATGTGTTTGCTGCTGCATTGTGTATGTCCTGTAAAGGAGCTGCAGACATAAAGGTCACATGACTTTATGTCTGTAGTTCTTGTTACTGATTGGAGACCTGCTGGTCACATGATCGCAGGTCCTCCAACAGCAGCAAGAGATGACCCTGAGGGGAGGTGAGCTGCAAGGTAAGTATAAGGGGATCATGGATTTGTTTAAGGGGTCTGGGTTTTGTATTTAGGGGGTCTGCATTTAGGTGGTCTGGGGTCTGTATTTAGGTAGTCTGGTCTGGAGTCAGTATTTAGGGGATCTGGTCTGGGGTCTGTATTAGTTTAAGGGGTCTGTGTTTAGGGGGTCTGTATTAGTTTAAGGGGTCTGGGGGTTTGTATTTAGGGGGTCTGGTCTGGGGTCTGTATTTAGGGGGTCTGTATTAGTTTAGTGGGTCTGGTCTGGGGTCTGTATTTAGGAAGTCTGGGTTCTGCATTTAGGAGGTCTGTGGTCTGTATTAGTTTAAGGGGTCTGTATTTAGTGGGTCTGTATAAGTTTAAGGGGTCTGGTTTCTGTATTTAGGGAGTCTGGTCTGGGGTCTGTTTGTTTAAGGGGTCTGTATTTAGGGTATCTGGGGTCTGTATTACTTTAAGGGGTCTGTAAAATCCACTAAATAAAATATTGAGTTTCATTTCTCTGGTAAAACCTTCTGTGGTACAAAAATGTTTTTATTATAAATAAATTTCGGCAAAAAAAAAATAATTTGTATATTTCACCTTTACTTTGCTTTAATTCCTGTGAAACGCCTAAAAGGTTAAAACACTTTGTGAATGCTGATTCGAATAACTTGAGGGGTGCAGTTTTCAAAATTGGGTGATTTATGGGGACTTTCTAATATATAAGGCCCTCAAAGCCCCTTCAGAACTGAACTGCCCCCTGTAAAAATAGCCTTTTGAAATTTTCTTTAAAATATGAGGAATTGCTGCTAAAGTTCTAAGCCTTGTAACATCCTAGAAAAATAAAGGGACGTTCAAAAAACGATGCAAACATAAAGTAGACATATGGGAAATGTTAACTAGTTAATATTTTGTCTGGTATTACTATCTGTTTTACAAACAGAAAGGTTTACATTTAGAAAAATGCAAATTTTCTCAAAATTTTGGTGTTTTTCAGAAATAAATACCTAATTTATTGACTAAATTTTTTCACTAACATAAATTACAACATGTCACGAGAAAACAATCTCAGAATCGCTTGGATAGGTAAAAGCATTCCCAAGTTATTACCACATAAAGTAACACATGTTAGATTTGAAAAAATCGGCTGTGTCCTGAAGGCCAAAAGAGGCTGGGTCCTTAACCCCTTCCCTCTTTAGCCACTTTTGACCTTCCTGACCGGGCCTCATTTTTCAAATCTGACATGTGTCACTTTATGTGGTAATAACTCCGGAATGCTTTCACCTATCCAAGCGATTCTGAGATTGTTTTCTCGTGACACATTGGACTTTAAGTTACTGGCAAAATTTGCTCGATATGTTCAGTATTTAATTGTGAAAAACACCAAAATTTAGCGAAAAATTGCAAAAATTAGCATTTTTCTCAATTTAAATGTATCTGCTTGTAAGACAGGCAGTTATACCACACAAAATTGTTGCTAATTAACATCCCCCATATGTCTACTTTAGATTGGCATCGTTTTTTGAACATCCTTTTATTTTTCTATGACCTCACAAGGCTTAGAACTTTAGCAGCAATTTCTCACATTTTCAAGAAAATTTCAAAAGGCCATTTTTACAGGGGCCAGTTCAGTTGTGAAGTGGTTTTGAGGGCCTTATATATTAGAAACCCCCAAAAAGTAACCCCATTTTAAAAACTTCACCCCTCAAAGTATTCAAAACAGCATTTAGAAAATGTCTTAACCCTTTACACATGTCACAGGAATTAAAGCAAAGTAGAGGTGAAATTTACAAATTTCATATTTTTTTGCAGAAATAAATTTTTAGTACAATTTTTTTTATAACACAGAAGGTTTTACCAGAGAAATGCAACTCAATATTTGTTGCCCAGTTTCTGCAGTTTTAGGAAATATCCCACATGTGGCCGTAGCGTGCTACTGGACTGAAGCACCGGCCTCAGAAGCAAAGGAGCACCTAGTGGATTTTGGGGCCTTATTTTTGTTAGAATAAATTTTAGGCACCATGTCAGGTTTGAAGGGCTCTTAAAGTCCCAAAAGTGACCCCATCTGGGAAACTACACACCTCAAGGAAATTATCTAGGGGTACAGTGAGCATTTTGACCGCACAGTTTTTTTACAGAAATTATTGGAAGTAGGCCGTGAAAATTAAAATCAACATTTCTTCAAAGAAAATGTAGGTTTAGCGATTTTTTTTCTCATTTCCACAAGAACTAAAGGAGAAAAAGCACCATAAAATTTGTAAAGCAATTTCTCCCGAGTAAAACAATACCCCACATGTGGTAATAAACGGTTGTTTGGAGACACGGCGTGGCTGAGAAGGGAAAGAGCGCTATTTGGCTTTTGGAGCTCAAGTTTATCAGGAATGGTTTGCGGAGGCCATGTCACATTTACAAAGCCCCTGAGGTAACAAAACAGTGGAAACCCCCCACAAGTGACCCCATTTTGGAAACTACACCCATTGAGGAAATTATCTAGGGGTATAGTGAGCGTTTTGACCCAACAGGTTTTTTGCATAAATTATTGGAAATAGACCCTGAAAATGACAATCTAAATTTTTTCAAAGAAAATGTAGGTTTAGCTAATTTTTTCACATTTCCACAAGGACTGAAGGAGAAAAAGCACCATAAAATTTGTAAACCAATCTCTCCCGAGTAAAACAATACCCCACATGTGGTAATAAACGGTTGTTTGGAGACACGGCAGGGCTGAGAAGGGAAAGAGCGCTATTTGGCTTTTGGAGCTCAAGTTTAGCAGGAATGGTTTGCGGAGGCCATGTCACATTTACGAAGTCCCTGAGGAGACAAAACAGTGGAAACCCCCCACAAGTGACCCCATTTTGGAGACTACACCCATTGAGGAAATTATCTAGGGGTATAGTGAGCGATTTGGCCCCACAGGTTTTTTGCAGAAATTATTGGAAGTAGGCCCTGAAAATAAAAATCTACATTTTTTCAAAGAAAATGTAGGTTTAGCTTATTTTTACTCATTTCCACAAGGACTGAAGGAGAAAAAGCACCACAAAATTTGTAAAGCAATTTCTCCCGAGTAAAACAATGCCCCACATGTGGTAATAAACGGCTGTTTGGAGACACGGCGTGGCTTAGAAGGGAAAGAGCGCTATTTGGCTTTTGGAGATCACATTGAGCAGGAATGGTTTGCGGCGGCCATGTCACATTTGCAAAGCCCCTGAGGGGAAAAAACAATGAAAACGCCCAAAAAGTGACACCATTTAGGAAACTACACCTCTTGAGGAATTCATCTAGGGGCGTAGTGAGCATTTTGACCCCACAGATGTTTCATAGAATTTATTAGAATTGGGCAGTGAAAATAAAAACAATCCTTTTTCTTCAATAAGACGTAGCTTTAGCGCAAATTTTTTCATTTTTTCGCAACAAATAAAGGAAAGAAAAGAACCCAACATTTGTAAAGCAATTTCTCCCGAGTACGGCAATACCCCATATGTGGTCATAAACTGCTGTTTGGGCACACGGCAGGGCTCAGAAGGGAAGGACCGCCATTTGGAGTGCAGATGTTGCTGGATTGGTTTTTGGGCGCCTGTGGGCCCAAAACAGTGGAAACCCCCCAGAAGTGACCCAATTTTGGAAACTACACCCCTCAATGCATTTACCTAGGGGTGTAGTGAGCATTTTAACCCTGCAGGTGTTTTGTAGAAATTAGTGTGAACTCGATGTTGCAGAGTGAAAATGGGATTTTTTCCACGGATATGTGGACAATATGTGGTGCCCGGCTTGTGCCACCATAACAAGACAGCTCTCTAATTATTATGCTGGGTTTCCTGGTTTTAGAAACACCCTACATGTGGCCCTAATCTCTTGCCTGGACAGTCGACCAGGCTCAGGAGTGAAAGCGTACCATGTCAAATTGAGGCCTAATTTGGCGATTTACAAAGTATTGGTTCACAACTGCAGAGGCTCAGATGTGAAATAATAAAAATAAACCCCTGAGAAGTGACCCCATTATGGAAACTGCACCCCTCAAGGCATTTATTAAGGGGTGTAGTGAGCATTTTCACCCCACAGGTCTTTTCCATAAATGAATGCGCTGCGGATGGTGCAAATTAAAAATGTATATTTTTCCCTAGATATGCCATTCAGTGGCAAATATGTCGTGCCCAGCTTATGCCACTGGAGACACACACCCCAAAAATTGCTAAAAGGGTTCTCCCGGGTATGACGATGCCATATATGTTGAAGGAAACTGCTGTTTGGGGACGCTGTAGGGTTCAGATGGGAGGAAATGCCATTTGGCTTTTGGAGCGTGGATTTTGCTTGGTAGTAGTTTTGTTTGGAGTCTTACTGGTGTTTCCGTTTATAATGTAGGGCATATGTAAGCCGGGCGGAGTATATAAGGGGCATAGTCAGGTGGTATAATAATGGGTAAAAAAAAACAATAAAATAATCCATAGATGTGTGTTACGCTGTGACACAATCCTTTCTGCACAGGCCGGTGTCGCACTGATATGTGGCGTCCTTTATTATCCCCCTTTTGATCCACACTCCGCGCCTTTGTAGTTGGGGAATTTTGCTAGGAAGTGTTGTCCTTGTATAATTCGGGCACCGTCGCTTCCAGCGGATATGTTTGGGCCCTCCCTTTCCTGGTTCCCTAATTTTAGGTCCTTGATAAATCGCCTCTTCAAACAGAAGAAATGTTCCCCTCGGGCACAACTGCATATTTTTTTATTTCCTGAATTATTGGAGCCATAACTAATTTTATTTTTCATAGACGTTTTTTTTTACGCTGTTCACCGCGTGCAATAAATAATATAATATTTTGATACCTCAGGTCGTTACGGTCGCGGCGATACCAAATACATATGGTTTATTATTATTTTTCAATAATAAAGGACTTGATAAGAGTAAAAGGGGGATTGTGTTTTATTTGATTACTTGAAACTTTTATTGTTTTCAAACTTTCATTATTTGCACTTTTTTTTACACTTTTTTATACTTTTTTTACACTTTTTCTCAAGTCCCACTAGGGGACTTGAAGGTCCAACGGTCAGATTTTTTTTTCTTCTAATACATTGCACTACCTATGTAGTGCAATGTATTAGATCTGTCAGTCATTCACTGACAGCAAGCCGATTAGGCTTCGCCTCCCGGCGGGGCCTAAATCGGCTTCCGTAATGGCAGAGCAGGAGACCATTGTGTCTCCTGTTGCCATAACAGCAGTCGCCAGTCCTGATTGCCTGTCAGGGCTGGCGATCTGCTATTAACCGCTACGATGCAGCAATCGCTTTCGATTGCTGCATCGAAGGGGTTAATGGCAGGGATCGGAGCTAGCTCCGGTTCCTGCCGTTACAGGTGGATCTTGACCGGCTTCGGTGCTAGGCAGACCGGGAGGCCAGTATTAGGCCTCCGGTTGCCATTGCAGCCACCGGAACCCCGGCAATTTCATTACTGGGGTTCCGATGAGCTGCAAACTCCTTAAGTGCAGCGATCGCGTTTGAGCGCTGCACTTAAGGGGTTAATGGCGGGGATCGAAGCTAATTTCGGTCCCCGCCGTTACAGCCGGATGTCAGCTGTAAGATACAGCTGAGATCCGGTGATGATGGGACCGGCTCAGCTTCTGAGCCGGTCCCAAACATTTGGCGTACATGTACGGCAAGATGCGGGAAGTCAATGCTTTCCATGACGTACATGTACGGCAAATGTCGGGAAGGGGTTAAGGGGTTAATATTGACAACTGGGGGATTAATTTTACTTACACTATCTAACAGGACACTATTGATTACCTTGATGTATACATTTCAATAACAGAGGAACCTCAACTATACTAGCGGTCTTTACTCCAAGTGGAAAAACAATATCCTGTTTAGCCAGTATAAGAGAATACAGAAGAATTTCACACTAGAAACCAGCTTCCAAAAACAAAGTTGGGTGTTGTATAAAAGTTTCAGAGAGAAGAGATATCCCAGTTATGTACTAGCCCAAGCCTACAAAAGAACGACCAAATTAACACAAAAAAAATGCCTCCTACCTAAACCCGAAATACAAAACACATCCCAAAATCCACATACTACAAGGGAGGACCCGACTGCTAAACCAGAGCTCAATTTTGGTTTTCATTTTATTACCACATACAATATAGCTCAAAAAAAATCAAGGACAGCCTGGCCAAACATTGGCACATGCTAAATCATGACCCCTTTCTTAAAACTATTCTCCCCCCGAAACCCCTCCTGACATTTAAGAGAGCTACCACTATTAAAAATATTTTAGCCCCCAGTAGGGTACATTTTCCACAAATTGGGCCAAACTTCTTTACTTCCAGACCCAAATTAAGATTAAAGTGGGGAGTTTAAAATGTGGCACTCCTAGGTGCCTATGCTCTCACACTATCACCCACAATACCACCACCTTTTGTTCAAATCATAATGGGAATACATTTAATATAAAGAAAAAACTCAACTGTCAATCACAGTTCATAATTTATTTAATAGATTGTGTCTGCAGAGCTCAATATGTGGGGAGAACTATTCAACCCCTTCACTGCAGACTCAACAAACATAGGTCTAACTGTAAAAAAAAATTCCACATGCACAGTGTCTCAAAACATTGCACATTTAGGCATAAAGGGGATTTTGGGTGTTTTAAAATAGAATGCACACCTTCCCTATAGGTTTAACTCTTTGTGCAAAATAGAGGTCTATTGGATCTACAAATTAGATACCTTGGTGACCCATGGTTTAACCCCTTAACGACCGGCGTATAGTGTTTTTACGCGGGTCGCTTGGGGTAGTGCAGCATCCCAGAAGATACCCTTCTGGTTCCCTGTTATTTGTATGTCATGCATTGTATGTGTTTTACATGTCTTTATTATTTTTCACACAGTGTGCTGTTCACCAGCTGAAGAGAAGGATGAAGGTATCAGTGGGGAGCCACTAGAGGGTGCATTGTACATCTAGCATTGTTTGAAAAGGGGGTGGAGCCTGGCTACAGCCCTAGAGCCTCACTCTGACTCTGTCTCACAGTCTACACAGAGGAGTCGGGTCGTGTCTGTGAGGAGACAGACATGTCTGCTAGCTGCTCTGACACAGCAGATTAATACAATCCTTTCAACTGGCAACAGGTCTCAGCACCTGCAGCCCAATGCAAGAGGAGGAACAGTAAGGAGATTGTAACCAGCATATCATCTCTATCATCACCACAGCAAGTATTATTTAGCTGAAAAGCTGTCTGTCTGTTTCTGAGGAGAAGTCTATATAATATTGGGCCTCAGAACTCCTGCTGGCGCTGTTACCGGTTCTGCCGCACGCCACAATTAATATAAGAAGTGTCTATCAAGTCACTCAACTACAACCCTCATCACTGAGAAAAGTGAGTTCATTTATTACACACGCTGCTGGAAAAGTGAATGATTTCTATATATAGCTGGACAATTGAAACCCTCATTGGTCACCCACTGGTCCCTTCTTCCCCTCAACTGTTGAAGTGGACAGAAGATAACGTGCCTCCATTTTGGAAGACTGTATAAAGTTCTTCAGTAAACGTGAGTTATACAAATCCCTTGTGTCGTCTGGTCCCTGCACTGCATAACATCAAGGGCACCCCACATACCACCTTGCCAGGCGCACACATACTACTACCACCATCACGGGAGTTGCTACGGGGGAAAAGACTTTCACCACCATCATACATAGTGCATCCCCCCTGTCACTGTGCCAGCCCGAGAAGGAGCGAGGGAGGAGAGGTAGAGATTCCTACAGATACCTCAGGCCATACACCGTGCACTTCACTACTGCTCCCATCCTCCTGGGAAGCTCTTCCTCGTGGTTGCTGCAGTAGTACTACTGAAGCGCCGCCTTTTCACGTCGGCACTTCAGAAGAACTTTACCTGCATCGTGTGGGGATCTCCTGAAGACCGGGCTGCTGGTAACAGCCTCGGGCTTCAGGGCAGCGATCGAAGACTACTAGCAGTGGTCTCACGTCATATTTAACCCCTCAGATGCGGCACTCAATAGCGAGCGCCACATCAGAGTGGTTTTGGAGGGAGGGGGCGGCATCGGTTTTCGCAGGCATCACTTATTCTGCCTCTGAAGCCAAGGCTGTTAGCAACAGCCTAATGCTTCAGAGTGATGATCGGAGACCAATAACAGTGGTCTCCGTTCATGTGATCACTGTGAGAACCATTCACAGTGATCACAAAATGTAAACAAAGTTTTTCTCCACCCTGTCTCTCTGTCTTTCCTCACACTTGTTACTTTGTATGAGAATAGACGGAGAGAGAATTTTACTGTGACCAAAGACACTAAATTCCTAAAAATCAAATATATAAACTTTATATAAATTGTATACCTAGGCTAGGCTAGGGTTATCCTTAGGGTTAGTCTAGGGTTATTCTAGGTTCTATTCTAGAGTTAGTCTAGGGCTAGCCTAGGTTTAGTCTAGGGTTAGGCAGTTTTTTTGTATAGCGTATGTGTGTGACTTCTGTGTGTATTTTTTTGTGTAAAAAAAACGTAAAAAAAAATATATGTAAAAGAAAAAGTTTCATAGTCTACGTGTTTGTTCGACATCAGTTTTTTGTGAAGCGTGCTTTTGTGACATCCATGAAATTTTTGTACGTGTGTGTAATTACAATGGCCCATAGGAGGTTCACGGTGGAAGAGGCATACGCCATGTTAATTTCTGACTCTGATGAAGGCGATACAGAAACCACGTCCGAGGTAGAAATGTTGTCTACCAGTGATAGCGACGACAGTGATACGCTTTCTGCAATTCAAGTGTCGCTGCAGAGTCCACAAGCACAGGGCATGTCGCAGAAGTACCACAAAACACGGCCCACTCTATTCCCCCAGAATATATTGAGTGGGTACCCACAGAGTCATTTTCCCCTTAATATCCCAGAATTTATTGCCACATCAGGGATAAATATTAATTTGGAAAATTTTACAGCCCTCGTTTTTTTTTAAATATTCATTACAGATGAACTATTGGAGCTGGTTGTTAACCTAAACCAATCTGTATGCTCGTCAATTCATTGCTGTTAAAGATGTTCTGTCACCAGATTTTGCAACCCCTATCTGCTATTGCAGCAGATAGGCGCTGCAATGGAGATAAGAGTAACGTTTTTATTTTTAAAAAACGAGCATTTTTGGCCAAGTTATGACCATTTTCGTATTTATGCAAATGAGGCTTGCAAAAGTACAACTGGGCGTGTTGAAAAGTAAAAGTACAACTGGGCGTGTATTATGTGCGTACATCGGGGCGTTTTTACTACTTTTACTAGCTGGGCGTTCTGATGAGAAGTATCATCCACTTCTCTTCAGAACGCCCAGCTTCTGGCAGTGCAGACACAGCGTGTTCTCGAGAGATCACGCTGTGTCGTCACTCACAGGTCCTGCATCGTGTCAGACGAGCCGGCACCAGAGGCTACAGATGATTCTGCAGCAGCATCGGCGTTTGCAGGTAAGTCGATGTAGCTACTTACCTGCAAGTGCTGATGCTGCTGCAGAATCAACTGTAGCCTCTGGTGCCGACACGATGCAGGACCTGTGAGTGACGTCACAGATCTGCACTGCCAGAAGCTGGGCGTTCTGAAGAGAAGTGGATGATACTTCTCATCAGAACGCCCAGCTAGTAAAAGAAGTAAACACGCCCCGATGTACGCACATAATACACGCCCACTTGTACTTTTACTTTTCAACACGCCCAGTTGTACTTTTGCAAGCCTCATTTGCATAAATACGAAAATGGTCATAACTTGGCCAAAAATGCTCGTTTTTTAAAAATAAAAACGTTACTGTAATCTACATTGCAGCGCCGATCTGCTGCAATATCAGATAGCGGTTGCAAAATCTGGTGACAGAGCCTCTTTAAGCCAACATCCTCCTATGCAAAGCAGTGGCACCCCACAAATATTGGTGAACTTAAAAACATTTTGGGGCTCATCCTCAACATGGGGTTAGTGAAAAAGCCCTCAATCCGGTCATATTGGGCAAAAAGTCCTACACATGCCACACCTGTTTTTCCAGCCGTTATGCCCAGAAGCAGATATGAAGTGCTAATGCGCCTCCTTCATTTTAACGACAAACACCAGGCCCACCCCCTCCCCATAGTGATCCATGCCGTGACCGCCTGTATAAAATAAGGCCCCTGATAAAAATTTTGGAGTTTACAACCCCGAAAAAAACCTAGCGGTGGATGAATCGCTCATGAGTTATAAAGGCAGGCTCTCATTTCGCCAGTACATCCCCTCAGAGAGAGCAAAATATGGGGTTAAAATCTGCAAGCTCTGTGAGAGCGGTACAGGCTACACATCTGCCTTTAAAATTTATGAAGGCAAAGACCGTAATATTAACCCCCCAGGATGTCCCAGTGAGCTAGGATGCAGTGGCAAAATAGTCTGGGACTTGATGCAGCCTCTGCTGAATAAGGGTTATCAGTTGTACACTGTTACTTCTATACCAGCGTTCCCTTGTACAAGCACCTGCATGCCGCTGACACAGGGGCTTGCGGAACAATCTGTAAAAATAGAAGGGGCTTGCCACAGGAGCTGGTGAGAAAATGCCTGAGAAGGGGGGTATCAAGTGCTCTTTGCAGTGGAAACCTTTTTGCGATAAAATGTAATGACCGCAAGGATGTGCTCATGCTAAGCACTGTTCACACAGACACAAGTGACAGTGAGGGAACGTGGTGCCACCTCTGAGAGAAGCCAGTCTGCATCACAGACTATTATAAATTCATGGGGGCAGTGGATTTGTCTGTCCAGGCTTTACAGCCATACCTGGTGCAAAGAAAATCCCACGCCTGGTATAAAAAGGTGGCCATCCACCTTATTCAGATTGCAGCATTCAACGGCTTTGTGCTGTACAAAATTTCAATTTCTGGAGAACATAATTGAACACCTTTTATTTGAGTCCCCTGACCCCAGACACAGCCATGAGGCAGAAGATATCCGACGGCTTGTGGAACGTCACTTTGTACACCCTGTGCCTTCTACTGAAAAAAAACAATACCCCCAAAAGCGATGCAGAGTGTGCAGCAAAAATGGCATACGAAGGGACACGCGATTTTATTGCCCTATATGTCCCTCTAATCCTGGTCTCTGTATCCCTGCTTTGAAATTTATTATACAGTCCCACATTATTAGCTTTCACATTGTTTTTGTAGGGAGAACCAAAAGGGAGGGTTGCTTATTGGATAATGTTTCACTGTAAAAATGCAGCAATACTGTATTTTCTAGAAAAACATATTTTTTTCTTACCGCCTCTTAAAAATTCTCACTATACCGCTAGATGAATATTAGCAGGACATTTATACTTATCAAAATGACCTGCAGTACCACGGCAAATATAGCGTGGTTCCCTAATATCAGCTCAGGCGTAAACAGGCCTCCAAAAGCCAAAATGGAGTCCGTCTATGATATGCCCTGTAACGGGTCCATATAATAGATTAGACACACATATTTGGTATCGCCGTACACGGGAGAAATAGCAGAATGTGGAACGGTGTCACTTTTACCAGTATGTCATATGGTGTTTCAAAACGGCTTAAGAAAAGTGACACTTTTGTAAAAAAAAAATGCAATTTCCATTTTTTTGGACAAATTCTGTAAAAAGTGTGAAGGGTTAAAACAGAAATTGAACCACTAGAAATAGACTTTAGAGTGTCTAGTTTGTAGAACACAATGTTTTTTTACCATTATTTATTGGACTTCAAGTCCATTACCCATACATTAATACCATGGTCTGAAAAACGAAATTAAGACATTTTAATGCGCAATTGAAAAAAGGGGCACTTGTGTTTTATACTATATTTCTGGTCAAAAAAATAAACTACACCTCCAAGTCAGGTGTCCTTATGATCAGGATAAATTAAAAAATATATTTCAATACATTTGTATGATGCAATTACTTTTATTTTCAAACTTTTACATTTTAAATGATGAAAAATCAAAATTTTTCATTTTTTCCCATCTTTCCACGGCTGTAAAAAAGTAACAAAAATGTTACCTATACATATATACCACAAAAAGGAAGCACTCCAGGTCCCAAGAAAACAGTGCAAAATTCACATCGATACGTAAACACATACAGAGTTATACTGCGTTACATTGGTGAAAAGCAAAACTGCGAAAATTGCTCTGGTCACTGAGGTTTGAAATACCTTCGGTATTAAGGGGTTAAACGAATTGACTGAAACTATCATCTAGCGTATCTGGCAGTTTCCCTATGAACGGTTCGCTTAACCTCCTTTCTTATGTCTACCTCACATTGATATATATCTAGCACCTACAATAGTCCCCTTTTTGATCTGGACCCCGTGACCCCAATAGGTGCACTTACTTACCAATCTAAGGTTTACCATTGAATTCACCCACGGAACAGCTACCCACTAAGAATGAATAGCAATCAGCATTACATAAACTTACCTCCGCTCCGTCTCTTCGTTTTTCTCTATTCTTGACCCCACTGAGCTTCGGTAGTCCCAGCAAGCGTCAGGTTACCTTAGTTATGAAACGGGACTATATTTCATTACAGTAGCTCTCTTTATAGAGCGCTCACTAACCCTCCATAACTCCACCATAGCCTCCAACTCCCGGGCTACAGACCACTACCATTTCCTGTGGCCGGACCATGCAGATGGCAGCAGGCCAGTTTCTTCATTTTCTACACAGGTTTAAGTTTTAAAAAAATGTGCTAGGATACGCCAGTTATCAACTCTGTTTATATAATAATCTTATAATTTTATTAATACTGAAATACCACTGTGATCGGTGAACTACATGTGTCCCCTACCTTTCTTATCTATACTGCAGTCTTTTTATGTTTGATTTTACTTTGACAGTCTGTCTTATCAGACTTCAATGACTTTTTTAAACCAAGTAACCATGCCATGCCAAATACCTCTGCATGACTCATACATGTGACTTGGCACTTTTTGCCACATTTTGTTACCACTTTGTCTTGGCTATATATTCCACCTTTGCAAGGGGAATGTATAGCATTTTTATTTTACCTGATGAAGAGGCCGGTCTGGCCTCGAAACGCGTCATAATTAAAACAATATCTGATATTACATTTGCTTGTTTTAAATCCTTACTACTCAAGAAAGGTTTTACCATTTAGCAGAACCAGGGAAAATCCGTTTTTTCCTCAAATCCTTCCATAGGGCATCACAATATCCACTATTATTAATACCCATAATTAATATATTTTGGGCAAATATGCTAAACAAAAAAAATATAATCAAAAAATGTTTTCAACTTTGAAAGGAATTGAATGGTCAAAGCAATATAAAATATTTTCTAAATTGCTATATTGTCATATAATAACGGTCATTTGCGTTTTAAAGATTATCCTCTTAAATTGACTTCAGTGATTCAGAGCCTTGAGCGGAACCTGTCACTTCCATTTTGCTGCACTCACTGAGGGCAGCATAAAGAAGTGACATACACGCTGATTTCAGCGTTCTGACAGTTATGTGCTCATGTTAAGCTGTTTTGAAGAACTTACTCTTAATATTTATAGCATTCTGCTGTAGATGACTCTGCTCGGCTACACATGAGTCCAGAGTATTTAGCCGTCGCTACTGCCGCCTAACCACGGCTGATTGACAGATGTCCCGTTATTACTGTGCATAGCGAGAAATTGGACAATCAGCAGCGATTGGGTGGGGGGTAGCCGTAGCTCATGAATATGCCGGATTTACCTTTAGCAGCGCAGACTCATCTCAAACAATGCGCTTTAAGATTAAATAGTAAGTTCTCTAAAACTGCTTCACATTATCACATAAGTGGCAGACCTCTGAAATCAGCATGTCTGCCACTACTTTATGCTGCCCTCGGTGAGGACAGCATAATGTGGATGACAGGTTCCCTTTAAGTATAAAAGTGACCTCTATCCATATAAAAAGTTTAAGATACAATAATATATACTGTAGCATCAATTCAAATGTATGGAATCATTAAAATGTATTAGTTGCTTGTCTTTTTCTGGAATCATTACATAAAAATAGGATTTTATTCCCTTACACCTTTTCAGTTCAGTAGCCTTGATTTTACATTAACACAGGACTTCAAAACTTGGGTAAATGCCATCATCCAGTTTTGAGAATAAGTAATCCAAACAGTAGTGTGACCTTTGAAGGGGTTTGTTTCAGACAATCTGTTTTGGACAATGAGAACGTGATTACATTGTGCCCGGATACTGGGACTTGTGGCTGTGGGAGAACCCAGCAGCAAGTGTTGCCTGCAGTGCCACCTAGGCTTGCCACCTTTTCCAACCAGTTTTAAAGAGACTCTGTCACCACATTATAAGTGCCCTATCTCCTACATAAGGAGATGGGCGCTGTAATGTAGGTGACAGTAATGCTTTTTATTTTAAAAAACGATCTTTTTTCACAACGTTAGGAGCGATTTTGGTTTATGCTAATGAGCTTTCTTAATGCCCAAGTGGGCGTACTTTTACTTTCGACCAAGTGGGCGTTGTACAGAGGAGTGCATGACGCTGACCAATCGGCATCATGCACTCCTCTCCATTCATTTACACTGCACTAGCGATATAGTTATATCACTATGTGCAGCTACATACACAAGCCCTAACATTACTACAGTGTCCTGATAATGAATACCCATGACCATCCAGCCTGGACGTCATGTGTACTCAGAATCCTGACACTTCTGAATCTTTTCTGTGAGATTCCAGCAACGGATACGAAATCTCGTTTACCTCGTAATCTCGCGAGATTTCGTATCCGTAACATGACTACACACACACTGTTTTACTATCCAAAAATGCTGGTACTTGTTGCAAATTGAAATTTTTACTTTTAGGCGGGATTCACACGACCGGGTCCCACCCGAGCCCGAGTATCGGCCGGTAAAATCGGCCATTTTGCCCTGCCGGTTTGCATAAAGTTTTGCATCCGTTCCGGGCCGGGCAGATCTGGACAGTGACATCAGCGGCAACTCCTGAAGGGGAATCCCCATGTGTTCGGGGATTCCGCTTCAAGAGTTTCCCCTGATGTCACTGCCCAGATATGGACAGAGACATCAAGTGCTCTGTCCAGGAGCGGAATCCCCGAAAACACGGGGATTCCGCTCCTTCAAGGAGCTAAAGTGGGGCTAGCACATAGCAGAGCGGGGAGATACCTCCCTGCTCTGCTATAGTGGCGTCGCTACAGTAGTAGCAGCCGCAGCAGCAGCAGCTGCTAGCGGTGCCATGGAAGGTGTCGCCGGGCCAGGGCGCTTTTAAAACAAGCAGGGGAAGGGAGCCAGCGCAGCGCTCCCTCCACCTGCTGTACACCCCGGCCCTGCCACACAGTGTACAGTGTACAGCCATTCGTCCGAATGGCATCAACTCCTCCTCCTCACATGCACTCTGCGCTGTGAGGAGGAGGAGATAGAGCGCAAGCCACGGAAAACCCGGCCATCACTCGGGACACATTCCGGTGATGGCCGTGTATTACCCGGCCCCATAGACTTCTATGGGAGCCGGGCGGCCGGGTACCCGGCCGAAAATAGAGCATGTCCTATTTTTTGACGGACCGTTTTCCCGGCCGTCAAAAAATCGGTTGTGTGAATAGCCCCATTAGGGGTCTATTATTCCTAATGCAGCCGGGTGCCGGCCGATTTATGAACGCCGGCACCCAGCCGGGAAACCCTGTCGTGTGAATGAGGCCTTACTTGCCTCCCACACTTTAAAAATATACAGATAGGAAATTTAGATTGTGAGCTCCACTGTGGACAGTAAATGATGAGAACTTTTGTAAAGCGATGTGGAATACATTGGCGCCCCACGATCAGCTGTATAAAGGGGCCACGACTCTCATATTAGCGCCGCAGCCTCTTTATTGTTTACATAGTTCCTCTCTCCCTTTGTACTTGCACGCGTCATTACATTTGCAGCAGCCATGCAAGGTATTGCACCACTGTCTCTTTCAAACAGCTGAACAGTGAGGGTGCCAACAGTCGGACGCCCACCAATTTAATATTGATGGCCTTTGGATAGGCCATCACTTTTAATAACCTGGATAATCCCTCTAATAGTTTCCTTTAATGTTTACCATGTTGGCTTTTTTCTTTCTAATTCTTGTTGAGTTAAATACATCAGGGGCGTAGCGAGGGGGTGGCAGGCGGGACATGTGCCCCGGGCGCAACTTAGAGGGGGGCGCCAGTGCCACCCCCTCCTGCACTATAATTGTACCTGCGTCTATAGGACACAGGTACAATTTGAAGCAATGAATGGTCAGATACGTTCCATGCCAGGCCATTCAGCGCCTTTCTACGAGTGAAACGGCGCGATACTTGCGCCGCTTGCATCGTTGAAAGGCGCTTATTGACAGGGAAAGTCATTCTGCCCTGCCAATCAGCGCCTTTCATAGACGCTTCGTTCAACACCAGGAGACCTGCGCAGAAGAGAGTAGGTCTCCATTGCCGCCGGACAGCACGGGAACGTGATTAAGGTGAGTTTCTATAGTTTGTTTTTTTATCGTAATAAAAAAGTGTGTGGCATTATCTACGGGGGTGGCTTTAGCTATGGGAGTTGGCTTTATCTACAGGGGGGCTTTATCTATGGGGGCTTTATCTACGGGGGGCTCTATCTACAGGGGACTATATACTGGGGTGGGCTATATATGGAGCACTATATACAGGGGTGGGCTATATGTGGAGCACTATATACATGGGTGGGCTATGTTTACAGGGGGGCTATATACAGGGGTGGGCTATCTGTGGAGCACTATATACAGGGGTGGGCTATATCTACAAGGGGCTATATACAGGGGTGGGCTATCTGTAGAGCACTATAGGGGGAGCTATATGTGGGACACTATATACAGGGATGGGCTATATGGGGGGCACTATCTACAGGGGCTCTATGGGGGGCACTATCTACAGGGGGCTCTATGGCAGGCACTATCTACAGGGGGCACGGTGTGTGTGTGTGGGACACGGTGTATGGTGCTATTATAATTAGAGGTGCAGTGTATGGTGCTATTATATTTAGGGGCATAGTTTGTGGTATAATGAGAACTTTATCTTTGTTTATAGGTGTAGAAATGTTTGGAAAGTGAGAAGCTGAAGACATGTGAGCGGCAAACTGCAGAAATGGGCTGTGACCGGGAGAAGTCATCATAGAGCTCTGGACCGGATGGAGAAAAAGAACTAGAATCTGAGACGTCACCGGTGAGTCACTTAATGTAAATGTTTATTCTGCCTCTAATCTGTACTGTAGTCACTGTATGATCTGCAGCGAGATGATGGGTGGTATGATTATGATATGATTTTTTTTTTTGTGAAACAGCATCTCCCAGCTTATCCTTACCATTGTTCGGGTCATGCTGGGAGCTGGAAACAATTTAGTGCAAACCTATACGGCAGGGGTTGAACTAAATTGAGCTGTATTTGTGGTGGTGTTGTATATAAGTACTGAGCTTGGTTCTGGGGCTGTATATATGTAATGAGCTTAGTTCTGGTGTTGTGTATAGAACTATAGTGCTTGTAAAATGTACAAATGTTTTTATGCTCAAGTTACATAAAAAAAATGTGGAAAAGAAATGACACGTCATTGATTGGTAGAGAAAACAAACATGGTGAGGGGGAAGGAGATGTCAGGAAAGAGGTTGGGGGGGGGGCGCCAAACTGAATCTTTGCCCCAGGTGCTGGAGAACCTAGCTACGCCTCTGAATACATATCCAGTAGGTAAAATATCCAGGAATCAGGTTGTGAAGAAGAAAATTGACATCCAGAATTAGTTCACAGAATGCAAAACAAAGGCAATTGTCTTTTTCATCAATCCCCATTCGTGAAAAATGACTCCATTTACTGTATGAATAAACTGGCCATGAGTCAGAATTTCTCACCCTGTTGATTAGTAGGAACTGGAGGTCTGCACCAGCATTAAACTGCTTCTAGAACACAATCTCCTGTGCGCATCCCCTACTTAGCCAGATGATGTCTGCATTAGCAGCCCTCAGCAGCGTATATTCACTCTTACAGCAGGCACCATGGAGCTGAATATTTGTGCTATCAAACAGATGCACTTTTCGTTAACATGTCTAATCAGGACACCGCTCGGGAAAGCTGGTGCCTTGCAGTGATCAGTTGGAGGTTGGTGTATATCTAGATGTTTATCCACTGGACTAACAAGCAAGACTCTGTGGGGAGTTTCAAACCCAAAATTTTAACATAAAATGTTAAATATAAGTTTTATTTTTAGCTAAAATCTAATTAAGTATCTACTGAACATAGGGGAAACAACTATTCCTTAGATACCTAGCCCAGGAGCAGGTTAAAAGCCTGCCTGAGCCCAATGAAAATAAATTAAAGCCCAACAAACACTTGATTTGTAGGGTTCGGAACTCAGCTAATCATTTTTCTTTCACAATATATCTTCCAAAACATATTAAATAACTTTGAATAATTAATAATCATTGATTGAGTCAAGAATGAAATGTTGAGCTTCAGAAATTAAGAGTCACTTAAATTAAAGTTAGGAATAGGAAATAAGCAATTCACTGTCAATATTAAAACTGTGTTTATCAGACCCTAAAATTAATATTGATTTTAGAAAATCGCACTGAAATAAGGCAATCCGATTTTTTATTTTTTTTCCAAAAGGAAATGCATGGGGGGAATTCTTTAAACTAAGATAAATATGACTCCAGGCAAAAATGATTTGGTTCAATAAGTGTAGAATGGAAGCAATGGCTTTAAAACACCTCATGGACTAGTTGTACCACAATAGAATTATTTTACTGATCGTGGGATATGCTCATCATGCAAAGACTTATTTTTAAACAGTTTGGATTATGTAAGTGATCTATTTATTCTTATTATTAGCAAAATACCTATCAACTTGAGAATAATGGTATAAGAAAGTGGCGTATTATTGCTATGGGAAATTGTCATTTATGCAGTGTTCATGACATGTCAGATTATAGCAACTATACTCTGTGAACATGACAAACGTCATTCAGAAATGCCTGCTCCCTGTAATTGTAATGTCATTTCCAACTCTGCTTGTCTTCACATCCTTTTAATACAAATATCAAAACTGCTAATCCAAGATAGTGTTATGTGTTCCTAAATATACATATTGTGGCAGCTATAAAGATGGGCGCTGCTAAACATTTCCATAGACCATTCCTTCACTCTAAATTATGAGTATCTTGTCAGATGTTCTCCTCCAATAAACACTTTCCTCAGGAATGCTAACGACAAGTCTCTCCTGCTGACCATAGTTAGGGGGTTCAACTGTACGCACGCTTGCTGGTTTAGGCTTCGTTCACATTTGCATCAGGACTCCGTTCATGGCTTTTGTCGGTGCTTTCCGCCAGGGGAACCCCAGAACGGAATCCAAACTGAAACAAAGGGAAACCGTAGCTTTTCGTTTGCATCACCATTGATTTCAATGGTGACGGATCCGGTTTGTAAAAGGGGCTGGTGTAATAGTGTGGTTCACTGGCTAGTGTCGCCCACTACTACTACCTTCTTTATATTAGGGTCACTAAATTTTTCTTATATTAACGTCAATCTAATCGCTTTGCTGCTAATTAAGTGGATATGACTGTATAGTAGAAATAAAGGTAATATTTATTAACCCCTTCCCGACATTTGACGCATCCATATGCCAAAGTCGGGTAGGGGAAGCATGGAGCGGGATCACGGAGTGAACCCGCTCCATACGATGCGGGTGTCGGCTGTATGTCACAGCCGACACTTCAGAGTAACGAGAGGCATCGCGCTTGAGAGCGATCCCGCTCGTTTAACTCGTTAAATGCTGCGGTTAATAGCGAGCTAAGCATTTAAATAGTTAGAAAGAGGGGGGCATATTGCAGTATATCGTGCAAGCGATCTAACGATTTCTGGTTGAAGTCCCCTAGGGGGACTACTAAAAAAAGTACAAATTAGTTAAATAAAGTTTTTTTTGTGTAAAAACAATTAAAAATATTAAAAGTTCAAAAACCCCCCATTTTCCCATTTTCCTCCTAGAACATAGTAAACAAAAATAAGAATAAACATAATTGGTATCACCGAGTCCGTAAAAGTCTGAACTATTACAATATATCATTATTTAACCCGCACCGTGAACACCGTAAAAAAAAATATTGTAAATGCCAGAATCTCTATTTTTTGGTCACCTAATCTCCCACATAAAATGAAATAAAAAGTGATCAAACTGTCGCATGTACACCAAGATAGTATTATTAAAAACTACAGCTTGTCCTGAAAAAAATAAGCCCTCATACCACTTAATCGACGGAAAAATAAAAAAGTTATGGCTCTCGGAATTTGGCGACACAAAATACATTTTCTTTTTTACACTTAGGTTTTTACTTGTAAAAGTAGTAAAATATAGAAAAGACTATATATATTTGGTATCGCCGTAATCGTATTGACCCACAGAATAAAGTTAACATGTTATTTTAATTGCACAGTGAATTCCGTAAAAAAAAAAATCAGGTTTCCAAGTACATTATATGGCAAAATAAATGGTGCTACAAAAAACTACAACTCGTCCCGCAAAAATCAAGCCCTCATAGTACTATATCGATGGAAAAATAAAGACGTTATGGCTTTTGGAGGGTGGGGAGGAAAAAACTAAAACGAAAATCTGAAAAAGGGCTTCGGCGAGAAGGGGTTAATACACACAGTAAATAATAAAATATCACCAAACACAGTAAATAATCACAGTATAGTATCAGTGTATCCCAATACACATAACTTAATATGTATTGAATACACTGACACTACACGTGGTACAGTATAAACAAGGTATCACAATACTAATCTATACCACCACCCACTTATCTAAACATACATATAAGTTACATTGTAATACACACACGCTCACTGTTTCTGTCCCACTTCCTCCTAACTATAACTGTCCCTGTACACAAAGGGTTAACAAGGTATGTGGAAGATAAAGGGTTACCAGGGGATAGTTTGGTAAAGGGTTAACAATGGGAATGTGCAGGCAGGTGGGAAAGGGTTAACCAGGGATGTGTACCAGGGGATGCGCAGGTAGGTAAAGGGTTAACCATGGGATGTGAAGGTAGATAAAGGGTTATACCAGGGGATTTGCAGTCAGGTGAGAAAGGGTTAATACAGGGCAGTGTAGGTCAGGTATATAAAGGGTTAATGGGTATGCTAATTGTATAGGGGGAGGTAAGGGTTGAATCCGGGGAAAAGGCTTGTTGTATAGGGGAAAGGTTAAACCAGGGAAAAGGCTCGTTATGTAGGGGGAGAGAGGAGATAGTTAGCGGTACGTTGGTGAGCGGTGAGGGATGCAGGAATGACGTCGGTGGAGCCAGGGAGCAGGAGAGGTCCGTTGGTTGAGCGGTGAGCAGATGAACTAAGCTTGTCGTTGGAGTGGTGAGGGTAAGCTGCGCTCCTGAATGTACCGACACAGGGCTATTTAAACCCTGTCAGTACGTTCGTAAATGGGGGCGAGTGGCGAGCGACGATGTCACATCGCCGGCAGAATCATGAGTGCGAGAGCCCGCTAGGGCGCCCACGAAAGTGCCTGGAAAAGCACCTGCGTGCGCGGGAAGTTTAATTGGAGACAGGAGATCAAAAGCAGTATCTCCTGTCTCCATCAGTTTTAAGCAAGTCAGGACAATGACTAGTTTCTCATGACCAGGGTTGTGTCTCTACGGCCCTGGCTCATAAGGCAATATACATTATTTAAATATATATATATGGGACACTTTCCTTTACAGTCCTTCTGTTGTTGGCGACTCGACAATGGAATTTGGGGAAGCGTTTGTGGGGTTGTATTTACCCTCTCAACCTCCCTTGTTACTGGTAATAGTTTAAGATGGAAGGAAGTATGCTTTTGGACTTAGGTACTCAACATCACTTATCTCCTCAAGGACACCTTCCGGCCAGTCCTCAGACTCAGGAGTCTAGTGTCCAGAATGAAGTTGAAACGAAACCTCATAGTCCATAGAACGAAGTTGGAACGAAACCTCATAGTAAAGAAGTTGAAATGAAACCTTATAGTCCATAGAACGAAGTTGAAATGAAACCTCATAGTCCATAGAACTAAGCCTCAAAGTCCAATAAACGAACCAAGCTCATACGAAATCTTACAGTTCTTGTTCTTTCTTGCTTGGAATTCCTTCCTCTTTAGAGGCATCAACGGGGATTTTAGCATGCTGACCCGTGTAGGCAGGGCTGCCATCAGGAATTTCTGGGCCCCATACTGCCAATGAGTCTGGGCCCCCGCCCCCCTCGTTATTAGGAGGGGGGGTGAAATGTAAAGGGGCAGGAGGTAGGGCACATTAAAAAGAAAACTCTTTGGAGGAGCAGGGCAGAGACAGGAGGTGGGTGTCGGAGGGCAAAGGGGAGAGACTAAGTGCCAGGGCTGAGAGAACTGAAGGTAGCAGTGGTAGCCAGGGGGGAGACGCAACCTCACAGGGGCTCTGTGGAGTGACAGGGAAGAGACAAGAGACAGCGGCTCTGTGGGGGGCAAAAAGGGAAAGTGAGTGTGTGTGTGTGTGTGTGTGTGTGTGTGTGTGTGTGTGTGTGTGTGTGTGTGTGTGTATATGTGTGTGTATAGAATCTGTCAGGGTGTAGGAGGGCAATATAAACAAAAATCATTGCACTGAAGCCCTATACACAGCAGAGTCACTCACCAAAATGTAGTCCCTAAGATCTCCCACCACCACGGGCATGCCTGGATGATGCTTTTGCATTCTCTTCACACGCTGCACACACGTTATCTGTGTAAAAACCACACAACAAAATTAATTCAGACACCAAACCAGAAAAAAATTCAGATCCTAGACCAGACCTGTTAGGTAATTCAGACACCTTTCCACCAGACCCCTACCTGTGGCCAGAGTTTAGCATTTAGACTTTTATCTACAGGGGAGTGTGTGTGTGGCGCTATCTACAGGGGGCAGTGTGTGGAGCTATTTACAGGGGGGCTGTGTGTGGAGCTATTTACAGGGGGTTGTGTGTGGCACTATTTACAGGGGGGTGTGTGGCACTATCTACAGAGGGGGGTGTGTGGCACTATCTACAGGGGGGGGGTGGCACTATCTACAGGGGGGGGGTGTGTGGCACTATCTACAGGGGGGTGTGTGTGGCACTATCTACAGGGGGTGTGTGTGGCACTATCTACAGGGGGGTGTGTGTGGCACTATCTACAGGAGGGTGTGTGTGGCACTATCTACAGGGGGGTGTGTGTGTGGCGCTATCTACAGGGGGGGTGTGGGGCGCTATCTACAGTGGGGTGTGGGGCGCTATCTACAGGGGGGTGTGTGTGGCGCTATCTACAGGGGGTGTGGAGCGCTATTTACAGGGGTTGTGTGTGGCGCTATCTACAGGGGGCTGTGTGTGGCGCTATCTACAGTGGGCTGTGTGTGGCGCTATCTACAGGGGAGGTGTGTGCCACTATCTACAGGGGGTGTGTGGCACTATCTACAGGGGTGTGTGTGGCACTATGTACTGGGGTGTGTGTGGCGCTATGTACAGGCGGGTGTGTGTGGCGCTATGTACAGGGCTGTGTGTGGCGCTATCTACAGGGGGCTGTGTGTGGCGCTATCTACAGGGGGCTGTGTGTGGCGCTATCTACAGGGGGCTGTGTGTGGTGCTATCTACAGGGGGCTGTGTGTGGTGCTATCTACAGGCAGGGGGCTGTGTGTGGCGCTATCTACAGGGGGGGTGTGTGGCGCTATCTACAGGGTGGGTGTGGCGCTATCTACATGGGATTGTGTGGCGCTATCTACATGGGATTGTGTGGTGCTATCTACAGGGGGCAGTGTGTGTCACTATCTACAGGGGAGTGTGTGTGTGTGGCGCTATCTACAGGGGGTATGTTCGGCGCTAACTACAGGGGAGTGTGTGGCACGTTCTACAGGGGATTCCAGTCCAGGAGGAGACCCTGACCTCACTGTCGGCAACTCTCTGGCCGGGGATTCCGCTCCTGGATGGGTGAATGGCAGAGCAGGAAGCTGATACTTTCCTGCTCTGCCATAGTATTCAATTGTATCTGCATCCTGTGGACGCAGATACAATTGAATATGGCAGTGGCTGAGACACGTCTGGGACAGTAATTTGCCGGGACTGCCTCTGTAGATTCAGGACAGTTCCTGCAAATTCAGGACTGTTGCTAACTATGCCTCCGGTATAAGCTTTCTCCCCCTACCCAGGTATACTCTCTCCTTCCTCTACCCCTCCCCATGTATAATTTCTCCCCTCCCTTCAGATATCATCACTTTTCACCCAATTATTACCCCCCACCCATTGTATAATGCCTCCTCCAGTGGATGGATGTCACGATACCAGAATTTGGACTTCGGTACCGATGCTTTGTGTAGTATTGCGATTTCGATAACAAAGCGATACTTTGCCAACAGTAATAAAAAAACAAAACAGTTCTTCCATTTCTTATGTGAGGTGCGAGGTGAGATGGTAAATTTAACCTCCATGTGCCTCACATTAATAGTAATTAACCCCATCATGTTCCTCAATTATAATGGGTTAATGTGTAAGTTACATGATGGGGTTAATTACTATTAATGTGAGGCACGTGGAGGTTAAATTCATCACACCTAGCGCCTCACAATAAGTGAAAGAAGTTTTTATTTTATTTTTTACAGCGTACACATCATAAATGATGCAAAAAAATTGTTGTGCAGGTTATTACGGCAGCGCCAATACTGAATGTGTATATTTTATGTATTGAGACTTATTTTAATGTGTTTTGTAAAAAAGGTGTATGTGTATTTTTTTTAAATGTAACATTACTTTATGGTTTTTTTTAAACTTTAATGTACTGGCATATATCTATATACGGATAGTACACAGGCAGTTGTTAGGACAGACCTGAGTATGCCCTAATAGGAAATATGGTAAGACAGCCCTGGGGTCCTTCGTTGGACCTTGGGCTGTCTGCCCATATATGGTATGTCCCTCGATTGTGATCCAAGGGGCATCCCCCCTTCTTATTTTCCCCTGAATGCTGCAGTCGGCTTTGATCGCAGTATTCAGGGGTATAGCGGCGGAGATGAGAGGTTTCTTTGATCTCTGCCTTTATAGGGTGGGACTGCGGCTGTGTAATACAACCCGCACGCGGTCAGCACGAGGTGATGCGGGCGGCGCTGCACTAATGAGCGGCGGTTCAGGCACTGAAGACAGAACATGTGGGGGTGTTTTGTAGTGCGCCCGCCATGTTCTGTTTTCAGTGCCGCCGCTCATTAGTGCAGTGCTGGCCGCATCACATAATCCTGGCGGCACGCACATGTCAGGACTCCAGAGCGGGGCCGTGACTGTATTACACAGCCGCAACTCCGCTCCCATACATTCATGTATTACAATATTGAGCTGTGCGGTCGCACAGCTTAGTATCGAAATACATGAAATAACGGTATCGAACCGTTTGGGGGTGCACGGTATCGAAACCGTATCGAAGTTTTGATGCATCGTGCATCCCTACTCAAGTGCCATCCTCCCTCCATTATTATCTCCTTCCCACTCTAGCATAATTTCCCTCCCTACCCAATGCCATCTCCCTGCTCCATTATCATCTCCCTGCACCCATTATCATCTCCCTGCCCCATTATCATCTCCCTGCCCCATTATCATCTCCCTGCCCCCATTATCATCTCCCTGCCCCATTATCGTCTCCCTGCCCCATTATCGTCTCCCTGCCCCCATTATCATCTCCCTGCCCCCATTATCATCTCCCTGCACCCATTATCATCTCCCTGCCCCATTATCGTCTCCCTGCCCCATTATCGTCTCCCTGCCCCCATTATCATCTCCCTGCCCCCATTATCATCTCCCTGCACCCATTATCATCTCTCTGCTCCCATTATCATCTCCCTGCCCCATTATCATCTCCCTGCCCCCATTATAATCTCCCTGCCCCCATTATCATCTCCCTGCCCCCATTATCATCTCCCTCCCTACCCAATGCCATCTCCCTGCCCCCATTATCATCTCCCTGCCCCCATTATCATCTCCCTGCCCCATTATCGTCTCCCTGCCCCATTATCGTCTCCCTGCCCCCATTATCATCTCCCTGCCCCCATTATCATCTCCCTGCCCCCATTATCATCTCCCTGCCCCCATTATCATCTCCCTGCCCCCATTATCTTCCCCCTGCCCCCATTATCATCTCCCTGCCCCCATTATCATCTCCCTGCCCCCATTATCATCTCCCTGCCCCCATTATCATCTCCCTGCACCCATTATCATCTCCCTGCCCCATTATCATCTCCCTGCCCCCATTATCATCTCCCTGCCCCCATTATCATCTCCCTGCCCCCATTATCATCTCCCTGCCCCCATTATCATCTCCCTGCCCCCATTATCTTCCCCACGTCTGTATTAGTTTACACTGCAGCATAGGATTGTATCACTATCAGCTCTACCACGGCTCTTATCTCCTGTCCTGTGTAAACAGAGGGAGAAGACAGGTTTATTGCCACATGTTACACAGGACGGGAGATAAGAGCCGTAGAGCTGATACAATCCTACGCTGCAGTGTTAACATAATACAGAGGTGGGTAAGATATTTACTTTCTATGGGGGCAGGAGGAGATTTTTTCAGGAGTCTCCGGGCAGCAGCAGCCGGACACAGACATAACTCAGTACTCACTGTGTCTGAAGAAGAAGACGACGAACTGCTGCTGCTGCTGGACGTATCCTCCGAGGCTGAGCTCATAACTCCCGCTGCTGTGATGTCTCCTCCCCACACGCTGTCAGCTGTTGTGGAGGAGGAGGGCGGGCACATCTCACTCTCCAGCGGGCCCTTACGGTTTCATTCTGATGTAATGAACGGCCCCTGCTTCGTGATGGGACCTGTTCCTTTCACCGAAATGAAATCGTAAGAGCCACACTGCCGTGAGTATATTAATTCCAGCGGCAGAGTGCGGGCCCCTTTTTTTTAAATTAATGCCCGGGCCCCTCACTGCAGTACCCCCAGTACCCCCCTGATGGCGGCCCTGCGTGTAGGGCTTAGCCATTCCTTTTGACAACTTTCCTCAGTACACAGCTTGTTACCTTTCCAAATCTTCCCAGCATCTTGATTGAAGATGAAACAATCTTTGTGGGCCGATATTCAGGTCTCTATCTTGGCAGCTTACCATCCCTGAGGAGGAGGTGATGTCTCGGTACCTGGAATCTAATTGTGGATCGGAGCATATTTCCATTTCCTCTCTACCGAACCTTCAATCCATCATTGAATAAACCATACCAGTTCTTAGGTTGAGGTGACAATTACCTACAAGGGTGTGTGTGTGTACCTTAACTGTCCGTAAGGGCCAGGCCGGCCTTAGAATAGATGGAGCCCTGTGCAAAATTATCTTTCGCGCTCCACCCCATTCTAAAAAAATGTCCCATAAAAAAAGTATAATGCCCCCCACATTATAATGCCCGATATAGTGCCCCCACACAGTATAATGCCCCATACAGTATAATAATAATATTTAATAATGTAATATATTCTAACCACTTCAAGGACACAGTATTTTGTCCTCTAATTGTGCCCACACAGTATTATGCACTCTAAGTGCCACAGACAGTATATTGCCCCCTGTAGTACCCCTACACAGTATAATGTCCGCTTAGTGGCCCCCACACAGTATAATGCCCCCCTTCCCTGGCTGCCACACAACAGCCCCCCCTTGTAGATACTGCCCCCCTGTAGATTGTGCCATACGGCCTGCCTGTAGACAGTGCCATAATCCCCCACGTCCCCGTTGTAGAGAGTGCCCACCCCCAAAAAAAATAGTATTTACTTAGGCCCAGTTCCCACTACGAACTGAGCTGCTCCACGACGGGATCCTTGCGTAGGCCAGCATGATCCTGTAGCCTAGTACAGTGTTTCCCAACCTTTTCGTACTTGAGGCACGAAATTTCCTCAGGGCATACCTACCAAAAATAGTTTAGAGAAAGACATAAAATGGCTAAAAACAAGCGCTACACTCTTAGGGTATATTCACAGAATACTTTTTGTAAGGCAAAAAGAATCTGCCTCAAAATTCCTTCAGGAATTTTGAAGCAGATTTTGAATTGACAGCGTTCTTTGACGTTTTGTTTTTTTGTGTGTTTTTTTATTAAGCCGTTGAAGCTAATGCAAAAGATGCAGGCAAAAAAAGCACCAAACCAGCGCCATGGGTATTTTCTGCCTCCTACTAATTTCAATTATAGCTCAGAGGTGGAAACCACTTGAAGACTATCAGCCCCCCACTCACAGTAAAATGACCATCAGCCCGCCACTCACAGTAAAATGACCATCAGCCCCCCCCCCACTCACAGTAAAATGACCATCAGCCCCCTACTCACAGTAAAATGACCATCAGCTCCCCACTCATAGTAAAATTACCATCACCCCGCCACTCTCACTAAAATGAAAATCAGCCCGCTACTCACAGTAAAATGACCATCAGCCCAGCATTCACAGTAAAATCACTATCAGCCCCCACTCACAGTAAAATAACCATCAGCCCACCACTCACAGTAAGATGACCATCAGCCCAGCACACACAGTAAAATGACCATCAGCCCACCATTCTCACTAAAATGACCATCAGCACACTACTCACAGATTCCCCCTGTAGATAGTGCCACACAGCCCCCTTGTAGGTAATGCCACACAGCCCCCTTGTAGGCAGTACCACTAAGCCCCTGTAGATAATGCAACAAAGCCCCTTATAGGTAGTGCCGCACAGACCCCTGTAGGTAGTGCCACACAGCCCCCTGTAGGTAGTGCCACACAGCCCACATATAGAGTGTGACAAAATGCCCCATTATACGTAGTGCCAGAGAGCTCCTTTAGGTAGTGCCACACATCCCTCTGTAGGTAGTGCCACACAGCCCCCTTGTAGGTAGTGCCACACAGCCCCCTTGTAGGTAGTGCCCCACAGCCCCCTTATAGGTAGTGCCACACAGCCCCCTTGTAGGTAGTGCCACACAGCCGCATTCTAGGTAGTGCCACACAGCCCCCTTGTAGATAGAACCCCCTTCCAGTAGATAGCGCCACTGTAGCTCCCTGAAGGAGCGGAATCCCCCTGGCCAGGGAATTCCGCTCCTGGAGCGCTCCGCTTGATGTCTCTTTCCATATATGGACAGTGACATCAGGGGCAACTCCTGAAGCTGAATCCTTGTCCACAGCGTTACTGACGCTGTGACCGGGGATTCCACTCCAGTGGCTCTAGTAGATAGCAGAGCAGGAAGATACCTCCCTGCTCTACTATAGTGGAGTCGCTACCGATGAAGCAGCTGTGCCGCCGGCCATGGTGGGGCTGCTAGTGGTGACATCGTGCGCCCTCATGCCCGGTGTCGCCGCTAGCAGCCCTTATTGCTGCTACAGCGGTAGTGACACCACTGAGTGAAGAAGTGCCCGGGAGGAAAGGTGGCTGCTGAGTGGCCGGGCCCGGGCGCTTCTGAAACAAGCAGGGGAAGGGAGCTAGTGCAGCGCTCCCTTACACCTGCTGGAGTGATGCACCCTGTGCAATGCCCCCCACCAAACCATAGGTAAATGTACATATAACGTTTCATGCTCAAACAGCATCTCTCACTACTCCTCCATAAACACGTGAAAGGTACACATGTAAATGGGGTGAGCTTCCAAGGGACAAAGTCCACGGGTAGAGCACTTGTGATGCTCTGCCTGGGGACTCCGGAATAGCAAAGTCTACTACACTATTCCATCCTTCAACAGTCAGTTGGCCCCATGACAGTCACAGTCCAAGTCTACTTTAAGGAAGAACCTCCTTCCAAATCTATACACAGTCTATATGGCATATTACAATATGACACCTGCATTTTGTACTTTGTCTGTGCATCAATCAGTAGACAACTAAAACACGTAATATGAAGGTCCAAAAACGCACATTTTATTGATTTTGAACATGAACAAGCAGTATTTGAAGTTTCTTATTTCATAATGCAGATACAAAACATAATCAGGGAAAATATTCTGTTGGTGTTGACACACAAGAAGAAATTTCATATGCACATAATAAGGTAAACAGCATCATGTGAGCTTGTCTGCTGGATTTTTAATGCATGCGCTTTGATATTGCAGACAGTGAAACAATATTTTGCTTTTATTACTTGGCGATAAGACCAACATAAAAAGATGATGTTTCTCTTTTGTCCGAATCCCATATATTGGAAACACTATTCAGATTATTTTTAAATTTATTAGTTTTGACTCCCCAATGTACTTTAAAGCTTGATTATTCTTTTGAGAATATATAAGGTACATATTGTATTGAAATGCTTGGCTCTTTGCAAAAAACTATTTCCTTTACAACAGTGCATTAAATGTAACATCTTGCACTAGACAAGATAATACCGCATATGTAAAAAGCAAGATTCTTAAAGATTACTTACACACTAAAGGAACAATGTTTATCTCCTTAAAGGGGTTGTCCACTACCGGACAACTGATGACCTATCCGCCAGATAGGTCATCAGTTCATCATCGGTGCGGGTCCAACACCTGGACCCCTGCACCGTCCAGCGGCTCCGGTGGCCTGCATGTAGTGTAGGCTTTTCCTATTTTTTTTTTTGCAAAAAAAATAACGTAAGCAATTAAAAAAGTAACATTATTTTTTATTGATGCATCTTTAAAAGTCTGAGCTCTTAAAATATCACGTTATTAACCCACCAGGTAAAAGCTATCGGTAAAAAAAATTCACAGTATTGCTGTCTTTTGGTAACCTTGCTTCCCTCAAAAACGTAAAAAAAAATTGATTAAAAAGTTGTACGTATATCCCCCAAAATGAAAAAAATAAAAAAGTTATGGTTTTCAGAATATGGCGACAAAAAATATATATTTTTATAAAATTGTTTTTCTTTGTAAAAGTAGTACATTATAAAGAAAAACAATATAAAATTGATATTGGTGTAAACATATTAACCAGTAGAATAAAGTTAACATATGGAGTGAACACCATAGGAACAAAACCCAAAAATCAATGGAGGAATTACTGGGGTTTTTTTTACATTCTACTCCACAAATAATTTTTTTCAGTTTCTTAGTAAATTATATGGTACATTAAGAGGTGCTATTAAAAACTACAACTCCATGCAAAAACAAGCCTTCATACAGCTATGTTGACAGAAAAATTAAAAAGTCATGGAATTCGACGATGAAAAAGCAAAAATTAAAAAACGAAAATTGGCTGTGTCCAAGGAGTTAATGAAAAAAAGGGCTTTATTATTTATTTTTGGGGGCAATACTTGTTCTTTTATAAACTTTGTTTTAACTTTTTTATTTGTCTCACTAAGGGACTTGAAGTTGCAATCACTTTATTGCTTGTATAATACTTTGGATTACTTAGTATTTCAAAGCATTATTACCTGTTTGCAGAAACCTATGGCAGAACACGGGACCTTTGTTAGGCCCCCGGTTACCATGGTAACCCAGCACACCCCATGATCACTGTCAAGCTCCTTAGATGCCGCGGTTGCTATTGACCGTAGCATCTATGGTCTCCCTGATATAGGCCATTATAGCAGGAAGCTGGTTTTCAATCCCAGCTAAACTCCTGCTATTGATTGCATGGGTACAGCTTTTGTGTCCATGTGCTCACCATGACGTACATGCCTTTGTTTTTATTTAATTTTTTGCATATATCATTAGAATATGTGAAATTTATAAGGGGATGTATCATCTTAAAGAGGCTCTGTCACCAGATTTTGCAACCCCTATCTGCTATTGCAGCAGATAGGCGCTGCAATGTAGATTACAGTAACGTTTTTATTTTTAAAAAACGAGCATTTTTGGCCAAGTTATGACCATTTCTGTATTTATGCAAATGAGGCTTGCAAAAGTCCAAGTGGGCGTGTTTAACGTAAAAGTCCAAGTGGGCGTGTATTATGTGCGTACATCGGGGCGTTTTTACTACTTTTACTAGCTGGGCGTTCTGACGAGAAGTATCATCCACTTCTCTTCAGAACGCCCAGCTTCTGGCAGTGCAGACACAGCCGTGTTCTCGAGAGATCACGCTGTGTCGTCACTCACAGGTCCTGCATCGTGTCGAACACATCGGCACCAGAGGCTACAGTTGATTCTGCAGCAGCATCAGCGTTTGCAGGTAAGTAGCAGGTAAGTAGCTACATCGACTTACCTGCAAACGCCGATGCGTTATATACAGAATTATATACAGAATTATGTGACAATAAATAGTATTATAAGTGACAGCCAGCATGGTTTTACAAAGGACAGAAGCTGTCAAACCAACCTGATTTGTTTTTATGAAGAGGTAAGCAGAAGCCTAGGCAGAGGGGCCGCTGTGGATATAGTGTTTTTGGACTTTGCAAAGGCATTTGACACTGTCCCTCATAGACATCTAATGGGTAAATTAAGGACTATAGGTTTAGAAAGTATAGTTTGTAATTGGATTGAGAATTGGCTCAAGGACCGTATCCAGAGAGTTGTGGTCAATGATTCCTACTCTGAATGGTCCCCAGTTATAAGTGGTGTACCCCAGGGTTCAGTGCTGGGACCACTATTATTCAACTTATTTATTAATGATATAGAGGATGGGATTAATAGCACTATTTCTATTTTTGCAGATGACACCAAGCTATGCAATATAGTTCAGACTATGGAAGATGTTTGTGAATTGCAGGCAGATTTAAACAAACTAAGTGTTTGGGCGTCCACTTGGCAAATGAAGTTTAATGTAGATAAATGTAAAGTTATGCATCTGGGTACGAAAAACCTGCAAGCATCATATGTCCTAGGGGGAGCTACACTGGGGGAGTCAATTGTTGAGAAGGATCTGGGTGTACTTGTAAATCATAAACTAAATTTCAGCATGCAGTGTCAATCAGCTGCTTCAAAGGCCAGCAAAATATTGTCGTGTATCAAAAGAGGCATGGACTCGCGGGACAGGGATGTAATATTACCACTTTACAAAGCATTAGTGAGGCCTCATCTAGAATATGCAGTCCAGTTCTGGGCTCCAGTTCATAGAAAGGATGCCCTGGAGTTGGAAAAAATACAAAGAAGAGCAACGAAGCTAATAAGGGGCATGGAGAATCTAAGTTATGAGGAAAGATTAAAAGAACTAAACCTATTTAGCCTTGAGAAAAGACGACTAAGGGGGGACATGATTAAATTATATAAATATATGAATGGCGCATACAAAAAATATGGTGAAATCCTGTTCCATGTAAAACCCCCTCAAAAAACAAGGGGGCACTCCCTCCGTCTGGAGAAAAAAAGGTTCAACCTGCAGAGGCGACAAGCCTTCTTTACTGTGAGAACTGTGAATCTATGGAATAGCCTACCGCAGGAGCTGGTCGCAGCAGGGACAGTAGATGGCTTTAAAAAAGGCTTAGATAATTTCCTAGAACAAAAAAATATTAACTGCTATGTGTAGAAATTTTTTACTTCCCCTTTCCCATCCCTTGGTTGAACTTGATGGACATGTGTCTTTTTTCAACCGTACAAACTATGTAATCCTCAGCCACAGCATCAGCCACACTGTGGCCGGGGATTCTACTCGAGGAGGAGCCATTGACGTCAATGTCCATAAATGGACAGTTACGCCAGGGGCTCCCTCTGGGAGTGGAATCCCCGGCCAGAGTGTTGGCAACACTTTAGCTGGGGATTCCACTCCAGGAGGAGCCCCTGACTTAATTGTCCATATATGGATAGTGACGCCAGGGGCTCCTCCATATGCGGAATGCTCAGCCATATGTGGAATCATCAACACTCTGAACGAGAATTCTGCTCATGGAGTAGCCCCTGATGTCATATATGGATAGTCACGCCCGGGGCTCCTCTAGGAGTGGAATCCCTGGCCAGAGCATCAGTAACACTCTGGCTGGGAATTACGCTCCAGGAGTAGCCCCTGACGTCCCTGTCCATATATGAATAGTGACAACAGGGGCTCCTCCAGTTAGCGGAATCCCCGTCCAGAGCGCCGGCAACTCTCTGGCCAGGGATTCCACTCCTGGATGGCGCCCCTGATATCACTGTCCATATATGGACAGTGACGTCAGGTGCTCCCTCTAGGAGTGGAATCCCCAGCCAGAGCATTGGCAATGCTATGTCTGGGGATCTTGTTCGTGGAGGGAGACCCTGACATCACTGTCCATATAAGGCTGGATAAAGGCTGCATTGAGCAGCTGACACATTGTATCCTCTTCACATATGGGTGAATAAAAAACTTTTTTGAGACCTTTTATTTGGAGTGCTGCCTCTTTTCTTTTGAAATGTCTACATTTGAAGGATCCACAAGTCGGATTCCTGGAGGCTGGCAACCTATTGACCCCTGTGAGGTCAAGACTTACTGTGCTGCTCCTACCTTCCATATATGGACAGTGACGACACTTTGGCCATGGATTCTGGCATCTCAAAGCCCCTGACATCACTGTCCATATATGTCCATAAACTCCCTGCTTCAGCATTAACTGTCCACTCGTTGAGGACTCCCCGGGTACAGCGCTACTTTAACCGATGAGCCCGAGGAAGCTCTTGACATCACTTTCCATATATGGACAGTGATTTCGGACTAAAACTATGGAGTCCCTGGCCAGAGCAATGCAAGCTCTCTGGCCGGGGACTCCTGTCCATATATGGGCAGTGATGTCAGGGGCTCCCTCTAGGAGCAGAATCCCCAGACAGAGCGTCGGCAACGCTCTTGACGGGGATTCCGCTCCTGGAGGAGCCACTTACATCACTGTCCATATATGGACAGGAGTCCCCGGCCAGAGAGCTTGCATTGCTCCGACCAGGGACTCCATAGTTGAAGCCCGAAATCACTGTGCATATATGGAAAGTGATGTCAAGAGCTTCCCCGGGCTCATCACTTAAAGTAGCGCTGTACCCGGGGAGTTGCTCAACGAGTGGACAGTTAATGCTGAAGCAGGAAGCTTATGGTTCCTTACTTCAGCATTGTATTTAACTTTATCTGAGTCCTGAGGACACAGATACAACTGACAGAGGGACAAACCCCCGGTCGCCCAGGACACCGCCCGGAATCCGGGACTATCCCACAGAATCAGGGACGGTTGGGTGGTATGTGCTATCTCACCTCCCAATTGTCCGTTTAAGAGTGTCCCACTAATCTGTTCAATAAAGGGTCATGTATTGTTTATATTTAGAGGAACATTCATTACATTTTTTAGCTGTTTCTGGGCAGAATGTTTGGGATTTAAATTTTGGGAGGTTTGCTATCACGGAGAATCAGAAAACATTTTAAAATTTATTGTAGATACAATACACGTATTAGAAAATGGAAAATTAATCCCTGGCACAGAACAAGGAAGTAGACATATTTTATTGATTATAGATTTAATAAAGAGACATCCAACCATGTATGGCCAAGATGTACAGGATTGCAACACTACCCTTTGCTGCCTAAAGTGTTCATGTATATATATATATATATATATATATATATATATATATATATATTAGGTAGAAAAAAGCAGCACTTTAGAGAATTCAAGTATCACGGTGCTATGCGTCCTTGACTGTCATCCACACGGTCCTGAATTGGAAACACAAACGAGGAAATAGACGCAGCACTCCAAAAGTAGTTGCAAAGATAGTGGTTTATTCACCCATGTACAGAAATAGTTATGTTTCAGTCCTCTCAGCAGGACCTTTGTCAAGCAATATATATATTTCCCACTGTACTTCTATAGTTGTAGAAGGAGCTAATGATTGATTTTACATGAATGATTTTAAACCTACAAAAATAATCCATGTAAATTGAGACATCAATTTCTAATTAAAAAAGGAAATGTACCAATCGCTAATATATAGAATTCTAAGCAATATTTGTATAAATACAAATTAAATGCATGCATTTCATAAACAAAATTCACACATTAGGCTTTTGTCCCCTGATTGAGCGGTGAGATTTAGCAGGGCTTTCCTATGTATCACCTGGGAATTCCATTGTACTTTTGGATGCCTTTTTTGCTGCCCGTGCCAGACAAGTCTACTCTGCCAGGTTGTTTCGGCTAAGCAAGGTTGTCTAACATGGCAGTCAATCTCTGACCACTTTTGTAGGACGAATAATCCTCTTCCATGCTGATCTCAGTTGACTGTCAAAGCATGCATCACTTCTTGCAAGACAGGAGTAGCACTGGATTATAAGGGTTTTTATTTGTATCAGTTGTCAAGGGGATTTGGCTTTCACTGTATGGGGTCTGTGGTTGTCACTTATGGAAGACAGTGGTTGTCACTTTTGGGTGACCACAGCTTTCCCTGTTATAGGAGGCTGTGACTGACACTGTGGAGGGTTGTAGTTGACATTGTTATGTGAAGCTGTGACAGTCACTTATGACCAAAGGCTGTCACTTTTTTGGAATCTGTGGCTTGTATTGCATGCCGGTGCTAAGACTGTGCTCTGTTGCTGTCACTGTTAAAGGGTGCTGTGACTGTTCATTGTCCATGTTATTTGTGTAGACTCAAAATATCATGCCATGCTGAATAGCAACTCAAACTGTTGTCTGACATCAAACATCTTCATCAGGAGGCAGACAACTTGCTAATTCAACTTATATGGTGCTAATCCTTTCTATTACCATCAATTTAAAAATAAAGTTGCAAATTTGACATGTTTCAGAGTATGAGCATCGTTCCCTCTCTGAAGAAAAAAATTACATATTCTTCAAGTTGTTTTTTATGTAGTTTGGCAGTGCCTATATGTGTTCAGAGCATTGCCTAATAAATAATTCGGCAACCAGAAGTTGACTATGGTGAGTCTCCAAGCTTCCGCTGAGATTCATGTAGCCAATATTTTGTAATGGCATTCATTAATGATGCACTTCCAGCAATTCTATCCCAGGATTACTACATATACCCTGGTTTACAGAGGGTCACAAAGGAGCTGTAAATCCAGGGATTGTAAGCATTTCTGCTATAAGATAGCAGCAATAATATGGCGCTCTCTAATGATTTCCTGAACGCTGGGAAAAAATTTAAAAAGGGATGGAGTACGCAGCATTTAAAATGAGAGGTTGTTTGTCAGGTACAAGTTATGAGAAGAGATAATCGCCCTGGACATGTTTTTCCAAAAGCAAAGAAGATTAAGGGAGATAGGATATAGTGTTTAGTTTTTTAAAGAGATAGAAATTAGATTTCATTGACTCAGCAATGTCAAGTACATCCATGGATTTCTCCTAAAAGAGAGAGACAAATAAGCTTGAAGGAATAAATACATACATTTCTTGCAGAGACTGTAAGGTGATCCCTCTCGTATATAGTATATCTTCAGGGGCGTAACTAAGAAAGACTGGGCTCTATAGCAAACTTGTAAGAGGGCCCCCACCCTCCCTGGGTGCCACACAACCCCCCCTTGTAGATAGTGCCTCCCTGTAGATTCTGCCACACATCGCCCCCTGTAGATAGCGCCATACAGCTGCCTGAAGATAGCGCCACACACAGCTCCCTGTAGATGGTGCCATACAGCCCCTGTAGATAGCGCCATACATTTCCCCCGTAGATAGCGTCATACAACCACACTGTAAATAGCGCCATAGAGCCCCCATGTAGATAGCACCATACTGTCCCCTCCTGTAGATAGCACCCTACAGCCCCCTGTAGATAGCACCATACAGTCCCCCCTGTAGATAGCGCCATACTGCCCCCTCCCTGTAGATAGCGCCACACAGCCTCCTCCCTGTAGATAGTGCCATACAGCCCCCCTGTAGATAGCACCATACAGCCCCCCCTGTAGATACTGTATAAGATTACTGTCTGCTGGACCCTGTATCTAAGCCTACCTTGTGGTAGGCTTAGATACAGGGTCCAACAGACAGTATCACACGTGGGCCCTGTATCTAAGCCTAGCACATGTGTTACTAATAGTTTTTGTTGTGTTTGTGGTTTTTTACAGTTTCTGTCATTGGACTACGTCGGATTAGAGGAATACTACGATGACAGCTTTTTTTATTATCAATAAAATGGTTAATGAAGGTTGTGTGTTGTGTGTTGTGTGTGTTTTTTTTATTTCAATAAAATATTTTTTCTATGCCTGTGTTTTTTTTTAACTATATTACTACCACCTTAGTAATGGCCACTAACCCCCATTATTACCCCGGTACCCACCGCCACCAGGGGTGCTGGGAAGAGCCAGGTACGATCCAGTATCCGACCATCTGTAATGATGGTCGGGTAATGGGGCGGCCGCAAGCTGGTATGATCAGGCTGGGAAAGGCCAAAAACAGCGGCCCTTTCCCCCGGTAAGGCTAGCCTGCTGCTGCTTTATTGTATCTGGCTGGTTATGAAAAATGAGATGGAGCCCACGTCATTTTAAAAAAAATTTAAAAAATTAATGGAAAGAACGATGTGGGGTCCCCCCCAATTTTCATAACCAGCCAGATACAACACAGCAGCAGCCTAGCATTACCAGGGTGGGGAGGGCCACTGTTTTTGGCCTTCCCCAGCCTAATAATACAAGCCTGCTGCCGTCTCGGTGCCCGACCATCACTACAGATGGTCGGGTACTGGTTCGTACCCGGCTCTTCCCAGTACACCTGGGGCATAAAAAAAGCTCCACATGTAGAGCCGAAACGTTGCACAAGGGCTAATAAGAAGCCATTTTTTTCACTGTAACTTGGAGTGCTGCCTATTCTTGGACGACTATGGGAGACTTGGAGCTGTGATCGTGCTCCCAGGGCGTGCGCCCACCCATAACCTTGACTGGTGCTGCTGGATGGTGGACTTTCTAATCCTATCATGTGTGATACTGTCTGCTGAGCTGTGTATCTAATCCTTTCATGTGTGATATTGTCTGCTGAGCCCCTGTATCTAATCCTATCCATAGTTTATAGGGTCGTAGTGTTATAGATATGCTGTCCACAGGATAGGGGATACGTGTGTGATCGCTGGGGGTCTGACCGCTGGGACCCCCAGCGATAAGGAGAACGGGGGACCAAATGTCCCCCGAAGTGCTCCATGAGAAACCTTGGACTTCCGGGTCTGTGTCCGGCAGTTCAATAAAAATTAAAGGAGCGCCGGCCTTGCACGCGCACAAGAGCGACCAGCGCTCCATTCATTTCTAATGAGCTGCCGGACACAGACCCCGGAAGTCTAAGGTTTCTCATGGAGCACTTTGTGGGAATTTCGGTCCCCCGTTCTCCTTATCGCTGGAGGCCTAGCGGTCGGACCCCCAGCAATCACACATGTATCCCCTATCCTGTGGATAGGGGATACATGTGTTTTGTGGGTCAACCCCTTTAATGGCAGAGCGGGGAGATACCTGTGGCTGCTACAGCGGTAGTTACGCCACTGTATATTGTATATACTATATATGTATATAGTATATCACAGTGGTGGTTGGCACTATTGTAAACTGTTGTAAACTGTAAACTATTGCACACAGATCTCTGGAGTTTCTTATTAATGGATATTAACTTTTATGAGTCTGGAGCACAAAAAACATTTTGGGATTGTTTTACTCAGGGCATAGCTATAGGGGACACCGAAGTAGCAGTTGGCCCCAGTTCCTGGTGCTCAAGCAGGCCTGAAAGCCTCTCTGTCGCATAAGAAAACACCAGTATTATAAATAGCACATGATACATGGTAGGCATTTTTACAGATTTTACCCTGGGGCCCAGGAGCTTCAAGTTACGTCTGGTCCATCTTTAATTGGTACTGTAGTGTAATGTGCTGCTAGTGATCTGAACGAAAGACATGCCTTCGAAGACAAGTTAATATTCAGACATGCATTGTTTTTCATGCAGCGTGTGTCCGTTGCATAAAACTCACTGCATGTCCTATATTGGTCCGTGTTTACGCATCAGAGTCGCCCATTGAACTCAATGGTTGCGTGAAAATAACGGACAGCACACGGGCAATATCCGTGTGCTGTGTGTTGTTCACGCACAGTTACTAAGGAAATTGGAAGTACTTGCAGACCAACGTGGACAAGCTAGTAGAGAAGTTGGAGGCAGATTGTTCCATCCTGAGCGCTGTTAAAAAAAAGTCATGCAATGGTCCATTGATGTTGAAAAACGTATAACCTTACATAGTTACATAGTTACATAGTTTGTACGGTTGAAAAAAGACACATGTCCATCAAGTTCAACCAAGGGATGGGAAAGGGGAAGTAAAAAATTTCTACACATAGGAGCTAATATTTTTTTGTTCTAGGAAATTATCTAAGCCTTTTTTAAAGCCATCTACTGTCCCTGCTGAACCTTGATAGAGGAGAGGCCAGAGTTATGGGACAACAGGGGGGAAGCGTACGATCACATCCAGGGCCGCCATCAGGAATTTCAGGGCCCCCTACAGCTAAATTTTCTGGGCCCCCCTACCGTGGCACCGCCTGTTAACGGTACTCCGTCCAGCACTATATCATGGTACCCAGGGCCGCCATCAGGGGGGGTATTAGGGGTACTGATGTGAGAGGCCCGGCCAAACCTAATTGAAAGGGGGGCCCGGCAAACTGCCACGACTTGCCTTTGGTAGAAAAAAAACAGGCCCCTGCAACGGGGCCCGTTTTTTTCACCAAAAGAATGTCGTGAGCTGCGGGCCCCCCTGTCAATTAGGTTTGGCCGGGCCTCTCACATCAGTACCCCTAATACCCCCCCTGATGGCGGCCCTGGGTAGCATGGGGGTCGTCATGGGGGCCGTCAAACACCGCCGCCCTTGCGACCGATCGTACGCACCCGCAAACTCCCGCGCATGCGCACCCGCGACTGCCTGTAACCGCGCACTGAATTTTGAGCCAGATTTTGACCTGCCCACACTATCTTGACGCGTTTTTTGCCCGCGGCGATTGAGGACAGCAGACAAAAAACGCAGGGAAAAATGCATTTTCTGCCTCCCATTGATTTCGATGGGAGGCCAGAGGCGGAACAGCGGAAAGAAAGGACGTGCTGCTTTTTCTTTTTTCCGCGACTGACTCCCATTGATTTCAGATTAAATCAATCGGAGGCGGTTTTGGAAGTTTTTTGGTGCTGATTCTGACGCAGTGTCCAAGTCAATATCAAGGCCCAAAAACTCTGTGAACTGGGCCTTATTGTTAGGGCTTATTCAGACGAACGTGTAATACGTCCGTGCAACGTGCGTGATTTTCACGCGCCTCGCGCGGACCTATGTTACTCTACGGGGCCGTGCAGACTGTCCGTGAGTTTCATGCAGCGTGTGTCCGCTGCGTAAAACTCACGACATGTCCGATATTTGTGCATTGTTCGAGCATCACGCACCCATTGAAGTCAATGGGTGCGTGAAAATCACGCCCAGCACTTCCGCAGCAGTATAAACTATGAATGAAAACAGAAAAGCACCACATGCTACAAACATACAAACAGAGTGTCATAATGATGGCGGCTGCGTGAAAATCACGCAGCCACGCATCATACGCTGCTGACACATGGAGCTGTTATGGACCTTTTGCATGCGCAAAACGGCACGATTTTGCGCGCGCAAAAAGCACACGCTCGTGTAAATCCGGCCTTAGGGTAGGAACACACTAGGCATGAACACTGCGGATTTTATGCAGCACATTTTATTGTGGAAAATCCGCAGCGTATTACAGTCGCAGCAGAGTGGATGAGATTAGAACAAATCTCATCCACACGCTGCAAAAAAAAGTGACCTGCAGTGTGGCTTTTTAAGCCGCAGCATGTCAATGTATTCTGTGGAATCGCTGCTCCTCTGTTGCGGAAATGCTGCGGTTCTGCCGCAAAAAGCACACATGAGAAAAAAAAAAAGGCACTTTTTTAAATTTATAAAAAAGTTTAGACTTGCCCCGGCCGTAGTCCTGGTGACGTGATCCTCTATTCTTAGCGCAGCCCGGCCTCCTGTCATGACGTTTCATCCCATGTGACTGCTGCAGCGGTCACATGGTCTACAGCGTCATCCCAGGAGGCGGGGCTACGTTCAGAATAGAGAGATGCGTCACCTAAACTACGGCCGGGGCAAGTCGAAACTTTTTTTCCCTGCAGGATTCCCGCAGCGGACATGCCTTACGAAACCTGCGCCACTATTTGGTGCGGTTTTGCTGGCGGAATTCCCTGCGGCTACCGGGGGCGGATAAGCTGTGTAGTTTTACTCAGCATATCCGCCTAGTGTGTTCCTTATGATGTCGCTCCTGGAGCTGCTGCCGGTCTCTAAATAGGCAGTTGGTCCAGTAGAATTTGGAATTATTTTTTTTTGTGAACCAGCTTAAAAAAATACAAAACTTTTGTGTTAGGGCCTGTTCACATAATCGTTCGCTTCCGTTCCGTCTGAGGTTTCCGTCAGGTGAACCCCGCAACGGAAAGTGAAAGTGACAGCTTCCGTTTCAGTCACCATTAGCGCAGTCGACTACGCTATTGATTCCGTCCGAAAACCTGCCGGAATGGTGACGAACGGAAACCATTAGCGATGTTTCCGTCACCATTGAGATCAATGGTGACTGAAACGGAAGCTGTGCTGTCACTTTCACTTTCCGTTGCGGGGTTCACCCGACAGAAACCTCAGACGGAACCCCGGAGCGGAAGCGAACGGTGATGTGAACAGGCCCTAACACAAAAGTTTTGTGTTTTTTTAAGCTGGTTCACAAAAAAAAATAATTCCAAATTCTACTGGACCAATTGCCTATTTAGAGACCGGCAGCAGCTCCAGGAGCGACATCATAAGGAACACACTAGGCGGATATGCTGAGTAAAACTACACAGCTTATCTGCCCCGGTAGCCGCAGGGAATTCCGCCAGCAAAACCGCACCAAATAGTGGCGCAGGTTTCGTGAGGCATGTCCGCTGCGGGAATCTTGCAGGGAAAAACAAGTTTAGACTTGCCCCGGACGTAGTTTAGATGACGCATCTCTCTCTTCTGAACGTAGCCCCGCCTCCTGGGATGACGCTGTAGACCATGTGACCGGAGCAGCAGTCACATGGGATGAAACGTCATGACAGGAGGCCGGGCTGCGCTAAGAATAGAGGATCGCGTCACCAGGACTACGGCCGGGGCAAGTCTAAACTTTTTTATAAATGTAAAAAATTACCTTTTTTTCTCATGTGTGATTTATGCGGCAGAACCGCAGCATTTCCGCAACAGAGGAGCAGCGATTCCACAGAATAAATTGACATGCTGCGGCTTAAAAAGCCACACTGCAGGTCCATTTTTTTTGCAGCGTGTGGATGAGATTTGTTCACATCTCATCCACTTTGCTGCGACTGTAATACGCTGCAGATTTTCCACAATAAAATGTGTTGCATAAAATCCGCAGTGTTCATGCCTAGTGTGTTCCTACCCTAAGGCCGGATTCACACAAGCGTGTGCTTTTTGTGTGCGCAAAAACGTGGCATTTTGCGCATGCAAAAGGTCATAACCGCTCCGTGTGTCAGCAGCGTATCATGCGCGGCTGCGCGATTTTCGCGCAGCCGCCATCATTATGACACTCTGTTTGTATGTTTGTAGCATGTGGTGCTTTTCTGTTTTCAGTCATAGTTTATACTGCTGCGGAAGTGCTGGGCGTGATTTTCACGCACTCATTGACTTCAATGGGTGCGTGATGCGCGAACAATGTACAAATATCGGACATGTCGTGAGTTTTACGCTGCGGACACACGGACACACGCTGCGTGAAAATCACTGACAGTCTGAACGGCCCCATAAAGTAACATAGGTCCGTGCGAGGCGCGTAAAAATCACGCGCGTTGCACGGACGTAATACACGTTCGTCTGAATAAGCCCTAACAATAAGGCCCAGTTCACAGAGTTTTTGGGCCTTGATATTGACTCGGACACTGCGTCAGAATCAGCACCAAACAACTTCCAAAACCGCCTCCCATTGATTTAATCTGAAATCAATGGGAGCCAGTCGCAGAAAAAAGAAAAAGCAGCACGTCCTTTCTTGCCGCGGTTCCGCATCTGACCTCCCATCGAAATCAATGGGAGGCAGAAAATGCATTTTTCGCTGCATTTTTTGTCTGCTGTCCTCAATCGCAGCGGGCAAAAAACGCAGCAAAAAACGCGGCAAGATAGTGTGGGCAGGTCAAAATCTGCCTCAAAATTCTTTAAGGAATTTTGAGGCAGATTTTTTCGGCCTGCAAAATACTCTGTGTGAACAGGGCCATACATAAACAGCACTTTGAGACACTTTACTCACCGTGTCAGAAGAGCTGCTCCCACTCCAGTCCTCTTCAGGCGATGTCTTCGGTCCAGATGTCGTCCTTCACCTCCAGGCTCCAGAAAATGGCGGGGATCGTAGAACTGCCGCCGCGCAACAACTAGACTCCTCCCCCTCTCCTTACGCAGCCACGCTCTGGAGAAGGAGGAGGAGGCGGAGTCGGACGAGGAGTCGGACGAGGAGGACGAGGACGAGGAGGCGGAGTCGGAGGCGGACGAGGAGGACGAGTCGGAGGCGGGCCAGCAGGTAAGTAGACTGCGCCGCTGTCCAGTGTGGCTGTCCTTCCCCCTAGATCTTTTGTTGCGGGCGCACCGCCTCCCTCTCGGCGGCGCACCTGGTCGTTCGCGTGTAGGCGCGCGCGCTTGCGGTCGTTCGCGCGCGCTCGCGCGCTCGCTCGTACGCGCGCAAGCGGGCTGTGTTTCGCGGCGGTGATAAGAGGGGGGCCCGCAGCTCACGGCGGTGTTTCACGAGAGGGGGGCCCGCAGCTCACGACATTGTTTTGGTGAAAAAAACAGGCCCCATTGCAGGTGCCTGTTTTTTTCTACCAAAGGCAAGTCGCGGCAGTTGCCGGGCCCCCCTTTCAATTAAGTTTGGCCGGGCCCCCTACACTACTACCCCTAATACCCCCCTGATGGCGGCCCTGCCTTTGACATAGGACCAGGGGCGTAGCTAAAGGCTCATGGGCCCTGATGCAAAAGTTCTTATTGGGCCCCCCCCCCCCCCCCGCAAACTTCTCATGGCCGACGGTCCGCAGCTTTCAGCTTCATTGCTGGGTCTCCTAAGTGACCCAACAATGCAGCACTAGCAGCCGGGGGCGTCACTAAGGACTTAAAATGTCAGGGGAAATAGCCCCAATATATGTGTCCGCCCAAATAAAAATGCGTGTATAGGAGACAGCATAGCATATCTATAGCACTATGACCTTATCAACTATAGATAGGATTAGATACAGTGGCTGAGCAGACAGTATCACACATGATAAGATTAGATACAGTGGCTGAGCAGACAGTATCACACATGATAGGATTAGATACAGTGGCAGAGCAGACAGTATCACACATGATAGGATTAGATACAGTGGCTCAGCAGACAGTATCACACATGATAGGATTAGATACAGTGGCTCAGAAGGCAGTATCACACATGATAGGATTAGATACAGTGGCTCAGAAGGCAGTATCACACATGATAGGATTAGATACAGTGGCTCAGCAGACAGTATCACACATGATTGGATTAGATATAGGGCCCAGCAGACAGTATCACACATGATAGGATTAGATACAGTGGCTCAGAAGGCAGTATCACACATGATAGGATTAGATACAGTGGCTCAGCAGACAGTATCACACATGATAGGATTAGATATAGGGCCCAGCAGACAGTATCACACATGATAGGATTAGATACAGTGGCTCAGCAGACAGTATCACACATGATAGGATTAGATACACAGCTCAGAAGGCAGTATCACACATGATAGGATTAGATATAGTGGCTCAGAAGGCAGTATCACACATGATAGGATTAGATACAGTGGTTCAGCAGACAGTATCACACATGATAGGGTTAGATACAGTGGCTCAGCAGACAGTATCACACATGATAGGATTAGATACAGTGGCTCAGCAGAAAGTATCACACATGATAGGATTAGATACAGTGGCTCAACAGACAGTATCACACATGATAGGATTAGATACAGTGGCTCAGCAGACAGTATCACACATGATACGATTAGATATAGGGCCCAGCAGACAGTATCACACATGATTGGATTAGATACAGGACTCAGCTCGCTGACATTGCGGCTCCAGCGCTGGACCCAGGAAAGGTAAGAATAATAATTTTGCTTCTTTATGTGTTACTGATTATTTTTGTGTGTTTGTGTTTTTTTACAGGTTCGGTTGTTGGACTTCGGATACGAGGACTTCAATGACGGCGTTTTTTTATTCTCAATATAATGGTTAATGGGGGTTGTGTTTTTTTATTTCAATAAAATATTTTTTCTATGTGCTTGTATCGGGCCCGGTCGCGGTGCTTTTCTGTTTTCATTCATACTTTTCACTGCAGTTGCGCAAATCACGCGCGTCCCACGGAAGTGCTTCCGTGTGGTGCGCGTGATTTTCACGCACCCATTGACTTCAATGGGTGCGTGATGCGCGAAATACGCACAAAGAACGGACATGTCGTGAGTTTTCCACAGCGGACTCACGCTGCATAAAAATCACGCACCTGTCTGCACGGCCCCATAGACTAATATAGGTCCGTGCGACGCGCATGAAAATCACGCGCGTTGCACGGACGTATATCCCATTCGTCTGAATAAACCCTAAGCCTAATGTTTTTATGCATCTTGTACTACTTTTAAGCAATCTTCGAATTTGTGATATGAATGGTGTGGTTCGCCGCAAGTTTCATAATCGCGGCAAAACCCCGCCATTTTTGCCGCGATTACGAAAATCACGGCAAAACCGCGCCATTTTTGGCGCGATTACGAAAATCTCGGCAAAACGCATGGTGAATTAAAAAACGTAACAAACCCTACAGGAGTTGGGGTCAGGAGAGACAAGTAAAGAAGAGACAATGAGGGATGCAGGGAGAGAGGGGGTTAAGGAAGCGCTCACCAGGACCTGAGAGGTGGACGTGCTTTCTCTTCTGCCGACTCTGCTGCTGCTATACTGTGGTAGAAGGACCTGATCGGTGGGCGTGGCTTCTGTTCCTCAAAGGCGAATCAGGTCACATGGGCATGACGTCATTAAAGGTCCTTTAGCAAACGGCATCTATCCAGCTGTAATGCTGCTTATGCAGCGTTTTTACATAAGTAACCTCACGAAAATGTGGTGGGGGGGGGTCGTGGGCCCCCCAGGCTTCGGGGCCCGGTCGCAATTGCGACCGCTGCGATCCCTATAGCTACGCAACTGCATAGGACTCTGACATAATGTGAACACAACCTTACTTGTGTTCATTTCCGAGGAACAGAGTTCAGCAAGATACATATTCTAAAAGATACACCTACAGTAGATTACTCAACACGATAAGGTTTGACTGAACAAAGCAGGCAGGGCTGGATACTCAATATGCGCTTCTTTCCCACATAAAATGTAGCTTGTTCTGATAGATGTAATCAGTTAATGGAACTTGTGCAAATCTTGTGCATACTCCTCTATATTACTAAAATGCATCATTGTCTCAGTGGACATCACTTGTTTCCCCACCAGTGAATCAGTTGATTGAGTGAAGAAATCATTAATGGATTAGAAATACATAAAAATAAACGTGTTGCTTATATTACTTTTGCCCCTGTGTTATAATAACAAAAGAAACAATATTTAAGCGATAGCTACAACTGTGGGCTACAGTTGAACTCACATTTTTAAGTTTTAGCATGTAAATTTAATTCCGTAAGTAAATGACCTTAACCAATAAATTGCATCCTATACATATGATTGCCAATGATGCAATAAGATGTTAATCAAATCATTATTTATTTATTTTTGACTGTTGCAGGTTGAAGTTGACAACTTTTGTTGAGGTCACATCTTGCGAGAAGGGAATAAGACCCCCAGATATCACTTTCCAAGTTAGTTAGAATTGGGAGGTGAAAGATCTTTTTTGAATTTTCACCTAAACTGAATTTTCAATACTGGAGAAATTGTCAGCATTCCAAATTATATGACAGAAGGAAATTTTCGAATCAACCATGCTTGGCTAAATAACATTTTTTCTCTTATATAATTTGGCATGCTGCCAATTTCTACCATATTGGTTAATTTTGAACGTTGTTTTTGTGGTCTCTGTGGCTTGCACCCTCCTTTTGCGATTTTTCATTGTGTTGCTTTTTGTAGTGGGCCTTTACAGGTACAGTACAGGACGTCCTGCACTGCCAATGATCACTCCCCTCTTCTTTGTTACTGACTTCTGCAAAGACTCTCATGAAAGAAATATACAAAATACAATGTTGTGCCGATTATGGTCAGCAGTCTTTATTTTTAGCAGAATATCATTGTGACATCAGTGTGACATCACTCAGTGGTTAGCACTGTTGTCTTAGAGTCCTAGAGATAGGGAATTTATATTGTGAGCCACACTCGGGACAGTGAGTGATGACAATCTTTGAGCATATTGACGCTATATAATTAACATTAATAAATATCGGAATGCTGGGAATTCCCTGGGAATACCGGTTTACTGACTACTTTCAAAAACATCACATTGATCGTACTGACAGTATTTTTATGCTGGTCATAGTGATCAGATCAGTTACATCTGAATATTAATATTAATCACACCCTGATACCAGGTTATAGCAGAGATCACTTCTTCTAAGCCAATCCTGTAACACTCATCGGAATGTCAAATGTCCTAAGACTGGATACCTGGAGCAGTGCCGCAGGGGCTGTTATTGGATAGATGATGGCTCTTCTGGGATGTGACATCTAAGGGAGCCCTGATCTTCACCCTAGACCCCCTCATGGAAATTTAACAACCAGGTGGTACAGAACGAGACTGTTGGGGGACAAGATAGAAGTCAGCAGCGCATATACTTACCAGAATAGAGGCAGCAGGAACAGTCAGACAAGGCTAAAGGGTTACCAACAGGAAGTCAAGAATGCAGGATATATGGTTCTGTAGCTTGCTTTATTTCAAGTAAGAACAGGAATATGTACCATTAAAATATATAAAATGTTCAACATAAAAATAACAGGGAGCGGATGATGGTGACCCTGCCACCTGGGTGACTCACAATGCTAGCGTCGGTAGTTTTATTCACTATTAAAATATATATTTTTTCCGAACATGATACTAAATATATGGCACCTACTGACATAGATATTTAGCACGTGACAGTAACACCTGTAATAAGAAGTAATCTTGGCAGCTGTGAGTATGTGGTACTGCTTATTTTGAACTGCTCCTCGGGACATAAAAAGCTAAACAAATAAGGCACGTGTGACCATAAGCTTCTACAAGCAAGATGTACAGTATGAGAATAGACTGGCAGTCATCCCAGAATGCAGTGCTGTACAACACTTTTTGGCTATGATATGGCTGATTAATATGTTGTGCGAGATCTGATGATATATTGTTTATGTTGTTGTAAAGCCATTTCTGTTTAAAAAAAAAAAAAAGGGGAACTGTTCCCAGAAGATTGAATGTATATTAATTGAAAAGATTTAGCTTAGCTGGCTAGGGCCTAATGTCCTAGAGAGGGAGAGCGCATACTATAAGGAAGATAAGTGTTTTGCTGAAGATTTTACATTTAGTATATAACCATCATTATTTGTCTTTATTAAATGTTTTATTTATAATGTGTATGAGTTATATTGTTTTTGCATTCTTAGTATCAGTAAGGTCTAGCAAGGTTAATGCTGAGGACATGAGCCTATGAAGTAGTGTGCACTGCTCAGTGCTCTGCCACTTTACATGCAAAGAATACCACAATATACTGGCTTGTAATGAATATGGTGTCAGAGACAGTGGATGCAAAGTGAATATAGATTAATTATACTAACACACATAACAGCATGCAATGATACATTTTAATGTAGACTTTAATGCTATGAAAGTTCTTCCATTATTAAATATGGGATGATGTCCGACCAGATAAAATTAACTTACCTTTACGTTTATTAGCATAGTTTGTCAAGTTTGACTGTGAATATTTATACATGACCATGAGATCCTGCACATTACAGCACTCAGTATAAGAAAAACATTTATATTTAAATAGTCAGGAACATAATTGTGAAAATTTATAATTTATTGTCATAATAAAAAAACTATAACTAAAAATAGGAAATGATTATTGTATAAAAAGGAATAAAACGAAAGCTCCTTATGTAACAAAAAAAATGCATAGCCCAAAAATTGTTGAATTGTACCTGAAATATTACATTCATTATGGGATTTAAAGATACTATTTTGGATGAAAATGGTTTAAAATAAAATAGTTAAAAAAAATATTAATTACACTACTAAATAGTTGGAAATAACATGTAAGGGATCATGAAACCATGTAAAAGGTCAATTGAAAGTGAGTTCCCATATGCAATTAAGTTGCCTCTTGGTCTACTTGGCTGAAAAATATCAGATAATCGCACTTAAATGCTGTCGCCACAATAATATGGTTGCTTTTTGACCAATCCGGCATACATTACATGTTCGGGTACTAGTGTGATTAAAAAGAGCATCTAATGGATGTACTGTTCTGTATCACATTGGACCACATAAGACGTTGGCACAATGTAAATGGGTAATCCTAAAGTCCTTAGATGTCATACACTTTTTGCAGCTTTCTTTCACTGTTAAAGGGGATGGTTTAGCCCTGAAGAAACATGAAACAATACTGGACATTAAAACATTTATTTTACCAGAGACTCGCCTAATGCTCCTGTCCATTACTAATATGTTTAAGAGAATGCAATTCAACAACAAAAACCTTGCAGGGCTTTTGATTTTAATGCTTTCCAAAGCAGAAAAGAAAGGAGATAAGGGATAGATCAATATCCTCCTCACAACTGTAAGCAAGTCTATAGGCAGTTCTTTGATTATATTACTGTCAAAAGAGTTATCTAACAAAATTAGCTTAAAGGGAATGTGTCATCAGAAAATGACCTATTGTTTGCACCAAGTTTTTATGTTAAACATATGTTATGGAATTGCAATTTGAGCGGTTACCCAAAGGCTGCTGGAGACTGCCGGGAGAGAGCGTGCACATAAAACCACAACCTCAAATCCGTCAAAACTCTGATCGTCAGTGTCTAAGGCGACCCTAAGGTGTTCACCAGAGCCGACCGCAAGGTGGGATGGACTTTGCTGCTTAGGACCCAAGTTGTCTTAGCAGAGCTCAGCGTTGGATAGGAGGTGCAATGCAGACTAACCAAAGCAGGAAACCAGACAGCATAGGTCAGTTTCTAAAAGGTCCAGAAGTCAGGAGTGCAGGGAATGTAGGAAGCTTGATCAGTCACCAGAAGACAGGAAAATTCACAAGCACTGACAGGTGGAGGGGTCTGGGTATAAATACAAATTCTACACCTGAAGGCAGAAAGACAGACAAACAAGATAGGCTCAAGGTAAAACAGACACGCCCAGAAGGATAGTCATGGTCACCTTAAGGGAACAGGCGTTTTCCTGACAACATATTTTTAAAGAATGTTTGGTGAATTTTTTTGGCCATTTTCTATGTCATTATCTATGTCAATAAATAATTCTAAAATCTTGCAGTTTTAACTCTGGTCACTGAGCCTCATATTAGACTGACAATTCCTGTTCTGAAGAGATCACTTCTTAGCAGTCATCTCATTATCATCACAGGCAGGATTACAATGAATGGTAACCCCTATATATATATATATATATATATATATAGATAACACAGTATCCACCATTGACAACACATGATGGAACAGCTCTCCTTCCCCTCCCTGCACAGTGATCTCTGCACAGGTCACAGAGCATGCCCAAAATACTCTCCCATAGAAGACCATGGGTCATCTCCAGACAAATTTTTCCTATGATCCATGTGGCTGCTGTAAATCATATCTCAGGCAGGATGGCTGCCCCTATAACCATGTACAGAAAATATAATTGACAAAAATCTACTATCAAAAAATCAAAACTGATTAGAAAAAAAAGAATGTTTCGCTGTCTGGTTTTAATTAGTAGGAAATATAGGGGATACATTTACTAAAAATTGCATATTTAGCCCCCAAAGGCTGAAACTTTCCCAATCTCCAAATACATGTTCATTTCTTATCCAAGGTGTCAAAGTTTCTTATAGGAGCAAAAATAGAAATATATAAGTTACATTTCATGCTGTTTCCATTGATCCACAACAGAAACATTTTTCCCATTCAGATTTGGAGAGGTTTTACTGGACGGTTATAATGTCTGGTCTATCAAACACCCCTTACACATTTTATGGGTTCCTGTTGACCCTTATTTCTCTTTAATGAATGAAAGATTCCTTTGCGTCGATTACATAAATAGACATATTTTCATGCTCCAAGTTTTCGGTACCTGCAGGAAAAGGTTTCTTTTTTGTGGATGAATTTATTTAGGAAGAGGACACTTGTAACAGAGCATTTCACATTCTTTGTTTAATATCGAAATTGCTAACTTTACTGACTGCCTTTCCCTCAGCTCACTCCATCTTCATCATCCCACTGTAGAATTCAGCTTGGGGAAAGAAGAAAATGTCCAGACATTGCCTGTCTAAACATCTATAATCCTTATAAGAATTACACTATGTATATCATTGTTCTTAAACACCACCCAAGAAATACAAAGCAAGACTAAAGGCCCTTTTACATTGGCCAATTATTGGGCAAATGAGCATTCAGAGAATGCTTGTTTCCAATAATTTCCCTTTGTAAACAGGGCAGCGGTCATATGAGCACTGTCGCCCCTTCAAAGCTGATCAGCGGGGGGTCCCGGGAGTCGGACCGGGACCGATCAGATATTAATGGCCTAACCTGGTGTGTAGGCCATCAATTTTTAGCGACTGGACAACCCCTTTAATCCCAATTCACAGATTTATGGCATATCTACAGGATATTCTATAAATAAGTGATAGGTACAGGTCACATACAGGGCCACCTATCCATTCATTCTCTGCATGGATGAAATTGGCCAGGGAACCCGTTCTCCACAAAGGTTCAGGTTCCAGAGGTGGGACCCACACCTATCACACATTTATGGCATATTCTGAGTAGGAATTCATAAAACAACCCCTTTAACTGTTTTTCCATTGAAGATCCAAGGAGCTTAGTTCTGTACTCATCACCAGCCACATTTATTCAGAGTAAATACTTCCTTTTAGGGCATATGCATGTCATAGAGCTGAATTCCCCCGCTCTGGTGGAGTCAAGCCATCCATGTATTACATGGATGGGATTCATCCGAATGGCCAACTCTTTGGATATGAAAATTGATCACACCTAAAGCAAAACTATATTTGAACACAATTTTTTATAGATAGGTCCAAAATTTTGTGCTGATTACCTTCTTAATAAATCTATATAGCAGTTGGGGCTGTATTTTCTGATACGGACATTCAAATCTGCAAAGACAAAGTTAAAGGATAAAATTTGGACCACTAGAGGAGCTATAGAGCTTATTGCATACTGTTGATAAGTTATGTCTTTGCAGTGAATTGGGAGCTCTGTATTACAGAGAATCACCCCCCCCCCCCCAATAAAAATATATGAAGAAATTAATCTGCACGAAATGTTGGACTTAAAAACCACATTATGTTAAAAGGTGAACAGTTAAACTGCCCAGAGACAAACCATGTGCTGCGCATACATGACTTAGGGGAAGGAGTGTTTCTTTAATAATAAGAAGCACTGGCCTCTAGAGAAGTCAATTTAATATGTAGAAAACAGGTTCGCTGTGTTCGCTTGTTGCCAGTAATGGGAATTAAAACTAGAAACCTGCCAGATCTATTGCTCCTTTTATTTTATTCAGAATATAGCACACAGACTTATTGATATTGGCACAAAAAGGTCATCTCAATAAAAGCTTCAAAACCTCCAGTTGTCAGTGTAATAGGCATGGCATTTATATGCACAATTTTTGGCTGGAAGATACTTAATGTGAAATTAATCTTTGATCCTTAATCCCTTATGGTAATGGTGACATTGATGTGAAGGCAAGAAGATAGCAATGAGAGATTGGTTATTAATACAGTAAGTGTTAGAGAAATCTTTGGGTCACTCTGCGTTTCCATCAATGCACCTGGGCTTTTATTTTTAAATGGTTGCAAAAAGATAATCATTTTTGGATTTTAATTAAAATTGCATTGATGTAAACATTAAAAATGTGTAATATAAAAATGCAAATATGATGAAGATAAAATGTATCTAGTGTGCCAAATAGGGGTTTCTGTAGATTGATGCTATATTTTGGCGAAAGGCATCAGTTCTCGGATACACTTAGTTCTATACTCTCTCTCTCTATATATATATATAGCATGTTTCTGTCCATGTGTACCTATGTGTACCGTATATTGTGCACAAAAGACCACCGCAACATATCGCTATTATATTTTTCTTTGTTTTTGTCAACCATTGCTATTCCTATGAAACAGTATTTACCACACCTTGCTCTATCGGTCTCTAGCTCTACCACTCTCTCTTGTTTCACTCTCCTAAATTAGGAATGCATCCAAGTTTCCTTCACAGAGATTTTACACTCTCTGTTCTCTGTCAGTCCAGAGGAAAGCTATTGATTCTCCCCCGGAGTATTCAACACATAATTGAGAACAGTTTAAACAGTTACACTGAAAAGGATCCCCAGTGATTACAACATGAGAGAAAGGTGGATTGTACAACCAGTCACATAACCTCTAGCCCACTTGCTGGATGCTCTATATTTTTTTATATTTGTATAGACCACATTTAAAGATATAGCAGAGCTAAGTTTGTTGGCACAGCTTATCTTATTAACATTTGTAAACCTGCTGCATAACCTTAGTTTATTGACTTATGACAGTCCCCAAAAAGGACTGTTTATTGATAAGTGTATATGTAGTGTCATATAAACAGCTCAAAAATTACTGCTAGATTTTCACATATCAGATCTGTGTAAAGTAAAATGTAATTAACTTTGTTTTTAAATTAAATGTGCTTAGATTTGACCTGTTATGAAACAAGCCTCTTTAACTTACAGTATCTATAAGATGCCCCAATATATAGCATATGCACCCATTAATGGCACAACAGAGTTCCAAGTTCCTCAATTAGGCTGGAGTTCCACAGGGCATTTTGATTGTGTTTTAAACCACATGCGTTTTAGACCCTGTTTATATCACGTTTTAGCACTATGTTTAGCGTGTAGATCGGGGAAGCTCCTGACGTACACGCTAAACATGTCCATAGGGCTTCATTAGCTAAACAGAGACCCAAATAGTATCCTATTGGTCTCTTTCGAACTGGTCTATGTCGGTATACTTTTTTTTGAAGGATGAAATAGTGAAGAAGACTTTGCTTCTCTATCATTGGGGATTCTGCAGAAAAAACGTATACGTCAGGAAGCTCTTGACAGTACTGTCCATATATGGACAGTAATTTTGTGAATTTCCTAATGCCAGAGTCCCTGGGCAGAGCAGCGAAAGCACACTGGCCACAAACTTTGGCAATGGGGAAGCTCCTGACATCATTGTCTTTATATGGACAGTGACATCAGGGGCTTCCCCAGGGCTGGTGTTCCCATCTAGAGCACTTCCTACACTCTGGCTGAGGAATTTGGTATTGTAGGTCCTGACATCACTGTCCATATATTGACAGTGATGTCAGGGGCAGCGGGGAATCCCCGGCCAAAGCGTCTTAAAACACATAACGTCACTGTCCACATATAGACACTGATGTCAAGGTTCTTCTAGGGGAGTAATCCCCGGCCAGAGCGTTGTCGACGCTCTGGCCAGATATTCTTACATTGCAAAGCTTCTAATGTCACTGTCCATAAATTTGTGTCAAGAGCATTTGGAAAGCTCTGGCCGGGGATTTCAGTATTGTAGCTCCTGACATCACTGTCCATATATATTGAAGGAAATAAGTATTTGATCCCTTGCTGATTTTGTAAGTTTGCCCACTGTCAAAGACATGAACAGTCTAGAATTTTTAGGCTAGGTTAATTTTACCAGTGAGAGATAGATATATTTAAAAAAAAACAGAAAATCACATTGTCAAAATGATATATATTTATTTGCATTGTGCACAGAGAAATAAGTATTTGATCCCCTACCAACCATTAAGAGTTCAGCCTCCTCCAGACCAGTTACACGCTCCAAATCAACTTGGTGCCTGCATTAAAGACAGCTTAAATGGTCACCTGTATAAAAGACTCCTGTCAACAGACTCAATTAATCAGTCTGACTCTAACCTCTACAACATGGGCAAGACCAAAGAGCTTTCTAAGGATGTCAGGGACAAGATCATAGACCTGCACAAGGCTGGAATGGGCTACAAAACCATAAGTAAGACGCTGGGTGAGAAGGAGACAACTGTTGGTGCAATAGTAAGAAAATGGAAGACATACAAAATGACTGTCAATCGACATCGATCTGGGGCTCCATGCAAAATCTCACCTCGTGGGGTATCCTTGATCCTGAGGAAGGTGAGAGCTCAGCCGAAAACTACACGGGGGAACTTGTTAATGATCTCAAGGCAGCTGGGACCACAGTCACCAAGAAAACCATTGGTAACACATTACGCCGTAATGGATTCAAATCCTGCAGTGCCCGCAAGGTCCCCCTGCTCAAGAAGGCACATGTACAGGCCCGTCTGAAGTTTGCAAATGAACATCTGGATGATTCTGAGAGTGATTGGGAGAAGGTGCTGTGGTCAGATGAGACTAAAATTGAGCTCTTTGGCATTAACTCAACTCGCCGTGTTTGGAGGAAGAGAAATGCTGCCTATAACCCAAAGAACACCGTGCCCACTGTCAAGCATGCTAAGGGCACAGGACTACTTCACCGCATCAATGGGAGAATGGATGGAGCCATGTGCCGTCAAATCCTGAGTGACAACCTCCTTCCCTCCACCAGGACATTAAAAATGGCTCTTGGCTGGGTCTTCCAGCACGACAATGACCCAAAACATACAGCCAAGGCAACAAAAGAGTGGCTCAAAAAGAAGCACATTAAGGTCATAGAGTGGCCTAGCCAGTCTCCAGACCTTAATCCCATCGAAAACTTATGGAGGGAGCTGAAGATCCGAGTTGCCAAGCGACAGCCTCGAAATCTTAATGATTTACAGATGATCTGCAAAGAGGAGTGGGCCAAAATTCCATCTAACATGTGTGCAAACCTCATCATCAACTACAAAAAACGTCTGACTGCTGTGCTTGCCAACAAGGGTTTTGCCACCAAGTATTAATTCTTGTTTGCCAAAGGGATCAAATACTTATTTATCTGTGCACAATGCAAATAAATATATATAATTTTGACAATGTGAGTTTCTTTTTTTTTTTTTAATATAATCTATCTCTCACTGGTAAAATTAACCTATCCTAAAAATTCTAGACTGTTCATGTCTTTCACAGTGGGCAAACTTACAAAATCAGCAAGGGATCAAATACTTATTTCCTTCACTGTATGTCCTCCCATAATTCTTTTCACATGTTTTTAGCTTTTTTGATGAAACTGAATCTTTATCTAGAATATTGGTGTAGTGCAGCGTGTAAAGTTTGGTGTAGGTATCTTTCCTGCTCCTGGGCTACAATGTATGCGATATTCATTGTAATATTGTCCACTCTGAGTTGTGTTGCAGTACACCGTTCATATGTTTATGATGACTGACTGTTAATGCAATTTTGAAACATAAAAAAACATGTTTATCTTCCAAAACTATGTCCCTGTCTGAATCTGTTATGTAAATCATCAATAGCTGTTGTCATGGTCAGGCCTCAGGGCAGGAGCGAGGTACCACTGTGTCACTATTATATTTGGCTGCGGCTAAACAAGGGGGTGGACTCTAAGGGATTTTGCCATTTTCACCTTAAAACGCCTCTCACGGGGTATAGACATTTAGCTGGGAATCCCCAGGTTGTGTCTTTGGAGTAGTCTTTAATGTCAAACCGCTGAACAGTTGTAGATGCAATTTCCAAGCGAGGTTCCTAAATTGATAAACAAAAGCATGGTCATACAAATCCAAAGTCAGGGACGGCAGAGTTTATGCAACATGATAAATTAGATGCAGGTGAGGTCAGGCAGCAATCCAAAGGCAGAGTCTGTAAACAGCCTGCTTCAAATCTAATATAACAAATAACAAACACCTTCAGAACTGGACAGGATCCAGAGAATCTTGTTGCTCAGGCAAGGTGTGGCAGTTCTTAGCAGGTATAAATAACCAGAGATGATCAGCCACTGGCTGACCACCAATCAGCTAACAAAAGCATGTTCTTTTAAGATGTAGAAGAGCTCGCACACATGCCTTTATGGAGAGGTGGTAGCCGCACAGGCATGTGCAACACCCATGGTCCAATTATGGCTGTCAGCAAATCCAGACATTATCAGCTCCGCATCCGATTCAGATTGCAGAATTGATTAATAGGCTTGTTGGGGTCTATTGCAATTGGGCTTTGCAATATTGAATGGGTTGAAGAGAGCCTTTAGGCTTTATTCATTGTTAGGTCTTAAAGTAGTTATCCAGTTGTTTCCAGGGTCGCAATAATAATCATGTATCTATAACATAGATTAATATATAATGTCATGAAGGGTGCGTGGACCCACTGGGCCATACCGCCTTAACGGTATGGCAGCTGGCCAACAGGACACAGGTCAAAGTCTATAGTTTCTATAGGTGTACCTGTGGTAGCTTCAGACAGTCGGATGGGACTAGGCAGCAGACAGGCACTAGGCGTGGAGACAGGCGAGGTACTCAGCGCAGCACGACTCCAAATGAATACAGCACTTGGACCAGGATAACATGGGATACAAGTTACAGGTAGCAGGAACGGGGAACACTGGGAACTGGAGACACTTAGGGGACCATTTGCAGAGACAAACTTAGGTAATGACAACAACACTCAGGCAATGCAGAGAGGGGCAGAGCCTTTCTTATAGTCCAGGGTGATCTAGGAGCAATCAGCTCAATCTCACACATGTGTGCGCTTTGGCTCCTTAAGGCTGGACTGTGCTCAAGAGCGCTCTCTAGTGGTCACTGCGGAACAGAACGTCCGAATGTGCAGACATCTCCGGAGAGAAGGGCGTCGACAGGATGGGAGGAGTTTGTGGTCAGTGACCACAGACGTTACATATAAAAAAAGAAATAAGCCATTTATATTTCTTAACCCCTTAGTGACCAGCCTATTTTAGGCCCTAATGACCAAGCTATTTTTTTCTATAGTTGCATTCAAAAAGCTATAACTTTTTTATGTTTCTGTCGACATAGCTGTATGAGGAATTGTATTTTGCGGGATTAGTTGTACTTGTTAATGTTAATGGCACCATTTTGGGGTACCTATTATTTTTTTATTAACTTTTATAAACTTTTTTTGGGGGATTAGAAAAAACCCTGAAATTCTACCATTCTTCTATGCGTTTTACATTGACGCCATTCACTGTGCGGCATAAATAACATGTTACCTTTATTTTATGGGTCGGTACGATACCACATATGTAGAGGATTTTTATGTTTTACGACTTTTGCACAATAAAAACACTTTTGAACTAAAATTATTTGTTTTTGCATCGTCGCTTTCCAAGAGCCGTAATTTTTTTCTTTTTCAGTCACTGTAGTGATTTTTTTGGCTTGTTTTTTGCGGGACGAGACGTAGTTTTGATTGGTACTGTTTTGGGGTACATGGGACTTATTGATTAATTTTTATTATGACTTTTTTGGGGGGCAATGGAAAAAAATAGCAATTTCACCATAGTTTATTAATTGAGTCGTTATGGTCGTGGCGATAGCATATATGTGTACTTTTATTAATTTTTTACACTTTTACTAAATAAAACCACTTTTTATTGAAAAAAATTGTTTTATTTATTTTTTTACTGTCATTTTTATTAATAATTTTTATGTCACATTAATTACTTATTTTTTTAGTTCCACTAGGGGAATTTACTATGCGATCTTCAGATCGCTGCTATAATGCTTTGGTATACTTAGTATAACAGAGCATTATTGCCCATCAGTGTAAATCTGACAGGCAATCTATTAGGACGTGCCTCTGGCATGTGCCAGAGGGCAGACCTGGGGGCTTTTATCAGGCCCCCGGCTGCCATGATTGCATTTGCAGGCTGCCGATTGGTGACAGAAGGAGCTCACTCCCTCTGTAAACAAGTTACATGCCGCGGTCGCTATTGACTGCGGCATTTAACGGGTTAAACGGCTGGGAGCGAAGTAAACTTTGATCGTGGGCATTGGAGCAGGAGCCCAGCTCTCATCAGACAGCTGAGCCCCGACTTCAGCCTGCACGGGACACCCGTGCAGGACTTAGACTGGGCCGTCGTAAAAAAGGTGGCGGCCTACCTTTAGTGACCGCCGTGAAAAGGTGTATTGGTGGTCTCTGAGGGGTTAATTATTTCAGAGTACACAGAGTTTTGCCCATTATAAACACCACTGGATATATGCAAAAAATATTATTGCTTAGAAAGGAATAATGTAAATGAATAATGTTAATTTCTATAAGCTTCTAGAATAGGTGGGGCATCATAGGGGCTCAGAGGCTAGCATTAGCTATTTTGTTTTAGTTGTATACCAATCTCATCTGTTTTGTTTTTGTTTTGGCTATGATTTATACCCTAAGTTTATTATTTTAGGTTTATACAAAATTGTAGATGTCATGAATAAAAAATGCTTAATTCATATTTCTGCCATAAAGTGGCTAAATAATACTGCCATACAATGCCCAAATAAAACCATACAGAGTTCAAATACTCACAGTGTTTAAAGAATAGAATAAACAAAAATTAAATCCAATAATTCCTAGTTGATTCTCTCTTTTCATGGAACCAAATCATCATGACAACTTCTTTATCTACAACTTTATTTCCTCTTCAGATTGCCATGTGGACATCCCTTTTTGCAGCAGAATATATCGTCTACCAACATTTCATTCCCCTCCCCTTCTAGAATCACTCTACACTCCCCCACCTTATCATCACAATTCTTCAAATTTTTTTATCTTCTCTGTATTGTTTCAATTTTGTATAAGTGCCGAAGCGAGCACCAATTCTTGTAATTTCTGACCCTATGCCGATGGATTATTACTAAAGCGACTGACGTATTGGAGATACAAATCTATTGAAGGAGAGGGGTAGAATATGTTGTAGGAGGGGTAAGAAATATATGAACCTAACAATAACAGGAATTTCATGTTACAAATTACATTTAGGGACTGTTGTAAATAAGATTGCGAGTTTGGAAGAATGCGAATAGGGACTGTTGTGAGTACTCATAATAAAGTGTACATCAGTGTGGAATATCTTAGCAAGATATAAATAAAGCAACTACATTTTGTAATTCCACATCCTGACCGAGATCTTGGAATAAAGAAGTTTTGTTGATAATCCGGTGAGTGCCTCGACATTTTCTATTTTGTCACATTTTGTAAATAATTCTATGTAAATTGTAAATATTTCCCAAAAAAATCGACTTCATATCATGAGATTTCAGATTGCGTCATAAATTACTGTATAATGCTACAAGATTGTACGAAATTCTTTTATTAAAAGGGTTTTCCGATTTATTAAAAAAATTGTCCATGGTCGGAGGGATGCAAAAAAAAAAGAGCCATTGCTCAACTCATGGTTCCCCTTCGTTCCAGCGCCCCCGCTTCCGTTGCTCCCTGCCGCTGTGTATTGACATAGCTGAAGTGATGATGTGATTGTATACCCACATGATCGCAGCAGCCATTCACTGGTCTCAGTGGGTATACAGCACAGAATCGCTGAGGCCAGTGCTTGGCTTCAGCGATCAAGTGGGTATACGGGTTACGTGGGTATACGAGCACGTCATCGTTGCAGCTATGTCAATAAACAGCAACTGGGAGGAACAGAGCATTGGCGCTGGAACAACGAGGATCTGTGAGGTAAGTAAAAGCTCTTTTTTTTTTTTTTTTTATTGCATCCCTCCTGCATTGGCCAAGTTTTTAAATAACTTTGAAAACCCCTTTAAGTCATCTGATTAAATTACATTCATACTGGTGCACTGCTCAGAGTTGAGTTTTACATTGACTTATATTCTTCTCCTGGATGTACTTGAGAGATGCCGTTACCAATATGCATTGAATGATTTTTTTTTATCTTTACCACAAAGCCTCAGAAATCATAAAAGTTTAATTCTATTTTGTCTAACAAAAAATGCAAACACCTGTATGCATGTTGACAGTATAATACAATTTGTTATCATGGAACCAGGAGTGAATTGGAGAAGAATAATGCCTCTAGTGTGTTAAAAATTTGTCAAAAAAACTTCAATGCCCTTAGAACCCAAACCAAACTTCACATGAAATAGCAATACTTTGTACTCCCATTGAGTGCTGGTCAGTCAATGGCTGCATACAACTACAGCATTATACAATAATATATTGTTTGGGACATTTTCTTACAGTAGGAGACCTGTAAGGAAAAAAAAATTGTAAAAAGAGTCTATAAAGAATGGTGTGGCGATAAATTATGCCTAATAGTGAAAATATTTGTAGAAGTAAAATGATAGACTTAGTCCTTGAGTTGTTTAAAAAAGTTTAATAACAAAAAATAATACAAAATAACTCTTCTATCAAAACTGTCTTATCTAGTAAATGGCCTTGTTGCCCACAGTAACCAATCAGAGATCAACTGTCAATATGTAAGCTGCATCGGAAAAATTAAAACGGAACTCTAAGGTTTCTTGCACACGACCATTGTGCCACTCGGGCTGTTTAGTCTTCACGGACACATTCACTATAGAGGGTGAATCGGGTCCATGAAAAATGGTCCGAATCTCCGATCCGAGGAAAGATAGAACATGTCCTATCTTTCCTCGGACCACTGACGGGACTCAGACGGCACACTTGGTCGTGTGCATGTGGCGTTATTGACTGCCTTTGGCAACAAGGCAACTTTTTCACAAATAATTTTAATACAGGCTCTCTGCTGTCAAGACGATTTTAAGTATCCTTACCTTTATTTTATGAAATGTTTTTTATAATCAGCAATCCAGGGAATGTTATACCTTACAAAACACAATCATTTTAAACAAACAAAAAAAAAAACCATAATAAATCTGGATTTTGCAATGGGCCCTTTGATGAACAAATCTAGTATAAAATAATTTAGTATTTCAAATCATTTTCTGCACCAGCTGATATTCCTTTTAATACCTTGGAAGAGAAACTAGGAGCCACATGAAATCAATCCCACTACCCCCTGAGATAGCCAACATTAAAACTGTGTTCTTCCGTTTTATCCCATGCCACCTGTTACTTGTTTGTCTTATTTAGAAGAGAATATATTAGCCATCTTGACTATAAAAATCTCTGTCTCCAAGCAGTATCTCTGGTAATTGTCCCAAGCATCACAAGGCTAGGTGTAGCCCGATTTTACCTATCAGAAGCTATAGACATGTAGATTATTCAAAATTTTGATCAGCATGTTAAATAGTCAAAGATATAGGTGTGAGGCATAGGCAAAAGCACAGGGGAGGCTACAGACTGTGCCCTGTGCAGCAGTATACATGTCACAGACGGTAGGCAAAGCACTGGCCACTGCAGGGAGGGGTAGAGACTCTACTGTGATTATTTCTCAAAGGTGCTGGTGATCTGAATTATACTGTGATGATATCACAATGGTGCTGGTCTGAACATAGTGTTTCTATACTGTGATGATGTCACAATAGTGTTAGTCTGGGCTCTACTAAGATGATATCCCAATGGTGCAGATCTGGACTCTGCTGTGATGAATGAACATTTGTAGACGACAGCACACATCTTTAATAGAGTAAAAAACGCTTTTAATGGTCAAAAAGCCATAGAAAAGAAGTAACGTTTCAACCCTCCTTTCCTGGTCCGTCTCTGATTCCATGTGAGCCTTTATCCAAAAGAGGAGCATTCATGAAGTCATCCGTTGTATCAGATTCTCCTGCCATGTAGAGAAAATGTCCCTTTTTTGGTTTACAAGACTTCCTTTGTCTCTGTATCATGAAAAAAAAAAGTTTGATCATTGTTCTGCCAATTGCATACTTTCCTGTTGCGATAGTCCTCCAAGTCACGGTGCCATTTCTCACTTTTGGTCCTTTCTTTCTCCATCCTCATTCTCTCGATAGCCCTTGTCAGCTTTTCCTTCAATTTCTAAAAACGTGGGTAGAGGATGAATTAATAACAACTTCCAAATCTTTGAGTTTCTTTCAAATAGTTGAATCTCTTTTGGGAATTGACTATCGTGTGGATATGTGCCGTGCCGGGTCCATCTCATACTCGTGAGCAATCTCGTACGCTCTGTTTTGTCTCCTGTTGCCTGAATCCTTTTTTAGGAGATGGAGTAATTTAAAAAAAACTATTGACAGCCTGTAAGCTATTGTATACATAGGGTCGCTTAGTGACCAGGATTATTGATGAATGCTGATAGGTGGAACATGGTCATATGTCTTTGTGACGTTTTGTTACATAGCTACAGCGTTCCATTATATTCCCTGACTGGTAGGACAGGGTCACATGATGCAGTGACGTGGTGTTGCCTAGCTACAGTTTTCTATAGCTGCTATTGTTAGTTGGTTGTACAGATTTGAGATGATCTGACACACCATGAGGTGAATTCGATAGGCTATCTGCTGTGGTTAATCACAACACACTCTAGGTGGTAGCTACATTACATTACAGAGAAGCACTTGGTCATCTAGAATGTTAAGTTATACAGTTCGGTTGACAACATGAGTGACGTCACCTCGGGACATGCTCAGTTTTGTTTGCTACGGGCTGAGAATGTTTTTTCATGCGGTGAGATGATCCCATCAGTGCCTTAAAATAATATAATGTGTAATGTACTGCTCACCATATAGGTATGTGTTCAATATTATTAACTAGTTGCCGACACAGGATGAGAATACTGGGGCTGAGCGACGGGTACTTCGCGCATTTTCGTCCTGTGTGACAGCCGTGTCTGCGCGCGATCAGGAGCGGGGCAACGGCTGTAATACACAGCCGCGGCCCCACTCTAACGGCGGAGAGAAGAGAAACCTCTTCTCTCCACCGTTAACCCCTTGAAAGCAGCGATCAAAGCTGATCGTGGCATTCAAAGTAAATAAGAGGAGGGGGGACTGCCCTTTGATCGGTTCACAGAAAATCCATGTGACACGATCAAAGCCCATAACTTGTATGGGCAGACGGCCCAGCATCCATTGAAGGACCCCAGGGCTGTCTGACCATATTTCCTGTTGTTAGGGCATATTAAGGTATGCCCTAACAACTGCCTGTGTAGAATTAGTACACAGGCTAATTTACTGGCATATAGATCTATGCCAGTACATTACACTTAAAAAATAAAAATAAAAATGAAAAATCTCTCTATGGGATAAAAAAAAAAAAAGTTACATTAATTTAAAAAAAATATAATGTTACATTTATTTTTTTTAAAGAAATATACACAGAAATACACCATTTTTTCAATAAATAAACGTTTTCAAATATAAGTCCCAGGACATGAAAAAATATAGACATATTTGTTATTGCCATGACTGTAACAACCTGTACAACAAATGTATAACATTATTTATGATGATCGGTGTATGGTGTAAAACAAATAAATAATAAAACGGCAGCGGAACTGCTTTTTTTCTGAATTTTCACCAAAATAAAAATGTATATAAATAAAATGATAATGTATTTGTACCAAAAAATGGAACCTACATAAAGTACAACTCGTCCCGCAAAAAACAAAGTCTCATACAACTACGTCATACAAAAAATAAAAAAGTTAAGAGCGTCGGGATGAAAAGAGGGAAATCTAAAAAAATTGTTCTGTCCTCAAGGACAAAACTGGCTGTGTCATTAAAGGGTTAAAGTATTAAGATTGTGATTTAATGTAATATGTCTATCTATTGATCACTAGTATACACCCTTACCTGATTATTTAGGGGTCATTATTGGCTTCGTTGGTTCACATGACTAAATGTTTTTACTATATGAAGGGGGGTGGATATATGTATGTATGCTTGAGAAAGACACTATTGTATTTAACGGTCAAAACGATGAATTTTTTTTTCTATGGCTGTTTGACAATAAAAGCTTTTTAGATTCTATTGGAGGTGTGTGTTGTTGTCTACGAATTTGCAAGTATTACAGTGATTGATAGGGGTTTATCCGATTTTTGGCCCAATTTCAAGAAAGCGTGATTTGCACTGTTCCGTTCCTTCTATTGTCTACTGTGATGATGTCCCATCAGAGCTGGTCTTGTTTCTGCTTTGATTATGTCACAACGGTCTCTGGCAATAGCCTTAACAGGAAGCGCATGGAGGCAATTCAATGACAAAAGAGCAAAATACACCAGCACATTATTAAATTGTTGCTATGCAACAGCCAAGCCACATTCTGTCCGATAATTTATTATTCAGAAACCTACAAGGGACAGTAGTGACATCAGACATCATGATTACAGATAAGATAGATAGATAGATAGATAGATAGATAGATAGATAGATAGATAGATAGATAGATAGATAGATAGATAGATAGATAGATAGATAGATAGATAGATGATAGATAGATAGATAGATAGATAGATAGATAGATAGATAGATAGATAGATAGATAGATAGATAGATAGATAGATAGATAGATAGATAGATAGATAGATAGATAGATAGATAGATAGATAGATAGATAGATAGATAGATAGATAGATAGTGTACTGTATGTATAATTTGTTTCATGTTAGTCCAAAATATTCTAGTCTCCAAAAGACTTGTCTTTATACCCTCTATACACAGCAGGTGTGAAGAGATACTAAAAATGCAGAGAACAATATGGCAGGTCACTGTTAGCTGTGAGGTATAGTACTTTCCATTATTAGTGATCCATGACTACCTTATCGTGCAGACTCGAGGTATCACTGTCACCTTATATTATACTCTCCAGTTTCTAACCACAGGCTGGATTCCCGTTGATTCCTCCCGTATCAAATTTCTAAGTTCTAGAGAGGACAAATAATTGTCTAAAACATAGCTTTTAATTTAGCATTTAAAATATGGTTATTATAGTAATAATACTAATTATACGATAAACATAATGAAATACAAAACACAAACACTCATATCACTGAGCACTGGGCTTTCATTCCTTACTATTGCATCAGGGACAAAAATGTCTAGAGATCGCACAGTGGTGCCCATTATATTATATTTTTTAGAGCATTTCCCCTATTGGCCTATTGCTCTGGTCATTTAATCACCGGAGCAAAAGGCCAATGGGGGAAACTCTTAAATATCCCCCCGTAGATATCCGAAAACCTGACCCACTGAGGGAGGCGAGGAAGGGCATACCGTATGTTGAGAGGCGATGACTCAATGCTGCTCTACAATCATTGGTCGCTCGACGACCGAGCCCCCGGAATGGGTGGGTCCAATTCACATACAAAAGACGCGAGAATCAGACGCTCGCTGCCACTGCCTAATGAACTGCTATACTACTATTCTAGGGGTCCCCCTGACAAGCCAGAACCAATACTGGCGAAACACGTAGGAGCATAAAGCTAGATATATTTGGAGCAATAAGCTAGATCTATATACATATATTTACATTAATTCAGGGTCAGGTTCCGGAGATAACGGGGTCGTTCTTTCTAGAACGGAAGCCCAGTCACGTTATTAACAGTTAGGAATAGTACTTTTGAGGTATTAAGGAATGATACTTAGCACCACTGTGCGATCTCAACAGATACTGGCTCCTGATATTTAAAGAGGCTCTGTCACCAGATTTTGCAACCCCTATCTCGTATTTATATTTATGCAAATGAGGCTTTCTAAAGTAAAACTGGGCGTGTTTAAAGTTATGTACAAGTGGGCGTGTATTGTGTATGTACATCTGGGTGTTTTTACTTCTTTTACTAGCTGGGCATTGTGACTAGGAGTGTATGATGCTGACGAATCAGCATCATCCACTTCTCTTCGTTAACACCCAGCTTCTGGCAGTGCGCAGATACACAGCGTGTTCTCGAGAGATCATGCTGTGACGTCACTTCCTGCCCCAGGTCCTGCATCGTGTCGGACGAGCGAGGACACATCGGCACCAGAGGCTACATTTGATTCTGCAGCATCATCGGCGTTTGCAGGTAAGTCGAAGTAGCTACTTACCTGCAAATGCTGATCCTGCTGCAGAATCAACTGTAGCCTCTGGTGCCGATGTGTCCTCGCTCATCCGACACAATGCAGGACCTGGGGCAGGAAGTGACGTCACAGCGTGATCTCTCGAGAACACGCTGTGTGTATGTGCACTGCCAGAAGCTGGGTGTTAACGAACAGAAGTGGATGATGCTGATTCGTCAGCATCAAACACTCCCATTCCTAACGCCCAGCTAGTAAAACAAGTAAAAACGCCCAGATGTACATACACAATACACGCCCACTTGTACATAACTTTAAACATGCCCAGTTGTACTTTAGAAAGCCTCATTTGCATAAATATCAAAATGGTCATAACTTGGCCAAAAATGCTCGTTTTTAAAAAAAAACAAAAAAACGTTACTGTAATCTACATTGCAGCGCCAATCTGCTGCAATAGCAGATAGGGGTTTCAAAATCTGGTGACAGAGCCTCTTTAATGACGGAATAAAGCCCTGGTGCTCAGTGAAGCGTAAATAGTTCGATCTATCTAATAACAATTTATACAATTCTAGGGATAAGTTCCGGAGATAACGGGGTCGTTCTTCTAAGAACGGTAGTCCAGTTACGTTATCAACAGTTAGGGCAATTATATTTGAGCTATAGGAAGTCATAATGGCATAATGGGCACCACTGTGCGATCTCTATAGACATTTTTGTCCCTGATGCAATAGTAAGGAATGAAAGCCCAGTGCTCAGTGATATGAGTGTTTGTGTTTTGTATGTCATTATGTTTATCGTATAATTAGTATTATAACTATAATAACCATATTTTAAATGCTAAATTAAAAGCTATGTTTTAGAAAATCATTTGTCCTCTGTACAACTTAACAATCACTGTCACCTTCCCTCTTTTAAGCTCAGTCATTTTCACAGGGAAATTGTAAAGCTTGTGTTCTCCTGGTCAGATTATATGCAATATGTTCCTGTTCTTTCGTATTGAGCGTTTATAGTTATGTTAGCAAGGTGCGATAATTGAGATCATTGAACAGAATATATTAAGAGTTAGTAATGATGGAGGGTATTTCTCAAGCCTAACAATGTGTCTAACAGTGTGAGTTTAAATAGGGAAGTATACAACATCACATGGTGCAGGTAATCCAATCAAGACATCGGCACGTCATAGAGAGACTCACACAGGTGTACAATTACATGCATAGCAGTGTTCTCATATAAAAGTGTTCATAGTGCATGATATTAAACATTTCACTAAATGACAATCAGTTATACATATCATTAGAGAAAACAGGAGGAGACAAAAGGCATAAAGCAAAAAAACACACAAAGAGTGGATGAGCTCACCACACTGCAGCAGTTCTCAGCGTTCAGCTAGTGTTACTTCGCATGCCTTTGTTAGGCTTGAGAAAGACCCTTCACTTGTCACGGGTCGAAACGTTGCCAATTTTTACTGGATGTTTGACCAATAAAAGAACATATTGATTGAAATTTGGGAGATGTGTCCTTCTGTTCACCATGCTTTTTTTGAGGATATCCTGTGGTTATGTCATAAATGTCCCTGATGGGAAAACCTGCTACGAGCAGTCCTTTTCAAAACTTACCAAAGGGTCGACTGCGCTCCAGACCGACTGACGCAGTAGCAACATCATCAATACCAGCTAACATCACACCCCTCACCAAAGAGAAGCAGTTCCAGCCATCACGTTAGGGGTGAGTTAATTAAATGTTTGACCAAATATAGCAGGGTCAATTTTAAGTTGATAATTTTGTATGGCCCGCGAATGATGTTATAAATATCCAAATGGCCCTTGGCAGAAAAAAAGTTCCCCACCCCTGTTGTAAGGATAGAAAATGTATAAACTGCTATTTGTATAAATGTGCTATAAAAAGATGCATGCCCTTATGCAAAAAAGAGCACCATTAATAACAAGAGTATCAGAGATGCCTTTCTCCAATAATGATAGTGGCAAGGCATGACGCAGCCTGCTATGTCAATAGCGACTGTGGCATTTAAATCAATAGCGACCGCGCCATTTAAATCTAGCAGCCCAACGTCGCGATTGCGGGGTGCCTATGGTTGTTATGGCAGCATGGGGGCCTAATGAAGGCCCCCCCAGGTCTGCCATCTTTCTGCTCCTATTAAAGGGATCCTGTCATCAACATCTTACCTGTCAAACTCGCCTGACCCATCAATGGCCGCAGCTGTCCAGAGTTCGTTCCTGTTCTCTTCTTTCCTGAAGTCCTCCTCTGTCAGTAAATGTAGTCGTTTAAACTTTTCCCGCCTTTTATGGTAATTAGTTTTCCCTCTGGGACTCAGCTTCTTAACCCCGCCCACCACCGACACCTGTCCGGCCCTGACTGGCTAAGGAGCTGTCAATCAAAAAGAAGGAGGTGGAGTCCACTCTGAGACGCTAGAGGAATGAAAATCTGACTCTTTTCAGATGAAGATTTGACTCTTTTCTGCTCATTTGCATATGGCGTGGGACCACTGAAAAACGGAATACTAAAGCTACAGAGCTTACTTAGAACATATTTATAGCTTAAATGACAATGATTTTTCACCCACTTTCACCAGGTATTGCTGGCTTTATAGCTAAAATGCTGGTGACAGGTTCCCTTTAAGCCCTGCTTCTGCCAGGGCTTAATAAAAGCCTGTTAGAAAGACGATATACTGCAATACTGTACATTAGTATTGCAGTATATAATGCAAGCGCTAGTCCCCCAGGGAGACTAATAAAAAAATGTACAAATCAGTTAAATAAAGTTTACCAAAATGATACCATTAAAAACTACAGGTTGTCCCACAAAAAACATGCCCTCATGTCGCTCAACCAATGAAAAAATAAAAAAGTTATGGCTCTCAAAATTTGGCAACACAAAATAAATTGTATATTTTACAGTTCGTTTTTTCCTTGTAAAACGAGCAAAATATAAATAAAACTACATCAATTTGGTATTGCTGTAATCATATTAACCCGCAGAATAAAGTTAACATGCTATTTTAACTGCACCCTGAATGCCGTAAAAACGAAGCTCAAAAAACAATGGAGGAATCACTGTTATTTTAATTTTCTACCGCACAAACATTTTTTTCCCGTTTCCTAGCACATCATATGTTACAACAGATGGTGTTATGGAAAACTAAAATTCGTCCTGCAAAAATCAAGCCTTCATGGGGCTATTTGGAAGGAAAAATAAAAAAAAGTTATGGCTTTTGGAAGGTGGGGGAGGAAAAAATGAAACTTAAAATCTGAAAAATAGCTGCGGTGGAAAGGCGTTAAAGTCTAACTCCAGGCAAGAACTGAAAATTCAGCTTTCAGCACAACTTATGGAGTTCTACTTGAATGATTCAGCTACCTGAAAGGGGCCACTCTGTAGATTCCCCGCTGTCCTCTACTAGACTGCAGCTGAAACATGTGCTGGCACATGACAATAGAGGAGAGCTGTGATGAGCCTCATAGATGTCAGCATAGAAAATGTAGAACAACTGTCAACTGTATCACACAGTATGACAACTGAGCAGTGCTGTGAAATACTGCACTACAATGAATATTGTACCTATTGTGTGTATAGACAGCGAAATCTGTTACAGGTATAGTAGCTGCTCATTTATTGGGGCCACATTGTGGTTGGGTAAGACTATATAGGGTGCACTGTGGATGGCTGTGTGTGTGGGACAATGTGTCTATCATTCTATGGGAGACTGTCTGACAAAGGGGGAGGGCATTTTTGGCTGGAACTATCTTGGGGAATGTACCCCTTTTATATATTTCTAACATTATCAAAGTCAACTTGTAAAGTTAGAGGAAAGGGGAAGTGGAAAAAGTAGTGTGTATCTAAGAATTGGAGAAAAATAATAAATACTTTATTGATAAATTTAAAAACAGCAATGTTATATGTAAGTATTATAGCGCCAATGTCCCCTTACTTGGCACAAAAGACAGCTATTGTCTGAAATAAACATACTCCGTAATGTAAATTTATTTTTAGCCTAGCCTGTACTAGTGACGTATATATGATAGATATTCACTAGGGTCAATTTTTACTCGTCTTTGACTGGCTATCAGTAGATTTTCTCTACACACAGGGCCAGGCTCAACATAGTATTTTTGTCTTTTGTGCCAAGTAAGGGGACATTGGCGCTATAATACTTACATATAACATTGCTGTTTTTAGATTTATCAATAAAGTATTTATTATTTTTCTCCAATTCTTACATACACACTACTTTTCCCACTTCCACTTTCATGTAACTTTACATATCTAATATTGGTGGTGTACACCTAGTGTGGAATCTCTTTGCTCCAACATTATATATAAAATTGTAGGAGGGTAATACCTATCAACACATATTATCAAAGTCAACTTGGAAGTGTGAGACACAAATTGCAAATGTGATATAATAGGTTCTATTCCTGTTATTCATATATGTTAGCTCAGTCAATTATAAAAGCATATGTTTATGCTACTGTGAATACCCCTACGTAAAATTGTTCTTAAAATGACTAAACTGCATTCTTTCCTAATGCTTATGATATGTTAAAAAGTATGTGACCTAATTATCGGTAAAAAATGCAAACTAGCTGTTCTAATAAATATACTTGCAAATAGCTTTTCACGCTACTTAAAAGTGAAAATGACAAGTTTTATCAGGCAAAAATCATTACATGCTTATTAATATGTGCAACATTTCAAAAGTCATTTCTCCTTTGCTACTAAGTAGAATTGAAGACGTTCTTTGAAAAACATCTGCAACCTTTTAAAGTGCTCGGTTATGGCTAATAATAAAACTATAAATTTGCCAATATCTTTCCTAAATATAATGGCCCACAGTTATTAAGACTGATGTACCTTATGCCAGTCTAAGTAAAGGAGACAGTTGGAGTGACTTGCTACAAATTTCTTAAAGGCGCACACCTCTTAATAAACTTGGCACACTTTGAACTGTTCGATAGTCGGAAAATGGAATCTACGCTTGATATCATAAGGCACAGATTTATATAACAATTTGTGCCTATTTCCCCTATTTTTCGTAATAAATGTGGCCTAAATTATGTCTTTTTGTAAACAACACCCACATTTCCCGTCACTTTTCAAATTCAAATTTGACAAGCGATAAGAAAAGTCGCCAATTTTACCTCTAATTCACCGTTCTGGCAAAAAACACTGTTTCTGTTCTTTGGCGGCATACTGTATGCTTAATTTCTTACTCTTGCCCTTTTATTCCAGCTGTCTTAAACTTTTAAGAAACAGCTAACAGGTCCATACATCCGCCACTCTTTTAACAGGTCGAACAGGCTCCCTCGGCTACTGGGTCCCAGTACAGCTGCTAAGCCTGCTATCCCATATTATGTATTGTTAAAATAATTATCTTTCACATAAAATATAATTTTTTGGATGTTTGGATATTAAGTTTATTTGTGTGCCTAGTGGCTTTCATCATACAAGAAGGTAACAATCATCAGTTACCAGCTATCACAACTTTATCATACAGCTAAGGCCTCATGCACGTAAGCATATTAGTGCTCCATACAACCTCCAAGTTAAATGAAGCCATTAAAGGGGTATATGGACTATGGGGCTCTATTATTATTCTGTACGCCTCCAAATTCATAGGGAGGCATACAAAGATTTTTTTTGCCATACTCACTGGTTAGACGCGCTCTCTGTATCGTGATCCGCAGGGGCGTGCACTTCTCCTCTGCAAACTCTGCTGTGAACTTGTGATATTCTGCACACAGGGGCGGATATAGTATTGAAATCTAGGGCAGGGGTGGAAAAAACACAAACTGTGAACAGACCATATTTTCCCCCCTCCTCCCCCTAACACCCCCCCTATTGAACTCTGCCACCTGTCAACGGAAAAATCATCTGTCGGAAGGAAAAATGTTTCCCTATGATTACAAGAAATCCTCACCTGGGAATTAGACTTTCTTGTACTCCACAATGGGGAAACATTTTTTCCCTCTGGCGAATGACTTTTCAGTTGACAGGAAGCAGAGTTACATGAAGGGAAATTATTTTTCCTTGACCTCTAGTCTCTATTGTGGCGCAGGGGAGAGAAAATATAGGTTTTATATTTTTAATACTGCTAACTTTTATTTTTTTGCTATGTTCGGCTAGACCATTTAGACTAAGTCATAGATTAGTTGGACTACTTCTATAATGTAAGTTTTTTTGTTGTTTTTTTTTAAATAAAATGGTGAAAGTGAAATGTTTTCTTATGTTTTTTTTTTTTTTTAAATGATATTACCGCCTTTGTAATGTCCGCTGTCTGCTTGACGGCGTCCATAGTAAGGCGGGGCTTAGCGTTAGCCAGTAAAAAGGCTAACAGTAACCCCCCATTATTACCCCGTTACCCACCGCCACCAGGGGTGTCGGGAAGAGCCGGGTACCACCCAGTACCCGACCATCTGTAGTGATGGTCGGGTACTGGAGCAACTGCAGGCTGGTATTATAAGGCTGGGAGGGACAAAAACCCAAAAGGACCACGGGTTTTTGTTTTCCCACCCTGGTAATGCTGCTGTGTTGTATCTGGCCGGTTATGAAAAATGGGGGGACCCCACGTCGGTTTTTAAAAAAAATAAAAAAATAGTTGAAAAAAACTACGTGGGTTCCCCCTAATATTTCATAACCAGCCAGATACAACATAACAGCAGCAGCCTAGCATTACCAGGATGGGAAGGGCCAAGGTTTCTGTCCCTTCCCAGCCTGATAATACCAATCTGTGGCCGCCCCAGTGCCCGTCCATCACTACAGATGGTTGGGTACTGGATTGCACCCGGCTCTTCCCGGCACCCCTGGTGGCGGTGGGTCCCAATGTAATAATGGGTGGTTAGTGTCAGCCTTTAAACTGGCTAACGCTAAGCCCCGCCTTAGTAGTGGACGTCAACAATCAGACAACTGCCATTACTAACGTGGTAATAAAGTATTAAAAAAACAGAAACAAAATAAAAAAAAATTATTGAAATAAAAACGCCACCACACAAACTTCTTTGCCCATTTTATTTAAAAAAAAAAAAAAATGAAGTGTAAATCATCGACGTAGTCCAAACGGTCCAGCGGAACCTGCAAAACAAAAATTTGCAATAAGAAAAATAAAAAACGTATACTCACCCACAGGCGTCTTCTCCCCTGTGCCGCAATAGAAACTAGAGGTCAATGAACTGTAATTTCTATTGTGGCGCACAGGACCTAGAGATGCGCCAAAAATATTAATAGATAATTCTGGCCCATCTGGGAGGTCCTGTGCGCCAGAAAAAGATAACGCAGGGACTCCTCTAATAAAATACTACTAAATTTTTAAAAACTTTTGACATGTCACACTGACATGTCAGAAGATTTGGCCGGTGGACGTCCGAGCACTGGGACCCCCACTGATCGCTAAAACGAAGAGGCAGAAGTGCTTGGGTGAGCGCTGTGAGTCTTTGAGCCGATACACCGATCAGAGAAAAGCCAATCAGAAATGAAGCGGCACAGCGCTCACCCGAGCACTTCTGACGCTTCATTTTTTGCGATCAGTGGTGGTCCCATTATATTATACTGTAGGGGGTCTGAGCATCTGACTGACTGCAGTACCCCCATAGAGCCCTCAGTAGGTAATATACTGCAAGGGCAGATCATGCAGGGCCGGCCTTAGGTTGGATGGTGCCCAGTGCGGGGGACTCTATTGCTGCCCTCTACAAATACAGGCAAATATACACATATATATATATACACACACACACACACACACACACACACACACACACACACACACACACACACACACACACACACACGAGGCATGTGTACATATATACACACACAGACAGACATATGTATACATATACAGACACATATATACACACACACATACACAGACAGCCAGACAGACACAAGGCATGTATACATATACAGACACACACATATATATATATATATATATATATATATACACACACACACAGACAGACATAAAGCATGTATTCCTATACAGACACATATATACACAGACACATACACAGACAGACAGACAGAAAGACACAAGGCATGTATACATATACAGACACATGGTAGGTAAAGTACACTCCTCTGCCTTCCCCACGCATTCCCCTGGCCCTGCCACAATATGCCGCCCCCTGTTTTTAGCTCAGGGGCGCCGCCTTAGGCCTCATGGCAGGTGCGGCCCTGGACGTGGAATACAGCATGACACGACTTTGGCACAGCACAGTGCTCGACCAGGATAGTATGGAATGCAGGGAACAGGAACACACTAGGAGTCCATTGCATAGACAAACTAGGGAAAAAACAACAACGCTCAGGCATAGAAGCAGGGGACTGGAGCCCTCTTATAGTCCAGGGCACTCATGGGTTCAAGTTCATCAGAAGTCCGTTGGGTGCACTGCCCCTTTAAGAGTGGGTACGAGTGTGCTTGCGCACCCTACGGGATCCAGCTGAGGTGAGTGGACGCGAGAACTGGCGTCTCCTGAGGAGGAGGCTGGGACCAGCACTGCCGACTCGTGGCTGCGATTGTCAGGAGGAGATTGGCGCTGACGGCCAACAGCCATGGAAATTACAGTATCCCCCCTCTTACGCCCACTCTTCTTGGGACCAGAGCGAGAGAGAAACTTTGTATGAAGAGTAGGGGCATTGAGGTTCTCCTCTGGCTCCCAGGACCTTTCTTCAGGACCAAACCCTCTTCAATCCACAAAATAAAAAGTCTTTCCTCTCACTTTCTTGATGTCCAAGATCTCCTTAACCTCAAAGGTGTCCGAAGGGCCGCTGGAGGCAACCGCAGGGCTAGGAGTCTTGGTATAGCGGTTCAGAAACACCGGTTTCAGGAGGGAGACATGGAAGGGGTTGGGGATCCTGAGGGTAGGAGGCAGCCGAAGCTTGTAGGCGACAGGGTTGATCTGCTGCAGGATCTCGAAGGGTCCGAAGAACCTGGGAGCAAATTTGCACGACGGCACCCTTAGTTGGATATTCCTAGAAGACAGCCAGACCTTTGTGCCAGGAAGAAACTGAGGAGGTTCTCTTCTCCTTGTGTCAGCCCTCTGTTTCATGTGGTCTACTGCCATTAGGATGGAGGATCGAGTCTGCTGCCAGATCTGCAGGAAGTCTCTAAAAGCGGAGTCAGCCGCCGGTACCTCGGAAGTATCGTGTCCTGGAAGAGGAATCCGTGGGTGCTGGCTGTAGACAATGAAGAACGGTGTGTTCCTTGTAGACTCGCTGGCGTGATTATTGTAGGAGAATTCAGCCCATGGGAGCAACTGCACCCAGTCATCATGCTGCTTGGAGATGAAGTGGCGTAGGGGGTTCTCCAAGATCTGATTGATCCTCTCGAACTGACCATTGGACTGAGGATGTTAGGGTAGGGAAAAGTCCAACTTCACACGAGGAGTCCGCATAGGGCTCTCCAGAACTTCAAGGTAAACTGAACCCTCCGATCAGACACAATATGCTGCGGCAAGCCGTGCAGGCGGGAGATGTGTTGGATGAACAGCTTGGGCAGCTGAGGAGCAGAAGGAAGACCGGTCAGATGAACGAAGTGGGCCATCTTCGAAAATCGATCCACCACCACCCAGACAGCACTGCATCCAGCAGAGAGAGGCAGCTCCGTAATAAAGTCCAAAGCTATATGCTGCCAGGGAGCATTTGGCACATGCAATGGCTGGAGTAGACCAGCAGGTCTGGAGTGAGCGGCCTTGTTGGCTGCACATACAGAACAGGAAGAAACTAAGTCCATAATGTCCTTTGACAGCGTGGGCCACCAGAAATGATGAGCAATCAGATCCCGGGTCTTACGGACCCCCGCGTGACCTCCCAGTCTAGAGGAGTGTCCCCAGCGGAGGGTTCTTCCACGATCAGCTAGGTGCACAAAAGTCCTCCCTGGAGGAATGTCCCCAACTTGAAGGGGATTGACAGAGACAATGCAAGACGGATCAATATTTTTCTGTGGAATCTCCATGGTGTCCTCCATCTCGAAAGACCTGGACAAGGCATTGTCCCTCACATTCTTGTAGGCCGGGCGATAATGGAGCTCAAACTGGAACCTGGTAAAGAACAGTGAACACCTGGCCTGACGAGGGCTCAGCCGTTATGCCGTCTGGAGGTAGGTCAGATTCTTGTTGTCTGTAAAAATTAGGATCGGATGAAATGCGCCCTCTAGTAGATGTCTCCATTCTTCCAAAGCCAATTTGATGACCAGTAACTTCAATCGAGTAGTTGCGTTCTGCAGAAGAGAAGAGCTTAGAGAAATATCCACATACCCTTGACTTGCCCTTGGGACCTCTCTGGAACAGGAGTGTACCAGCACCGACAGAGGATGCGTCCACCTCCAACGAGAACTGAAGAGAGACATCCGGATGATGGAGGATAGAGGCTGACGGGAAGGCACTCTTCAGGCTATTGAATGCAGACTCTGTCTCGGGAGTCCACACCTTGGTGTTCATACCTTTCTTAGTGAGGTTAGAGATGGGAGAAGTCAGTGAGGAGAAGTTTGGAATAAACTGCCTGTAAAAATTGGCGAATCCCAAAAAGCGCTGTATGGCCCTCAAGTCTTGAGGGTGTGGCCAGTACAGGACAAACTTTACCTTCTCAGGATCCATCTCGATACCTCGATTTGAGACGATGTAGCCCATGAAGGGTAGAGCATCTCTGTCAAACACGCACTTCTCCAACTTGGCGTACAGACCATTCTCCCTTAACCGTAGCAGAACTTGACGGACATGTCTCTGATGCGTCATAGGATCTGGAGAAAAAATCAAGATGTCATCAAGGTAGACTACTACACAAACATAGAGGAGGTCAAAGAAAATGTCATTAACAAACTCCTGGAAGATCATGGGAGCATTACACAGGCCGAAGGGCATTACTAGATAGTCATAGTGTCCATCACGGGTGTTAAATGCAGTCTTCCATTCATCGCCCTGGCAAATCTGGACTAGGTTGTAAGCTACACGCAGGTCTAGTTTAGAAAAAATCTTGGCACCAAGTATACGATCAAACAGTTCAGAGATCAGTGGCAATGGATATTTATTCTTCACTGTGATCTGGTTGAGACCTCGGTAGTTGATACAAGGTCGAAGAGAGTCATCTTTATTTTTGACAAAGAAGAACCCGGCTCCTGCCGGGGAGCAAGACTTTCGTATGAAGCCCCTCTCCAAGTTCTCTTTCACATAGGCGGACATGGACAGAGTATCTGGCAAGGAGAGAGGATATACCCTACCACGGGGAAGGGATGCACCAGGAATCAGCTCGATAGGGCAGACATACGCCCGATGTGGAAGCAATGTCTCCGCCTCCCTCTTGCTGAAGACGTCCAAAAATGCAGCATAATGACTCGGCAATCCTGCTAATGACCGAGGCAGAGAAGACTTAACCGAACGAATCTGCACCAGGCAACAGCTTTGACACTCAGGGCCCCACTGGAGAACCTCTCCAGAATTCCAGTCCAGGACTGGGGCATGCAGTCGGAGCCAAGGCAGGCCCAGCAACACAGGGTTAACAGCTTTGGATAGGACATAAAACTACAGAAGTTCGGAGTGAAGAGCCCCTACTTGGAGCCTCAGCGGCTTGGTCACAGCTATAACTGGGTCTGGCAGAGGTAGTTCATTTACTGAAGCAACTGTCAACAGGCTCTCCAGAGGGTTGATGGGTAATTGCAGAAGGTTCACTAGGTCTCTACGGATTAAATTAGCAGCAGATCCAGAGTCCAGATACGCAGAGACCTGATGCGTTCTCTCACCGGACACTATGGTCACAGGTATGGACAATTTAGACGGAAGTCCATTCTTACCCAAGGTTGTCACTCCTAGCAACCCTAAGCTTTGGGATCTTTGGGGACACAGGCGCACAAGATGGCCACCGAGGCCGCAATAAAGACAGAGCCCAGAAGTGCGTCTGCGTTGTCTCTTCTGGGTGGATAACTTACACTGGTCCATTATCACAGACTCCATAGGAGGATTGACATCTGAGGACAGCAGGGGTTGCTGCAAAGTTGGAGCCAGACTAGGAAGGACTCCCTCCCGTCGAACCTCTTGGAGGCGTTGTCGGATCCGTATATCAATCCAGGCGGACAGAAGGATGATGTCATCCAGGGTAAACGGCAGATCCCGAGCGGCAAGTTCATCCTTAATTTTAGGAGCCAGTCCATGCCATAATGCAGCCACCAGGGCCTCATTGCTCCTTAACAGCTCTCCCGCCAGGGTACGGAAGTGGATGGCGTACTCACTCACGGAGGTGTCTCCTTGGCGTAGGTTAATCAAAGAAGCCGCTGCAGATGAGACCCGACCAGGATCCTCAAACACCATACGAAAAGTCCGGAGGAAGGCTTAGAAATAACGGGTCTCTGGTCCTTGCCTCTCCCAGATGGGGTTCGTCCATGCAAGAGCCTTGCCAGTGAGGAGAGAGATGATGAAAGCGACCCTTTGCGCCATCAGATGAAAATGTCCTATTATACAGGCTGAAGTGGACCTGGCACTGATTCAGAAATACACGACAGGTACTTGCTTCTCCATCATAGTGGTCAGGAAGTGGCAAAGAAACACGCGGGACAACACTGCCAAGAGGTTTAGTCTGAGGATCAACACTGCCAGGAGGTGTAGTAGGAGGAACGGCAGCTTGTGTCTCCTGCCGACGTGCAAGAATTTTCAATGCCTGGAGGAGTTGGTCCTGTCGAGATCGGAGGTCTAGCATATCCGCCCGCATCTCTTGAGATGTCATCATAGTCTTGAATCGACCAGCGGGGTCCATGACCTGAGCGTACTGTCACGTACTGGGCCGTACCGCCTTGGCAGTAAGGCAGCTGGCCAACAGGGCGCAGGTCAATGTCTATAGTTCATATAGGTACCTGTGGCAGCTCGGACAGCAGCAAGGCAGGCTCGGCTGGGACTAGGCAGCAGGTAGACGTCAGGCGAGGTGAAGCAGGTCAGACGTGGAATACAGCACGACACGACTTTGGCACAGCACAGTGCTCGACCAGGATAGTATGGAATGCAGGGAACAGGAACAGGAACACATTAGGAGACCATTGCATAGACAAACTAGGGAAACAACAACAACAACGCTCAGGCATAGAAGCAGGGGACTGGAGTCCTTTTATAGTCCAGACACATATATGAAGGACCCTAGGTAGTTGGCGGGCACAATATAGTAACTAACAACTAATTGCCTGGAGACAAGAAAGGCCTATTTCCCAACTACCATAAAACTTAATAGATACAAGTTAGATTATTTATTAAGCTATATATCAAAAACACAGACCACACATATAAGATTAAAATTATCTATGCATGGCGCTAGCCAGAGATCGTGGATGATTACTGCAATGTGCAGCGGTGTGGAGCACCTATTGATCAGACCAGTGCAAGGACCGCAAAGCACAGCAGTCAATTATTGGGTAAATCCAGCAGTGTGCCTAGCAACCAGCATGAAATAAAATTAGAAAAGCCCCCTCGACATGTTTCGCTACTGCTGTGGCGTCCTCAGGGGTTATCGGGGCTAATGACGGCGCGCCAAAAAAAATCTCCCTCTTGTAAAGACTTCCGATGACGTGCATAGGAAGTGTATTGCTGCGGCTGACAAATCACAGCAGGCACAGCAGGACCAAACCTCATTAACGAAGAGGGACAGGTAAGGCTACGAATGAGATAGCATCAGACCAATGAGGAAAGACAGTCCGCGCGTGCGCATATGTATAATACAGGGGCATAGCGTAGGATGTCATCGGATAGACTGCGCATGCTAAGGAACTCAGCCCGAGAAGGTAAAGTCTGCGCATGCGCCCGCGCTCAAAAGCGGGACATAGTGCAGGATCTCATCGGAACCAAAAGGAGGTAAACAACGCATGCTCAGGGACTCAGCCCGAGAATGCAGTGATAGATCTCATCGAAACCAAAAGGAAGGTAAACAGAGCATGCTCAGGGACTTAGCTCGATTATGCATTGATAAGACAGTGATTCCACAGCTTCGTTTTCTGTAGCTGTTTTTGGTGTAGCCTCCCTTATACATACATTGGTAAGATCCTCAGATATAAAGGATATATATATATATATATATATATATATATATATATATATATATATATATATTATCCTAAATGACAATGAATACGCCATAAAAAATCTGGCATAGAACGTCTGGGAGAACAGTGGGGCCGGCATATATGAGTGGTACTGAAAGTCGGTAAACAAAATATTTACAGTATTAATAAAAATTATGAAATTTATAGCAGGTAGGGGACTATGAACTATCCAAAAGAAAATGTTCAACCGGGTAAATTGACAGGCAGAGAACTTTAGAGAAAAGCTGCAAAAGTGAATCCATCATTAAGCCCTGGGACCTAATTTGATTTGGGCAACAAGCCTAAATTGAAGTGATCGAGTGTTGTCACCATGTAAACTATGAATATGTCTCGATAAAACTGTATCTTCTTTTTTATTGATCGTACTTAGATGTTTGGAGATTCTTCTCTTCAATTCTTGAATCATATTGCCCACATACAATTTAGGGCACGGGCATTTGGCTATGTATATGACTCCACTTCTTTGACAGTTAATAAATTGTTTGATCTCGTATGATTTACCATCAACTGGGTTTGTGAAATTCTTAGCCGCTGGCATGAGGGGGCAAAAGGAACATCTGCCACAGGGATGAATTCCCTTAATTGGCAATTTGAGCCAAGTATGTGGCGTGAGAAGTTGTATAGAATAGTGACTGTGCACCAAAAATTCTTGTACATTTTTCCCCTCCGGTAAGTGACACTTGGACTTACTGAAATTGCATCATTCAGGTCAGGGTCAGCAGTAAGTATAGGCCAATGTTTTTGTAAAATATCAATTACCTGGGAAGAACATACATCAAAGGTGCCAATGCAACGAATGGTACTGGATTATCTGGGTTCAACAGATTTAGAGTCCTTATCAAGAAGGAGATTCATCCTATCAGTCGCCCTGGCCCTGGCATATGCCCTATGTAGCCATTTTTTGGGGTTTCTCCGTGCCAAGAATTTTTCATATAAACCATTACATTCCAATTGAAAAGATTGTTCATTAGAACAGTTCCTCTTAGCTCTGAGATATTGGCCTATTGGGATGCCCTTCTTAAGGGCAGGTGGATGATAACTTTGCCAATGTAGGAAACTATAGGTAGCCGTGGCGACTGATAGGACAAATCTCCTTCTTGATAAGGACACTAAATCTGTTGAACCCAGATCATCCAGTGTCATTCGTTGCATCGGCACCTTTGATGTATGTTCTTCCCAGGTAATTGATATTTTACAAAAACATTGGCCTATACTTACCGCTGACCCTGACCTGAATGATGCAATTTCAGTAGGTCCAAGTGTCACTTACCGGAGGGGAAAAATTTGCAAGAATTTTTGGTGCACAGTCACTATTCTACACAACCTGTCACATCATATACTTGGCTCAAATCGCCAATTAAGGGATTTCATCCCTGTGGCAGATGTTCCCTTTGCCCTCTCACGCCAACGGTTAAGAATTTCATGAACACAGTTGATGGTAAATCATACAAGATCAAACAATTTATTAACTGTCAAAGCAGTGGAGTCATATACATAGCCAAATGCCCGTGCCCTAAATTGTATGTGGGCAAGACGATTCAAGAATTGAGGAGAAGAATCTCCAAACATCTAGGTTCGAACAATAAAAAAGAAGATACCGTTTTATCGAGACATATTCATAGTTTACATGGTGGCAACACTCGATCACTTCAATTTTGCGGTTTTGCCCAAATCAAATTAGGTCCCAGGGCTGGTAATCTAGACCGAAGACTTCTGCAGGAAGAGGCACGGTGGATTCACCACCTAAGTACCATGAATCCCTTGGGTCTTAAAGGGAATGTGTCGCTAGAAAAAAAAAAATATTTTCTTTTTAGTTAAACAGTTAATGTATAAATGATTAAACATTGTTCTAATTTTTTTAATTTTTTCACGAGTCAGGAAATATTATAAATTAGATTCTAATTTATAACATTTCCCAGTGCTGGTCACTAGATGGAGCAATTCCCAAAATTGCAGCATTGGCATGTGGTAAAGCAACCACATTGCTTTATGCTGCAAAATTTGAGAAGACACACTCGCTCTAGTGAGCTCACAGAATCCCCCCTCCTCCCTTATCCTGGCTAATGTTCAAACCTCCTACACTGTGTGTCGCCATTTTTTGAGCGAACACACAGTGTAGTAGGTTTACATACAGTAGTGATCACACACTAAAACACGTACATACACAGAAATAACTTACCTGCTCCTGCCACCGCCGCTCCCTCCTGTCCGTCCGCTCCGTCTGCTCCCTCCGCTCCAAGTGCTTGCATTAGAACACAAGTCCGGAAGCCGCGATCGGAAGTAGTAATCTACGCGGCTTCCGGTCCACAAGAAAATGGCGCCGGACGTCGCTCAGCCGAAGACCTTCCATTTGGACTGTGTGGGAGCGGTGCATGCGCTGTTCCCACACAGACGGCGTACAGCATAGTGAATGGAACAGGTCCCGTTCGCATTCACTATGGGGCTGTATGTGCCGTATTCCATGTCTGTATGTGTCGTTAATCGACACAAACAGAGATGAAAAAAAAAATGGCAGACCCCATAGACAAGAAAAAGTTCAAAAATAAAAAAAAGTCAAACACAAATACACAAATAAATAAAACATTTTTTAATAAAACACTAAAAGAAAATTGATATAAAAGTTTATTTTTTTCGCGACACCCTTCCTTTAATGAGGGATTCACTTTTGCAGCTTTTCTCTAAAGTTCTCTGCCTGTCAATTTACAAGGTTGAACATTTTCTTTTGGACGGTTCATATTCCCCTACCTGCTATAAATTTCATAATTTTTATTAATACTGTAAATATTTTTTTTACCGACTTTCAGTACCACTCATATATGGCGGCCCCACTGTTCTCCCAGACGTTCTATGACAGATTTTTTATGGCGTATTCATTGTCATCTAGGATAATATATATATACATCCTTTATATCTGAGGAGCTTACCCATGTATGTAGAAGGGAAGCTACACCAAGAAAAGCTACACAAAAAAAAATCTTTGGAATCACTGTCTTATCACTGCATTCTCGAGCTAAGTCCCTGAGCATGCTCTGTTTACCTTCCTTTTGGTTCCGATGAGATCTATCACTGCATTCTCGGGCTGAGTCCCTGAGCATGCGTTGTTTACCTTCCTTTTGGTTCCGATGAGATCCTGCACTGCCCCGCTTTTGAGCGTGGGCGCATGCGCAGACTTTACCTTCTCGGGCTGAGTTCCTGAGCATGCGCAGTCTATCCGATGACACACTACGCTTTGTCCCTGTATTACACATATGCACATGTATGGACTCTCTTTCCTCATTGGTTGACTGATGCTATCTCATTCGTAGCCTTACCTGTCCCTCTTCGTTAATGAGGGTTGGTCCTGCTGTGTCTGCAGTGATTTGTCAGCCGCAGCAATACACTTCCTATGCGCGTCATCGGAAGTCTTTACAAGAGGGAGATTTTTTTGGGCGCGCCGTCATTAGCCCCGATAACACCTGAGGACGCTACAGCAGTAGCGAAACATGTCGGGGGGGCTTTTCTAATTTTATTTCATGCTGTTTGCTAGGCACACTGCTGGATTTACCCAATAATTGACTGCTGTACTTTGCGGTCCTTGCACTGGTCTGATCAATAGGTGCTCCACACCGCTGCACATTGCAGTAATCATCCACGATCTCTGGCTAGCGCCATGCATTGATCATTTTAATCTTATATGTGTGGTCTGTCTTTTTGCTATATATAGCCTAATAAATAATATAACTTGTATCTATTTAGTTTTATGGTAGTTGGGAAATAGGGCTTTCTTGCCTGTAGGCAATTAGCTCTTATAGTCCAGGGTACTCACGGGATCTGGCTAAGGTGAGTGGACGCGAGCGCTGGCGTCTCCTGAGGAGGAGGCTGGGGCCAGCGCTTGCTGACTCTTGGCTGCGGCTGTCAGGAGGAGATTGGAGCAGACGGCCCGCAGCCACGGACATTACAATAAGGCAGTGATTCCAAATCTTATTACTGTGGGGTAACACCTGAACAATATTTCCATTCCTGTCTCAAATAAGCTTGGTTTAGGAGAGAGTAAAGCATTATATAATTCTTGCCTAGAATTATATTCTGATTTAAATGTGTTAACTGTTTTGACAAGCATCTTTAAGCAGGCAGGAATGTATAATATTAATATTTCATTTACTCTGTAGAATATACTAGTATAAGCTATAAATGTTTTTAGCAAAAGAACTAGGCCAGTTTTAAAAAGATACATAGTAAATGCTTAGAAGTTCACTCTGTTTTGTAGATCTGTTCTTCCATCCCTGACCATTCTTTCTCTCTGATTTCCATATTTATTTGTCTCTCATTTCACCGTATGTTTCTATTTTCATCCATGTGCCTTGCTCCCATTCTGCATTTATGGGTCACAGCACACGCCTGGACTGTTTAGAAATCAATATCAGTGAAGCCATGTTGGGAATTTGCACTTCCCTAAATGCGATTCTTTTCACACCAGAGGGACTTCTGCATACACGGTAGACTAAATTGATTCACCTCTTGAATTTACTCAAGGAAAAACAAATAAAATACTCATTGTACTATGATGCTCAAGATGCAAAAAGAAAGTTGATTATGGATAATAATAGAAACAAAGAATGTAAATCACATACATCCGTCTCTATTTCTTTATATATAATAGATTAAATATAATAAAAGCCGTAATTTGAAGCTCCTGGGTCCCAATGCAAATTCTGTAATAGGGGCCCTTCAGCATTTATGTGCCATATAAAACACTGGTGTCTGCTTTTCTGGCAAAATGACCATTGTATAACCTTATGAAACCTCAGCACTGACATATTGTTATGCTCTTGGATTATGACTTTGAGGCTATAAAATATGGAACTCCACTCAATCAGTTATGCAATTTATTTTTGGTCTGATTTATTGTGAGCTGCAATTATAATAACCAACAAGAGAGGTTGAGGTTGGTTTAGCTGTTTATGTCAATCTTTATGCATTTAAGATCTTGGTGGAGCAAAAAGATGATTTGGTAAATTTCTAAACCTTGAGAGTAGTGAGGAAGGGAGGGAGAGGATGGTATTTTGATAGTTACTGAAGTAGAAGAGAGGGCTTGGAAATCAGTATGAGAATCTACTCCTTTCTGGGTAGATCTGAAATATCAGTTAATAATAGGTAGAAGGTGGATCCTGATACTCAATTTCACTTGCTTCATGTACTCATGAGATTTAGTAGGCTATTAGGACCTAAGAAAGTAGGAAGTGGGTATGCTGCTTCATATCTATTCAATCTTTAGAAAGGATAAAGACTGGAGATTAAAAGTATTCATCTCCATTGGTTCTCCATGGGATGAAACAATCTGATTACCTGTGAATCTAAAGCCTGGCAAATCAATTTTTCCATCTCATATAGCTGAGTGAATACTTTCAAATTCTATTCTCCACTGACTCTCCAAGATGGAAATCTTGAACTGAACCGCTACTACTATGTATGCTAAAGACATTTATGTGTGCAGATGAAGCTATAGTAAACCTCTCATTCATGCCAAAGCACTGATATAGCCTGTTGCTCAGGCATTGGAAAAGTTTGGGTTTTAAATTACAGTATAGACAATTTATAGAGCTTTACAGAGTATCATCACAAGTTAAAAGAGGGCACTGTATATCTATCAACTCAAATTGTATTTTTCAAGTTAGATACTTCTCATTTTTTGCTTTTGGCTTGTTTGATATTACAAATGGATTTAAATGCCTTTTATCCTCAATTAAAGCGCATCTGCCATTAGAGCCCACATACGGATGTAGCCATCTTTAACTTGACTCTGATAACTTACTGCAGTGTGATATCACTCAACAAAAGCCATTGAAAAGTCATTGAAAAAGTAAAGGTAAGAGATCTAGCCATTGTTTATTTAATGTGTTAAAAGGTCAAGGTAAATATGGCTACATCTGTATATATATATATATATATATATATATATATATATATATATATATATGTATATATATATATATATATATATATATATATATATATATATATATATATGCATGTGTATGTAGCAGAAATCCTTTCAGGACGTTATGATATATCTTACAATATGTGAAGGTCGCTTTCTTAAAATAACTATGTGATACTTCTGAATTTTTTGTGTCTTATTCAAAATAGATTTTCAGGTATTAGGGGTCCTGTTAATCTCTGGCCCATTTAAAATACATTTTAACTTCTTTCTCTCCATGTTACATATTGACTGACCTGTTGGTTGGTAGGTCTGGTAGGTTTACATAAAAATATGAATTGAAATAGAAGGCCTGTGGAAAGCCTGACAACAACCCATTGGTTGTAATGGAATGTAATTTCCACCTGGAGAATTTGTATGGGAAAAGCCAAAGGAACGTGTTTTTTCAGTGTCAAATGGAGTAAGGATTTCTATAACATTATGAAAAAATATATATTTTCACATCTCAATAAAAATCGGCCAGAGCATGTTGCAAAATATATTATTCAATCAAGTCAGATATTATAAAAAAAAAAAAACAGGAACACGCGAGAAGTTAATCATCACTATCATAAAAAAAAAACATGAAGTAAGTGAATGGCATTGTCAGTACCCAAATACAACTCAACTACCTAACATCAAACCACAATGGCTTCAAGGTTCTATTGATTGAATAAAGTGTCATTATCATTTAAAGTTGTTCAACGGGTCATAACTAGATTAATACTTTTTAATAAATTATATTATCTATTCATGCTTTCGTACCTGCTTAATTTATAGCCAAAAAACCCCTTGCCAAGTGGCATAACATCAGTAAATAAAAATGTCCATCACATTGGCATGACAAATCCGTATACATTACACTGTTTATGTGAAGACGCATTCCTTCCTGTGTTCACGACGTGATACTTAACGTGCACATTCCCATGTTCAAGTACTGTACTGTCTGTCAGCATAGTCATTATCTGCTTTTTCCGGCTGTAATCGGAACCTCTGAGCTGACATCATCAGCAGAGGCAGAAGCTCAGCGCTATCAAATTCCCACTGAGAATCAATGCCAATTTAGGGTCAGTTCACAATGAGATTTTTGGTGCTATTTTTGGTATTGCTTTTGCTGCGGAAACCAATTGATTTCAATGGGAGGCAGAGGCGTTTTTTTTCCCGGGCAGCTTTCGGCCGCTCTCAGAAAAAAACAGCAGCATGTCCTTTCTTGACACAGTTTCTGCCTCTAACTTCCCATTGAAATGAATGGGAGGCAGAAAAAACCTGTGGCGCTTGTTTCTGAGTGATTTTTGCCGCATTTTTTGCCTGCAGCCCTTGCATTAGCTTCAATGACAGCGGGCAAAAAATGCAGTGGGAAAACGCAGCGAAAAAATCCAGAAAAATATATGCAGGCAGTTCAAAATCAGAATTTTTTTGCAGATTTTTTTCTGCCTGCAAAAAACTGTGAACAGGTCCTTACAGAGGCGGCTGAGTTTTGAGGCGGCTTTTTCCGGCTGTAATCGGAACCTCTGACCTGATGTTATCAGCAGAGGCAGAAGCTCAGCGCGCTGTGAAATTCCCACTGAGAATCAATGCCAATTTAAAGAAGTTATATTATAATGAATATCGTTGGTGGATGTGTCACGCACGCACCTGATGAAGCCACACTAAAATAGGACAAGCAAGGGAATAATCGCCAGTACGGGAAGTAAGGTACTGGCAAAGATCACTGCAGAGTTATGCCAACCCTTCAGTCATGCAGCAGTGACAGTTTTGGAGAGAAGAAATGGCGCATGAGCTGGGGGAAGGATTGTAGAACATTTACATAATAGATTAAAATACTTCCTAGGATTGGTTGTTATGGTCTTGTAGGAAACTTCTGTGGGTGTACTCAGTTCAATCATATAGTAATCTATATGGTTTGAAAAATAAACAAACTAGTCTCCAAATAAAAGGAGTTTTAGACAAACTAGGTCCAAAATGGTGGAACTCTATCATCACTTTCTAAAAATGTTTCCAGTGTGCAAATATTTTTATGTTGTCATTTTGTTCATTGAATATGTTTGGTTTGGTTTGCCATCAAAATATACCAGGAAAGGGACATACCAGTGTGTACCGAGCCTTATTTTGGCAAGTCTAGTACATGAGTTTTATGCTACCCTCTAGTGAGATCTATACGTTATTTTACAGCACTTTTTTTTTATTATATTCTAACTATGTAATTATAGCTATACCCATTTACTCATTCTATGTTTCTGTCCAATATATCTAATACTTTAATATACAGACTACAAGGACCAGTTGAACACAGGCGAATTGAACACCCCTGAATACTGGCATTAAATATCTTGTGATTCACATTTGTGGTAATATTATACATTTTTCCAAACAATATATTGTATATTTCAATTCGCAAAGTGCAATATATGGCATACAGTATCATTATTTACTTGCAGAACCAGTGCTCTGGTCTCACATCATGGCACAAATATTTCCTTTCTGTGGCATGTATTATAATGTTGTGCTCTGCGTGTGTTTAGCCGAAATGAGGGAACACGCAGTTTGTCCTATTCAGGATCTCTCGCCATGTGTGCCACTTATACCTCCCCTCCTGCTTTTTCCCTCCAGATCTCTAATGAAGTATTTAATCTCCCCAGCCCCTCTCTGCCTCGAATGCTCCTTAGATCGCACTTGCTATGAAGGTAAATGTTAAATAACTTTATTTGTTATTTACCAGCTCCAATTGGAAATTAATTGCCTTTTGATTAATGAGCTCTTCAGAAGAACACAGTAGCTGTCAAGGGAGGCAAAGGGAGTTAGATGAAGTAAAGAGCGATGAAGAGGGACAATAATAAGCGCCAGATAGAAAAATCTATATAATAAAGGAGGAAAGCAAAGGGTTATTGGAAAGTAGAGCTATAAATCGGGTGATAAATAATAGAAATGGGAGAGAAAATGAATGTCCATAGAGAGAAGTATTGTCTGCAAGAGGGAAATTTATGGTAAATTTCAAAAACTTAGATAAATAAAATATACTGTATATAAAGGTTAATAGAAACTCACAATTAATCATAATAAATAACACTGCTACAAACTGAACTAGCATTAGTTTTGTTTCTTCTTATCTGATGTCATCCTCTCCACTACTCGGTGCACAACTTTAGGCCTTCTAGAGCTACTCCAGGACTTCTCTCAAGCAACACCAGGACGTCTCAAGAGTAGCTCTAGGAGATCTCTAGATCAGCAGATACAGCACTTCTGTAAACTTATTTAATTAGCATTAATATTATTCATATTGTTTATTTAATTTCTGATTATAACAACTGTTAAATACAAGTTAATAAATCTTCAGTAAGATGGTGGAAATAAGACATAAGTCCACCTAATTTACCCTATTCTCCTACAGTGCCGATCCAGAGGAAGTAAGAAAAAAAAAACCGAGGCAGAGTCAAATTTTTCTCGTTTTAGGGGAAAATTCCTCCTGACTCACTGCTATTATAGTAAATAAAACCCTTGTATGATGATGGTCAAACCTCCTTACCTCTAGATGTAGTGGACTAGATTTGCAGTTGGCAAAGATCCACAACTTAATTTCTATGTCAGTCAATCTCTGGTAGAATGCATTCTCCCTTCCCAAGTGCATAACCTTACATTTAGCGATGTATAACTTCCCTTGCCACTTCTCTTCCCAGGCCTCCATCTAATACAAATTCTAATTCCATCTGAAACATAATACTGTCATCTTCTTCTGTGTGGATTTCTTTACACAACTCATCTGTGAATATTGAAATTCTACTCTGTAAATGATCTACAAGGTCATTAATAAATATATTAAAAAGATAACTTAATAGTGACCCCTGTGGTACCCAACTAGCAACAGTGACCTAAACTGAGTATGCACCATTAAACCACCCTCTGTTTTCTATCACTGGGCCAGTTATTTACCCAATTACACAGATTTTTCTCTTAGTCTAATTTTATGTACCAAACTGTTATGTGGAATAGTATCAAATACATTGGAAAAATCAAGATATACCTGTATGACATCTACTGACTTTAACATTGGAAAATAAAGCAGTGGAAATCTATTAAACATAGAAGACTCGGGGGGCGTGGCTTGGACATGGCGCTGACCAGACGTGCTGCTTGAGAGCTCCGTTCCTGCACTTCCATAACCCGCTCATAAGCATACTATAAGACACACTTGAACCTACCTAAATGGTCAGGAAATCTAAGGCAACCACGGGGACTCCATACTGTACGAGGCAGATGTCTTCAGCCGGCTCCATTCAGCGATTTCTCACCGACGCTGCTGTCGGGCCGTCTCCCAAGATGGCGCCGTTGGAGGGGAGACGAACTGGACCAGGATTCCCGCTTGCAGAAGAGTCTTCTTCGGGAGTTGCCACTGCAGCTGCAGCATCAGGTACCGACAGTACCCCCTCTCCGGTCTCTGGCTCCCAGGGTTCGTTTCCTTCCCTGCTGGCGGGGGTGGAGATGGGCCCTTCTGGAACTGTCATGGCGCTTCCCGCTCCGTCCTGCTCGCCACGTGGGGTCAGTCATGGCGCCCGGGTCTCTCATTCCTCATCCTCTGGCATGCTGGGGTCTGCATCAATGCCTGCTTCTCCTCGGGATCTGGATCTTCATTCCTCCCCTCACATTAATGGCTCTGCTAGCATGGGAGATGATTTACAGGGCCTGAGACAACAGCTCGCCACATTGCCCACTAAACAGGACATGGAGCGTTATGTGAATCGTCTTGAGATGACTTATAAATCAGAGATACAGGCTCTTACGACTAAGTTCAGCGCATCACTGGGCCAGTTATTTACCCAATTACACAGATTTTTCTCTTAGTCTAATTTTATGTACCAAACTGTTATGTGGAATAGTATCAAATACATTGGAAAAATCAAGATATACCTGTATGACATCTACTGACTTTAACATTGGAAAATAAAGCAGTGGAAATCTATTAAACATAGAAGACTCGGGGGGCGTGGCTTGGACATGGCGCTGACCAGACGTGCTGCTTGAGAGCTCCGTTCCTGCACTTCCATAACCCGCTCATAAGCATACTATAAGACACACTTGAACCTACCTAAATGGTCAGGAAATCTAAGGCAACCACGGGGACTCCATACTGTACGAGGCAGATGTCTTCAGCCGGCTCCATTCAGCGATTTCTCACCGACGCTGCTGTCGGGCCGTCTCCCAAGATGGCGCCGTTGGAGGGGAGACGAACTGGACCAGGATTCCCGCTTGCAGAAGAGTCTTCTTCGGGAGTTGCCACTGCAGCTGCAGCATCAGGTACCGACAGTACCCCCTCTCCGGTCTCTGGCTCCCAGGGTTCGTTTCCTTCCCTGCTGGCGGGGGTGGAGATGGGCCCTTCTGGAACTGTCATGGCGCTTCCCGCTCCGTCCTGCTCGCCACGTGGGGTCAGTCATGGCGCCCGGGTCTCTCATTCCTCATCCTCTGGCATGCTGGGGTCTGCATCAATGCCTGCTTCTCCTCGGGATCTGGATCTTCATTCCTCCCCTCACATTAATGGCTCTGCTAGCATGGGAGATGATTTACAGGGCCTGAGACAACAGCTCGCCACATTGCCCACTAAACAGGACATGGAGCGTTATGTGAATCGTCTTGAGATGACTTATAAATCAGAGATACAGGCTCTTACGACTAAGTTCAGCGCATAGAAGGCGATGTTTCCTCTGTTACACAGCAGCAAGTCTCTCATGCAGAACGGCTGGATCAGCACTCCCAGCAGATTCATGCTTTATTTAACCTGGCTGAAGATCATGAGAATCGGAATCGCCGTAACAACATTCGGCTCCGGGGCATTCCTGAGAATATATCTTCGGGGCAACTCATACCTGTCTTACAGTCTTTGTTTAACTCCCTGCTGGAGCGTCCTGCTGATGATCCATTGGAGCTGGATAGGCCTCATAGGACTCTTGGCCCTCGTAACCCGGATCCTGATAGGCCTAGAGATGTGCTATGCCGTGTCCATTTTTTCTCTCTGAAGGAGCAGATCATGAGGAAGGCCCGAGATAAAGGAGAAGTCTTATTACAAGGGGTCAAGATCCAGTTGTTATCCAACTTGTCCAAGATGACCCTGGACAAATGCCGAGTGCTTCGTCCTTTACTGGATGTGCTGAGAGAGCATGAGATCTCCTATTCCTGGGGTCACCCCTTCCAGTTACAGGTTCGCAGGGACGGGACATTGCTGAGTGTTCGAGACCCAGGGGATGTCCCGGACTTCTGTGCTGCCCTCCAGGTGCCGAGAGTTACCCTGCCTGATTGGCCGTATGTCCCTCTACCACCACAGCGCTCAAGGCCGCGCCGGCGGGGTCGTTCTCCCGCTTCTCCTATGGGTCGTCCTGGTGGGCGACGTGCTGATCCGCTGTGATTTTGTATAGAGGTTTCTTTGTCAGCCAGCAGTCGGCCTAGTCCGGTTAAGCTCAATTGTTATTGCTTATATCTTGGGAGGCGAAGGTCAGTTACCCGGGATTAATTAATGTTCTTCAGCTGCCAGTACTACTGCACCATGTATGTTATGTGATTAGCTACGTTGTTACTAATTACATGCCTGTGCATTCATGCGGTAACTGTGTAAATTTCCGGGAATGTATTGTTATGCTGGCATCTCTGTTTTGATCCTGACCAAATGTCGGCCATTATTTCACTTTCTCATGATATTGAGCTAATTGCCTTGATGTTCTTTCCGTTCAAGTGTTGGTTCTAAGAGGTGTGATATTTGCACTGGGTTGGGGGGTGCAGGGCACTGGCTAGACCTTGTCCTGACACTTCTCCTCTTAGGGACTCACTGGTTATATCCGGTGTATTCTTGATTGTTTCTCCTTGAGTAGCTCAAGGAGTAGGTGATTATTTCACCTGTCTGTTTGTCTTTGTTGTTGTCTCCCCCTTCCTTGTTTGTCCTGTTGTTCGTCGCGCCTCTACTTAGTACATTGCTCTATGAGCTCCTTCAGTGAGAGGTGGCAATGGCACAATTGAAGACTTGTACCTTTAATGCTAGGGGGCTTAATGTCCCAGAAAAACGCTCACAAATTTTATATAACATGCATAAGGAGCGGGTACATATTTTGTTCTTGCAAGAAACTCACTTTCAGACGGGCCATACGCCACAGTTCACGAATCGATATTTTCCGGCCTGGTTCCACAGTACCAACCCGGAATCCAAGTCAAAGGGTGCCAGTATATGTATTCATAAGTCACTCTCACATAAAATTCTGGATGTTCTGGTTGACCCGGATGGTCGATATGTTTTTCTCAAGCTATCCATACGTAATAAGATCTTTACTCTGGCTAATCTGTACCTCCCCAATAAGGACCAGGCACGAGTAGGCCGATTGTATTTAAGGAAATTGGAGGAGTTCACTGAGGGCGTTCTAATTGTTGGAGGTGATTTCAATCTGACTTTTGATTCCAGACTTGACACCTCCTCGGGCAGGTCTGTTGTTCCTAAGTCGCATTTGGGGGCACTGAAAAATGTGATGCATTCCATGCAGTTGATTGACGTGTGGAGGATCCTACACCCTCAGGTAAGAGAATACACTTATTTCTCCCCATTGCATAACATGTACAGTAGGATAGATGCTTTTTTGATTAGCCACCACTTGCTTACCTGGCACCCTACCTCTGACGTGGGCCCTATGATTTGGTCGGACCATGCACCTGTGTTTCTGACCCTTACATTTCCTAATTCGATGCCTAATTTCCAATCCTGGAAACTTAATGACAATTTGTTACGGGATGCAGTATGCGTGGCGGCCATTAAAGATTCACTTACCGGCTTCTTTGAGATTCATGAACATGAAGCTACTCCCTTGCCACTCCAGTGGGAGGCACTGAAGTGTGTCATTCGAGGGGTACTGATACAACATGGGGCGCGGTTGAAGCGCGAAAAGGGGTTTGCTATTGCACGTCTCTTGATTCAGATACGGGATCTGGAATCCTGTCATAAACAGGTCCCATCCTCACAGATTTTTGCAGAGCTTACTACAGCGAGAGAATCCTTGCGTTCTTTGATAGATCAGTCACATGCTCGGTTCAGCGATCGGATGCGCAAGCACTCATACGAATATGCAGATAAATGCGGTAGGTCACTGGCACGGATACTGCATCCCCGCACACAAGCGTCATATATCCCTAAAGTTTAATCTCCCTCGGGCGTTGAGGTTCATGACCCGGTTGGTATTAAACGCTATTACTCGGCGCTATACAATATTAAAGGCCAATTTCATGATATGCAGGCAGAATCGTTACGGGACAAAATCGACCGCTATGTTCATGATACTGCGTTGCCGACCTTGGAGGAGGGGGTGGCTTTGGAGCTTGAGGAGGATTTTTTGGAAACCGAAGTGGAGCGTGCTATTGGAGAGTCGCCCTTGGGCAAAAGCCCGGGGCCCGATGGGTTTAATAACAAATTTTATAAGGCATTTAAAGATCAACTGGCTCCTTTTGTGACAAAAGTTTTTAACTCGGTGTCCTCCTTGTGTCCCTTTGCGCCTCAATCCCTCGAGGCTCATATAACTCTTCTACCAAAACCAGGCAAAGACCCAACGGTGTGCGCAAACTTCAGGCCCATATCGCTAATTAATGTAGATGTGAAGCTTTTCGCGAAGCTGCTTGCCTCTCGGTTATCGCCGTTACTACCTGGCTTGATCGCGGATGATCAGGTGGGGTTTGTATGTAGTCGGGAAGCGCGGGATAACACCAACATAACCCTCCTTTTGACGTCATACTGCCAATCCCGTAAGATACCGATGTGTTTACTCTCGATAGATGCCGAAAAGGCTTTTGATAGAGTGCACTGGGTGTTCCTCCGCAGTGTCCTGACGCAGGTTGGCCTTGGCACCACCACGGTGGATAGGATAATGGCCTTGTACCAAAGGCCTTCTGCTCGAGTTCGTGTAAACGGACTATTATCTGATCCTCTGTCCATTGCTAATGGCACGAGACAGGGGTGCCCACTTTCGCCTCTTTTGCATGTTCTGGTCATGGAACACCTGGCCGTGGCGCTGCGGAAAAACCCTAATATTAACGGTATACGCATTGGCTCACAGCATCATAAATTGGCGTTATACGCGGATGACCTCCTGGTATATATCACAACTCCCATGATTTCTTTGCCATCCCTGACGGAGGAGTTTGAGTGCTTTGGCCATCTAAGTAATTTTAAAGTCAATTACTCTAAATCGGAAGCCTTGAATATCTCTTTGGATCACCCTCTAGCTGCCCATCTCGCTCGGGTTCTTCCGTTCAGGTGGCAACCCAAATCTTTAAAATATCTAGGGGTACATTTCCCTGCGCAACAGTCAGATTTGTATGCTCTGAATTATACGCCCATCCTACAGCGTACCATGAAGGACTTGGCGGAATACGGTGGGAAACGCATGTCGTGGTTTGGACGTATCAATGCGGTCAAAATGGATGTCTTGCCCAAATTTCTATATATCTTCCAGACCGTCCCTATTGCGGTTCCATCCAGTTTTTTCCAGGTTTTACATAGGGCCATAACTAAGTTTGTGTGGGGCTCCGCTAAGCCTCGTATCCGGTATGCTGTCCTTAGCCGACCAAAAGTAGATGGGGGCGAGGGTCTCCCAGACTTTAAACGATACCATCAAGCAGCGATAATTATGAGAGTAGTGGATTGGTTCCGTTCGGAGTCAGGTAAGCAATGGGTGCGCATTGAAAAGGCTATGTCTCCTGTGCATTATCCTCTCTGTCGTGGCTGTCAGTCCTTCAGAGACAAACTCTCCCTCTACCTTTCCTCACACGTCAGTTTCTCATGGTATGGGAACGGATCTTGGGTACTACGGGCCTTGTTCATCGCCCGGGTCCCTTGACTCCTCTATTTGATAATCCTTCTTTCCCTCCAGCGGAGGGTGTTGATACATTCCTCTGTTGAGAGAGAGGAAGTGGTGGACGTATATCTAAGACCCTTACTCCAGACGGTGCCATGTTGCCAATGACAGATGTATCTGCTGCCTGCCAGGGGAGGAGGTCAACCTGGTGGTCCTATTTGCAGTTGCGGTCCTATCTCTCCTCCATGGGTGATTGTATGGTCTTACTACAGGATAAGACTCCTCTGGAACTCTACTTGTCCTTGCCCACAGCCCCTTCTCATGTGCTGTCTCACCTACATGGGATCCTTCTGCCGAAATTTGCTTTTTCTCAATTATCCTTCACTGCCGCATGGGACGAGGAAATGGGGGTTAGACACTCTGAGGAAGAGTAGGGTACCGCTTTCCTGTTAGCCCATAAGTTACCGAATTCTTGTTTTGCACAGGAAAAGAATTACAAAATACTTACCAGGTGGTACCGTTGTCCGACCTTGTTACAAAGGATATACCCCGATGTGTCTGCTGATTGTTGGAGGTGTGGGGGGGCTCCAGGAACTATGTTGCATATTTGGTGGGATTGTCCCATGCTACGTCCCTTTTGGGGGAAGATTTTTGATCTAGGCAACAAGCTTTTCCATACTGAGGTTCCAACCTCGGCTTCCATAGGCTTGCTTTCTATGGTTCCTGGATCACTCCCACACCTCAAAAGGGGGATCTTTCGACATTTCTTGACCGCAGCGAGAACGGTGATACCTCGTCACTGGAAGTCACATACTGTACCGTCCCTGGCGGAATGGGTAACGGAGGTGAACGGGATCATGAGGATGGAGGAGTTACTGTCCGTTGATAGGGGCAAATCGGGGATCTTCGTCCAAACTTGGATGGTGTGGTCTGGATTCCGGGATGGTGCTGATCTACCTCTCTGGTTGGATGGCAGGTTCTGAATGAATCATAGTACCTACCTGAGGCGCTTTGTCTGTATGTATTTTCCCTTTGTTGTCTGATGTTATGTGTGGTGTGTCCATATACTCAAAAGTGCTCTTATATGTGTCACTTTTTACTTTACTGGGGGGGCGGTCTCCCTGACTATTGCACTGATTTAATGCGAACATGATACTGTTATTGCCGTTATATCTCTCTTATCATTCAATTCTGATAGGTGGGAGGCTACCTCCTACTGTTGTTATTATACATGTATATATATATATATATATATATATATATATATATATGAATACTGTTGTTATACTATGATGCTTCACTAGAATGTATTGCACTGCGTGCAAATTTCTACTTTTTTGCACAAACCGTGAAATGTTTTTGTATTGTTATATAAAATCTTTGATAAAGAAAAAAAACATAGAAGCCTCAACATTTTTAGCATTTTGTGTCTCCACACGTTGCCTTTAATATGGCTTTCATTCTTTTTGGGAGACTTCCTATTAATTTAAAATAAGTTTTCAGAGACATGTTTAAAAGCATATTGTAAACAACACCATCAAAATTGAGTCTCAGAAGTTTGGTGCCTTTTCAGCTTCTCAAAATCCAAGCAATCCCAATCACATTAAAAGAGGTTGAGGTCTAGGCTTTGGGATGACCGGTCTCTTATTTGTTCCATTCGTACATTCTGATCAACAAAGCAGTACGGATTTGATGCTTTCAAAATACTACTGCTTACACCGCCATACTTGTTCTTTCTCCCCAGCATGCTTCACTGGATGGTTGCTCTCTCACAGAGAAAAGCTCTAAGTATTATTAATATCATGGTGCTAATTTCAGTGGTCTACCAGGTCTTGTTGATCAATTTTTTAACTCAAGTTTTAGATACTTCTTTCCTACTTTTTCCATCAATATCCTATACTTGGATTATTTTATTATTAATCTGCAAGGCAGCGAGTTGTGCTTTGGTAGTTGCTTTTCTATAGCTTGTGGTGTACCCCTTTGTAAGGATTACATAATGTCTGTGACACCTATGAGAACACCTTATGTTGGGAGAAAATAGCTGTAAATCAGTGATTTAAAGGTTGGAAGGATGGAAGCAGGGTGCACGGAAGTAAAGCGTGGAAAAATTACATACAGATAGATTAGATATTGTTCTTAGTGTTACAAGCTTTTGTCTAATTTACTGATGTCGTCTCTGTCAGTACTATATGTAACGTGTGTAAGTACTATTTGCAGGGTTTTTGTAACAGTATATTTATGTGACTGACGGAGTGTTGGCATCTTTATTTTGATATTTGTAATTTTATTTGACAGGGTTTTATTATGTGGGTAAAATTTGTATTACATGCTTAGTATCCTCCAGCGGCATGATTAAAGCACTCAATCTTTCTTTCCCAGCTTATAAATAGTGCTGGACCTCATAGGCCCTGTTATCATTTCACAGCTTAATCATCTGGTCCTCTGGTGGCTTAGTCCAACCCGTGAAGCCCACAACAATATTCCTCCCTACTTTTCTATACACCTGATTATGAACAGTGTTCCTTTTTTTTTCTTTTTAAATAGTTTTTACTTTAAATTTAACAAATTGAAAATGACATATATATAAAACAGAAAAAAGAAATTACATATGCACATCATATATATGCTCTCGGAATGTCCCCTTAAGCCCCGCAAAACAGTCACAAATAAAAAGAAACAACACAGCCCCATCTCACTTGGGTCCCCATATCTCCTCCCATCTTGCAATATGATAATTTTTACTGAACTTGAGCTTCTCATACTTCTTTATTTTTATTATCAGATTCCTCCACTCCTCGACTGTGGGGGATCCCCACTTCCTAGCGATAAGCACTTTAGCAATATGCAACAGTCTATTGATGAGAATGATTTATCTCCCCCTATATTTACCTTCTTCCAGCTCTATTGTACAATTAAGAATGGCAAGGATCAGGGATTTAGGTATATACCTTCCTACATAATTTTAAATTTTCTTGATGATGTTAGCCCAATATATTTTCATACGATAACATGTCCATATGACATGGATGAAATCAGCCTTTGGGCATTGGCACCTAGGACAGCTGGAACTGTTATTGTTGTCAAATTTAGATAATAGGGCAGGCAAATAATATAATCTATGCAGAATGTTAATTTGTATAAATTGGTGGTTTGTACTAACATTTCTATAGCAGTTTAACCACCAATTGTGCTCAATTGGTCCCAAATCTCTCACCTATTTTCCTGGCTCAGAGGTAATATACTTCCAGTGCACCATTTATAATTGTATGTAGTGACGAAACAATCCTTTTACCTAAAGTGTTATGTATAAGCCTTTCAAGTCCACTCACCTCGGCCGGATCCCGTAGGGTGCACGCGCACGCTCGTGCCCGCTCTTAAAGGTGCAGCGTGCGCACCAGACTTTAATGAACTATCAGCCCATGAGTGTCCTTGACTATAAGAGGGGTTCAGCCCCTTGCTTCGATGCCTGAGTGTTGTTGTTGTACCCAAAGTTTGTCTATGTGATGGTCTCCTAGTGTTTTCCAGTGTTCCTGTTTCTGTTCCTGATCCTGTTACCTGTATCCCGTGCTATTCTGGTCGAGTGCCGTGCTGAGCCAAAGTCGTGCTGTGCTGTATACCACGCCTGTCCTGCTTCACCACGCCCGACGTCTGCCTGCTACCTAGTCCCAGCCGAGCCTGCCTTGCTACTGTCCGAGCTGCCACAGGTACCCTATACGAACTATAGACTTTAACATGTGCCCTGTTGGCCAGCTGCCATACCCGGTACGGCTCAGTGGGTCCACGAACCCTACGTGACATGGTGTACATTGTAGTGCTCCCTTTACTTCTAATATTTTTTTCCATTCTGTCCAACTTTCCATCAAGAGTTTATTTATTGGCTGGCTCCTATTAATACCTGCTCTTAATTGCCCTGATTCCAATAGCTCATATATGTTGCCTATTTGCTCTTTGTTTTCCCTCACCAACCTCCTTAAAGAGCTAACTTAATGCCATTGAGTTAAAGATATAAGCTGAAACGTTATGAAATACCCCAAAAAAATTAGGGATTGCCATACCTCCCTCACTCACTGATCTCCATAGAAATTTTTGCTTTATTCTTACCCTCTTCCTACCCCGAAGTAGATCATTTATTATAGTTTCTATTAATTTAAATATTTTTTTATTGATCCAGAGCGGACTGGCAGCTAAAACATAGAGTATTTGTGGTTGTAGAATCATTTTAACTAATGCTACCCTATCCACTTTAGATAGTGGCATCTTAATCCAAGTAGAGATTTTAGACCATATTTTAACTAGAAGAGGCATGACGTTCAGCGGAATAAAATTCTCAATATCCCCATCAATTTTAATACCTAAGTACTCAAAATTTTCTGTGGGTTGCAAAACCTTGAGTTTACTCAATTGTAGTTCCAAATTATCTAGAAGTAGTGTGGATTTGCTCCAATTAATGCTTAGTCAAGAAAATCTTCCAAACTGTTCTATTGCATGTATAGTTCTAGATACCGTCTTTTTAAAAAAAAAAATATTTAAGCATAATAGTATATCATCAGGGTAGAGCAGGATTTTGTCTCCCCTTCCTCCGCTGCTGAAGCCCTCTAGATCCTAGATATGCTCCCAGAAAATGATTTAACTGACCCCCTAAGATCCTCTACTGTTAAAGGAGATCCCAGCATTTTCCTCTGCTCTTCTGTCAGAGTGGGAAATTTTATTCTATCTAAAATAAGTTCAGTTCGGTATCGTTAACTCCTACCTCCTCTTTATATAAATCTGAATAAAAATCATAGAACTCTCCCGTTACTTCTTCCGAATCCTGAGAGAGACCCCTCAGCGGTCTCTTCACACATGCAATAATACTAGACGTCTTTTGATTAGCGATAATCTGTGTTAGTAATCTGCCAGGCTTCCGAGGTTCGCAGAAATAGTTCTGAGCAGATTACTTGTGCTGTGTTTCCTCCAATAGGAACAGCCTTAATTTCTTCTGTGCCTCGAAAAAGTTTTTGTTTTTTTTATTGCATGTGTTACTCCCGATGGTGAAGTCTCTCACAGCACAGGTTACCATCCTTCTGAGTTCAGTTTCCTGTCGTAGAAAGGATTTGCAGATGGTATATATTTCCCCATAATGTATTCCCCTTAAAGAGGCTCTGTCACCACATTATAAGTGCCCTATCTCCTACATAAGGAGATCGGCGCTATAATGTAGGTGACAGCAGTGCTTTTTATTCAATAAAATGATCTATTTTCACCACTTTATTAGCGATTTTAGATTTATGCTAATGAGTTGCTTAATGCCCAAGTGGGCGTACTTTTACTTTAGACCAAGTGGGCGTTGTACAGAGGAGTGTATGATGCTGACCAATCAGCGTCCTGCACTCCTCTCCATTCATTTACTCAGCGCATAGGGATCCTGCTAGATCCTTATGTGCTGTCTTATACTTACACATTAACAATACTGAAGTGGTTAGATAGTGAATAGACATTCCACGGGATGTCTATTCACAATCTCTGCACTTCGTTACTCTGTCTGTGGTAGTTACAGCAGAGGAAGCGTGATCTCGCGAGATCTCGCTGTAAATGACAGGTTAGAACGAGATCACGCTTCCTCTGCTGTAACTACCACAGACAGAGCAACGAAGTGCAGAGATTGTGAATAGACATCCCGTGGAATGTCTATTCACTGTCTAAACACTTCAGCATTGTTAATGTGTAAGTATAAGACAGCACATAAGGATCTATCAGGATCCCTATGCGCTGAGTAAATGAATGGAGAGGAGTGCAAGACGCTGATTGGCCAGTGTCATACACTCCTCTGTACAACGCCCACTTGGTCTAAAATAAAAATACGCCCAGTTGGGCATTAAGCAACTCATTAGCATAAATCTAAAATCACTAATAAAGTGGTAAAAATAGATTGTTTTTTTTAAATAAAAAGCACTGCTGTCACCTACATTAAAGTGCCGATCTCCTTATGTAGGAGATAGGGCACTTATAATGTGGTGACAGAGCCTCTTTAATGACGCTTTCAACACGTCCCAAACAAAATGGACATGCGTAGTATTTAAGTTTGTTTCCCACAAGAAGTTTATTTATTTTCCAATCTTCCCCTGTTTATCTATAAGTGTCAACCAATGTAGGTATATTTTAAAGCATTCTTTGATTGCTTGGGACTTTCTTATATTATTAAGATCTATTTTTACCAGAGCATGGTCAGATATTCCATTAATTTCATAGTCCATTGTCGCTATGTTCTGAACAAACTCTGGACTCGACAAAGCCATGTCTATACGAGACATAGACTTAAATGTTGTACTGTAGCACGAGAAGGCCTTTCTGGTGCCATATTTATTTCTCCAGATATCTACGAATCCAGTTTCGCTACAGAACCCAGCAAGATGAGACACTCTAACTGAAACAGAATGATTACTTTCTATTCCCTTGATCCTGTCCAATTGTCGATCCATAATGGAATTAAAGTCCCCAATAATCAATACCGGTCCTTTATCAATTGTATTAAGTAATAATAATACTTGGCTTAAAACATTGTGTTTATAAGGGGGTGGAATAGATACAAATACTAATGTGTATTTCGTGTGCAAGAAAAAAGAGTCTCCAAGGGCGCTGCTGCACTTCAATAAAACGCATCAATGCATACGTAAAGATCAGTCACGTAAATAGAGAGTGAATAAAAGGATTTATTTGAACAAGGGGCTACGCGTTTCAATGCCGCACCGGCATCTTCATCAGGCCATGAAATTGCATACAAACTACACTGTTTAAATACAAACGTATCAATAGGAAAAAAAAACGCCAATGTTACCGGGGTCAAAGTGCTCAAATGACGTCACAGGTCAAGGTTTGGAATTAAATATAACTATAAGCAGAAAAAATGAATGGGTATACAGATAAAGGAAAAAAAAACAATAGTACCTTACACAACAATAGAAAAAAGCATAACAACATGAAACAAACATGGCACATTAATGAAATACATTTCAAATAAAAACAACACGGCATGTGAAACATATAAAAGAATGCTAAATACTGAAACATCCACATGGATGCCAGAATATCATCCATATGAACGCTAAAAAGACCCAAAAATCCATCTGGATGCATAAATACAGTGTTATGGCAGGAAGGAGGTGAAGGGAACAAGTGAGCCCTAATCTACCCACCGCCCTGTCCCTGCCTACTTGCAACGACCCGCCCTAGGCGACGGGGTACAACTTGGCGGCGGTCCCTACGCTGACTAAGTGCAAAGGGATACCAACAGGGGACAAGCAAGGGAAGGGGCAGTAGCCCACGGAACACCGTGAGGAAACGGAGGGGTGAACGAGCCAGTCAGGATCAGGATGTAGTGGAGTATACCAACGCAGAGCACGGAGCAGGAAGCAAGCCAGGGGCAGAGCGAAGCAGGATAAGCGGGAACTGAAGCAAGGCAGAAGCACGGGAGAAGCAGGCTGGAGCAAGGCAGCAGTGGGGCCAGGAATCCAAGAAGAATAACAAGCAATGAGGAAGAGAAAACGGCAGGTAAAAATGGACAGGGGGCGGAGCTAACTCCGACTGACCAGGCCGCGATAGGCTCTCCCACTCCTGAGCCTGTCACCCTGATTGGTGGGAGCCGGTGTCAGTCTAAGAGGTCTGGCCTCAGGTGTCGACTGATTAATCCTGGGAGTATAAACAGACGTAGTGCCTGGCAGATCCTTTACATACAGACAGACGAAATTAATATACAGTAGAAACATCCATTTGGATGCTAAAAATGACAGCATCCATTTGGATGCAAGAATGACATCAATTTCGATGCTAAAAATGACACCGTCCATTTAGATTCTAAACAAGCATCCATTTGGATGTCAACTCACAAAGAGTTAGCTAGGACTAAATCTGAACGTATAAGTTATATTTTATTATTAGTAGAGTGCAATGGGTAATCAAATCAGCAGTTTTAGGGAGATAAAACAGCGACGGGTGATTTATAACTAGAAAGGTCAGTGTTAGCGCGTATAGGATCAGACAACTAGACAAGATAAAGCACTTATTAAAAATATGAAATATTAAAAATTATATATATAAAAAATATATACTGTTATAGTAAAATTACACAAAGGATTATAAATACAAAAATGGTATGATGACGATCTTATGTAAGTTCCGAAAGAACGGAAAATCGGAAAAACGGGAATTATGAACACAACGAATTCAAAGGCAGACAGGGTGCTATGGATTGCAAAAAAATAGAGAATGAAAGGGTAAATCTACCCAAACCGAGGACCACTAAGAATTCTTATGGGATTAGCAATAAAAGAAATAAAAAGGATAAGACATGATTCATAGGTGACAACCCACAATCAGGATTTTACTCAAGGGTTGATTCAGATAGATCATTCAGACCGTATGGTTGAAGGGTCTTCAATTTAAAAATCCAATAATTTTCACGTTGTTGGCAACATTAAGTGGGATCTGTTCAATCGGTGTAATTAATATTTTATTAAAAAGGCTACTATGTGTAGAGGCAAAGTGACGGGAGACACTATGTTTCATAAAACCCGTATTTACATTAAACCTATGGCTATTGATTCTTGTTCTTAGGCATTGTGTTGTGCGGCCAATATACTGTAAATGGCAGGGACATTCAAGCATATTTATTACAAAGGAGCTTCCACAATTAAGGAAACTCCTAATATTGAAGGATTCCTTAGTTACTGTGGATGTATACATAGTGGCTTTATGGGTCATATTAGTACAGCACATGTAACGCTGATGGCCTGCACTATGTGGCGCTGTGTTTTCTGTTTCTTATCTAATGTGTATTTCGTACTTTCTAATATACCATGAAGTATAATAAACCTAGCTTTTCTGTCAATTTGTGATGCCTTAAGTTCAACTTTGATCTGATTATGTATATAAACACTAACTCCCCTGGAATAAGTTGTATAAACCGCATGATACTCTAGCCCTGCTTATTTCCTTCTGACCCGATCAATTGTGTCCCCTACTAGGTGGGTTTCTACTAAGCAAATTATTGATTGACGATTGATGTATCGAACACCACACACCTCTTTATTCTATCCCCCATTCCCCTGACATTCCAAGCGATTATTTTAACCATTTTTTTTTATGTAGTAGATTACATTTTATATGTTGTGCCACACTTGGGAGTGAAATGAGACTGTGAAACCAAACGAGTGAGGAGAAAAAAAACAACAGACAACCCTCTGCTCCTTCCCACCACCCCTTCCCCTGCCCTTTCATGATCTGTCATATTCCTCATGCAGATCTCCATCCCAAGTACCACTCCTCCCCACTACCACCACCCCGTCCTCCGGGAACCTCCCCCCGCCACTCCAAAGACGGAGGATAGCAACAAACTATTTTCATAGATAAATAATTAAAGCCAATGCAATGTGCATTATAGATTAGCTAAGAGCATAAAAGTACAACAGCATCCAGCCAGTCCATGGCCTTATTAGGAGAAAGGAAAAACATGACTCTATCTACATGTACTATATGGAGTTTTGCCGGAAACATCAAAGAGAACATGATTTGAGCTTGATGTAATCGCATCTTCACATCTCTAAATTCTTGTCTTTTCAGCTGGGTTTTTCTTGAGAAATCAGGGAAGATAGCGATTTGATTTCCATTATATTTGCACGTTTTAATTTCTCTGCTTCTCTGAAGAATAATATGTTGATCTCTACAGTTCAAAATCCTGAGCAATACTGGGCATGGGGATGCACCTGGTATAGGTTTTTTTCCTGGGACATGTTGGGCTCTTTCAACTCCAAAACAGGGGAATAGTATTTATTTTCTTGCTAAGTCAATTAGCCAGGACTGAAAGAAAGAAACACAATCCTTCCCTTCTGTGCCTTTCAGGAGGCCAAGTTTATGCAGCGTTCCTTCATCCGGAGGCAGAAGCAGCCTCGAAGGGGCGGGTGCAGCAGGAGGAGGAGTGCGTAATAGACAGACTATGTCATGCCGTCCTGTCCCAACACAGCAACACTTAACACTTTGAACAGTGTTCCTTAGTGATGTAGCCATGACCCCAATTGTCTTGTCCAATTGTCTTGTCCATTAAGAATCACTCTCATTTAGGCCTCGTTTACATGAGAGTGATATACGTGCGTGCGACGCGCGTGCTTTTCACGCGTGTCGTACGCACCTATATTACTCTATGGGGCAGTGCAGACAGTCCGTGAGTTTTGCTCAGCGTGGTTGCGCTGAAAAAAACTCACGCAATGTCCTATCTTTGTGCGCTGTTCGCACATCACGCACCCATTGAAGTCAATGGGTGCGTGAAAACCACGCATGCCGCACGGAAGCACTTCCGTGCGAACTGCGTGATTCGCGCAACAGCTGTCAAACTCTGAATTTAAACAGAAAAGCACCACATGCCTTTCTGTTTACAAACATTCAAACGGAGTGTCATAATGATGGCGGCTGCGCGAAAATCACGCAGCCGCGCATCATATGCTGATGACACACGGAGCTGTTATGTGCCTTTTGCGCACGCAAAACGCCGCATTTTTTGCATGCGCAAAACGCACACGCTCGTGTAAATAAGGCCTTAATCTGTATTAAGTTTTAGTTATTTTTATGAATTCTGAGGCATCACTCTGTGATCCTTACTAAGGCGGAATTCACACGACAGGGTTTCCCGGCCGGGTGCCGGCCGTTCTTAAATCAGCCGGCACCCGGCTGCATTAGGAACAATAGACCCCTAATGGGGCCGTCAAAAAATGGGACATGCCCTATTTTCGGCCGGGTACCCAGCCGCCCGGCTCCCATAGAAGTCTATGTGGCCGGGTAATACACGGCCATCACCGGAATGTGTCCCGAGTGATGGCCGGGTCTACCGTCGCTCGCGCTCTCTCTCCTCCTCCTCCTCCTCCTCACAGTGCAGAGTGCATGTGAGGAGGAGGAGGAGGGTCTTTTTTTGCTCCCTGTAGGAGTCAGAATCCCCAATCCCCGGCCGGGGATTGGGGATTCCGCTACAGGAGAAGTGCGTGACTACACTATCCATATATGGACACAGCGATGTCACTCACTTCTGCAGCGGAATCCCCGACTCTATGGCCGGGGATTCCGCTACAGGAGAAGTGAGTGACTACACTGTCCATATATGGACACAGCGAAGTCACTCACTGCTGCAGCGGAATCGCCGACTCTATGGCCGGGGATTCCGCTACAGGAGAAGTGCGTGACTACACTGTCCATATATGGACACAGCGAAGTCACTCACTTCTGCAGCGGAATCTCCGACTCTATGGCCGGGGATGCCGGTACAGGAGAAGTGAGTGACTGCACTGTCCATATATGGACACAGCGATGTCACTCACTTCTGCAGCGTAATCCCCGACTCTATGGCCGGGGATTCCGCTACAGGAGAAGTGAGTGACTACACTGTCCAGTGATGGCCGTGTATTACCTGGCCCCATAGACTTCTATGGGAGCCGGGCGGCGGGGTAAACGGCCGAAAATAGGACATGTCCCATTTTTTGACGGCCAGGTTTCCCGGGCCGTCAAAAAATTGGTCGTGTGAATAGCCCCATTAGGGGTCTATTGTTCCTAATGCAGCCGGGTGACGGCCGATTTATGAACGGCCGTCACCCGGCCGGGAAACCCTGTCGTGTGAATAAGGGCTTAGAATCTATAAATGGGGGCACTGCAGACCAAAGGATTCCCTAATGTTTTCTGTTTCATCTATTTTTTTTTTAAATTAAGCATTAATCATACATTAATAGCATTGCAAGGAGTTGTACACTATACATTTTTACAATTTTTATATTTTAAGTGTTAGTAAGTCATCTTTGAAGTTGTTATAGTTGTTATAGTTGGATATTTGAATAAAGTGATTGTAAATAATATATTTTTCAAAGTACCAGCTTACCTTGTATGTTCACACGGCTTAGCAAAATACGTCTGAAAATACGGAGCTGTTTTCAGGCGAAAACAGCTCCTGATTTTCAGACGTTTTTGTAGCAACTCACGTTTTTTGTGGCGTATTTTACGGACGTTATTGGAGCTGTTTTTCAATGGAGTCAATGAAAAACGGTTCCAAAAACGTCCCAAGAAGTGACATGCACTTCTTTTTTGCTGGCGTCTTTTGACTGCGACGCATAAAATAACACCTCGTGGGAACAGAACACCGTAAAACCCATTGAAAGCAATAGGCCGATGTTTGTAGGCTTAATGGAGCCATTTTTTCAGGCGTAATTCGAGCTATAAAATGCCCGAATTATGTCTGAAAACAGGGCATGTGAACATACCCTATGAGTTATGAAACAATGTCCTTTCTGTCCTTTCTTCAAACTTCAGATGGCGATCAAATCTCTTCAATCCCCTTTTCTGGGAATCTATAAATGTTATATTACTTATTGACAGAAGTTGTAGTTTGTAACATATGCAGTTTCTAATCTAATCCCCCTGCTTAACCACAAATCTAATGTTCTTTGCAAGTCTATTTATAGATCTAATGTAAATGACAAAAAAACTGAACTTAATCTGGCAAAAAATACCACATGGCAGTTTAACTTCCTATTTAGGACAGAAACAATAATAATAAAAAAATTACCTAAGAATCTGCCACTGCTCCTGCATTTTCTCAAATAATTACTGCGGCAGTCATTATTCTCCATATCACCCTCCCTGCCTTTTATTTATGATCAGTTCAGGGGCGTAGCTAGAGGCTCATGGGCCCCGATGCAAAAATTCTTACTGGGCCCCCCCCCCCCGCAAACTTCTCATGGCCGACGGTCCGCTTTCAGCTGCATCGCTGGGTCTCCTAAGTGACCCAACAATGCAGCACTAGCAGCCGGGGCGTCACTAAGGCTGGGTTCACACACACTATTTACGGACGTAATTCGGGCGTTTTAGCATTGAATTACGTCCGAAAATGCGGCTCAAAAGCGTCGACAAACATCTGGCCATTCATTTGAATGGGTCTTACAATGTTCTGTGCCGACGGTCATTTTTTTTTACGCGCCGCTGTCAAAAGGCGGCGCGTAAAAAAGTGCCTGTCACTTCTTCAGACGTAAATAGAGCCGTTTTACATGGACTCCATGGAAAACCAGCTTCAATTACTTCCGTAATGGACGCAGCAAAAGACGCCTGCACATGCCATTACGGCTGAAATTACGGTGCTGTTTTCTCCTGAAAACAGCACAGTAATTTCAGCCGTAACAGACGCTGCCGTGTGAACATACCCTCAGGGTTTAAAATGTCTGGGAAATAGCCCCAATACATGTGTCCGCCCCCAAAAAAAGTGTGTATATGAGACAGCATAGCATATCTATAGCACTACGACCCTATAAACTATGGATAGGATTAGATACAGTGGCTGAGCAGACAGTATCACACATGATAGGATTAGATACAGTGGCCCAGCAGACAGTACCACACATGATAGGATTAGATACAGTGGCTCAGCAGACAGTACCACACATGATAGGATTAGATACAGTGGCTCAGCAGACAGTATCACACATGATAGGATTAGATACAGTGGCTCAGCAGACAGTACCACACATGATAGGATTAGATACAGTGGCTCAGCAGACAGTATCACACATGATAGGATTAGATATAGGGCCCAGCAGACAGTATCATACATGATTGGATTAGATACACAGCTCAGCAGACTGTATCACACATGATAGGATTAGATACAGGGCCCAGCTCGCTGACATTGCGGCTCCAGCGCTGGACCCAGGATAGGTAAGAATAATAATTTTGCTTCTTTATGTGTTACTGATTATTTTTGTGTGTTTGTGTTTTTTTTACAGGTTCGGTTGTTGGACTTCGGATACGAGGACTTCAATGACGGCATTTTTTTATTCTCAATAAAATGGTTAATGAGGGTTGTTTTTTTATTTCAATAAAATATTTTTTCTATGTGCTTGTATCTTTTTAAACTTTATTATCACCGCCTTAGTAATGGCCGCTGGCTGATTGACAACCTCCATTACTAAGGCGAGGCTTAATGTTAGCCGGTGCAGAGGCTACACTAACCCCCATTATTACCCCGGTACCCACCGCCACCAGGGGTACTGGGAAGAGCCGGGTACAAACCAGTACCCGACCATCTGTAGTGACGGGCAGGCACCGGGGTGGCCGCAGGCTGGTAGTATTAGGCTGGGGAAGGCCAAAAACAGTGACCATTCCCACCCTTGTCATGCTGCCTGCTGCTGCTGTGTTGTATCTGGCTGGTTATGAAAATTGGGGGGGACCCAACATCGTTCTTTCCAATTATTATTATTTTTTTTTTTTTAAATGACGTGTGGTCCCCCCCATTTTCATAACCAGCCAGATACATTCAAGCAGCAGCAGGCAGCATTACCAGGATGGGAAGGGCCACTGTTTTTGGCCTTTCTCCTCCTGATAATACCAGCCTGCGGCCACCCAAGTGGCCGACCATCACTGCAGATGGTCAGGTACTGGATCGTACCCGGCTCTTCCCAGCACCCCTGGTGGCGGTGGGTACCGGGGTAATAAAGGGGGTTAGTGTTAGCCTCTGCATCCGCTAACGCTAAGCCCCGCCTTAGCAATGGATGCTGTCAATCAGCCGGCGGCCATTACTAAGGCGGTAGTAATATAGTTTAAAAAAAAAACACAAAGACATAGAAAAAATATTTTATTGAAATAAAATAAAAACCCACACAACCCTCATTAACCATTTTATTAATAAAAAAAAAGCTGTCATCTAAGTAGTCCTGGAATCCGCCGTAGTCCAACGACCGAAAGAAAACACACAAAAAATGATTAGTAACACATGTGTTAGGGTATGTGCACACACACTAATTACGTCCGTAATTGACGGACGTATTTCGGCCGCAAGTACCGGACCGAACACAGTGTTTACAGTATGGGACAGTTGTCCTGCAGCGAGCCAGGGACTCCTAGCATCGTACATAAATAGAATGCTAGGAGCCCGGCTCCCTGCACTGTGTTCGGTCCGGTACTTGCGGCCGAAATACGTCCGTCAATTACGGACGTAATTAGTGTCTGTGCACATACCCTAAGGCTTAGATACAGGGCCCATGTGTGATACTGTTTGTGGGACCCTGTATCTAAGCCTACCACAAGGTAGGCTTAGATACAGGGTCCAGCAGACAGTAATCTTATACAGTATAAGATTACTGTGTGCTGGGGCCCTGTATCTAAACCTACAGTGTGGTAGGCTTAGATACAGGGCCCAGCAGACAGGATCACGCATGGGCCATGTATCTAAGCCTACCATGTGATTGGCTTAGATACAGGGCCCAGCAGACAGGATCACACAATCTGTGATCCTGTCTCATGGGCCCCCTAAGCCTGCTACATCGTAGGCTTAGGGGTTGTGCAGTCCCTAAACATTGATGGCCTATCCACAGGATAGGCCATCAATAGCTGATGTGTCGCCCGGGACCCGCAAATCAGCTGTTTTGAAGGGGCCGCAGCACTCGTACGAGAGCTGCTTCCCCTTCATTTCACTACTCGCCCACACTGTGAATCGCCGACACCGATTCACAGTGTGACCGGAATGAAGTGACAGGAATGAAGGGGAGCAGCTCTCGTACGAGTGCTGCGGCCCCTTCAAAACAGCTGATTGGCGGGTCCCGGGAGTCAGACCCCGCCAGTCAGGGCTAACCTTACCTTCCTCTTCGGCCGCGGCGGGAGTTCTGTAGTCTCGATGCTGTGCGCGGCGGCATAGCGCTGTGACGTCATGTGCTGCGCACAGCGCTTGACGTCAGGACCTCCGCTGCGATCCGGAACCAGGAATGTAAGTAAAGTATGTTACTATAGTAACAGGGGCCCGCGGCCCGAGTTACTATAGTAACTTTTTATTGATGTGGTGCGGGGGGCCGTGGGCCCCCCTGGCTTCGGGGCCCGGTCGCAATTGCGACCGCTGCGACCCCTATAGCTACGCCAGTGGATCAGTTTGATCTTTAATAAGCAATGGTTTCTGGAGTGCTGTTACACTATAAACTGAAGTTGGGTATATTATGTAAGAAACTAGAAAGAAACTGGCACCACCGAAAAGATAATCACAAAGATGAGGAGCTACAAATGTGCATAAAAACATACAGTATCCAAATACAAAAAAAAGCACATTATAGACAAGTTCACACCCAATATAGTAAAGAGTAAAAAATTTATTTTGATACAAAAAAAAACCAACATGAAAACCATCTAAAACCAGACAAGGAACTGATCCATGTGCAATATGTCAAAAAACCAACTGCAGATTTTACCCATGATAAGGATTATACAGGGTGGGCCTTTTATATGGATACACCTAAATAAAATGGGAATGGTTGGTGATATTAACTTCCTGTTTGTGGCACATTAGTATATGGGAGGGGGGAAACTTTTCAAGCCGGGTGTTGACCATGGCGGCCATTTTGAAGTTGGCCATTTTGTATCCAACTTTAGTTTTTTCAATGGGAAGAGGGTCATGTGACACATCAAACTTATCGAGAATTTCACAAGAAAAACAATGGTGTGCTTGGTTTTAATGTTACTTTATTCTTTCATTAGTTATTTACAAGCTTCTCTTTGTTTACAGCCATTGACATGTCGCAGAGGTTAACACGTGAGGAGCGGATAGAAATTGTGTTGATGTCTGGTGAACGCAGTACCCGGGTCATTGCAGCAGATTTCAATGCAAGACACCCTACAAGACCACCCATCTCCCATGCTACAGTTTGCAAACTCCTTGCCATGTTTCGTGAAACTGGTTCAGTGTTGGATTTGCCCAAATGTGGACGCATGAAAACTGTCACTAATGAAGAAACATCAGTGGCTGTCGTAGCTTCATTCAGCAAGAGCCCACAGCGTATCACTCGCCGCATGTCACTGGAGAGTGGCATCAGTCGAACATCCCTTCAGCGGATATTAGCTACTCACAAATGGCACCCTTTCAAACTCCAGCTGCTGCAGCATCTCAACGAGGATGACCCGGATCGGCGCACTGAATTTGCAGAATGGGCAAAACAAAAATTGGAACAGGACCCTCAGTTTACACAGAACATTTTGTTCAGTGATGAGGCAAACTTTTATGTGAATGGTGAAGTTAACAAACAAAACCACCGCTATTGGTCTGACACTAACCCACATTGGATAGATCCCTCCAAGACTGTTGGAACACAAAAATTGATGGTATGATGTGGTATATGGGGTACAAAGATAGTGGGGCCATTCTTCATCAATGGAAACCTCAAGGCCACGGGATATCTGAAATTGCTACATGATGATGTGTTTCCCTCTTTATGCACTGAAGCTGGCACGTTTCCTGAGTTTTTCCAGCAAGATGGTGCACCACCACATTATGGGTGTCAGGTCCGAGCATTCCTAGATGAACTGTTTCCTGGAAAGTGGATTGGTCGTCGTGGGCCAGTTGAATGGCCCCCTAGGTCTCCCGATCTGACCCCCTTAGACTTTTATCTTTGGGGTCATCTGAAGGCAATTGTCTATGCTGTGAAGATACGAGATGTGCAGCAACTGAAACTACGGATACTGAAAGCCTGTGCTAGCATTTCTTCTGCGGTGTTGCTATCAGTGTGTGAAGAGTGGGAGAAGAGGGTTGCATTGACAATCCAACACAGTGGGCAGCACTTTGAACACATTTTATAAGTGGTCACAAACTTGTAAATAACTCATGAAAGAATAAAGTAACATTAAAACCAAGCACACCATTGTTTTTCTTGTGAAATTCTCGATAAGTTTTATGTGTCACATGACCCTCTTCCCATTGAAAAAACTAAAGTTGGATACAAAATGGCCGACTTCAAAATGGCCGCCATGGTCAACACCCAGCTTGAAAAGTTTCCCCCCTCCCATATACTAATGTGCCACAAACAGGAAGTTAATATCACCAACCATTCCCATTTTATTTAGGTGTATCCATATAATTGGCCCACCCTGTAGAGTATAAAGGGGTCAAATATACACTTATATGATATCTCTCTCATGTAACAGAATAAGTAGTGAATATGCATAAATATAGACAAACAAATAGCCTGATAATATAATGTATGACACTATGGTAACCATACACAAAACTGAAAATACATATAAGCATAAACAGTATTCTGGCAGACAGGCAGCATTAGCAAATGAATGTGCTTAAACTTTTTTTTATATTTATATAAGACCTGTCTCAGTAAGAGAAACAAGAAAAGCAATGTCTAAAGTACGACTACAGGTGCAAATGAGGATAGGATCCTACATAAAATGCAAGAGGCTATGCATACAATGTGACATCAGAATACCAAATGGGTGTAGAGAGAGCAATATGCAAAAGGGTATATGTGACTCGATATAAATTTCAGCAAACACATCCTCCCAGTATATATACTAGTATAATATGAATTAGTGGAGTTATTGAACTATATGTATACTGTATACTATATGATCAGGCTGTGTTGCTGGGCAGGGAAGGGGGAGAAGCTGTATGAGGATGGACAGTGTCATACAGAAAACATGACACCACCCAGAGTGAAAAGAAAGAGTCACCTCCCATTTGGCAAATGTAGCCAAAATAGCATATTTGGAAAAATGCTCACAACTTTGCAAATAATTAACGTGTTTTGAAAAAAAATGACACTGTAGTTATCAGCATCATAGCGCCTATTAGATTAGTTAGGAGATTGGGCATTAATAAACTAGTGACAGATCCTCTTTAAACATGCTTTGTTACCCATAGCAACCAATCAATGTGCAGCTTTCATTTTTCAATAGCAGTTTAAGAAATGAAAGATAAGCTCCGATTGGTTGCCATGGGCAACACAGCCACTTTTTCTTTCAGGCAGTTTTTATAAATGAGGCCTATTGAGTCCAACAAAGGGTACAACCTGCATGTGCTGACGTAGGAGCTCCGTGCACAAGGCTCCACTTTGTGCATGAGCCCTAAAAGCCACTGCTCCATCGTGCTGTGGACTCTTGCCTAACTTGTATAGGAAGCAGGAATAATTTCAGGGTGTCGTTTACCCCATAGTCAGGGTTGACATTCTTTAGAGTACCTGTACGCCCAATGTTTAATTTATTGAAAATGTGCAAGGTCCTTTTTACAAATCAGGCCGGCTGAAAAAAAGTCACAACAAAAGTATTATTTTTTTTCTTATATGTTGAGTCACACGTTATTATATAACATCTAGATAACATACATTTTTTTTAATCTATGTTTTATTTATCTATATTTCTTGTATACATATATGTATTTCAATTATTTTTATTTATAAAGATTTATTCACAAACTGAACAGTTTACAAGAGAAAAACATAGATGTTTTCCCAGTATGCATTTAAAAAAAAGGGTTAAAGAATATTACAGAAGTAATTTGTATAAATAGATAAATTAATGGGCCTATTGTAATTTATATGTTCAACAAATTTGTTCCGAGCAAGTTTATATAGTCAAACATTTCTTAACTAGGTTTAAAAGTAGGTTCAGAGTCAACACCGATATGTAGCTCACATGTAGAGATAATCTGCATATTCTGTAACTTTGTAATTACATTTCATTACTTGTACTGATTCTTATGCACAATTTTGCTGGTTGCAACTAGAATCGCAACAGATGCTGCCCTAACAGTTTAGCTGAACTCGATGCAGTGCTCTGTGCTGCATAATTTAATACCACACGGCTGTTAGTATCAAGAATACACTTTTCAAAGTGGAGATTATCAGGACAAGTCATGTACAGACACTGAACACCAAAGTACTGGAATTCTGTGTAGATCTTGTGGTGTATAAAGTGTTAGGGGAGAACATGCTATAATACATCATGTTACTCAATATAAGTACAAAATAAGCCAAGCAAAGTATTTACACAGCTTTATTTAGATTATATCTTTATCTGACTGTAAAATTTTATTTACAAATATAAATAGAATTGCACATCTTTTGTACCACTTTACTTTCCTTGAATGGACACTAACTTTTCAAACAACTTATGCTAATCTAATAGTATACCTGATCTATATAAACTTTGTAATTTACTTACTGTTAAAATGCTGTTTTATCCATGCAAATTTTGTGTGAAATTTTAGACACTAGGTGTCTCCCTTCCTTTAATCTGCTGTTTACGCCCTGTTGTCAAGCAAAATCCATCCGTAGTTACAGAGCAGAGGAGACTGCAGGATGTAGGGATGTGTCACTTTCCTGTCTGACCATAGAAGACTATGGAGAGGGTAGGGGGGAGCAGGAGGAGGGAGCAAGAGCAGAGTGAGTGAGAGAGAGAGGGACATAGACAAGCTGCCCATTAAAATCCATTCAAAATGTTATCATTACATTCTAAAGAGTGGCAGTATATAACTATATAGCTAGAGGTAGAACAGACTTTTTAAAGAGGTTCTACAGTTTTTATAAAATAAAGCTGATAATATAGGAAATGAGTCATATAAACCTTATTTCTTTTGAAATATCTGTGATGATTGTAGTCAGCAACGTAAGCAATATATATGTTTGAATTCTGGTTGTCATGGCTGTGTCCATGGACATGTATTCCTACATGTAAATGCATTTTCTCCTCTAGACTACACTGGATAACCCAATATACTGTATACATTTTCTGTTTATATGTGGGAAGTTTAGTAAGCACCTATATAATTTTATACAAAAAAGCAACAAAATTGTAGAAGAAAAATATACATGTCCATGGATGTAACCATGGCAATCAGAATTACATCTCTTTTTTACACTCATTTTTTGTTTTTTTTCACTCAGAGCACAATTGAAACTAGTTTCACCAAGACAGTTTTTGTTTTGTAAACAGATATAATTATTAAGACAAGGGTTTCTATGCGATTAAGAAAAGACATGGCTTCTTTCTTCCAGATACAGTGCTAATTTTGTCAATGGACTGTGCGTGGTGCTGTAGCTCTGCCACCTTCACTTTACTTTGAGGCCTCATGCACACAGCAATGCCATGCACACAGGTCCTGTACGGTTACACACAGAGTCCCTACGGCTCTGTAATGTAGAGTGGTGGGCACTCACTCAGTGTGCTACTGCATAATGCCATCCCTATGGCACTCTATTCTCCTCTAAAAGTAATACTTCTAGTGTGCCATACCTCCGTAATACAGCACGTGATAGAACATGTTTTCCTTATGATTTCTGAGGCATACGGAAGTACAGCATAGGGCCATAAATTTCCTTGGGTGTCATATTAGAGATCCATACAACATGGATCCGTCATATTGACCTAAGGTGAACATATGCTTTGAAGGGAACCTGTCACGTTGAACATGCTATTCTATCTGCAGGCATCGTGTTATAGAGAAGGAGGAGCTGAGCAGATTGATGTATAATTTTGTGCAAAAATATTCAGTATAAGTATAACCTATAATTTAATCATTTGATGGCCTGCTAACCATGGGCTAAAGAGTCCAATGGGCGGTATCAATCATTGATTGACAGCATACAGAAATAGCTGCTAATCATTGATTAGGACCACCTATTGGACTCTTAAACCAAGAGTTAACTTGCAATTTATTTTAATTCCTGCTATTCTGCATCTTTTTGCACACAACTTTATATCAACCTGCTCTATAACATGCTGCCTGCAGATTGGACTGCGTATTTGACGTGACAGGTTCCCTTTTATGCAGCAAGCTATTCATAAACTGAAGGATTTAAGATTATTTAATCATCATTTTTACTTATGCTCATTTCAGATCTATAGCCCTGCTGTAAAAATGATTTGTATTTCAAAAAGTACCATGGGAACAGACGCTCTTTATGCACTCAAAGATGACAAATGCATTTAGTTGTACAGAAAGAAATACCCTACATCATTGGTTTGTGCTTAACCCCAACTGTTCAAGGTTGCAAGTTTGAGAGCAGGCTTTGTGATTCGTTTTCTGGCCTACCACAACTGTCGGGAATGTTGGTTAAGGAATGACAACACAGTTCTGCTTCTAAAAGATATCAAAATATTTTTGGCATTTACGGTAGTTTCTCTTAAAGGCTTTGCTTGTCAGAATGACATTCAGTGCATATGCTGATTTCTACTTCACTTGCATCTGCTAGCCTTTTACCTACATCTATTATTTCTTCTATAATAGTGCGCTATAGCTTCATTGCAAAGTCTAAATAAACAATTATTTTTCTGCACATGATAGGGTTACATAAAGAAAGATTTCACTGTACTTTTTTGTTATGTAAAAGTTATACTATAGTTTAGGGGCATATCAAGAGAAGTGGGAGTTGTGCGTAGCAGCTTTATATCATACGATAATGCAAAAATGGCTTTCATTTTTCATACCTTTTGCCGCAACGCATTTAATATTCATTGCATTGAAAATATTTGTTATCACTCCGCTGCTCATAATATTGTATTTACGGTATAATATGTTGTGAAACCATATGTTCTAAGTTATGGTTAAAATCCTCTGTATCGTCACTATAAGTATCCTTCAGGATCTCGTCTTTGGTTTTGGGCAATCTTCAATCATCAAGGACATGTGACAGCGAATAATTGATTTGTTTCGCAATAATGCTGCTTTTGCACTGTGTGATCAGATAGTAATTACAGACCTGGTAGGGTATAAATTGTCGTAACTCGTAATGGATGGGTAACACTGCGGCTGTTCTAACTGCACGCATGTTTATATCTGAGGCAACCATTCCCCCTTATGATGCTGGTTTATTTTTTTCCTCAAAGCCGTACTAGATGAATTTTCTCCACTAGAACAGGCCGGGATCTGAAGCAGCATTAGAGAGCCATATGCTGTTGTTTGAGAAGTAAATGAATGCCATAAATTATCTGTTTAATAATTTATAGCGAATGTTGCCAGCTTGCTATGGTTATAACCCCACTCTAGAAGTTTTTGCATGCTGGGAAGAAGAGTGTATAATCTCTCCAACACAGTTTCTGGCATTTAAAAAAACAACAACAATGTATTGTTATTATCGTTATTACTATGATTACTACTACTACTACTATTATTTTTACTTTCATGGTCTCTTTTTGGCTTTTTCGCAGCACTTTCATGTTTGTTGTGCTCTGACATTTGCTAAAAGTGGTGCTCCATCCATAGTGCTGTTTGATTTTTGCCGTTTCTAGACTCACAATGTGTATGTATATATATATATATATATATATATATATATATATATATATATACATATACACTCGTCCTTTTCAATGAATTAGAATATCATCAAAAAGTAAATTTATTTCAGTAATTCAATGCAAAAAGTGAAACTCATATATTATATAGGCAAAAAACTTTCTACTATTCTCATGTATTATATGGATTCATTACACACAAAGTGATCTATTCCCAGCATTTTTTTCTTTTAATGTTGATGATTATGGTAAAAGTTAATGAAAACCCAAAATGTAGTGTCTCAGAAAATAAGTTTTGAAATTGGGCTTATATGATATTCTAATTTTCTGAGACACTAAATTTTGGGTTTTCATTAACGGTTAGCCATAATCATCAACATTAAAAGAAGAAAATGCTGGAAATAGATCACTCTCTGTGGGTAATGAATCTATAGAATATATGAGAGAATTAGAAAGTGTTTTGCCTATATAATATATGAGTTTCACTTCTTGAATTGAATTACTGAAATAAATTAAGTTTTTGATGATATTCTAATTCATTGAGAAGGAATAATATATCTTATGTATCTTATATGTTACGAAAAAGAACAACACAGAAACAGCTGCTGTTCCTCCATCAAAGTCAGATGATGTTTGCAACCTGCATTCTAAGGACGCCAGAATGATGTGACATACCCTAATGACTTGACTTTTCTCCTCTCCTCTACTTCTCTTTGATAGTAAATGGGCATTTCTTCGTGCTTTAGATGTTATAAGACAAGTCCTCAGGGTGATGTGACATGAGATACAAAACTCCAAAGCTTTGTATCAAAAGACATACAGCCTATGTGCGACTCACAAAGATGTCTGCATTGATTGTAATGGACAGGAAGGTGTCAAAATAAAGAGCTGCATTTCTCTCAGATAAAAAAAAAAATGGTTGGTTTATGGCTTTTGTGATATTACACTAAGGACGCATACGGTCTCTGTTAGATCCAGATATGTTTTGTCAAATACAGGAGAGGATCCCATAATCAGGGGCCATAGTGGGCAGAATAGATCCATAATGGACAGAAAGATATGTCCACATTTGCAACCAATCATATGTATTGCTCCAATGCATCTAAAATAAAAACAAACAAAGCAACCTTACAATAGTCTTGATTACATGTATATCCTCTATTTTATGTATACAGCTTCACTGCAGACCTATGTGTCTCTTTGGTAACAGACTACAAGCAAACTCTGTGTGTAGTCTGATCCTCCAGTCATATTTAATTGAATCTGTTTCTTTCTTCTTGGTAGCATGCATTTAGTAGTTTAGGAAGAGGCAGGGGGACTGATGGAAAGGGAGAATAACTGCAGAAAGAGAAGAAGAGCTGTAGAAATAAAACTATAGGGTATTTTTTTCAGAACTATTTGCAAAGTTGATTTATAGTCTAGATGCATTGTATTAATAAACAAAATGTTGTTTCAAAGGTGGACCTATCTTTTAAAGTAGTAGAGTGGCCTGATCATTTATTAATATGATATTTTCAAGTAAAGCTTTATTCAGATAAGTGTGTGTCAAATCAGCCGTGAAAAACGGCCGTTTTTCACGGCCGATTTGTACCTGTGACCTGAGATTTGCACTCAATAGACTTGAGTCTATTGAGGGAGCCATGAAAACCTACAAAAATAGGGCATGTCTTATTTTTTCCACGGGCCCTTCACACGGTCGATTGAAATGGCCGATTTATACATTCACATTGAGTGTGACGCCAGACAACAGTTTGATACTGCATGGGTAAGCCACTTTCATCTAGCTGCATGTGTATTCCGGATTAATGACTTATGCAAAATAGGTGCCCAATTGCACCAATAGTTATGTCATATACCATTTAACTGGGACTTTGCATAGTCTTTTTGATATGTATATACCTTCTGATGGTTTTCAGGTGCTAGTAACTTATCTATTTATTTATTTATTTATTTATTTATTTATTTATTTATGCACCCTTGTACCATCCATTTCATGCATATGCTACAATACTAGCCCCAATATATATGTGTCTGGCCTCCTTTTCTTCCACACTGTGGTAGTCATCCTTGTCTTTTAACATGTGAGCAATTATATTTATTTTTGTCTTGTTATGTGTCAATAAAAATAGAAACTAAAATTTTTCATCATAGTTCGGTTTTGACTCATTTTTTAGGTTGTTGTCAATTTATACATTCGTCTGAATGAATAAATAAAAAAGAGTAAAGACGTGTGAATTTTGTTTGAAATTGTACTTGTCAGTGTCCTTATTTATGCATGAAAGTGCATTTTCTTAAAAGTACCTACACTAAAATGTTAAATATTGTGTGAGAAATATAAGGCATTCTGCACACGGCCGTAGCTGTGTGCACAGTCCGTGATTACGGCACGGGCGGGCCAAGTAGTGTCATCCGCGAGGCCGTCCGCAATTACGGACTGTACACATACAAAATGTGCATTGATTTCAATGAGCCCGGACTCCTGGCAATGCACGGACCGTGAAAACCACGATCATGTGAGTTGGCCCATAGGAAAGCATGTGTTCTACACTATCCGCAATTCTACGGTCGTGTGCATGACGCCTTAGTAGTAGTGTTGTTATTCAGTGCATATCACTTTGGAGCATTGGTTCCAAATGTAACTAGAGTTACAAGAGATGGAACCCAGGTTTTCTCACCACCTTTTTTTCTCAACTCATTCAGGCAGAAGAAGTACCAGATAGCAACCATGGTCTGCCTTTTTAGCTCTGATCAGGCAGCCTTTTCTGTCTGGGTCAGTTGCAACTCTGTCCCGAAGTCAAAGGGACCTTTGGGTCCCCAGCACCACATCTGTGTGAGGTGACTCATGCAAAGATGCTGCACAAGCAGCATGAAGGCAGCAAATCTATTCAGAGAAACACCAGTCAAGTCCTCCTACAGTCTGCTGGCAGGCTGGTAAGTGCTTTCCCTTCCATTCTCATTCACATCTCTCTCCTGACCCCTCGTATAGGGTATGTTAATGTTTTTGAAAGCTCTACATATTTGGCGCAATTATGAAAATCATGGAAAAAGCACAACATTTGTGCTGCAATTTTGAAAATTGCAGCAAAAAACTGTACAAAACGTTAAAAATCAGTACTGTTAGTTTATTTTCACACTTTACTGTGAAATCACGTTTTACCGTAATTTGACCGCACTGCGTGACTATACCATAGGGCAAATCCAAACGTTGCAGATTTGTCTCAGATTTTTCTATGCAGATTACGCATTGAAAATCCACTACAAATTGCATTGCAATACATGTGAATGAGGTTTTTCAAAACCCCATGCACATGCAGCAGAAAAAATCCTGCATAGAATTTATGCTGCTGATTTTGAAATGCATTTACCTTTACAATGCATACAGAGTTTTTCTGAACCCACCTTAAAGGAATATTCCGGTAGCAAAGAGTTTTTACCAGTTTTCACGTATCCACTGGATAGGTGATAACTGGTGGATCGGTGAGGATCTGATTGATTGCCAGAATAGGGGGTCCCGTTTCCCTTGTTTGATTGGAGTGGTGGTCGAGCATGCATCCTGACACTTTATTCCCTTTCTATGGAACTGACGGAGATAGCCAAGTGCAGTGCTCTCTATAGTGGTCAGACCCCCATGAGCTACCATTTTTCACCTAACCAGTGGATAGGTGAAAACTGGTAAATAAAATTCTTCACAATGGGTATACCTCTCTAGGTGCTCCTTACTATTGTGGAAATGCTTTGATTGTCATAGTGAATTTAGTTAATTACAATGCATTAAATGAAATATGGGGATGAATTGGCAACACAATTTGCTATATTTATTCTATGTTTTAACCCGTTAGTTTGTGTATTTTGTTGTGAGCATGGCTAAATGTAAAGGTATGTAAGTGTGTATAATATGACGGAATTATTTACAAATAAAGGATGTGGCATCATTATCTGTGTATACAGTATGTGGTGGCATCACATGTATGTGCAGAATATTGTATCATTATTTACGTGTACAATATGAGGCAGCATTATCTGTATGTTTAGTAAATGTTGCTAATATTTGTGTATATAGTACAGTGCGATTATTTGTGTACATAATTAAATTCCATTATTTATACCCTCAGTATATGGCTGCATTATTTATGTCTGATATAACATTTTGTTTTTCTCATAGGTGGTAGGGGCGGGAGAGGGGCCCAAGCTGAACTTTTGCACCAGGGCCCATGAGCCTATAGCTACGATTCTAGTCTTAGTTCTCTCTTTTTCACACTTAGCCCTCCACTATAGTGAATAACTGTGTGAGAACTCTTCCCCTCTTCTCCCTTTAACTATGTAGAGACATGCTTGACTGAATGTGAAGAGTGAAACATGAACTTGTATCAGTTATTGACTAAATAGTCAATGCAAATGACAGTCAGTATAAAGCCATCAACCGTTGGAGTATGATGCTAATTTTATTGAACAAATCTCCTAATGATAAGTTTTTTTTAGAAGTAAAAAACTCAAAATGCAGTTTCAAATTATTATACACAACAGAGATCAAAACATTTTAAAGGTTGTAAAGAGAACGAAAATGGTAATTTGTTTAATTTGCAGCATCAGGAGGTCATATTTACAGAAATCAAAAGCTCTTTCAATAAAAAAAACTTAACAGGCCAAGTTACATGTTAACATAGGACCCCTTCTTTGATATCACCTTCACAATTCTTGCATCCATTGAATTTGTGAGTATTTGGACAGTTTCTGCTTGAATATCTTTGCAGGATGTCAGAATAGCCTCCCAGAGTTTCTGTTTTGATGTGAACTGCCTCTCACCCTCATAGATATTTTGCTTGAGGATGCTCCAAAGGTTCTCAATAGGGTTGAGGTCAGGGGACATGGGGGCCACACCATGAGTTTCTCTCCATTTATGCCCATAGCAGCCAATGACACAGAGGTATTCTTTGCAGCATGAGATGGTGCGTTGTCATGCATGAAGATAATTTTGCTACGGAAGGCACGGTTCTTCTTTTTGTACCACGGAAGAAAGTGGTCAGTCATAAACTCTACGTACTTTGCAGAGGTCATTTTCACACCGTCAGGGACCCTAAAGGGGCCTACCAGCTCTCTCCCCATGATTCCAGCCCAAAACATGACTCCGCCACCTCCTTGCTGACGTGGCAGCCTTGTTGGGACATGGTGGCCATTCACCAACCATGCACTACTCCATCCATCTGGACCATCCAGGGTTGCACGGCACTCATCAGTAAACAACACGGTTTGAATATTAGTCTTCATGTATTTCTGAGCCCACCGCAACCGTTTCTGCTTGTGAGCATTGTTTAGGGGTGGCCGAATAATAGCTTTATGCACACTAGAAAAACCTCTGGAGGATCCTACACCTTGAGGTTCACGGAACTCCAGAGGCACCAGCGGCTTCAAATACCTGTTTGCTGCTTTGCAATGGCATTTTAGCAGCTGCTCTCTCAATCCTATTTATTTGTCTGGCAGAAACCTTCCTCATTATGCCTTTATCCGAACGAATCCGTCTGTGCTCTGAATCAGCCCCAAATCTTTTCACAGTACGATGATCACGCTTAATTTTTCTTGAAATATCCAATGTTTTCATGCCTTGTCCAAGGTATTGCACTATTTCACGCTTTTCGGCAGCAGAGAGATCCCTTTTCTTTCCCATATTGCTTGAAACCTAGTTTTTCTTTGATTGGGCACACCTGGCAAACTAATTATCACAGGTGTCTGAGATTGATTACAATGATCCAATGAGCACTAAGACACAATACCATCCATGAGTTTAATTGAAAAACGAATAATTAAATGGTTATGACACTTAAATCAAATGTGCATAATAATTTGGAACACGTATATACAGGGGGAGCTATATGTGAGGCACTATCTACAGTGGTGGGCTATATGTGGAGCACTATCTATAGGGGAAGCTATATGTAGGGCAGCACGGTTGCTGAGTAGTTAGCACTATTGCCTTGCAGCTCTGGAGTCCATATGTGGGCAGTATCTACAGGGGATATATGTGGGACACTATCTACAGGGGCTTCTATGTAGGGCACTATCTATTGACAGGGGGCTATGGGGGAACTATCTACTGGGGGCATGGTGTGGATGTGGGACACATTGTATAGTACTATTATAATCAGGAACAGTGTATGGCGCTATTATAGTTAGAGGTGCACTGTATGGCGCTATTATATTTAGAGGTGTTGAGAATTTTATCTTCGTTTATAGGTGCAGAAATGTTTTAAAAGTGAGAAGCTGAAGACATCTGAGTGGAAAACTGAAGAAATGAGTCGTGGCCCGGAGAAGTCATCATAGAGGTCTGGACTGGATAGAGAAGAAAAGAGAAAAAGAACTAGAATCTGAGACGTCACCAAATGTAAATGTTTATTCTGCCTCTAATCAGCATCTCCCATCATATCCTTACCATTGTTTGGGCCCTGCTGGGAGCTGTAGTTTTACGCCGTACAAACCTATACGGCAGAGGTTGCACTAAATTGAGCTGTATTTCTGGTGTTGTATATATGTACTGAGCTTTGTTCTGGGGCTGTATATATGTACTGAGCTTTGTTCTGGTGCTGTATATATGTACTGATCTTAGTTCTGGGGCAATATTTATGTATTGAGCTTTGTTCTGGTGCTGTATATATGTACTGAGCTTGGTTCTGGTGCTGTAATTATGTACATACAGTGGCGTAACTATAGGGGTCACAGCGGCCCCCCACACCACATCAATAAAAAGTTACTATAGTTTCTGGGGCCTATGTAATAAACTACACGGCCCCTGTTACTATAGTAACTGACAGTACTTACCCTCCCTTTCCGGAGCGCAACGGAGGTTCTGACATCACAGCGCTGTGCGTAACGCATGACGTCACGAGGCTATGCGCTGTGCACAACATCCCAACACTTGATTTTCTCTGCTGTTGCTTGGGTGTAAAACCCGGAATAGGGCCTGGTTTGCTGGAGTGTGAATATTCCTATCCTGTAGAGACTGATGTAATACTCACTCATTCCATGGGGATGGGGGAAGCACAGGAGTTAGACTATAAGTCGTGTTCAGTGGATGCTACTATAGTGTATGCTTCTGTCACTGATATTACATGTGATGTAAAACAGGTCACTAATGGCTCAAGTGTGCCCCTAGAGGTTATGGTTCACAATAACATGACTGTTGCGTGTGATGTGTGCATTGTTCCTAATGGCAACCAGCTGTCTGCTACTGCGATGGATGACAGTGGGCTTACTGCTGCTATGTGTGAGCGGAGTGGTGATAAACTCTACAGGTCTGAGAATGTGGTTGGGGTCACATCAGAGTCAGCGGAATTCAGCAGCAGTGATTCACCTTTTTATTTGAGCGACCACACCAGTGTGAATGTAGCCCTAAGTGACGCACATGAGTTCCTGAACAGTGGAGTCAGTGAGGTGTGTGCGCTGGTGGCTGTGGCTTCGGTCAGTAATGAACCGCCCAGTAGTGAACCAGAGGTACGTGAAAACATTTCTGTAGAGGTTGGGGCTGTCAATGGTACCAATAAGGACACTACTGCCATGTATAGTGTGAGAAGGGTTACTGCTTCACCCTTAGAAGTTCTGCCCCCTGCAGGTCTTTCACATGTAGATGTTGAGACCTATGTAGCTCCCACACTTTCCCAGGAGGTAAGGGGAGCAGTAGAGGTGGTCTTCCAGGCTTGTTCAATGGATACTGTTACAGAGTGTACTTTAGCCATTGAAGTTGCATGTGACACAAGACAGGTTGCTAAGGGAAACAAGTGGTGCTATACCACTAAGCAGGATGCGTGCCCTAACACTGCTGCAGAGACGACCCCTATCGGGTCTGATAGAAGTAATCCAGAGAGGTCGTGTCAGTGCGGTGAAAAATTGTCTCTGGACGGACAGTCTGAGTATTTAAATGCTGAGACGAAAAACTCCAAGATGGAGGGGAGTATAGCGTCTGAAAGTGGTTTGGTAGATGGTACGTTGTATACCACAACTCACGAGATGAGTGTTACTGAACACTATGAGCCAGTGTCTAAACAAAGGGGTGACACACAAAGCCACTTCATGGATGCGGAAAGGTCCCTGAATGTAGGGCACAACACATGTAAATACGGCTGTGATCAGCAAAAGCTAGTAGTGCCTACAAGGAATGAGGATGCTAGGCATGCCAACATAGAAGAGTTGCTGGAGCACCTATCTAATACACCCACGGGTGATTATCAAATGTTTGTTACTGTAGGGGTGACCCTAAGTGTGATTATGTCCCAACGTAGGAGCTTCAACCCTGGAGGAGGGTTGTAATGTGATCAGTCCTACGGCCTTTATCAAGGGAGGGGGTATGTAGTAGTGCAGCTACTGTACAGTGCAGAAACTGTCCAGTTTCAAGAAACCAGGGAACATGTACAGCAGAGAGGGTTTTCTCTGCTGTTGCTCGGGTGTAAGACCCGGAATAGGGCCTGGTTTGCTGGAGTGTGAAGAAGTAGGGCGGCTTCCACTCCATACAGACAGTCCATCTCTTGGGCTGTCTGATGAGCCTAGTTAGGCTTCACCTGAGACGGCTCTTTAATTCAGGTGTGTGCATTTCACACAGGGCTCTCAGTCTGTGGAAGACAGGCATGCTAGCCTGTGAGAGTCACCACCGTGTAAGGTAAAGCTGTGAAGGTTTTGAGGTATTAGGCACAAGCCTCAGTGTCTCGTACTGAGGGACACTGAATGTGTTAGTTAGAGGCTGGACGGCCTAGGGTTTATTTTGTATGTTTTTGTTGTAACAGTGCTTGCTGTGGTGAATACAATAAAGCTAGCTGCGGTAGGTTTAAACTTTTATTCCATGAGTTGGAGTGAACTTTCTATGTGTGCCAACCATCTCACCTGGGAGATGGCGATCCTGTGAGCTAAGTGGTCCCCAAGTTGTCATAATATACATACACGCACGCTTTTTTTTTTTGGGGGGGGGCACATATGTATTGGGGCTATTCCCCCTGATGTTTTAAGTCCTCAGTAATGCCCCTGGCTGCTAGTGCTACATTGTTGGATCACTTAGGAGACCCAGTGATGCAGCTGAAAGCTGCTTGCCATTGACCATGAAAAGTTTTGGGGGGGCAAGAAAAACCTTTGCATCGGGGCCCATGAACCTTTGGCTACGCCCTGTGTACATAGCTTTGTTCTGGTGCTGTATATATGTGCTGAGCTTTGTTCTGGTGCTGTATATATTTAATGAGCTTGGTTCTGGTGCTGTATATACGTACTGGTCTTGGTTCTGGGGCTGTATTTATGTATTGAGCTTAGTTCTGGTGCTGTATATATTTCAGATCTTGGTTCTGGTGTTGTATTTATGTACTGAGGTTTGTTCTGCTGCTGTATAAAGGTATTGAGCTTGGCTCTGGAGCTGTAATTATATAGGATATATTTATAATAACAAAATTGCAGGGCAAATGGAATTGTTTTAAATTCATTGTATATTTAATGGGAACCTGTCAGGTAGTTTTAACCCCTTGAACCGCCACCATGCGGTAATACATGATCTGACAATATTTTTAAATGTATGTTTTTTTTCAGATGCAGCAATATCTATAAAATCAACTTTTTAAACGGCGCATACTATATGCTAAATACTCATTAAAGGGTAATGGGGCGGTGTCGCTATCCTGAAGAGTAACATTGTCCACCTTTCCATATTTGATTGACATCCCCCTGGCTGATACAGCTTTCTCAGATGCGCCATTGCCTTGTGCTACTTGGGCACGCACAGTGCAACGTGGTGTACTCTGCCCGGCTTCATCGCTGCACTGGGCATGCCTGGGGAGTTCAAGGCAACAACACATCTGCAAGAGTTTGAGGAGGCTCGTAGTGATATAGAACAGCCAGGGGGATGTCAATCAAAATTTTCGACCTCAGGCAGCAGAAAAGCTAGAATCAGCGCTGAGGCTGCAGGCCACTTTAGGCCTGTAGCCTATAAGGTGCTGGAAAGACTCTCTGCGCAGGCCGGCGTGATGACGTCACTGCATCACGCTGGTCTGCGCATGTGTCCCGACCGGAGCCTGTGCAGCGCTATACACAATGGGGAGCTGTGTGGCACTATACACAAGGGGGAGCTGAGTGGCACTATATACATGGGGCTGTGTGGCACTACTAAGGGGGGGCTGTGTGGCACTTCTAAGGGGGGTTGTGTGGCACTACCTACTAGGGGGGCTGTATGTTACTATTTACAAGGGGGAGGGATGTGGTGCTATCTACAGGGGTCTGTGTGTGGCGCAAACTACAGGGGTCTGTGTGTGGCACTATCTACTAAGGGGGGCTGTGTGGCACTATCTACTAAGGGGATGTGTGGCACTATATACATGGAAGGAGGGCTGTGTGGCACCTTATACAGCGGGAGCAGTATGGCGCTATATACAGGAGGCTTTATGGCGATATCTACAGGGGGCTGTATGACACTATCTATAAGGGGGAGGTGGGGGGTGCTCTCTACAAGTGGGGTGTGACATGGTCTACAGGGGGGGCTGTATAGCACTGTCTACAGGGGGGCTGTATGACACAATCTACATGGGGCACTACCTTTAAGGGGGTGCTGCGCGTGACACCTGGGGGCGGGGGCCCAGTTAAAAGTTTACTATGGGGCCCAGTTTTTCCTAGTTACGCCCCTGCCTATGAGGTTACAAAGGTTTGTGTTTTGTTGGAAAACATGGAATACTGGGAGGTATATTTCAATGGTAACATCAATGTAGGTTAGGGCCTGTTCACATCAGCGTTGGCTTTCCGTTCCGGGGTTCCGTCAGAGGTTTCCGTCGGGTGAACCCCGCAACGGAAAGTCAAACTGAAACCACAGCTTTTGACTAAGTAAATAAACGTCAGCTAAAATGCATGTAAAAAAAAGAAAAACAAAAAAAAGCGAAAACGCTTGAAAAGTAGGGAGGCCTAAATATAACCCATCCAGCGAGAGGACACTGCCAGTTTAATGCATGTTTCCAGCAATATGAATAAAACTGTTGCATTTATTTGTTTAAAATTCTTTAGCTTATGTTTATTCATTCAGTTATGTCTCAGACTGGCAGCTATATTGATTTCTACTAAAAACCAAATAGTTGAGAAACAACTTAGGGCCTGTTCACATCAGCGTTGGCTTTCCGTTCCGGGGTTCTGTCGGAGGTTTCCGTCCGGTGCACCCCGCAACGGAAAGTCACACTGAAACCACAGCTTTCGTTTCAGTCACCATTGATATCAATGGTGACGGAAACATTGCTAATGGTTTCCGTTCGTCACTATTCCGGCAGGTTTCCGTTTTAATGACTGAATCAATAGCGGAGTCGACTGCGCTATTGATTCCGTCAGAAAATGTTTCCGTCACCATTGATATCAATGGTGACTGAAACGAAAGCTGTGGTTTCAGTGTGACTTTCCGTTGCGGATATCAAATTCCCAGCCGGTACGTTACTCAAGTTGTGGCTATGGCTTGGCAAGGTATGAACTGTTAATAATATTAATATTAATTATTATTCTGATTATTATTAGTAATTTTTAAGCTGAATAAAACAAAACCTGAAATAAATTAAATATAATCTATGCAATTTAAACATTATTTCTTTGATTTTTAAATTCAGAGTAGTATACGGTATATAGGAAAACATTATATAGGCTCCCCTATCAACTTTTAAAAAGGGAATACATCAGAAATAAAAAAAGGCTTATATAATTTTTATATCATTAAGTTTGAGATTTGATTCTTTGTAATTATAACAATGCCAATTTGCAAAGGCAAAGTTTTTTTTACAGTGGAACCTTTTATAGTACTATAGGAATAAAGAACACAATTATATTTAGAGCTGATTCACATGTCCATATTACACTCCATACAACCTCCGAGTTGTAAGAAACCATCATACAGCACCCATAGAAATCTATGGGGGTATACTTTACCTCTCTATGTATCAAGCACAGTTTTATAAGGATTTTTGTTCTGTCAGTCCATGTGAATTTGGCAGAACAGAAATCATAGCACACTCCATTGGATGCTGTAATACAGAGGTTTTTCCCTAGAATCATTGAGTAATATGATACTATATGGCGGCACACAGAATGCCTATTGCTTCATAGTATGGTGCAGGGGCGTTGCTAGGTTTCTTAAAAGATCAAGGGCACATATTCATACCCCCCAAGAAATACATACATTTTTACATACATATCGGAGATAGCATATCTATTAGACTAAGGCTCCTATAGCTACGATGCTGGATATAATGGGATGCATTGTCTCAACAGACAGTATCACACATGATAGGCTTAGATACATGGCCCCAGCAGACAGTTTCACACATGATAGGCTTAGATACATGGCCCAGCAGACAGTTTCACACATGATAGGCTTAGATACATGGCTCCAGCATACAGTTTCACACATGATAGGCTTAGATACAGGGCACCAGCAGACTGTATCACACATGATAGGTTTAGATACAGGGCATCAGCATACAGTATCGCACATGATAGGCTTAGATACAGGGCCCAGATGACAGTATTACAAATGATAGACTTAGATTCAGACGAGCGTGAATCTCGTTCGTGTGTTGTACGTTGAAATAACGCTCGGCACACGGCCCCGTTGATTTCAATAGGGCTACTCGAACTTGCGTGAGTTTTCACACAGCGAGTGTCCGTTGCGTGAAACTCACTGTGTGTCCTATATTGGTGTATTACCCGCACTTAGCCTCCCATTGAAGTCAATGGGTGCATGAAAACCACGAACAGCACACGGACAACATCAGTGTGCTGTCCGTGTTTCACGCCTCAATTACACTGAAAAAAAAAAGTGCTTGCGAGTGCGTGAAAAATATATGGCACACGCGAAGCACACTGATGCAAAACGCAATGCACACAACCAGATTTACGCATGTTTTTTACGCACGTAAATCTGTCACGCTCGTGTGAATGTAGTCATAGATACAGGGTCCCAGCAGTAAGTATCCTTGTACTAACCCTCAGGGGCAAATTTTGCATTTCTGGTGCCCCAAGCAAAGTTATGTCTGGGGGCTCTAATCAAAGACACTTGTAGAGCTTTCCCCACACAATGCCATACACCCCCTTGTAGACAGTGCCATGCAGTCCCCTATAGGTAGTCCCACATACCCACCTTGTCTCAGCAAACAGTATCACACATGATAAGATTAGATACATGGCCCCAGCAGACAGTATTACACATGACCGGATTAGATGTAGGTCCCAGCTCACTGCCTTTGCGAGCCGCACCAGACCCAGGAAAGGTAATAATAATGATTGTTTTGCTTTTTTATATGTTACAAATTTTTTTTTGTTTTGTGTATTTGTAGTTTTTTACAGGTTCGGTTGTTTGACTACGTCGGATTCGAGGACTACTTCTATTACGGCTTTTTTATTCTCAATAAAATTGTTAATGATCGTTGTGTTTTTTTATTTTATTTCAATAAAATATTTTTTCCATGTCCTTGTATTTTTTTCAACTTTATTACTGTCACCTTAGTAATGGCCGCTGGCTGATTGACAACGTCCATTACTAAGCCAAGGCTTAGTGTTAGCCGGTGAAAAGGCTAACACTAACCCCCATTATTACCAAATTATTACCCCAGTACCCACCACCACCAGGGCTACCGAGAAGAGTTGGGTACGATTCAGTACCCGACCATCTGTAGTGCAGGTCAGGCACTGGGGCGGCTGTAGGCATGTATTATTAGGCTGGGAAAGACCAAAAACAGTGGCCCTTCCCATCCTGGTAATGCTAGCCTGCTGCTGGTATGCTGTATCTGGCTAGTTATGAAAAATGGGGGGGGAAGGACTTCACAACGTTTGTTCCATTCACGTGGGATCTCCCCCATTTTTGAAAACCAGCCAGATACAACATAGCAGCAGGCTAGCATTACCAGGGTGGGAAGCGCCACTGTTTCTGGCCTTTTCCAGCCTGATAATACCAGCCTGCGGCCGCCCCAGTGCAAAGCCATCGCTACAGATGGTCGAGCACTGGATCGTACCCAGCTCTTCCCGGTACCCCTGGTGGTGGTGGTGGGTACTGGGGTAATAATGTGGGTTAGTGTTAAACATTTTATTGAAAATTTAAAAAAGCTGTCATCGAAGTAGTCCTCGAATCCGAAGTAGTCTAACAACCGAACCTGTAAAAGAACACAAACACAAAAAAAAACATTAGTAACACATGTGGTAGGCTGAGATACAGGGCCCATGTGTGATACTGTATTTTAGACCATGTATCTAAGCCTACCACAAGGCAGGCTTAGATACAGGACCCCAGCAGACAGTAATCTTATACTGTAAGATTACTGTCTGCTGGGGCCCCGTATCTAAGCCTGCCTTGTGGTAAGCTTGGATACATGGTCCAACAGACAGCATCACACATGGGCTTAGATACGGGACCCATGTGTGATGCTGTCTGTTGGACCCTGTATTTAAGCCTACTCCATGTAAGGCTTAGAAACAGGGTCCCCAGCAGACAGTAATCTTATACAGTATAAGATTACTGTCTGCTGGGGTCCTGTATCTAAGCCTGCCTTGTGGAAGACTTAGATACATGGTCCAACAGACCGTATCACACATGGGCCCTGTATCTAAGCCCATGTGTGATGCTGTCTGTCGGACCCTGTATCTAAGGTTACCACAAGGCAGGCTTAGATGCAGGACCCCAGCAGGTAGTAATGATGTTATACTTACCCAGCTCTTCGGTGCAGGGGATGTAGTATTGTTATAGTAAAGTAGTATTGTTATAGTAAAGTAGTATTGTTATTATCGTAATGTATTGTTACAGTGTATGTAGTAGTATTATTATAGTAATATATTGTTATAGTAATGTAGTAGTATTATTATAGTAATGTAGTATTGTTATAGTAATGTAGTTGTCACGTTGGGTGTGTGGACCCACTGGGCCGTACCGCCTTAATGGTATAGCAGCTGCCCAGGGTACAAGTCAAAGTCAATAGTTTGGATAGGTGTACCTGTGGTACCTATGACAGTAGCGAAGACAGGCTCGAATGGGACCTTGGCAGCAGGCAGACACCAGGCGTGGTGTAACCAGGAAGACGTAGTACACAGCACGACTCGACTCCAACTCTAAATGACACTTGATTCTTTATAGCACGGGACACAGGATACAGGTAGCAGGAACGGGAACACTGGAAACTAGGAAACACTAAGGGACCATTTGCAGAGACGAACATAGGTAAACGACAACAACACTCAGACAATGCAGGAAGGTTCAGGGCCCTTCTTAATGTCCAGGATGCTCATGGGCTAATTTGTTTCTTTGATTCAGGTGCGCGCGCTGGCGCTTTAAGAAAGGGCACGAGCATGCACGTGAACCCTACGGGACACAGCAGAATGAAGAGGAAGTGAGCACTGGAGTCTCCTGAGGAGGAGATGCGGGCCAGCGCTCGCTGATCCATGGCTGCGGCCATCAGGAGGCGAGTAAACCTGATGGCCCGCGGCCATGGGTATTACAGTAGTATTATTATAGTAATGTAGTATTATAGTAATGTAGTACCGTGTTTCCCCGAAAGTAAGACAGTGTCTTACTTTCTTTTTATCCCCAAAAGCCCCACTATGTCTTACTTTCGGGGTATGTCTTATATTGGAAAAAAATTGTCGAATTATTATTATTTTTTTTTTTCACAAACTTTATTTAACTGTTTTACATTTTTTTTTTTAGTCCCACCAGGGGACTTCACTATGCGATGTGCCGATCGCATATATAATGCTTTGGTATACTTAGTATACCGAAGCATTATTGCCTGTCAGTGTAAAACTGACAGGCAACCTATTAGGTCATGCCTCCGGCATCGCCTAACAGGCAGATGCTGAAGGCAGACCTGGGGGTCTTTGTTAGACCCCCGGCTGTCATGGAAACCCGACGGCGACCCGCGATTTGTTTGCGGGGGCGCCGATCGGGTGACAGAGGGAGCTCCCTCCCTCTGTCAAACACATTAAATGCCGCTGTCACTATTGACAGCGGCATTTAATGGGTTAAACTGCCGGAATCGGCGCGCGCTTCGATTCCGGCAGTTGCAGCAGGAGCCAGGCTGTGTATAACAGCCGTGCTCCTGCCGCTGATCGCGTGGGTACAGTCTCAGTACCCACGCCATCACAGGACGGATATATCCGTCCTCCTGCGCGAACTAGCAGCTGCTGAGGACGGATATATCCGGCGCGGTGACGTATGGAGAGGGGGGCGGCGCGGAAGTGGGCAGGAGGCGGCAATACCCCCGTGTTTCCCCGAAAGTAAGACATATGTCTTACTTTCGGGGTACGGCTTATATTAGCCGACCCCCCTGAAACCCCCGATACGTCTTACAATCGGGGGTGTCTTACTATCGGGGAAACACGGTATTATTATAGCAATGTAGTATTATTGTTATAGTAATGTAGTATTGTTATAGTAGTTCAAATAACTATTTGATTAACAAAAATTATGTATTGTATCATATTTGAAAATAAAGCGGCCTGTCAATTTCACATTTTTTCCTATGTGCGGCCCATTTACCGGCCGAATTTGAGACCCCTGCTGTAAACGTAGTCGATGATGCGCCATGCCTCTTCTCAGCTGGAAATGCTGGCTGAGCAAAGACAAAAAGCATAGTCTCTCTAAGTACACGCCCCCTCCTCCTCCAATCTTGACGTCCACGCCCCTCCTTCTTCTTTTCTCGTGGAGTTCCCTCTATGCTTGGCCACTGTGTCTCTCCTCATGCACACCCTGTCCTCTTCTCTCGTCGCCCACGCTGGGTTCCATAAATACATGGATGATGGGGGTTATATTAATACAGGGATAATGGGGTTATATAAATACAGGGATGATGGGGTTATATACAGGAATGATGAAGGTCATCATTTCTGTATGTAACCCCCATCATCCCTGTGTATAACCCTCATTATCCCTGTGTATAACCCCATCATCCTTGTGTATAACCCCCATCATCCCTGTGTATTAAACCCGTCATTCCTGTATATAACCCCATCATCCCTAAATATAACTCCCATCATCCCTGTATATAACCGCCTTCATCCCTGTGTATAACCCCCATCATCCCTGTATATTAGTCCCAACATCCCTGTATATAACCCCATCTTCCCTGGGTATTATCCCCATCATTTCTGCATATAACCCTATCATCCCTGAATATAACCCCCATCATCCCTGTATATAACCCCCATTATCCCTGTACATAACCCCCATCATCCTTGTATATCACTCCCATCATCCCTGTGTGTTTATTAGTGTGTGTGTGTGCGTGCGTGCGTGCGTGCGTGCAGGGCCGCCATCAGGGGGGTATTAGGGGTAGTGGTGTGAGGGGCCCGGCCAAACCTAATTGAAAGGGGGGCCCGGCCACTGCTGCGACTTGTCTTTGGTAGAAAAAAACGGGCCCCTGCAAAGGGGCGCGTTTTTTTCACCAAATGAATGTCGTGAGCTGCGGGCCCCCCCTCTCATGGGGGCCGTCAAACACCGCCGACCGATGACTCGCACCCGCAAACTCGCGACCGTCCGAGCACGCACCCGGCAAAAGCGCGCAACCGCGACAGCACGGGCGCTCGCAGAAGCAACAGCACGCACGCTCGCAGCCTCCACAGCACGCGCGCACCCGCGATCGGCCGCGCGCGCACTTGCGATCGGCCGCGCGCGCACTTGCGATCGGCCGCGCGCACACCCGCGAACGCAGCGCGCGCACCCGCGAACGAAGCGCGCGCACCCGCGGACACACATGGACCCAACTTACCTGGAGCCTGGCTGGAGGTGAAGGACTGGACGTCTGGACCGAAGACCTCGCCTGAAGGACCTCGCCTGAAGAGGACTGGAGTGGGAGCAGCTCTTCTGACACGGTGAGTAAAGTGTGTCAAAGTGCTGTTTATGTATGGCCCTGTTCACACAGAGTATTTTGCAGGCAGAAAAAAAATCTGCCTCAAAATTCCTTAAAGAATTTTGAGTCAGATTTTGACCTGCCCACACTATCTTGCCGCGTTTTTTTGCTGCGTTTTTTGCCCGCGGCGATTGAGGACAGCAGGCAAAAAACGCCGCGAAAAATGCATTTTCTGCCTCCCATTGATTTCGATGGGAGGTCAGAGGCGGAACCGCGGCAAGAAAGGACGTGCTGCTTTTTCTTTTTTCCGCGACTGGCTCCCATTGATTTCAGATTAAATCAATGGGAGGCAGTTTTGGAAGTTGTTTGGTGCTGATTCTGACGCAGTGTCCGAGTCAATATCAAGGCCCAAAAACTCTGTGAACTGGGCCTTATTGTTAGAGCTTATTCAGACGAACGTGTAATACATCCGTGCAACGCGCGTGATTTTCACGCGCCTCCCACGGACCTATGTTACTCTATGGGGCCGTGCCGACTGTCAGTGATTTTCACGCAGCGTGTGTCCGTGTGTCCGCTGCGTAAAACTCACGACATGTCCGATATTTGTGCATTGAAGTCAATGGGTGCGTGAAAATCCCGCCCAGCACTTCCGCAGCCGTATAAACTATGAATGAAAACAGAAAAGCACCGCGTGCTACAAACATACAAACAGAGTGTCATAATGATGGCGGCTGCGCGAAAATCACGCAACCGCGCATCATACGCTGCTGACACACGGAGCTGTTATGGACCTTTTGCATGCGCAAAATGCCACGTTTTTTGCGCGCGCAAAAAGCACACGCTTGTGTGAATCCGGCCTCAGGGTAGGAACACACTAGGCATGAACACTGCGGATTTTATGCAACACATTTTATTGTGGATAATCCGCAGCGTATCACAGTCGCAGCCGAGGGGGATGAGATTAGAACAAATCTCATCCACACGCTGCAAAAAATAATGGACCTGCCGTGTGGCTTTTGGCTTTTTAAGCCGCAGCGTGTCAATGTATTCTGTGGAATCGCCGCTCCTCTGTTGCGGAAATGCTGCGGTTCTGCCGCAAAAATCACACATGAGAAAAAAAAAGAAGGTACTTTTTTACATTTATAAAAAAGTTTAGACTTGCCCCGGCCGTAGTCCTGGTGACGCGATCCTCTATTCTTAGAGCAGCCCCGCCTCCTGTCATGACGTTTCATCCCATGTGACTGCTGCAGCGGTCACATGGTCTACAGCGTCATCCCAGGAGGCGGGGCTACGTTCAGAAGAGAGAGATGCGTCACCTAAACTACGGCCGGGGCAAGTCTAAACTTTTTTTTCCCTGCAGGATTCCCGCAGCGGACATGCGTCATGAAACCTGAGCCACTATTTGGTGCGGTTTTGCTGGCAGAATTCCCTGCGGCTACCGGGGCGGATAAGCTGTGTAGTTTTACTCAGCATATCCGCCTAGCGTGTCCCTTTATGATGTCGCTCCTGGAGCTGCTGCCGGTCTCTAAATAGGCAGTTGGTCCAGTGGAATTTGGAATTATTTTTTTTTGTGAACCAGCTTAAAAAAATACAAAACTTTTGTGTTAGGGCCTGTTCACATCACCGTTCGCTTCCATTCCGGGGTTCCGTCTGAGGTTTCCGTCGGGTGAACCCCGCAACGGAAAGTGAAAGTGACAGCACAGCTTCCGTTTCAGTCACCATTGATCTCAATGGTGACGGAAACATCGCTAATGGTTTCCGTTCGTCACCATTCCGGCTGGTTTTCGGACGGAATCAATAGCGTAGTCGACCGCGCTAATGGTGACGGAAACGGAAGCTGTCACTTTCAGTTTCCGTTGCGGGGTTCACCCGACGGAAACCTCAGACGGAACCCTGGAACGGAAGCGAACGGTGATGTGAACAGGCCCTAACACAAAAGTTTTGTATTTTTTTAAGTTGGTTCACAAAAAAAAATAATTCCAAATTCCACTGGACCAACTGCCTATTTAGAGACCGGCAGCAGCTCCAGGAGCGACATCATAAGGGACACACTAGGCGGATATGCTGAGTAAAACTCCACAGCTTATCCGCCCCGGGAGCCGCAGGGAATTCCGCCAGCAAAACCACACTAAATAGTGGCTCAGGTTTCATGACGCATGTCCGCTGCGGGAATCCTGCAGGGAAAAAAAAGTTTAGACTTGCCCCGGCCGTAGTCCTGGTGACGCATCTCTCTCTTCTGAACGTAGCCCCGCCTCCTGGGATGACGCTGTAGACCATGTGACCGCTGCAGTAGTCACATGGGATGAAACGTCATGACAGGAGGCGGGGCTGCGCTAATAATAGAAGATCGCGTCACCAGGACTACGGCCGGGGGAAGTCTAAACTTTTTTATAAATTTAAAAAAGTGCCTTTTTTTTTTTTCTCATTTATGATTTTTGCGGCAGAAACGCAGCATTTCCGCAACAGAGGAGCAGCGATTCCACAGAATACATTGACACGCTGCGGCTTTAAAAGCCAAAAGTCACACGGCAGGTCCATTATTTTTGCAGCGTGTGGATGAGATTTGTTCATATCTGACCCCCTCTGCTGCGACTGTAATACGCTGCGGATTTTCCACAATAAAATGTGTTGCATAAAATCCGCAGCGTTCATGCCTAGTGTGTTCCTACCCTGAGGCCGGATTTACACAAGCGTGTGCTATTTGCGCGCGCAAAAACGTGGCGTTTTGCGCATGCAAAAGGTCCATAACCGCTCCGTGTGTCAGCAACGTATGATGCGTCGCTGTGATTTTCGCGCAGCCGCCATCATTATGACACTCTGTTTGTATGTTTGTAGCACGCGGTGCTTTTCTGTTTTCATTCATAGTTTATACGGCTGCGGAAGTGCTGGGCGTGATTTTCACGCACCCATTGACTTCAATGCACAAATATCGGACATGTCGTGAGTTTTACGCAGCGGACACACGGACACACGCTGCGTGACAATCACTGACAGTCTGCACGGCCCCATAGAGTAACATAGGTCCGTGGGAGGCGTGTGAAAATCACTGACAGTCTGAACGGCCCCATAGAGTAACATAGGTCCGTGCGAGGCGTGTGAAAATCACTGACAGTCCGCACGGCCCCATAGAGTAACACAGGTCCGTGGGAGGCGCGTGAAAATCACGCGCGTTGCACGGATGTATTACACGTTCATCTGAATAAGCCCTAACAATAAGGCCCAGTTCACAGAGTTTTTGGCCCTTGATATTGACTCGGACACTGCGTCAGAATCAGCACCAAAAAACTTCCAAAACCGCCTCCCATTGATTTAGTCTGAAATCAATGGGAGCCAGTCGCGGAAAAAAGAAAAAGCAGCACGTCCTTTCTTGCCGCGGTTCTGCCTCTGACCTCCCATCGAAATCAATGGGAGGCAGAAAATGCATTTTTCCCTGCGTTTTTTGTCTGCTGTCCTCAATCACCGTGGGCAAGAAACGCGGCAAGATAGTGTGGGCAGGTCAAAATCTGCCTCAAAACTCGGTGCGCGGTTCCAGGCGGTCGCGGGTGCGCATGCGCGGGAGTTTGCGGGTGCACGCGATCGGTCGCACGAGCGGCGGTCTTTGACGGCCCCCATGACGACCCCCATGCTACCCAGGGCCGCCATCAGGGGGGGTATTAGGGGTACTGATGTGAGAGGCCCGGCCAAACCTAATTGAAAGGGGGGCCCGCAGCTCACGACATTCTTTTGGTGAAAAAAAATGGGCCCCATTGCAGGGGCCTGTTTTTTTTCTACCAAAGGCAAGTCGCGGCAGTTTGCCGGTCCTCCCTTTCAATTAGGTTTGGCCGGGCCTCTCACATCAGTACCCCTAATACCCCCCCTGATGGCGGCCCTGGGTACCATGATATAGTTCTGGACGGAGTACCGTTAACAGGCGGTGCCACGGTAGGGGGGCCCAGAAAATTTAGCTGTAGGGGGCCCTGAAATTCCTGATGGCGGCCCTGCGTGCGTGCGTGTGTGTGTGTGTGCGACAGTCCCGGGAGCTGTGTGACTGTAATCGGGGACGGCCTTAGGGCTTTTCGACCTGTGCCATTGCTGCGCTGGCTTCCTTACCCTGCTAGTTTCTGAAGTGCTCGGGCCTGGCGACTCAACTGCCGCCTTTCCGCCTCTGCGTTTCTTCGCTCAGTGACGTTGCTACTGCTATGGCTGCTAGCGGTGACACCCGCATGAGGGCGCCAATGCTGCCCATCAGGACAGCCCTGCCCTGCTATCTACTAGCACCACTGTAGCTCCCTGAAGGAGCGGAATCCTCGTGTGGCTGGAGATTCCGCTCCTGGATGGAGCGCTTGATGTCTCTGTCCATATATTGCCGACTCTGTGACCGGGGATTCCACTCCAGGAGAAACCCTTGACGTCACTGTCCATAAATGGACAGATACGTTAGGGGCTACTCCTGCAGTGGAATCCCCAGTCACAGTGTCGGCAACGCTGTAGACGGGGATTCCGCTTCAGGAGTTGCCCCTAATGTCACTGTCAGTGATGCCAAGGACTTCTCCTGAAGTAGAATCCCCGGTCACAGGGGGATTCTGCTCCTTCAGGGAGCTACAGCGGCGTTATCTACAGGAACAGTGGGTGCTATCTACATGGTAGCTGTGGGCTGTGTGGCACTACCTACAAGGGGGCTGTGTGGCACTACCTACAAGGGGGCTGATGGTCATTTTATTGTGAGTGGGGGGCTGATGGTCATTTTACCGTGAGTGGGGGGCTGATGGTCATTTTACTGTGAGTGCTGGGCTGATTGTCATTTTACTGTGAGTTGGGGGCTGATGGTGATTTTACTGTGAGTGGGGGCTGATGGTCATTTTACTGTGAGTGGGGGCTGATGGTCATTTTACTGTAAGTGGGGAGATGATGGCCATTTTACTGTGGGTGGTGGGCTGATCGTTATTTTACTGTGAGTAGGGGGCTGATGTTTATTTTACTGTGAGTGGGGGGGGGCTGATAGTCTTCAAGTGGTTTCCACCTCTGAGCTCCAATTGAAATTAATAGGAGGCAGAATATACCTGCGGCGCTCGTTTCTAGTGCTTTTCTGCCTGCGCTTCATCGGCTTAAAAAAAACACACACACAAAAAAGCTCAAACCACGCTGTCAATTGAAAATCTGCTTCAAAATTCCTGAAGGAATTTAGAGGCAGATTATTTTTCCTTATAAAAACTCTGTCTGAACATACCCTATGAGTGTAGTGCTTGTTTTTAGCAGTTTTCTGTCTTTCTCAAAACTATTTTTGGTAGGGATGCCCTGAGGAAATTGTATTTTTCCAGTGCTGCCTCGAGTCCGAAAAGGCTTTTTTTTTCATAAACTTTATTTATCTATTTTGCGTTTATTTTTTTGTCCCACTAGAGCCAAATTTATTCGGACCAAATAGAATCTGACGGCTGGTTCGAATGAATAGGACCGGAAACGAATTTTGGGAAATTCGCTCATCCCTAATGAAGAAGCCTTTAAGGTCTGCATACTGTATTGTTGAAGCTGTGTACTACCAAACCCACGTATATGGATAGGGTGTAAACATTAGGTTCCTTGCTCTTTAACACCATAAATTAGGCAAAGGAAATTGAGGTTTGTAAAACAGCTGCCTGTTTCATTATTCCATCACAAGCTCGTTATTTGATTAATGAAGATGGCAATACTTTACGAGTCAGCGGAAGACTAATACCTTAGCTGCAGCCTGCATATGCCGAACACCTTGGCATAAGCACAGATGTACACATACATTAGAATACACACGTCAGATAGCTGAGAAACTCCCTGTTGTGTCTGTTACAGTATAATCCACTATCCTATCAGTATTGCAGACAATTTATGCTTGCAATATAGCAGGTGTGAGGAGAGAGAGGGAGTCTGCGAGCGGGGCTCAGTAAGTGGGAGCAGACAAGTTGGTAATTGTTCACATTAAGAGTTTTCTACAAGGCTATAAATCCCTAGGATCTAGAGAGACAATATTGGAGAAGAATTGATTTTCCATTTGTCATCCTTAGAACAGGAGAGAGACTTGCAGATGACTGTCTGAACAGCAGTCTACTGGAAAAGTGACTGCAAATTCAAAATCATTGTTTAAATCAAGGCAAGTTCGGTCAGGTTGTGCCAACTAAATCCAAATCTATCACCGGTGGTTCCATAGTGATTCATATTTAATAGAGGGTGCATTTACTAATAGTCCTGATTTTACAGCAGAAAACATAAGAGCAATGTAAGCAAGTATTACCTGCCAAACACTAAAGTTAATGCCATCATTCATTTACTCCAAGTGAATATATTTTACTTTAAAAATGAAATCTCTATTTTCAGGCATCTTCATTGCCATACAAAAGCAGAATGCTCCTTTCACCATTTTCTTGTACAAAAACAGACTGAACTGTAAATCTTTATATAGAATATATTCCATTTTTTTTTTCTTATGGTTTCCTTTCCATTTTTATAGGACAATTCACAGAGATCTATTTCACCACATAGTTCAGCTGAGTAAGAGAACTTGAATTTGTCACGTCACCATTGCAGGAATTCAACACTAGTGACATGGAATAAATGTTGTATCATGCCATGTGCTACTCATTGTAGTGGGGAACACTCAGCTACCTCATCACATCTACAGCTAATTTAAAGGACAATTTGATCTTCAAACAAAAATAAGGTGGTTATGGCGGTGGTTAGACATTTTCTAATATAGTATATGTATGTAAAGGTGTACATACCATAAAAACAGACCATGCGGCTGCTATGTGACTCTTGGGGGAAGGGGGCTAGCCCTGGTTAGTCCTATCGCTATTACTACTGAGTGGCAAGAACCTGTGCAGGACTCCCATCATCAGAGGATCTAGCCGAATTGTTAGCAAACAAGAGAGTGGGGAATTGGTCCAAGTTTTTTGGAATGGGTGTGAAGGGGAAGTAATCACAAAGCCCTTCTGTCGTGGGTAGCAAAAACCAACGTCATAATGAGTGGCCCGTTGTGACCTTTGCTTTGGTGTCCCCTCTCTTCTATGTATGCCAATGTATATAGAATTTATATCAATGTAAAATCACTGTATATTTACAGTGTCAGCTACTTTGTTAACACAAATATCCTTTATCAGACCAGCATCCAATAACTCTGATAGTCCAGCACATCCAAGCATGCATCCCTTTACAGGTTCTCTGTCTTTTCAGATACAGATGCTTTTAGACACAGGCGAGCTGCTGTTCTGTATGTGATGAGCAGGAGCCATATTTGCCCGGCCCATCGTTGCAGGTCTGCAGTACCTTCTGGGCAGCTCTGCTGCTGGAGGCTAGAAGAGGCTGCTCTGTGTGACAGGGGGGTTTTGATCAGACTGCTAAGAGAATGTTGTATGTCGGGCCCCTCTAGAGGCCACACAGGGTTCTTATAGTTAATGAAGTAGCTCAAATTACAAACCTGTAATGATTTCACTGCAAATTTTTTTCATTTTATTAAATTATATTAATTCAAAATGTTATTTTTCTAATTTTTCATTTTGTCGGTTCTTTTTTTTTTTTTAAATCCATGCTTGGCTTTATTTCAGTCCAAGAACAAAAAAGTGCTTATCCAGCACACAGGACTTGCAGCATATAAAGAAAACAAATAACTTGCCCAACTGAGCAATAACTAAACAGCAGATCTTCTCAACTTGATAAACCAGGTGTACAGTGTTCATTGGATCAGGCTTTCAACACTATCCTTGTGTGGATTCCCAGGCTCTGACGCTGGACTGCATTCACGGCAGCCCTAAATAGCACAGTTAGCACACCTATACTTATTTGGGCTAGGTGAAAACCCTGTACTGGAGCGGGGAGGGAATAGCAAGTTCCTCTACCAATCCTACCTGCCATTCCATAGAAATCCAGGCCCAAAAAACAGACTTAACAAAAAGCCTCAGTGAACTAAGTTCTGCAAAGAAACCCAACTTCCCTGGATTCCACAACTCACCAATAATGCTATTAGTGCCTGAGATTGCAGGCCCTTTACTTGCTCTACTCCTATGGCCACATGACAACTCTAAGGCTGCGTTCCCACAGTGCAGATTTGATGCAGATTTTGCATGTATTATTTAAAGAGGTTCTGTCACCACATTATAAGTGGCCTATCTCCTACATAAGGAGATTATCGCTGTAATATAGGTGACAGTAATGCTTTTTATTTAGAAAAATTATCTATTTTTACCACGTTAGGAGCGATTTTAGCTTTATGCTAATTCGTTTCTTAATGCCCAAGTGGACGTGTTTTTACTTTAGACCAAGTGGGCGTTGTACAAAGGAGTGTATGACGCTGACCAATCAGCATTATGCACTTTTCTCCACTCATTTAGTCAGCGCATAGTGACTGTGTTATTCACTATGTGCTGTCTTATACTGACATATTAACGTTACTGAAGTGTTTAGACAGTGACGAGACATTCCTTCCAGCCAGGATGGGATTTCTAGTCACAATCCCTACATTTCGTTAATATTTGTTTGGTACTTACAGCAGAGCAAAGCGTAATCTCGCTGTAACCTGTCATTTACAGCGAGATCTCGCGAGATTATGCTTGCTCTGCTATAAGTACCACAGAAACGTTAACGAAGAGCCGGGATTGTGAATAGACATCCCGTCCTGGCTGGAAGGAATGTCTAGTCACTGTCTAAACACTTCAGTAACGTTAATATGTAAATATAAGACAGCAGATAGTGAACAACCCAGTGTCACTATGCGTTGTCTAAATGAATGGAGCGAAGTGCATGATGCTGATTGGTCAGCGTCATACACTCCTCTGTACAACGCCCACTTGGTCTAAAGTAAAAACACGCCCACTTGGGCATTAAGAAACGAATTAGCATAAAGCTAAAATCGCTCCTAACGTGGTAAAAATAGATTGTTTTTATAAATAAAAAGCACTGCTGTCACCTACATTATAGCGCCGATCTCCTTATGTAGGAGATAGGGCACTTATAATGTGGTGACAGAGTCTTTTTAAGCCCAGAGCAGGAACGGAACCTAAATAGAGAAATATATAAATAAAGGCCTTATAAGTCTGTCTTCCTGTATTCAATTCTGGATTTGGCTTACAAAATGCAGGAAAAATCTGCTGCAAATCTGCACTGTGGCAACCCAGCCTGAGGGTGGTTTTGCGCAGGCAGATTTCCTGACTGGTAATGAGCGTCGATCAGCACGTTGATCGGCGCTTGTTTAGCTCCATTTACATGGCGCAAATGTATTCAAACAAATGATTGTTAATATGAATGTTTGTACCCATACATTTTGCATCTTGTCAGCAGCACATCCCTTGTTTACACGGGGAAATGTGTTGCTGACTTACGACCAATTTTTGGTTGCTTTTGCTTGTGCTTGTTTATTGTCTGACCACCGAACTGTTTATATAGAACAAAGATCGGTTACAAGAATTCCCATTAGCGCCTTAGGATAGGCCATCAATGTTAGACCAGTGTGGGTTAGGGATGCACGATGCATTGAAACTCTGATATTGTTTCGATGCCGTGCACCCTCAAATGGTCCGATACCGTTATTTCATGTATTTCGATACTAAGCTGTGCCGCCGCACAGCTTAGCATTGTAACACATGAATGTATGAGAGCGGGGCTGCGGCTGTGTGATACAGCCATTGCCCCACTCCTGAGTCCTGACAAGTGTGCGCGCGGTCAGCATCATGTGATGCAACCCGCGCTGCACTATTGAGTGGCGGCATTGAAGACAGAACATGGCGGGCGCACTGAAAATTAACCCCGGCCGCATCACCTCATGCTGACCGCGCGCACACACACACTTGTTAATCAGGAGCAGGGCAATGTCCATATTGTAGAGCCACAGTCCCACTCTAACAGCGGAGATCAGAGAAACCTCTCATCTCCGCCACTATTCCCCTGAATGCTGCGATCAAAGCTGACCGCAGCATTCAAGGGGAAAATGCAAAGGGAGATGCCCCTTGGATCACGTCACAGGAAATCCCTGTGTCGCGATTGAGGGACATACCGTATATGGGCAGACAGCCCAGGGTCAATTGAAGGACCCCAGGGCTGTCTTACCATATTTCCTGTTGTTAGGGCATACTTTGGTATGTCCTAACAACCTCCTGTGTACTATCAGTACACAGGCTAATGTACTGGCATATAGATATATGCCAGTGCTCTAAATAAAAAAAATAAAAAGTAAATAAAAATAAAGTAATGTTAAATTTAAAAAAATACACATACACATTTTTTACAAACAACTTCAAAATAAGTCTCAATACATAAAATATACACATAATCGGTATTGACGCGGCCGTAATATCCTGCACAACTAATTTTTTGCGTCATTTATGATGTGTACGCTATAAAAATATAAAATAAAAACTTCTTTCACTTATTATTGTAAGGCACGAGGTGTGATGAATTTAACCTCCATGTGCCTCACATTAATAGTAATTAACTCCATCATATACCTCATACATTAACCCAATGTTGTCCATTATGACTGAGGAACATGATGGGGTTAATTACTATTAATGTGAGGCACATTCAAAATTCATCACACCACGTGCCTCACATCAGAAAATGGAAGAACTTCTTTTTTTTTATTACTGTTGGTAAAGTATCATTTTGGTATCGAAAATCGCAATACTACACAAAGTATCGGTATCGAAGTCCAAATTCTGGTATCATGACAACTCTAGGTTGGGTCCGACTCTTGGCACCCCCGCTGATCAGCTGTTTGAGAGCTGCATCCTCTACATTGTTTACATTGGGTTTCAGTCTGATTCTTACCTGCACACACTGTTGCTTTCGTAGTGGCTGTATGAGGTTTTGCAGCACCGTCCTATTCACTTCAATGGAATAACGCTGCAATACCATGCACAGCCACTACAAAAGTAATGGAGTGTGCAAGTGCGAACAACCTAAAACCCAAAGTATACAATGGAGCGGCAGCAGAATTTGCACGACCACCATAGCCCCTTAAACCTGTTGTTTGACGAGGGTGTCAAGAGTCAAACCCCCACCAATTTAATATTGGTGGCCTATGCTAAGGATAAGCCATCAATTTTATAATTCTGGATAACCCCTTTAAGGTACATTTTCCTTACTATTAGCTTGTGTCTGTACTACATTTTGACACTGATCCTCACCTTCGCTTTGCCTTTGATTTCACCATCGTCTTTCACTTTCTGGTTCTGTCCCCTGGTAGTTGTTGTCCATCCTCCTAGTCATGAATCCCTGGCTGGTCCTCTGGTTACTTCTCGTCTTCTAGTTTGTCTTTGTTGCATCATTGTCTGCACTCCCAGTATTGACCTCGAACTTCTTTACTGACTTTGATTTTGCATCTGCTTCAGATGTTCCTAGCAGCACACCACGCCACCAATCTGTGACCTCCCTGGAGACTGCCACCTAGGAATCCAGCCAGGAAAGACCAGACGAAACACACATAACACTATTCCAGCAAGTTAGGATATGGACATTGATGTGGATGATGATTTAATTTCAAACAATGTCCCAATGACAAGACTGAACAAGGCTAGCACAGATAACAGAAAGTATCATGCAGAATAAAGAAGCAGAGATGATGCAGGCTTTTGGTTGTCAAATTTTTCATGTACACTAAATAGCCTTTTATATATTTCTTCTCATAGTTCTCCTTCAAGTAGTCTGTAAATATATACACATCATGCAAAAAAACAAAAAAATAAACTGTAGCAGTTAATGGACTCAACGTTTATGGCCCACATTAAACTAAACTGACTTAGGCCCCCTTCACATAACTTTTTTTCCTTCCGTCCCAATGTATAGCTCCGACGGCAGACTGCAACGTATTCCACTGCATAGGAATACAGTGGGAAACGTCGCCCGAATGCCCGGGCGAAGTGCTACCTGAAACACCGTGCAGGGGAAGCTCCTGACATCATTGTCCATATATGGATAGTAATGTTAGAGTTTAACAATGCCAGAGTCCCAAGCAATAGCATCAGAAGTGCTCTGGCTGTGGACACCGTCCCTGGGGCAGCACATGTCGTCACTGTGCATATATGGACAGTGATGTCACCAGTTTACAACGCCGAAGTGCCCAGCCAGAGCATCAGAAGCGCTCTGGCCAGGGACTCCCACCCTGGGGAAGGTTTACAATGCTGTGATCGCCGGGCAGAGCATCATAAGCGCTCTGCCCTGGGACTCTGGTCCAGGGGAAGCTCTTAATGTTACTGTTCATATATATTATGTTTAATACATAGCTGTGACAGATGCCTTTCAGTGGCATGCGTCACACATATACTCCCGTGATCAAAAAAATGCATTACGCGCGGTATAATTTTTTTTGCTGGATTCCTCAGTATAGAATAGCGTAGTCTACTATGCTATTCAATTAAAAAAAAAAAAAAAAGGAATACTTACAATTACAAGCCCGACGGATGCGAAAGGATAGTATTTTGGCCTCCGTCGGGCTTATGAAGTCCTATGGACAGGTTTAGCTTGTACATCGGTAGCTTTCCCGACATACATGCCGAAAGTAGCAACAAAACATGATGTAAACTAGACCCTACATATCCTAACTAACTGTACACCAATGTACACTTATATAAACACCATCAGACAGACATCTACCATCATTTCTCAAGTAGGTCAATCAAACTGTGTTAACCAAATCTACATTAGTAAATACCATTTTCAAAGGTCATGTGTACACATTCTTCAAGGTTCATGGTATTTATTTCCCTAAAAATGCTCCTCTACTGTCAGACTAGCCTTGAAGCATTTTTAGATGACTGTTTCCTTTACCTTAATGTTAATGATCTTCCATTAGAGGCAACATTTCAATGGTGATACAGTTCTTGATAAATTCTCGATTATATTTCTGAACGTACAGCTTTTATTCGAAATAATAAACATGGACATAATTGGTTGCTATGACCAAAAATACTTTTTCTTCAGAGAGTTTTGATGCATTGGCCCTTGTCCTGGATGTCTATTTTCCATATATTAAGTTTGACGGCATTGTAAATAGGGTTGGTCACATTATAAAGCCTAATTTAAGCTTGAAACAATTGTATCCTCTCATTCCATTGACTGCCTTGACACAAATTGTGGAAATTTTATTCAAACTATTTTGATGTGTTGATATAAACAGATATAAATTGAATCTTGAAATCCTCGCAAAATCACAAAGCCTCATCTAGACCTTTCACCCATATCCCTACAGAACACACACAGGTAGGATGACAGATGTTTCTCTTGTTTTGACAGATCTCGTGGTTTTCTGAATATACAAGACGTGCCTCTCAATTAGATGAGGTGCTCGAATTTCAATCACTGACCAGACACCAAGAAAATAAAAATCTTTTTTTATGTGGAATGTTATTGACTTAGTCTCCAAAGTCTTTCCACCACCTCCACCAGCACTTCCAGGTTTTATACTAGTGAAGTGAAACCTTGAGCTGTCTCTGTGGCAATTTCAGGAAAATGCTGAGTGTGGCTATAGTTTGTCTTTCCTTATTCGACCCACTGCAAAAAGTACTTTAAAAAAAATCGTAAAATGTAAATTTATTGAGCAGTTCTTTCAAGGGAAAAAAAACTGTATAATGAAATCAGCTGTATAAATTATGAACACACTGTTATCTCACTGGAGTCAGCTTGAATCATTAACCCTTTACTGCATTACTCAATTTACTTGAACTATCAGCAAATTAATCTGCACATTTTATTTCAGGATATCAGAGAGTAATTAGTTTGTTAGATTATAATCGAAATCACTGTACTTTACCTGTGTCTTGCTTTAACTTGATTACCTAAAATGGGGGGATTTAGTCTAAGGGAGAATACGGTACCTCAAAAAAGATACCATACTGTGACATACAAAGTGCCTATGAGTTAATAATACATACCTATATCAACCTCTTGAGCAATATAATGCTATGTGCTTGAGCCCTAACAAAGGAAAGCAGTAGCATCCAAATAATATACATAACATGTTTTTTTATTTAAAAAAAACATACAACATTACACTAAATAAAAAAAGCACTTGAAGAGGCTCTGTCACCAGATTATATAAGTGCCCTATCTCCTACATAATGTGATCGGCGCTGTAATGTAGATAACAGCAGTGGTTTTTATTTTGAAAAACGATCATTTTTGAGCAAGTTATGAGCTAGTTTAGATTTATGCTAATGAGTTTCTCAATGGACAACTGGGCGTGTTTTTACTTTTTACCAACTGGGTGTTGTACAGAGGAGTGTATGACGCTGACCAATCAGTGACTAATCAGTGCCCTACACTTCTCATTGTTCCAGCCCAGCATGATCCACAGCACAGTGTGATTGTGCAGTGAAAGAAGTAAACACGCCCAGTTGCTAAAAACACAATACACGCCCAGTTGGAAATAAGAGAAAACACGCCCAGTTGTCCATTAGAAAGGTTCATTTGCATAAATTTAAAATTGCTCATAACTTAGCCAAAAATGATAGTTTAAAAAACAAACAAACGTTACTGTTATCTACATTTCAGCGCCGATCACATGCAATAGGAGATAGGGATTTGATAATCTGGTGACAGAGCCTCTTTAAAACTTAAGTAAAAAAACACCTTGAAAAAAGCTCCAAACTCTTGACATGTTTTTAAACAAAAAACAAAACAAAAAACATTGTGTACCAAAAATTGAATAAAAAAGTAATCTAGGAGATTTACAAAGCAAAATGCACCAGAAATCTGACTCAAATTGCGCCACAAAACTGGCATATACATGTGTTTTAGACACTTTTTACACCTCGCTCACCAGTTTTGAAAATGTCTAGAAATAAAGACGAGTTGGCTAAAGGGGAGTTGTAAAATGCGATGTTGTTTAGCTGTTATCAATGCCAACAAACCACAATGCTTTGTAATGCCTCTGGCACTTTGATACATTCTCTGCCTAACTGACCCCTGAAGATTAGGGCAGATGAAACGCGTTGGGTCAACAAAATAATCGCGGAGAGAGGTAGGTAATTTTGAGTGAGATAGTAACCAAGGCAAGACAGATTCTGCAGTGCACAAGGATCAGAACCAGGTTTTTAGGCTATTTCTTTATTCTATCCACTTTTTTATAAAACTGTCTGATGCACCAAGTTTGACAGATTCAAACGAATGCTTCTCCTTTCGGAACTATCAGCATTATTTTTGAAGGATATATTGCTGTTTTTTTTAATGTGTTGTTTAATGTTTTTTAATAGGTTTAAATGTACTTAATTATTTAGAAAGTTCACCAGATATTCAGTGATACAATCTTACAGTGCTAGCTAAATCAAGAAACAAATTATTTCAGTGGAGCGAGTTGTAAAATTCGTCACATTTAATAATGGTATACAATATTTCTGTAAAGTATGCCAGCCATGAAGTGGAACAAGGAAGAGAAGATGTGCCAGATTTATCATACAGCTTGCACCTCTTAGGCTGGGTTCACACGAGCACATTAACGTCCGTAATGGACGGACGTATTTTGGCCGGAAGTCCCGGACCGAACTCAGTGCAGGGAGCCGGGCTCCTAGCATCATAGTTATGTACGATGCTAGGAGTCCCTGCCTCTCTGCAGGACAACTGTCCCGTACTATAATCATGTTTTCAGTACGGGACAGTAGTTCCACGGAGAGGCACGTTAATGTGCTCGTGTGAACCCAGCCTTATGTTTGTGCGAATTTTGCTGCAGATTTCACCCCTTCTACATTGAAAAATTGTAAATTCCACAGTGAACATCCAGAACAGAGTAAGCAAGCTGCTGATAGGAAAATCCGCAGCATTCTCTGATTTCTGTGCAGAAAATGTTCAGCAGCATTCGGATGAGATTTTTTAAATCTCATCCACTTGCCTTCAAAAATCTTCCATAGCAAATTTTCCATCCACAAATCCAGACAGAAAATCTGCAGCAAATCCAATACGTGTACATGGATCTCCCCCTATGTTCAAGCATGAGTTTCAAAACTTTACTCGCAATGCAAAGAATCTATGACATTTTTCGTGTTTTTTTGCTTTTTTTATTTATTAATTTTTTTCGCAGAATGTAAAAACATACATAAATGTTTTACCTAAAAATAATCTGACAATTCCGGCAAAAGCACAAATCAAGCAGGCCAGGTTCACATAGTGCAGTTTGGTGCCGTTTTTTATGTAGTTTTTTCTATTGGCCTTTAGGGTATGTTCACCTGTGGCGTATTTGCTACAGAATTTTCAACTGATTTTCTGTGCAGAAATTTGGCAGCGTTTACAGTAGTAGCAACTTGGTTGAGATTTGGTCAAATCTCACCCACACGCTGCCATAAAATTCCGCACACAACACATGCATAACCTGACCTGCAGTGCAGATTATAAATCCGCAGCATGTCAATTTATGATGCGGAGTGGCCCCACTTTTTTTGCAGCATTTCCTGTTTTAGTTCAATGTGGAAGTCAAATTCTGCAACAATTGCCAATGATTGCAGAACTTGCTGCAATTGCGCTGCATATTGGAAACTAATTCTGCAGATTCCAAAATAAAATAATAATAATTTTCAAAGTTTGAAAAAAAATACAAATAAAGACTATGATCACCTCTCCTGGCGCTCCCATAGCAACGTGTCTCTTCTCTACCAGCTGCTTTGTGTACACGCGGCCTCCTGTTATGCTATTTCATCACATGTGACACCTGCAGCCAATCACAGGCTGCAGCGGTCACATATGATAAATATCATTGTAGCGTCCATGGCCTCGGACCGTCGGGTCTACTCAACCCCCGAAGGCCACAACCATGGATTTGTGAGCGCTGGTTCGCATCTCCTTCCCAGGAGACGCCAGCGCTCACTTCTTTTCCGGTCCGCTGTGTCCCGTAGGGTGCGTGCGCACGCTCGTTCCCGGCCTTAAAAGGCCAGCGTGCGCAAAAGGAATCATCATTATCAACTGCCCATGATTCCCTGGACTATAAAAAGGGCCCTGCCTTTCTGATCCTTGCCTGAGCATTGTTATCCCATGTCAGTCTTGTAAATGGTCCCTTAGTGTTATTACATTCATGTTGTTATCCGTGCCCTGTTACCTGTATACTGTATCCCGTGCTGTGTTCTTGTTCCTGAGCCTGTTAGTGTTGGAGTCGTGTCCTACTGCATCTGCTGTCGTCTGCCACGTCCAGTGTCATCTGCCACGTCCAGTGTCATCTTCCACGCCCAGAGTGATCTGCCACGTCTGGTGCAACCTGCTGCATCTGCTGTCATTCGCCACTTCTGGCGTAACCTGCTGCACCCACGTCCATCCGTGGCAAAGCCTCAGCCACTGTCTGGACTATTCGGGTACCCTAGTGCGGGACTTTGTATTGCTGGGGTGTTCTGTTGTTTGGCCAGCTGCCTCGCTTCTACGGTGGTGCGGCCTAGTGGGTCCACATACCCACAGACGGTGACAGTCATCACAGGAGGCCAGCTGTATAAAGACCAGCCGGGAGTGCAGGAAGTGCAGGGACGTGTTGCTAACAGTCTGTCTTAGGAGAGGCGACTATTGGCCTTTTTTATTTTTTAGGTGGGCCGCTTTCCGCATCAGTGAAACCAGACGAATATCCGCATGAATTTAAAGTACCATTTGGTGCAAATATTTGGTGGGATTTTTGGTTGGATATGTTGGGGACTTTTCCGCAGTGTATTCCACTTGTGTGAACATATGCTAGCCTCTTTAAAAGGAATGTATAATCATATAGTCAAAAAATGACATTTTATTAAAAACAGGTTTTAATTTCAAACATAAAAAAAAAACTTCCCTATCACTCACTGATCTCTGGGGAGAGGGCTGTACTTAATTTCTTCCTGGGGACTGTAAGGGTATGTGCACACGCTAACTACCTTTTACGTCTGAAAAGACAGACTGTTTTCAGGAGAAAACAGCTGCGTAGTTTCAGACGTAAAAGCTCCTCCTCGCATTATGGGAGGCGTCTTTGACGCCCATAATCTTGAGCTGCTCTTCATTGACTTCAATGAAGAATGGCTCAAATTACGTTGCAAAGAAGTGTCCTGCACTTCTTTGCCGAGGCAGTCATTTTACGCGTCGTCGTTTGACAGCTGTCAAACGACGATGCGTAAATGACAGGTCGTCTGCACAGTACGTCGGCAAACCCATTCAAATGAATGGGCAGATGTTTGCCGACGTATTGTAGCCCTATTTTCAGGCGTAAAACGAGGCATAATACGCCTAGTTTACGTCTGAAAATAGGTCGTGTGAACCCAGCCTAAGGGTACTCACACACATAACGTTTCTGTTGCGGAATTTCCGCAGCGTATCAGCAGTGAATCCACATCAAAATCCACATATATTACATGCAGATTTTGCAGCATATGCAAAAAAATGTTCAGCAGCATGTGGATGAGTATTGTTAAATTCCGGTTTACATTGGACTGCAGGGTAAAACTACTTCATTATGTTATCTCAAAGATAAGAATCAACACTATACACAAATACTGTTTGTAAAGCTTTGTGATGGATATGATGGAGATGAGCCATTATATTGGGATTTCTCACAAGAACTGCTGCTACAAGTAGTTTATCACAGACAGTAAGGTTAGTATGCTTACTTTCCCATAATATAGGATGATCAGCTCAATAGCTTAACTGGGTCTGTAAATCAATACAAGTTTAATAAAACCAGTGTAGCTCTCCTAGATTTACTGTATATGTGTCCCTGATTTATTATTTAATCTGATCAACCTACCCCTGCAGCATCGGATGTAAAGTGATTGCAGCAACACAATGGGCAATTTATGCGTGCTTGACAATCCATAGCAACATATGTCAGAGCATGACTGTCTAGTACTAAGTTATATTCCCTCGTTGTGGTTGTAAATTTTTTTGCTGATTCATTTTCATTGGCCTTCCATTGTTTATATATATTTTTTAAATTCTTTATTTATAAAAAGGCATTACATTTCAGAATAATCAAAATACATAAGCAAATTTATAATAAGAAACAACCAAATACAAACCTCAGGTATCAATTTACTCATCAAATCAAATCGTACTACTCCACAATGCGATCATCCTCATTCTCTAGTGCTTTTTAAATCTATATTTGGAAAATGAAATTGTCCCAAAAAAATTTTACTCCCGAAGGGAGGGGAGAAAATGTAAAGGGTTGTTGGGGAAGGGACGATTCGTCCCTCCAGAGAGGACACATCTCCTCCATTCCGACAATCTGTAAAAACGATCTCGGTAAGCCGTACTACGTTGAAACCATCTGGCATTAAAATTTGCATCGGTACCCTTCAAAGGAGAGGTCAAATCTCTCATTTGCATAATATAGTTAACTTTATACGGTCATAAAGAGGCCTTAGGAGGGCCCATCTGCCCCCACAGAGTTGGAATACAGGTCTGGGCAGCCATAACTGAGTGGTGTAGAAGCGGACGGTATATGCTTGGAGATATCTCGCAATGATGGAAAGGAACAAAACTGCATCAAAGAGAATTTTTACGTTTATCAGCCTTGAGACCACTGACTGAACTGTACATTATATTATTCAATTCAGGCTATATTTTTCATGTGCACTTCCAGATATTTTTTGTTAACCTGTAGCAGGAAAAGTATGGAGGGAATGTATATCTCACTCATTTTGTTAAGATCGGGTAGATAAAAGAATCCAGGAATGCTGGGTTTTCTCAGCTAACCTAGTTTGCTGAGGCTTTTTTGAAATGTGTGTTCTGGTTCTGGATTTCTATAAAATTATACGTAGAATTGGTACGGGGATCTGTCAGTCCCTTCTCCAGTCTAGTTTAGGCTTAACCCCCAGCCAAGGTAGTTCAGATGAAGCTACTGTGTGCGTTACTGAGCCATATAAACTCTGCAGTTAGCGCAGAGAAGGTCAGGGCCTGGGAATCCACACAAGGATAGTGCGTAAATTTTGATCCAAGAAAATCTGTACTCATGGTTTACTATAGGTGAGGAAACCTGTTGTATAGTTAGTGCCCAGACGAACCAGGTGTTTGCTTTATTTATATTCTGCAAGTCTTATATGCTGGATAAGCACTTGTTTATTTTTAAACTGCAATAAAGCCAAGCGTGGACTTTAAATTTAACCCCTTAAAGAGGCTCTGTCACCAGATTTTGCAACCCCTATCTCCTATTGCAGCAGATCGGCACTGCAATGTAGATAAGAGTAAAGTTTTTGTTTTTTTTTAAAAACGAGCATTTTTGGCCAAGTTATGACCATGTTTATATTTATGAAAATGAGGCTTTCTAAAGTACAACTGGGCGTGTTTAAAGTTAAAGTACAACTGGGCGTGTATTGTGTATGTACCTCTGGGCGTTTTTACTTGTTTTACTAGCTGGGCGTTGTGAATAGAAGTGTAAGATGCTGACGAATCAGCATCATCCACTTCTCTTCGTTACCACCCAGCTTCTGGCAGAGTACAGACACACAGCGTGTTCTCGAGAGATCACGCTGTGACGTCACTTCCTGCCCCAGGTCCTGCATCGTGTCGGACGAGCGAGGACACATCGGCACCAGAGGCTACATTTGATTCTGCAGCAGCATCGGCGTTTGCAGGTAAGTAGCTACATCGACTTACCTGCAAACGCTGATGCTGCTGCAGAATAAATATATAGATCTATATATCTATATATATATATATATATTTATATATATATATATTTATCTATATATATCTATATATGTAGTCATTGGTGTGATTAGACACGGCCTTCATTCCCATTGAGCACAGAGAAGGCAATGCTAAAGCTCTGTAGTTTACTGGAGGGGAACATGGCTGCAATCGCAGGAGCATTCTGTACATTAGGCAGTAGAATGCTACATTTGGTTTGAGCAAATGTAGTGTTAGTAACATTGCACCACAATATTGTTTGAGCACTAAATAAAAGCATTTTTATCAACGCATGTGGATTTTATGCTGGTACCAGTGGCGGATTAAGTAGACCATAGGCCCTGGGCTGTTACCCATAGTTGGGCCCCCCTTCTCCACCGCCGCCCTGTAACTATTGTTAACACTTCCTTTTTGTCCAGACATTAACAAATGGGTGTTACTACTCCCCTTGTCAAAAGGCTTTGTCCCCACATACTGACAGTCTCCAACCATCGCTGACAGTATCGCGCCGTGTAGGGACACATTCTCCTGACAAGGGGAATAGTAACACTTATTTGTCTATCAGTCCTGGACTGCACAAAGACTTTGTGAAATACAAGGATTTCCTATAATAAACATGTCGGTAGAGATGACAGATTGTCTATAAATCTAGTGACTCACAGGTGACGAGGTAGTTTTTTTCCTCTTCTCCAACCAGTCCAGACTTCATGACGACTTTTCCCGGCCATGACCAATTTCTGCAGAATTTGCCACTCAGATGTCTTTGGCTCCTCACTTTTCCAACATTTCCACACCTAGAAACAAAGATAATATTATCATGGTGCCACACACTGTGCCCCTAAATATAATAGCACCAAAGACTGCGCCCCTGAATAAAATAGTACAAACACTGTGCCCCTAAATATTATAGCACCATAGACTGCGCCCCTGAATATAATTGTGTCAAACACTGTAGATAGCACCACACACAGCCCCCTGTAAATAGCGCTACACAGTCCTCTCCCTCTGTAAATAGCGTCACATAGCCCTCCCCCACTTGTATATAGTGCTACACAGCAATCCCCCTTAGATATAGTGATACACAGCGCTCCCTTCTATATAGTGCTATACAACAATCCCCACCTTGTATATTGTGCTACACAGCGTCTCCCCTGTTGGACCTGCAGCTCTTGTAATTGCTCCGTATAATGTCCCCCGTAGCTGCCCCCACAGTATATTGCCACCCATAGCTGCCCCCACAGTATAACGCCCTTCATAGCTGCAACACAGTATAATGCCTCCATAGCTGCGACACAGTATAATGCCCCATAGCTGTGACAGTATAATATCCCCATAGCTGCCTCCACACAGTATAATGCCCCCATAGCTGTGACACAGTATAATGCCTCCATAGCTGCTACACAGTATAATGCCCCCATAGCTGCGACACAGTATAATGCCCCCATAGCTGCAACACAGTATAATGCCCCCATAGCTGCTACACAGTATAATGCCCCCATAGCTGCTACACAGTATAATGCCCCCATAGCTGCAACACAGTATAATGCCCCCATAGCTGCGACACAGTATAATGCCTCCATAGCTGCTACACAGTATAATGCCCCCATAGCTGCGACACGGTATAATGCCCCATAGCTGCAACACAGTATAATATCCCCATAGCTGACACAGTATAATGCCCCATAGCCGACACAGTATAATGCCCCATAGCTGACACAGTATAATGCCCCATAGCCGACACAGTATAATGCCCCATAGCTGACACAGTATAATGCCCCATAGCCGACACAGTATAATGCCCCATAGCCGACACAGTATAATGCCCCATAGCCGACACAGTATAATGCCCCATAGCCGACACAGTATAATGCCCCAGCCATAGCCGACACAGCATAATGCCCCATAGCCGACACAGTATAATGCCCCATAGCCGACACAGTATAATGCCCCATAGCCGACACAGTATAATGCCCCATAGCCGACACAGCATAATGCCCCATAGTCGACACAGTATAATGCCCCATAGCTGACACAGTATAATGCCCCATAGCCGACACAGTATAATGCCCCATAGCCGACACAGTATAATGCCCCATAGCCGACACAGCATAATGCCCCATAGCCGACACAGCATAATGCCCCATAGCCGACACAGCATAATGCCCCATAGCCGACACAGCATAATGCCCCATAGCCGACACAGTATAATGCCCCATAGCCGACACAGTATAATGCCCCATAGCTGACACAGTATAATGCCCCATAGCCGACACAGTATAATGCCCCATAGCCGACACAGCATAATGCCCCATAGCCGACACAGCATAATGCCCCATAGCCGACACAGCATAATGCCCCATAGCCGACACAGCATAATGCCCCATAGCCGACACAGCATAATGCCCCATAGCCGACACAGCATAATGCCCCATAGCCGACACAGTATAATGCCCCATAGCCGACACAGTATAATGCCCCATAGCTGACACAGTATAATGCCCCATAGCTATGACACAGTATAATGCCCCATAGCTGACACAGTATAATGCCCCAGCCATAGCCGACACAGTATAATGCCCCATAGCCGACACAGTATAATGCCCCATAGCTGACACAGTATAATGCCCCATAGCTGACACAGTATAATGCCCCATAGCTGAGACAGTATAATACCCCATAGCTGACACAGTATAATGCCTCCATATGTACGTACCTAATAAAAAATAAAACATAATTACTTACCTATCCCGGTTCCCACAACGGTGGGGGATGCTTCTCCTCCTCTGCACTGTGCTGTGAGTGACTCCGTGCAGACAGGCGCGATGACGTCACTACATCGCGCCTGCCTGCACCGAGCCGCTCACGGCAGAGTGAATGCTGGGGCGAGGCTCCAGCATTCAACCCAACTGAATCTGCGTCCTGCGGACGCAGATTCAGTTGGAAGCGGGCAGCGCGGTAGCGCTGCATAGTTTTAGAAGTTTGTGTGCGGTTCGGGCCGCGATGGGCCCCCTGGCAGCCTCGGGCCCCGATGGGCCCCCTGGCAGCCTCGGGCCCCGGGCGACCGCCCGAATCGCCCATATTATAATCCGCCATTGGCTGGTACACTGTATGACACTCGTATTAGATCATTGTTTGCTGATATTTTTAGAAAACTGTATGATGGGATTTTTTATTTATTTTTTCAACTATGGTATTAGTGGATGTCTGTATGGCAGATTATATGATATATATATTCATATAAATATATATCTGCAGTGTGTATATATTCACCTGTTCTTCATTATTTTTTTAGTTAATGTACAGTATGTTAAGAAAGTAAACATAATAATAGACGATACATTGACTGTAAGAGTAATGGATGACTCATACTTTATTAGCTAACTGGTATTTTGAGCTGGGCTATTAGTACTGTCAGAAGACTGATTCTAGTAAATTTGCACAACCCGAGAGCATAAGCTATAGGAATTCTTGCTGAAGGTGATTAGATGATATGATCATGGGGATCATTGTTATAAGACATGTGTTGCAAATGAGCAACGAGTTTCTTAATTTCTAGTTTTATAGATTGTCTGGAATTGTTTGCATGGCACAGCAGCGTGCTCCACTCAACAACTAAGATGTGCAATGAGAGTTACTAGACCTCATTTTTTAGATTAATGTCTTTGTATTCCCTATGGCAGTAAACTGAGCTTTATAATTATCATACACTGATCCAATACTGATCAAAATATTTAGCTATTAACGTTAAAATGTATTTTTCTCCCTCTCGTAAAATTACTACTGAGGGGAAACAAAATTTATAGGACATCATGTTTGCATTGTGTTTCTTAGAATGTAGTAATTTGTGAGTACAATGTATTAAAACCATCAAAGGGGTTTTCCCATCAGAGACATATATGACATATCCACAGGATATGTCGTAAATGTCAGTAAGATGCGGGTCCCACTTCTGTGATCTGCAGCTATCTCTGGAACGGGGCCCCCTAAACCCTATTCTACTGCTATGTGTTGTGGCTGAAAAGTGTGATTGCCGACCATGTAGGAGAAAACAGCGTAGCTACGCTGTTTCCATAACTCCCATAGTAATGAATGGCAGTTATGGATGCAGCGTAGGATGCGAGCTACGCTGTTTCCTTAACTACCGTTCAGTTCTATGGGACTTACATAAACAGTTTAGCTCAGCGAGTTACGCTGTATCTGTATTTCATGGTCGGGAATCACACTTTACAGCTACAACACATAGAGGTAGAACGGGGGTTAGGTGGCCCCGTTCTAGAGATAGGTGCGGGTCCCAGAGGTGGGACCCGCATCTATCAAGAATTTAAGACATATCCTGTGAATATGTCATAAATGTCTCTAATGGGAAAACCCCTTTAAAGGAAATTATCTTGAACATGTAAATTCGTAAGATGAAAGTCCAACTTTTAACACCAATATCCTGTGCTGATTAATATTGTCCTAGAGGTAAATTCTGGCCACCACTGGTGGGAGCCTACTATATACTATTTATACATTGAAGTCAATAATAAAACAGTATGCAGTAAGATCCTATGCTGGCCCTAGTTCTATCATTTAACTCTGAGTCCAGAGAATTTGAAACTTTGTATCTTAAAATGGAGATCCAACTACTATAAAGATATTTTAAGAAATTAATAAGCAAATAATTTTGGACCTATTTAAATAGAAAAATTCAAGGGTGAGCAGTCACATGAAAAGCGATTAACTACTAATTATCCAGTCTCCAATCAGCAATGAGCAAACAGCAGGTATAATATCACATGCAGAATTAAAGCAAATCTGTCACCTCAATATGCTGCCCTAGTCACTACACTGGTTGCCAATTGCCTTTAGAATTTAATTTAAAATCTATAACTCTCACCCACAAAGCTCTCCACAATGCTGCACGTTCTTACATATCCTCCCTCATCTCTGTCTACCACTCTACTCGTGCTCTACCTTCTGCCAACGACCTTAGATTAACATTCTCCGTAATCTGAGCCTCCCACTCCCGTCTCCAAGATTTTTCTTGTGCTGCACCAGTCCTCTAGAATGCACTACCTCAGACAATAAGAATAGTTTCCAACATCCACAGTTTTGAGCAAGCGTGCCATTGAAAACACATCTTTTTAGGGAAATCTTTCACATTCACTAATTTGACTCTTCTTTTAACACCTGATCTACATTATTTCTCAGAACCTGATCCCTCCATTTAGGCAATGACTGTACCATTGTACAAGTCAAGCAATTTTACCTCTTGTTTCACCCATGTTTCCATGTAGATCATAAACTCTTGCAAGCAGCACCCTTATGCTACATTCAGACGAGCGTAGCTAACCTTGGGCTAACCTCAGACATGAAAAACTGCAGTTTTTCATGTCCGAGGTGCACCTGTGTGGGACGCGTTGTCACGGATCCCCCATAGAGTAGAGTCTATGGAGGAATGCGTGACAAGCAGTAAAATAGGACATGCCCTATTTTTTCACTGACCCTTAACACGCTCCGTTGAAGGAACAGTTGTGTGAACTTCCCTATTGAAATACATTAGTCCATATGACGGCGGTTGTTTTAACGGCCATCGCACGGACGTGATACATGCTCGTCTGAATGAGCCCTTACTCCTCTTGTTTGAAATGGTAACTACTTGACAGTCTGTACTGTTGATTTGTACATATACCCTCTAAATCAGGGGTCTCAAACTCGGCAGGGTAAGTGGGCCGCATATAGAAAAAATTGGAAGTTGACGGGCCGCATTACTTTCAAATTTGATACAATACAAAATTATTGTTAATAAATTACTTATTTGAACTACTATAACACTATATTACTATAATAATAACAACACTACATTACTATAATAATACCGCTAGGTTTAAAATTTGAGATATTTCTTCACGTGCTTATTTCAACAATCCAGTTTTACAGCTAATTTCAGTCTGACAGCTCAGTTAGCAGCGTTTGGCAGACACACATGTCAAGATTGGGCAGCCCCTTTTTAGATAGTGCCACAGTGCCCTCTGCGGATGCTGCAGCAGTGCCCTCTGTGGATGCTGCCGCAGTGCCCTCTGTGGATGCTGCCGCAGTGCCCTCTGTGGATGCTGCCGCAGTGCCCTCTGTGGATGATGCCACAGAGTCCTCTGTAGATGCTGCCACAGAAGGCTCTGTAGATGCTGCCACAGTGCCCTCTGTAGATAATGCCACAGTGCCCTCTGTAGATAATGCAACACACCCCTAGATAATGGCACATTGCCCTCTGTAGATAATGCCACGGTGCCCTCTGTAGATAATGCAACACACCCCTAGATATTGCCACAGTGTCCTCTGTACATACTGCCACAGTGCCCTCTATAGATACTGCCACAGTGCCCTCTGTGAATGCTGCCGCAGTGCCCTCTGTAGATGCTGCCACAGAGTCCTCTGTAGATGCTGCCACAGAGTCCTCTGTAGATGCTGCCACAGTGCCCTCTGTAGATAATGCCACAGTGCCCTCTGTAGATGCTGCCACAGAGTCCTCTGTAGATGCTGCCACAGAGTCCTCTGTAGATGCTGCCACAGTGCCCTCTGTAGATAATGCCACAGTGCCCTCTGTAGATGCTGCCACAGAGTCCTCTGTAGATGCTGCCACAGAGTCCTCTGTAGATGCTGCCACAGTGCCCTCTGTAGATAATGCCGCAGTGCCCTCTGTAGATGCTGCCACAGAGTCCTCTGTAGATGCTGCCACAGAGTCCTCTGTAGATGCTGCCACAGTGCCCTCTGTAGATAATGCCACAGTGCCCTCTGTAGATAATGCAACACACCCCTAGATAATGCCACATTGCCCTCTGTAGATAATGCCACGGTGCCCTCTGTAGATAATGCAACACACCCCTAGATATTGCCACAGTGTCCTCTGTACATACTGCCACAGTGCCCTCTGTAGATGCTGCCACAGTGCCCTCTGTAGATGCTGCCACAGTGCCCTCTGTAGATGCTGCCACAGTGTCCTCTGTAGATGCTGCCACAGTGCCCTCCGTAGATGCTGCCACAGTGCCCTCCGTAGATGCTGCCACAGTGCCCTCCGTAGATGCTGCCACAGTGCCCTCCGTAGATGCTGCCACAGTGCCCTCCATAGATGCTGCCACAGTGCCCTCCGCAGATGCTGCCACAGTGCCCTTCGCAGATGCTGCCACAGTGCCCTCCGCAGATGCTGCCACAGTGATGTCAGGGGCTTGCCCAGAGCTGGAGTCCCGGAGCAGAGCCGCTTCTAGCACTCTGCCTGGGATTCCAGCTCTGCTCCCGACATCACTGTCCATATATGGACAGAGATGTCAGGGGCAACCCCAGAGCTGGAGTCCCAGGCAGACTCCAGCTGTGCTCCTGACATCACTGGGACTCCTACTCTGGGGAAGCCCCTGACATCATTGTCGATGTATGGACAGTGATGTCAAGGAATTACACAGAGTCCCGGAGCAGAGCCTATACTAACGCTCTGCCCGGGACTCCGCTCTGGGGATCTCTGACACACTGTCCATATATAGACAGTGATGTCAGGGAATTCGACAGAGTCCCGGAGCAGAGCCGATACTAGCGCTCTGCCCGGGACTCCGCTCTGGGGAAGACCCTGAAACACTGTCCATATATGGACAGCCATGTCAGGGAATTCCACAGAGTCCAGGAGCAGAGCCTATACTAGCGCTCTGCCCGGGACTCTGCTCTGGGGAAGCCCCAGACATCGCTGTTCATATGTGGACAGCGATGTCAGGGAATTCCAGAGTCTCAGAGCAGAGCATATACTAGCGGCTCTGTGTCCCGCGGGCCGCAGATGACAGCCCCAGGGGCCGCATTCAGCCCGCGGGCCGCATGCTTGAGACCCCTGCTCTAAATTGTAAAGTGCTGTGGAATATGTTGGTACTATATAAATAAAGATTATGAGTAGTAGTAGTATTAATTTCTCTATTACAAGTGCATTAATACACCTTCACCTAAAAGACAAATACAAAATAAAAGACTTAAGTCTTTGAGTTGTCCTTTCAGGTTATTAAAGATTTTAAAACTTCTGTTCAGACTTTGCTTCTGGGAAAGCTGGATAACATCCAATTTGTCTACTATTACAGTTACCACAAGGATTGTGACCAACATTTCATACATTTCTGAATAAAAAAAGCTGCCCACTTGTCACTTTATCCTTGTAAGTTCTATTTCTATTTATGAGGACACTTACAGTACATTTACAGTAACTTCGAATGGATTGTTGTATACCAGGAATATTAAGAGGAAGGAAAAACTTTCGTATTAATATATTGTACTTTGTACTGAAGCACACAGTGTCTAATACACGAGTATACATGAGTATAGTATTAACACACTACCTGAATTTAAAGACAAAACATGGTGCACTAAGTATTTTCTTTGCATACTAGTTCCGCTGCACACAGTCCGCAGTGGAATTCTGCAGCAGCCGTTTTTTACATTTGTTTCTATACATTTTTAGGAAACTTAGTTCAGACGTTGGGGAAAATAACTATGCGGAATTTAGTCTGCAATGGAGAATTTTCCCTCCGCAGCATGCTCATTAAGTTGCGAAGAAGCGGAATTTCACTGCGGATTTCAGCCTTTGCAATGCAAAAACTGAAATCTGTGGCAAGTCTACTGTGATATCTGCAACGTCTGAATTACCTGTCAAATATGCAAATGTTGGTGCAGATTCGTTGCGTAATTGCCCCGAATCTGCACCAACATTTGCAGTGGAAAAATTCCTCCACGTCTGAACATGGCCTAAAAATTTTTCGTTTTTGGCAGCACATCTCTGCGTGTGAACAGGGGATGTGCTGTTGACAATATATAAACTGTATGGGGACTGAAGGATCGTGTTAACATAGTTTGATATGGCCTGTGTAAAAACAGCCTTTAAACGAGTATCGATCAACTTATTGTATTGTCAATCGGCGCTTGTTATTTTCCAGAAATCTGCCCGCTTAAAAGAAACCTTAACCTATTAGACCTTATTAATGATATGCCCTGTGTTTCTAATGGAAACAACAAAGATAATAATGCAACTATAAGTAGATATGCACATAGTCTACAGGGCCGGCCTTAGGTTGAATGGTGCCCCGTTCAGGACTCTCTATTGCTGCCCTCCACAAACCAAAAGTGAACCACATATATATAGACACGCAAATACTGGCACATATATACTGTACATACATAAAGGCAGGTATTTAGACACACAGGCAAATACAGTGAAGGAAATAAGTATTTGATCCCTTGCTGAATTTGTAAGTTTGCCCACTGTCAAAGACATGAACAGTCTAGAATTTTTAGGCTAGGTTAATTTTACCAGTGAGAGATAGATTATCTAAAAAAAAACCAGAAAATTACATAGTCAAAATTATATATATTTATTTGCATTGTGCACAGAGAAATAAGTATTTGATCCCTTTGGCAAAAAATACTTAATACTTGGTGGCAAAACCCTTGTTGGCAAGCACAGCAGTCAGACGTTTTTTGTAGTTGATGATGAGGTTTGCACACATATTAGATGGAATTTTGGCCCACTCCTCTTTGCAGATCATCTGTAAATCATTAAGATTTCGAGGCTGTCGCTTGGCAACTCGGATCTTCAGCTCCCTCCATAAGTTTTCGATGGGATTAAGGTCTGGAGACTGGCTAGGCCACTCCATGACCTTAATGTGCTTCTTTTTGAACCACTCCTTTGTTGCCTTGACTGTATATTTTGGGTCATTGTCGTGCTGGAAGACCCAGCCACGAGCCATTTTTAATGTCCTGGTGGAGGGAAGGAGGTTGTCACTCAGGATTTGATGGTACATGGCTCCATCCATTCTCCCATTGATGCGGTGAAGTAGTCCTGTGCCCTTAGCAGAGAAACCCCCCCAAAACATAATGTTTCCACCTCCATGCTTGACAGTGGGGACAGTGTTCTTTGGGACATAGGCAGCATTTCTCTTCCCCCAAACACGGCGAGTTGAGTTAATGCCAAAGAGCTCAATTTTAGTCTCATCTGACCACAGCACCTTCTCCCAATCACTCTCAGAATCATCCAGATTTTCATTTGCAAACTTCAGACGGGCCTGTACATGTGCCTTCTTGAGCAGGGGGACCTTGCGGGCACTGCAGGATTTTAATCCATTGCGGCGTAATGTGTTACCAATGGTTTTCTTGGTGACTATGGTCCCAGCTGCCTTGAGATCATTAACAAGTTCCCCCCGTGTAGTTTTTCGGCTGAGCTCTCACCTTCCTCAGGATCAAGGATACCCCACGAGGTGAGATTTTGCATGGAGCCCCAGATCGATGTCGATTGACAGTCATTTTGTATGTCTTCCATTTTCTTACTATTGCACCAACAGTTGTCTCCTTCTCACCCAGCGTCTTACTTATAGTTTTGTAGCCCATTCCAGCCTTGTGCAGGTTTATGATCTTGTCACTGACATCCTTAGAAAGCTCTGATTAATTAAGTCTGTGGACAGGAGTCTTTTATACAGGTGACCATTTAAGACAGCTGTCTTTAATGCAGGCACCAAGTTGATTTGGAGTGTGTAACTGGTCTGGAGGAGGCTGAACTCTTAATGGTTTGTAGGGGATCAAATACTTATTTCTCTGTGCACAATGCAAATAAATATATAGAATTTTGACTATGTGATTTTTAGTTGTTTTTTTAATATAATCTATCTCTCACTGGTAAAATTAACCTAGCCTAAAAATTCTAGACTGTTCATGACTTTGACAGTGGGCAAACTTACAAAATCAGCAAGGGATCAAATACTTATTTCCTTCACTGTATATGTGCACAAATACTGGAGCACATATACAAACATAAAAGGTACATATTTAGATATATAGACACATATATACACACAAAGGCACACATAAACACACACAGAGGCACATATATATATTTATATATATATAAATATATACACACACACACACACACACAAACACAGAAACATATACACAGAGACATACATACACCTACAGACTGTCACGTTGTGTACGTGGACACACTGGGCCGTACCGCCTTAACGGTATGGCAGCTGGCCAACAGGACACAGGTCAAAGTCTATAGTTTGTATTGGTGTACCTGTGGTAGCTTCAGACAGTAGCGAGGTAGGCTCGGAAGGGACTTTGGCAGCAGGCGGACACCAGGCGTGGTGTAGCAGGACAGGCGTGGTACACAGCACAACACGACTCCAACTCAATACGGCACTTGACCAGGATAGCACGGGATCCAGGTTAAAGGTAGCAGGAACGGGAAACACTGGGAACTGGAAGACACTAGGAGACCATTTACAGAGACCAACTAGGGTAACAACAACAAAGCTCAGGCAAGGCAGGAAGGGGCTGGGCCCCTCTTATAGTCCAGGGTGCTCATGGGCTAATATGACACTTTAACTTAGATTACGGGACCCAGCCGAGAGAAGTGGAAGTGAGCGCTGGCGTTTCCTGAGGAGGAGATGGGGGCCAGCACTCACAGATCCATGGCTGCGGCCGTCAGGAGGTGAGTGAGCCTGATGGCCCGCGACCATGAGCATGACACAGACACACACACAGACACACACACACACACACGAGGCACGTGTATACACACAGTCAGATATATATATAAACACACACACACACACACATACTGGAACAAAAACATAAAGGCACATACATAGGCATACAGGCAAGAATATACACACACAGGCACATATATACACAAAGGCACATATGTCGTGCGTAGTCGACTACGCTATTGATTCCGTCAAAACGACGGAAGCCTTGCATTACGGAGACAAACGGAAACCATTGACACCGGATCTGTCACAATTGAAATCAACGGTGATGGAAACCTTTGGTTTCCGTTTGTGTCAGTCAGGGTCCCGTTCCGACGGAAAGCTTCATCGGAACTAGACCCTGGCGCAGATGTGAATGAAGCCTAACATGGCTATGTAGCATCAATTTTTCTTTAGGGTTGCGTGCACAAAAGATGTGATTATCCAACAAACGAAATAGACCCTACTGGCAAGTGATTGGCTTCAAGATCAGCTCCAAATGCGGTTGTCTTCTGCTAAACCTTTAGGGCCCATTATTGTGTCAGAGTCTGGTACTATGGGCCCTCTGATGGTGAGCTGGTCGAAATCTGAGGCAGCCTAATATTTGTTTTCTGGCTTTACCTATAGAATCTAAGACCTGCCTTTTATTGAAACTGCTAGTTTCCACTCAATCTGAATATAGTTATATAGTTAGTACGGTCAGTGGCGGACACAGACTGCAAAAGGCCCCTGTGCAGATAATGTGCCAGGGCCCCCCCGCCCCCCCCCCAATACCGACAAAGTTACCTAAACATATATATGCATATAAAAATAAACCTTACTAATAAAAATTATGAAGGAAGATTTATATTGTACATTTTATTACCAGTTTAGAACACAAGTAACACATTTTTTTCCGGGTTAAATTCTTATCTAAACTAAGTCCCTAAATGTGGGCAAAGAAAATGAAAAACCTATACTCACCTCCTCCGGCGCCTCCGTTCCCCCTCCGCAGCCCCTATCCCTTTCTGTGTTTACAAAGCTGCTGTGGTGACGCGCGGTCGATGGCACATGACCGCTGCAGCCAATCAATGCCCTCAACAGCGATTTGCTGTGGAACTACTGTCCTCAGCAGCACACCAATGAGGAGTTATTGGCAGCAGCGGTCACGTGCCATCGGCAGCGCGTCACCAGTGCAGCCTTGTACACTTGTAACACAGACCGAGACAGGAGGATGGGGGCTGCGGTGGGTGAACGGAGGCGAGGGAGGAGGTGAGTATAGTTTTTTTATTTTCTTTGCCCACATTTAGAGACTTAGGTTAAATTGAATCATTGAATATAACACAAAGCACTCATGCAACTGAGATGCAATAATTTAGATGATCTTATCATGCTTAGCTTACTGCACTGTTACCTATCAAGCAGGACTGAATCTCAAGATATCTACAGAGGGGGCTGTATGGCGTTATCTACAGGGGGGACTGTATGGCGCTATCAACAGAGGGGGCTGTATGGCGTTATCTACAGGGGGGACTGTATGGCGCTATCTACAGAGGGGTCTGTATGGCGCTATCTACAGGGGGGTCTGTATGGCGTTATCTACAGGGGGGACTGTATGGCGCTATCTACAGGGGGGACTGTATGGCGCTATCTACAGGGGGGACTGTATGGCGCTATCTACAGGGGGGACTGTATGGCGCTATCTACAGGGGGGACTGTATGGCGCTATCTACAGGGGGGACTGTATGGCGCTATCTACAGAGGGGGCTGTATGGCGTTATCTACAGGGGGGCTGTATGGCGTTATCTACAGGGGGGACTGTATGGCGCTATCTACAGAGGGGTCTGTATGGCGCTATCTACAGGGGGGTCTGTATGGCGCTATCTACAGGGGGGACTGTATGGCGCTATCTACAGGGGGGACTGTATGGCGCTATCTACAGGGGGGACTGTATGGCGCTATCTACAGGGGGGACTGTATGGCGCTATCTACAGGGGGGACTGTATGGCGCTATCTACAGAGGGGGCTGTATGGCGTTATCTACAGGGGGGCTGTATGGCGTTATCTACAGGGGGCTGTATGGTGTTATCTACAGGGGGGACTTTATGGCGTTATCTACAGTGGGGTCTGTATGGCGTTATCTACAGGGGTTCTGTATGGCGTTCCCTACAGGGGGGGTCTGTAGGGAAAGTCATACAGCCCCCCCCTGTAGGGAACGCCATACAGACCCCCCTTTAGGGAACGCCATACAGACCCCCCTGTAGGGAACGCTATACAGCCCCCCCTGTAGGGAACGCTATACAGCCCCCCCTGTAGGGAACGCCTTACAGCCCCCCCCTGTAGGGAACGCTATACAGCCCCCCCCCCTGTAGGGAACGCCATACACCCCCAATCACTCAAAAAAATGCGACCTACAGTGTGAAAAGACAAAAGACATGTATCCCCTATCCACAGGATAGGGGATACATGTGTGATCGCTGGCATTGATAGGGAGAGCGGGGGACCGAAAGTCCCCCGAAGTTCTCCATCACTCACCTCTGACTTCCGGTGTCTGCGCAGCTCAAGTGTGACCGGCGCTCCATTCATTTCTACGGAGCTGCCGACACAGACCCCGGAAGTCCGAGGTTTGTGATGGAGAACTTCAGGGGACTTTCGGTCCCCCGTTCTCCCTATCAATGCCAGCGATCACACACGTATCCCCTATCCTGTGGATAGGGGATACATGTCTTATGTTTAATGGCAGAGCGGGGAGATACTCCCTGCTCTGCCGTAGTGTTCCGTGGCATCGCGCTGTAGCAGCCATAGCGGCAGCTAGCGGAGATTCCGGCCAAGGTGGGGGCCCGTGCCGGCAGGTGACGCGGGCCCCCTCATGCCGCGGCCCCGTAGCAGCCGCTACGGCTGCTATAGCAGTAGTTACGCCCCTGTGTTAGGGGGAGTTCACACTGAGGTTTTTTTCGCGAAAAACGTCAGAAAGTGCCTCCCATTGAAATCCATGAAATTTTTCCTGCGAGCAGTAAAAACCGCATGCGGGAAAAAGAAGCGCAATGCCCTTTCTTCGGGCGTTTCTGTCTCTGACTTCCCATTGACAACAATGGCAGGCAGAAAATGCGTTTTTTGCTGCGTTTCCCTGCCCACGGCCCGATGGCCGAAAAACGCCACAAAAAAACGCAATGAAAAACGCGGGAAGTGTTCTACCGGCAGGTCAAAATATGCCTCAAAATTCCGGAAGGAATTATGAGGCAGATTTTTCTACATAAAAACTTCTCCCTTCTGACATGAACTTTTTAACTTCATCTACCTGTCCTCTGCAGTCTGCACGTCCTCCACTCGTCCTGTGTCTGTCCTCCGCTCATCCTATGAGTTCTCCGGCAGTCCTGACTGTACTGTCCAGCCGCCCGAAGTCTTACGTCGCACCGCCCCCTGTCCTCTCCCCTGCCTGAGCGCTCCTCCTACCACCAGCATCGCCGTCCTGTCCTATTCATCTGTGCCAGATTGGCAGTGCAGTGTAGCGGCTATCACCGGGCCCGGGCACCCGCCCCCTCCCTCCCGATTGGTAGTGCAGTGTGGCGGCTATCACCGGGCCCCCGCCCCCTCCCTCCCCTCATGCCTAGTGTTGTGATGCTACTAGGCATGAGGGGGCCCGTGCCGCCAGGCCTGGTACATAAAATGTAATGTGCCTGTCAGGGCGACACGGGCCCCCCCATGCCGCGGGCCCCGTAGCAGCTGCTACGGCTGCTACTGTGGTAGTTACGCCACTGAACGGGCCCCCTTCCCACGCGGGGCCCTTGTGCAGCTGCACCGGCTGCACATGCGGTATGTCCGCCCCTGAGTACGGTTGAAAAGAGACACATGTCCATCAAGTTCAACCAAGGGATGGGAAAAGGGAAGGGAAACATTTCTACACATAGGAGCTAATATTTTTTTGTTCTAGGAAATTATCTAAGCTTTTTTTAAAGCCATCTGCTGAAGCTACTATGACCAGCTCCTGCGGTAGACTATTCCATAGATTCACAGTTCTCACAGTAAAGAAGGCTTGTTGCCTCTGCAGATTGAACCTTTTTTTCTCCAGACGGAGGGAGTACCCCCTTGCTTTTTGAGGGGGTTTTACATGGAACAGGTTTTCACTATATTTTTTGTATGTGCCATTAATATATTTATATAAGTTAATCATGTCCCCCCTTAGTCGTCTCTTTTCAAGGCTAAATAGGTTTAAATCTTTTAATCTTTACTCATAACTTAGATTCTCCATGCCCCTTATTAGCTTCGTTGCTCTTCTTTGTATTTTTTCCAACTCCAGGGCATCCTTTCTATGAACTGGAGCCCAGAATTGAACTGCATATTCTAGATGAGGCCGCACTAATGTTTTGTGAAGTGGTAATATTATATCCCTGTCCCGCGAGTCCATGCCTCTTTTAATACACAACAATATCTTGCTGGCCTTTGAAGCAGCTGATTGACATTGCTTGTTGTTATTTAGTTTATGATCTACAAGTACACCCAGATCCTTCTCAACAAGTGACACCCCCAGCGTAGCTCCCCCTAGGACATATGATGCATGCAGGTGGTTGGTACCCAGATGCATAACTTTACATTTATCTACATTAAACTTAATTTACCAAGTGGATCCCCAAACATTTAGTGTGTTCAAATCAGCTTGCAATTTACGAACATCTTCTATAGACTGAACATTACTACATAGTTTGGAGTCATCTGCAAAAATAGAAATAGTGCTATTAATCCCTTCACGCTCAGCGACGTACTATTCCATCGTGCTAAGTGCATTGTTCGCGCTCAGTGACGGAATAGTACGTCGTGGAAGGAACGGCCATTTCAGCCGTCCTCCCGACATATACAGGAGCTTTGAGAGCTGCTGTCTCGTACAGCAGTTGCCGCAGCTCCTTCAGTGGGGACCGATCCTTGTGTCCCCGCTAATTAACCCCTCAGAAGCCGCGTTCAATAGCGATCGCGGCTTCTTAGGGGTTAAACTACCATCGATGGCCCGCTACACTATAGCGGGAAGTGATGGTTGCTATGGCTACAGGACGCCTAATAATGGCATCCGGCTAAGCCATCTACGGAAGCCTAGTGGGTCCTAACTAAGTTAGAATCCACTATGCTTGCTGTCAGCGAGTAGCTGACAGCTCTAATACACTGCACTACGCATGAAGTGCAGTGTATTAGAATTGCGATCAGGGGCCTCCTGCCTAAGTCTCCTAGTGGGACAAAGTAATAAAGTAAAAAAAAGTTCTGTAAAAATAAAAAAATAAAAGTTTTAAAAGTAATAAAAGTAAAAATCCCCCTATTTCCCTTATCAGTCTTTATTATTAATAAAAATAAATAAATAAACAAATAAACTATACATAATTGGCATTGCCGCGTCCGTAACGGCCTGAACTACAAAAGTATTTCATTATCTATCCTGCGCGGTGAACGCCATATAATAAAATAATAATAAACCAAACCAGAATCACAATTTTTTGATCACTTTACCACCCAAAAAATGGAATAAAAAGAGATAAAAAAGTCGCATGTACTGATCGAAACTGCAGTTCGTTACGCAAAAAACAAGTCCTCACACGGCTTTCTTGATGGAAAAATAAAAAAGTTATGGCTCTTAGAATATGGCAACACCAAAAGTAAATGATTTTTTATAAAAAGTATTTTATTGTGCAAACGCCATAAGACATAAAAAAACTATAAACATATGGTATCGCCGTAATCTTATCCACCCGCAGAAAAAAGTGAATATGTAATTTATAGCGCACGGTGAACGCTGTAAAAAAAAATAGAATAAAAAACAATAGTAGATTTGTTGTTTTTTAGTCACCACGCCACTTAAAAATAAAATAAAAACTAATCAAAAGGTCGCATGCACACCATGAAAACTAAAATGAATTCCTCAAGGGGTCTAGTTTCCAAAAAGGGGTTTTAAGGTGTTTCCCCTGTACTGGTACCTCAGAAGCTCTGCAAATACGACATGGCGCCCAGAAACCAATCAAGCAGAATCTACATGCCAAATAGCACTCCTGCCTTTATGAGCTCTGCCATTTCTTCAACCAGCAGTTTATTACCACGTATGGGGTATTGCCGTAATCTAGAGAAATTTCTTTACAAATGTTGGGGGAGGCTTTTTCTACTTTTATTTCTTGTCAAAATTAAAAACTTGCACCTTTTATTGGAAAAATGGGATTTTCAATTGCACAGCCTAATTCACAAAATGCAGCAAAAAAAAACCTGTAGGTTCTAAATGCCCATTATACCCCTCGATAAGTTCTTTGAGGGGTGTAGTTTGCCAAATATAGTCACTTTTGGGGAGTTTACACTGTTTTGGCACCACAAGACTTCTTCAAGCCGGACATGGTGCCTAAAAAAAAGGAGGCCTCAAAATCCTTCAGTCCAGTAGCGCACTAGGGCCACATATGAGATATTTCTAAAAACTGCAGAATCTGGGCAATAAATATTGAGTTGCGTTTCTCTGGTAAAACCTTCTGTTTTACAGAAAAAAATGGAACAAAAAGGATTTTCGGACAAAAAAATTAAATCTGTAAATTTCACCTCTACTTTGCTTTAAATTCCTGTGAAACACCTAAAGGGTTAATAAACTTTCTAAATGCTGTTTTGAATACTTGTTTCTAAAATGGGATGTTTGATAGGGGTTTCTAATATATAGGCCTCTCAAAGCCACTTCAGAACTGAACTGGTACCTAAAAAAAGTGGCTTTTTAAATTTTATTCAAAATATGAGACATTGCTGCTTATATTCTAAGCCTTGTAACATCCTAGAAAAATAAAAGAATGTTCAAAAAATGATGCCAACATATAGTAGACATATGGCAAATGTGAACTAGTACCTTTTTTCTGTGGTAAAAAACCCTCTGTCTTACAAGCAGATGCATTTAAATTCAGAAAAATGTAAAAAAAAATTAAATTTTCTCTAAATTTTTCTATTTTTCACAAATAAACACTGAATATATCGACCAAATTTTAATACTAACATAAAGCCCAATATTTCACGAGAAAACTATTTCAGAACCGCTTGGATAGGTTTAAGCATTCCGAAGTTATTACTACATAAAATGAAATATGTCAGATTTGGGAAATGGGCTCTGATCTGTCACCAGATTATCTCCTATTGAATGTGATGGGCGCTGCAATGTAGATAACAGCAAAACCACAGAAAAGGCCAAACTTACTAGGTAGGTGGGTGGGTGAAAACCCGTTCCCATCAGGACGCAGACGGGTCAAAGAATGCTGCAGAAGGAGTGTGCATTAAATAGTGATAGCCCCTCCCACTAGTCTTGAGGGGAGTGGCGAACTAAGTGCTCAAAGGTGTGCGATAAAGAGTGTCAGTGTAGTGCTAGGGTGTGAATGGATGGTAAAAAATAAATATGTATGTATGAAAGTGTCAGAACTGTGTAATAATGTAATAAAAATAAATAAATAAATAGTGATGAATAGGGGTCAGTGCTGTGAATAGTACATGGGGTGTCAGTACTATGTGTAATACGTGGAGGGATAATGTGCTGGTCGTCAGGCATGGCGTATCTTGCCGAATAACAGCCTATTTGTAACGCCGCTAGTGTTAGCTAAAGCGGGCTGCTCTGCATTCCAAACCAAACGCCAGCACATCATGCCCTCCCAGCATATAAGACCCGGCTGCGTCCTGAAAAAAAGTGTAGTATACGTAGTAAGAAATATCCATGAAACATGGGGTATTAGTTGTTATTTTGGCCAAAATACGCAAAGCTCGCAACCCAACGTCAAGGGTCCCCAGTGCCTTGCGAGTCCCTAACCAGAACTTTTCGTTCCTAATTTAAAAACACAAACAGAAAAAATGGGACATAGATATCATCAAAACCACAGAAAAGGCCAAACTTACTAGGTAGGTGGGTGGGTGAAAACCCGTTCCCATCAGGACGCAGACGGGTCAAAGAATGCTGCAGAAGGAGTGTGCATTAAATAGTGATAGCCCCTCCCACTAGTCTTGAGGGGAGTGGCGAACTAAGTGCTCAAAGGTGTGCGATAAAGAGTGTCAGTGTAGTGCTAGGGTGTGAATGGATGGTAAAAAATAAATATGTATGTATGAAAGTGTCAGAACTGTGTAATAATGTAATAAAAATAAATAAATAAATAGTGATGAATAGGGGTCAGTATTACACATAGTACTGACACCCCATGTACTATTCACAGCACTGACCCCTATTCATCACTATTTATTTATTTTTATTACATTATTACACAGTTCTGACACTTTCATACATACATATTTATTTTTTACCATCCATTCACACCCTAGCACTACACTGACACTCTTTATCGCACACCTTTGAGCACTTAGTTCGCCACTCCCCTCAAGACTAGTGGGAGGGGCTATCACTATTTAATGCACACTCCTTCTGCAGCATTCTTTGACCCGTCTGCGTCCTGATGGGAACGGGTTTTCACCCACCCACCTACCTAGTAAGTTTGGCCTTTTCTGTGGTTTTGATGATATCTATGTCCCATTTTTTCTGTTTGTGTTTTTAAATTAGGAACGAAAAGTTCTGGTTAGGGACTCGCAAGGCACTGGGGACCCTTGACGTTGGGTTGCGAGCTTTGCGTATTTTGGCCAAAATAACAACTAATACCCCATGTTTCATGGATATTTCTTACTACGTATACTACACTTTTTTTCAGGACGCAGCCGGGTCTTATATGCTGGGAGGGCATGATGTGCTGGCGTTTGGTTTGGAATGCAGAGCAGCCCGCTTTAGCTAACACTAGCGGCGTTACAAATAGGCTGTTATTCGGCAAGATACGCCATGCCTGACGACCAGCACATTATCCCTCCACGTATTACACATAGTACTGACACCCCATGTACTATTCACAGCACTGACCCCTATTCATCACTATTTATTTATTTATTTTTATTACATTATTACACAGTTCTGACACTTTCATACATACATATTTATTTTTTACCATCCATTCACACCCTAGCACTACACTGACACTCTTTATCGCACACCTTTGAGCACTTAGTTCGCCACTCCCCTCAAGACTAGTGGGAGGGGCTATCACTATTTAATGCACACTCCTTCTGCAGCATTCTTTGACCCGTCTGCGTCCTGATGGGAACGGGTTTTCACCCACCCACCTACCTAGTAAGTTTGGCCTTTTCTGTGGTTTTGATGATATCTATGTCCCATTTTTTCTGTTAATGTAGATAACAGAAAAGTTGTTTACCAACTGGGCGTGTATTGTGTTTTTACTAACTGGGCGTTGTGAATAGAAGTGTATGACGCTGACAAATCAGCGTCATGCACTTCTCATCGCTTCCCACCCAGCTTCTTTCACTGCAGACACACAGAGTGACGTCACCCACAGGTCCTTCAGCCTTGGCGTCGGACAGAGAAGATACATGGGCTCCAGCAGTCCGAGAGGGTAATATGCTCGTCTCTAGGGAGTTTACTATGCTTACCTGCACACGGTGATGCTGCTGCAGATTCAACTGTACTCTCTCGGACGCCTGGAGCCAATGTGTCTTTTCTCTTCCGACGCCAAGGTTGAAGGACCCAGCTGGTAAATACACGCCCAGTTGGTAAAACGAGAAAAAACACGCCCAGTTGTCCATTGAAAAGCTCATTTGCATAAATATAAAATTGCTCATAACTTGGGCAAAAATTATCGTTTAAAAAAAACAACTTTGCTGTTATCTACATTGCAGCGCCCATCACATTCAATAGGAGATAGGGATTTGATAATCTGGTGACAGAGCCTCTTTAAGGCGTAGGCTGCATCCTTAAGGGGTAATGTGAATAATAGTGGTCTCAGCACTGAACCCTGGGGTACACCACTTATAAACGGGGACCATTCAGAGTAGGAATCTTTGACCACAACTCTCTGGATACGGTCCTTGAGCCAATATGATCGGCTAATAATAAATAATAGGTCTATTTCTATGCTAAAGAGGTAAAAAGTTATTGTAATATGTACTGTATTCATGGGAAATCTTCCCCCACATTACAAGCACATTATTTGCAACAAAACATACTAATAGCAATAGACTATTCAGGTATAATATGTGATATTATAATTGCATAATCCCCATGTTAAATCAGTGCAAATATAGATTGTTATTGTGAAATACTGCATAATTTTTTTACATACAAGAACAGCATGTACAAGGTATAGTGCATAAAAGTTTATAGTTGATTTTCTTTACTTCTCTACATATCAGCCAGCTTATGGAGAGCTTAACATTACATTTCTAACTCAGATATGGCTGAGACTGCTAACCTGGTTGCAGTTGATATGAATGTATATCTCATACAAACAGTTTTTGAAAAATTGTTTTTGATACCTGTGCGGTATCTTAAAAAAACCATGTCATTACTTTTGAACTCTATCAACAGCCACATGTGATATTCATGGATGTGAGAAGATCCTACAGATGGCCATGTTTGAGGTAAATACTGAACAATACCTTAGGAAATTAATTTTAAAATCTTCAACCACTGCACGCAAATAGTCCAAGAAGTGTCCAGTGGGTGTAGTTGTAACCTGGAAGAGTCCTTATCTCTGCATGATAAACTCTCCCTGCCAGGCCTCATTGAAGTGCTTTGTGCCTTCCTGCATCTCAACAAACCTGGTCCAACTTTGAGCCGTGGAAATATCCTGTACTGTCTTTCATTGCACATGCGCCAGTTCAGAAGTCACAATCAGGGGTGAACCTAGCCCCTCTGCTGCCTGAGGCGAATTATAAAAAGGCGACCCCCCCCCCCCCAAATCTATCCGAGTTTTCTCATTACGAGTTTTACACAACAAACACACAATATATACATTTTTTAAATAGGAAACATTTTATGTTTCTTTGTTAAAGTGCTGTTTGAAGTATGGAAAATATTTAAATAATTATTCTTACTGCCTATGAGTGCAGTGAAAATAGTGCAGTCTGCACTGCATTGTCCCATATTTCTCCTCGGCAGCCAGTCTCATTTGCAGCTTCACTCTCTTCAATTACATTCAAGCAAGTCCAGGACAGATCGCGCTTTGCGCTGTTTTGAAGCGGCACGACATGGGCTGGTTTCTTTGCTCTACCTGCTGTATTGTAGTGGTCTCCTGTGCTGGCTTAATGCAAGTGGTGGATTATTATTATTTTAGGCCCTGGGCTGTGCAGAAATTATGGGCCTACACTCTACACGTAAGTATCACCTACATGTCAAAGTACATCACATGCCACTCTGCAGACTGTCTCTTAGCCTGATCATCTGCTGCCACACTCACACTTCACCACAGCCTACACCACAGTAATTTACAAAGATTGTAAGACCAACATTACCAATAATACCCCCATACTGTTACTGAATAATACCATCAAACCATAACCATATAGTGACTGAATAATACTCCCACGTGTTACGGAATAATACCGCCACTCCATAACCACATAGTGACTGAATAATACCACCATACCGTTACTGAATAATACCACCACACCCTAATCACATAGTGACTGAATAATACCCCCATAGTATTAGTGAATAATACCTCCACGCCATAACCACATAGTGACTGAATAATACCCCCATACTTGTACTGAATATACCACCACACCATAACCACATAGTGACTGAATAATACCCCCATACGGTTGCTGAATAATACTGCCACACCATAACCACATAGTGACTGAATAATACCCCCATAACGTTTTTGAATAATACCGCCACACCATAACCACATAGTGACTGAATAATACCCCCACACCATAACCACATAGTGACTGAATAATACCCCCACACCATAACCACATAGTGACTGAATAATACCCCCATACTGTTACTGAATAATACCACAACACCATAACCACACAGTGACTGAATAATACCCCTTACGGTTACTGAATAATACTGCCACGCCATAGCCACATAGTGACTGAATAATACCCCCATACACTTACTGAATAATACCTCCACACCATTACCACATAATGACAGTAAAATACCCCCATACTGTTACTGAATAATACCACCACACCATAACCACATAGTGACTAAATAATACCCCCATACTGTTACTGAATAATACCTCCACACCATAACCACATAGTGACTGAATAATTCTTCCATACTGTTACTAATACTGTTACACCATAACCACATAGTGACTTAATACCCACCTACTGTTACTGAATAATACCTCCACACCATAACCACATAGTGACTGAATAATATTCCCATACTGTTACTGAATAATACCACCATACCATAACCATATAGTGACTGAATAATATCCCCATACTGTAACTGAATAATACCACCACACCATAACAACATAGTGACAGACTAATACCCCCATACTGTTACTGAATAATACCACCACACCATAAACACATAGTGACTGAATAATACCCCCATTCTGTTACTGAATAATACCGCCACACCATAACCACAAAGAGACTGAATAATATCCCCATACTGTTACTGAATAATACCACCACACCATAAACACATAGTGACTGAATAATACCCCCATTCTGTTACTGAATAATACCTCCACATTATAACCACATAGTGACTGAATAATACCCCCATAGTGTTACTGAATAATACCTCCACACTGTAACCACATAGTGACTGAATAATACCCCCATACTGTTACTGAATAATACCTCCACACCATAACCACATTGTGACTGAATAATACCCCCATAGTGTTACTGGATAATACCTCCACACTGTAACCACATATTGACTGAATAATACCCCCATACTGTTACTGAATAATACCACCATACCATAACCACATAGTGATTGAATAGGCCCGAAAGTCGATCATAAATGAAGCGGCACAGCGCTCACCCAAGCACTTCTGCTGCCTAGTTTTAGCAATTGGTGGGGGTCTCAGTGCTCGGTCCCCCACCAATGAGAACTTGTGACATGTCAGTATGACATGATAAAAGTTTAGTTACAGTTTAAAGGCTATGTACACCTTTAAAAACGTATTTTTTATATATGCATAAAGATATCTAGCAATGTTATTGGTGCAAGCTTTAATTACTTTTTATTGAAAATTATTGTTACTTTTTGAGATACAGCTGCTTTGTATCCTGTATACAGAGCAGCTGCATCTAGCGCTGAGACCTGAATCCATTAGGTCACCTATTATCGATCACATATAAGTTATGAACTTAGATGTGATCGGTAGCAGCTCGATCCTGCAGAACCCGCTGACATTCAATCCGTCAGTGCCGCTGACCTCACGGATGCAGGATTCAGCGCTATATACAGCTGCTCTGTATACAGGATACAAAGCAGCTGTATCTCATAAAGTAAAAATAATTTTTAATAAAAAGTAATTAGAAAGTTGCACCAATCACACTGAACCCCCCCCCCTTGCAGCGTAATAACTACTGAGGGCGCTATGGGGAGGGGCTATACTGCAAGGTGGGTACTGACTGACTACTGTGGGGGGAGCTATACTGCGCTTAGCTTCCTGCCCCCACTTATTTAAGTGATCGGAGGGGGGTTTCTGAGCATCTTACTGACAACTGTTTATAGCGCTGAATAATCCCTCATAGAGCACTCACTAACTACTATAATGCAAGGTGGGGGTCTGGGTGTCTAACTGACTGCTAAGGGCTCTAAGGGGGCGGATTCCCCTTAGAGCCCTCAGCAGTCAGTCAGACGCTCAGACCCCGCTAACCTTGCAGTATGGTGGCTATTGAGTACTCTATGGGGAAGATTATTCAATTAAAAATTATTAAATAAGGCATGCCCCCTCCCCGCGATCCAGTCCGTGGCTGAAAATGCCCCCCCCCCCCCGTTTTCGGCTAGGTGGCGCCGCCTGAGGCTGTCGGCTCGTTGGAGGTGCGGCAATGGTCACGATCAGATGAATCTTGCTGCGCAGGTGCCAGAACTACAGCTTGCAACAAACTTAGAGGCGGGATGAGAGGTAGGCAGAGTAGACAGTTGCCTAGTTAGCCATTGAGCAGGACGCAATTCATGAAATTAAAAAAACATTAAGGATTAGTGAGGAAAAGCGCAACAGGCAACGAATACGCTAATAATTACCCATCGACAACTATCTGAAACCACCGACCTTGTGAACCAACATAGCTTTTCCTAACCCCGACTGTTTTTATGAGACTTGGACCAGGCTTGATGTGACGTATAATGGAATGGGGCGCATCAATTAATACTGGCAGGGTGTGTTTATCAAGCAGAGGGTGTGTTTATCGAGCTACGCCCAACAGATCTTTCTGGTAGCCTTCCTCACTGTATTGAAATAACATATATGTACTTGTGTCATTGGGGCAACTGAACTCACACATTTCGACTGAACGATATTCATATATTGACTGTTATCTATAGCTGGCTTAATGCTGGTATGTTCATCATACCTCTCCATAGGATGCAGAATCTCTTTAAGAAAACAGAACTACTGCAGATCCTATTCACAACTTCTGCAGATGGGCAGCAGGAAAAATAGAGTAATTATATACTGCAGGTAGACAATTGAAAGTTTCTGGTAGGTTTCTTAATGTTGCATTTAGTAAAGAGTAATTTGTTTAAATAACGGAGTAGCCACAGGGAATAGTGGAAATATGTGTGTTATTTTTAATGTCTGTGTACACTTTCCTGTCTCATAATGACTATGATCAGCAAAGGCTGAAATTGATATTACAAGCTTGTTTCTTCTTTTTTTTCCCCTGGAGTAGTGTGTGTGCATGTGACCATTTTCATATATAATGTATATATAGTTATTAATGAAATACTGATCCAAAAATACATGAAACTTTAGGGACGATTTAACCATGACCTCTGTAATGAGGACTCAGAGCAGTGGTTGCCATTTTTGTAGCTCCACCTTGCCTGTTAGGTTGGGCAGACCTCGGGTTATACATTGCAGTATTGCTTTCATTCATGCTACAACAACCGCATAGCTCAAAATAGACAGAATGAATTATGCCTTTACCTGCAAGTAAATAAGCAAGATATACGTTCTTCTGTGGCTTAGCAGTTCTTACCTCTGACATCAATCCCAGTCTAAAAGATACAATCTACAGACCCTTTGGCATATTGAATGCAAAGGACCAATTCCTATACTTTATTCCAGTTCAGTCTATCTGCCTACATGTCTGAACACCAGAGTAAATGACTGACTCTTTACAGGACTGAGTTAAAGGGAAAATCAAGGTAAAATACCTGAAAGAATATTACATTGGTTAAAGAGGATCTGTCACTAGTTTATTAATGCCCTATCTCCTAACTAATCTAATAGGCCCTATGATGCTGATAACTACAGTGTAATTTTTTTTTCAAAAACTTTTATTATTTGCAAAGGTCTGAGCATTTTTCCAAATATGCTAATTTGGCTATACTTGCCAAATGGGAGGTGACTCTTTCTTTTCACTCTGGGCGGTGCAATGTTTTCTGTATGACGCTGTCCAATCAGCATCATACAGTTCTCCTCTTCCCAGCCCAGCGACACAGTGTGATCATATAGTACGCAGCTTCCATTGCCGACTGATTTTTCAACTGGTGATACCTCTGGTTGTTTCACAGCTAGAACTGCAAATAGAATCTCATCTTTCATATGCTGCCAGAGCCACTGTTCTAGGTGGTCCACAGCCCGATATATGGCTATTTTAAGTGATCCCCCTTCCCTCCAGCCTCAGTCTCTCACACTGTGTGAAGCAACTTCATGCTGATAGGACAGCGTCAGAGGCTGTGAGGTAGCTCCACCTCAGGAGAATCACAGTTGTTGACAAACTTGTCTAGTATAGCCTCATTTGCATATTTAGAAAAAAGCTCAAAACTTTTAAAATAATAAACTTCTTAGGACACCATTTTTACTAGCATTATCAGGTGTCAAAGCGCCTATTAGATTAGTTAGGAGATTGGGCATTACTAAACTAGTGACAGATCCTCTTTAAGTCTGTGAGGATTTTGGACCCCAGAATGAAAGGGCACTATAAAGTACTTAAACGGGTTTTCGCATCTTGGACAATTATGGCATATCCACAGGATCTGCCATAAAAGTCCGATAGATGCGGGTTCCACCTCTGGGACCCCCACCTATCTCTAGAACGGGGGGCCCCTTAAAACCTAGTTCTAGCTTATTCGGCTCTCGCTGCCTCCCGTCCACTTCCTGGTTAGGTGCTCTGGAGTTACGGAAACAGCCGAGCTCACTGAGCTACGCTGTTTCCATAACCCCCACAGAAGTGAATGGGAGTTACGAAAACAGCGTAGCGTGGTCAGCTACATTGTTTCTGTAGCTACCAAGTTCTGGAAACAGCATAGCTCGCCGTTCACTTCTATGGGAGTTACGGAAACAGCGTAGCCCAGCGAGCACTCAGTTGTTTCCGTAACTCCCAACCACCTAACTAGGAAGCCGAGTAAGCTAGAACGGGGTTTAGGGGGCCCCGTTCTAGAGATTGGTGCGGGTCCCAGAGGTGTAGGTGCGGGTCCCAGAGGTGGTTTAAAGGGGTTTTCCCAAGATGGGAAAACCCCTTTAAACTCATATGACACTGCTCAAAAACTTCTGTTTCTAAAAATTGTTTAGAATGTTGTATAAGGGAGTTGAGTACTCTATTTAGCCATTATTACTCTAAAACTACATTAACCTCAACAGCGAAAAAAAAATGGCCACAAAAACTGTTCAACTGTGAGTTTTTCATGCCCATTTTGCATGAGTGTGTTTCCAAATTTTCATCCATTTCCAATCCGTCTGTCATTTTTTAATGGCCATTAAAAAAAGGATGTATTTCATTTGTCAGGTTTTTTTTTTGTCCCAACCCCCTGAAAGCACCACAGTGCCCATGTAAATAGTGCCGCAATATCCCTGTAGATAGTGCCACAGTGCCCATGATAATTCCCACCAAGGGCCAGTGCCCACATAGTACCACAGTGCCCACTGTAGATAGTGCCACAGTGCCCACTGTAGATAGTGCCAGTGCCCACATAGATAGTGACACAGTGAAGTGTCATAGTTCCCACATATAAAGTGCCAGTGCCAACATAATTCCACAGTGACCATCATAGATAGTGTTACAGTGCCCACATAGTATCACGGTGCTCACATATAAAGTGACATTGTGCCCACATACAAAGTGCCAGAGCCCACATAGTGCCACAGTGCCCATGTAGATAGTGGCAGTGTCCCTGTAGATAGTGCCACACCTCACATATGGTGCCACAGTGCCCATGTAGATAGTGCCACTGTAAAGGCCCTTTTACATCGGCCGATAATCGAGAAATCGCTGATCAGCGCTCGTTTGCTCTTGTCGCACGGAGCTATAGATTGGGACAAGTGGTTGTTACTCCGATCGCTCGTCCCCATACATTATTATCATGTCAGCAGTGAGTCAGCAGGGAGATGTGCTGCCGACAAACAATAATATTTAACTTTTTTAAAATGATACAACCAGCAGATGAACAACCAGTTTGCTCGTTCATCTGCTGACCGCTGCCCTGTTTACTCAGGGCAATTATCGGCAACGAGCGTTCTATGAACGCTCCTCTGCCCGATAATCGCCCAGTGTAAAACCCCCTTTACTCTCTGTAGGAGCGGAATCCCTCTGGCCGGGGATTCCGCTCATAGATGGAGCACCTGACGTCTCTGTCCATATATGGACAGTGACATCAGGGGCTTCCTCTAAGAGCGGAATCCCCTGTCATTGGCAGTGCTCTGGTCGGGAGTAACACTTTGATGTCACTGTCCATATATGGATAGTGATGTCGGTGGTTTCTCCAGGATCGGAATCCCCGGCCAGAGCAGGGTCTGGCCGCCGGAGATTCCGCTCCTACAGGGAGCTACATGGGTGCAATCTATGGGGGGTTTATATCTACAGGCAGTTGGTGCAATCTACAGGGGGGTGCTATCTACATGGGGGTGCTATCTACGGTCAGAGGGAGCCCCTGATGCCAGGTGCTTACCCAAGACAGGAGTCCCCAGTCAGAGATCTTACGTTTCTCTGACCGGGGACTCCATAGTTGAAAGCCCTGACTTCACTGTCCATACATGGACAGAGATGTCAGGGGCTTCCCCGGGCTCAGCGCTTAAAGTACCGGCCGTTACAAGGATTGATTTCTGAAAATTTCTGAAAAAACTGATCCATTGATTTCTATGGGAACCGTGTGGCCATGAAAACTGTCAAAAATAGGACATGTCCTATTTTTTGACGGCCGGTATTCACTGGCCATTAAAAAAAACAGCTGTGTGAATACACCCATAGAACTTCATTGTTCTGAAAACGGCCATGTCACACGGCTGTTTTTCACTGTCTTGTGAATGTAGCCTCAGAATCACAGGCCACAGACTTCACCAATATGATCATCTTACATAGCCATAAAACCGTATTTGTCCCTCTTTCCGATATCTTCTGTATTTGCATATCTGTGACACAATTATTTCAGATCTTTAAATTTGATAAAAGAAAGAGAAAACACAGGTGCACGATTCGTTACAGTACACAGCTCTGATAACTGTAATTTGTCCTGCACCTGTTGGTCCATCACATGACCAGGAAAGATTTTTATTCTCTGAAAGTAAACAAGGACGTCTCCTATTGAATGGCAGCAAGTAGAGATCTTGTAAGCCTATGCCTTCATGTGTATTATCGAGTTTCTGCTACGTTTATCGCCAAGTTTTGGTGGATTAACATATGGAATCTGTCACAAGCATCCCCATCTATCAAATGCTCTTTCTAACTCACCTGATTGGCCAAGAGCAGAGGCGGAGCTACAGGGCGGTGTAAAGGTAGTAGTCGCACCCGGGATCCGGTGCCTGAGGAGGCCCAATGGCCCTGCCATATAAGACACCAGTATTACAAATGGAACATGATAGTTGTGGGCCCTGTTACATATTTTGAACTTGGGCTCAGGAGCTTCAATTTATGCCTCTGGCTTATAGGTCCATATACTCACGCAACTTCATTTTCATTCAAATATTTTTTTCATTTTATACTATTGTGTTCTTTAAAATATAATATTGCTCAGACACACAAAAATAAGACCCTCACCTAGTTGTTTTCTTTTACTATACACTACATTCTTTTCAGAAGGGATTTGTCTTGTAGCTTTACATGATTACAGTATTTCAGCTAAAGAAATTGTTGGCTCTGGAGATTTTTTATCTCTTTGTTTATAATGTTTTTGCTATAAGTGGCTAAACATTTCAATGCATGCTGCGATGTCTCTTATTTCCATTGAGCTCAAGAAGAGGCCTCTGACTAAAGGTAAAATAATTAGAAAATCAAAGATGAATATAAAATTAGACAGGTGAACTTTGCAAGTGTTATTATAATGGCTTTTGACTTCCACACGCCAACCTACATCTTTACATGCAAGGCATTGACCCACGATTCTGGATTCTTGAGCACATATCCGTGACTAGCAAAGAATCAGGTGCGGACCTCAGTAGGTGAGCTTCATTGGTATTCAAAAAGGATGGGCAAATTACCATGACATCCAGGATTCTGCACTCCATGGCACTGAAACAAAATAGTATGGTAACAAATCCCACAGTGGAGCTTGTCATAGCAATGCAGGTGGATCAGAAAACAAGTGAACATGTCACAGTTAGATTTTTATATGTCAGTGTTTCTCTTATTCATCTCTACCAACCATAACAAGCAAGCAGAGGCAACAAGTGACGAAACTGCATTTCTCCTATGGTACAATCACATCCCAGATTCAGCACACAGAAAGCGTCGGAAACTATCCTTTTTGCAACCCATTAAGTCATACTTAGCAAACAACCTGTGTAAATGGCAGAATGGGATGCAGAGCAGCTATTAACATTAATGAGGCAATTTGTGTGGTAAGTCATTTAATTTGGTAATAGGAGAATTTAATTAGCAGGCTATGTTAGAAATTTCGAGAAGGCGCATGTGCTTGTTTTCTATCCGCACTGTGGCAAATTCACCTATGTGAAAGTGATCTGATAATCTGCCCTGGTCATATTCATTTAACTATGTCGCAGTCAAACGGTGAGTCTGAAACGGTTTAACCGATCATGATTGATCATGTCACTAATATTGGCTACAGTACTTGCTCAGCACTCCATGTAATCCTGCCTGTGATGGTAATGAGATGACTGCTGAGCAGTGATTTCTACTGAACAGGAAGGGTCAGTCTATTGTGAGACTCAATGGTCAGTTTGAAAACTGCAAGATTTTAGGATTATTTTTTTATATAGATAATGACACAGAAAATTAAGCCAAAAATTTACCAAAAATTCTTAAAACTATGTTTAACATAAAAACTTGATTTAAACAATAGGTCATTTTCTGATGACACATTCCCTTTAGGCAGCAAGAAGCTTCTGAAGGGAAGTCTTAAACTCGAAGCATTTTGGATATGTATGCAAACTCTGGCTATTGTGCTAAGACATCACTTTCAATTCTTCAAAGCTTTATGTCATTTATATATCTGCCATGATATCATTAAAGATTCAGGGGTTGGATAGCAATTTGAGATGTTAAAAGTGACTTGATCAATATGTGTGAAGATTAAGGCTTTTTGGATATTTATGAGTGTAGATTTGAACAGTTTTATTGTTTGTATCAATTAAAACTTGTAGAGCTTTATCTTCAATTAACAGGATCACCTAATGAGTTTTTAAAGCTATTTACTTAATTCACAATGGGAAGGATAGCATTCCCATGACATCTAGTGGTCAATGTGAGCATTGCATATTTTCTAACTGCATACACTGATCAGCCATAACATTGAAACCACTTGCCTAATGTTGTATAGGTCCACGTCACGCTGCCAAAACAGTTCTGATCCATTAATGCATGGACTTCACAAGACCACAGAAGAAGCCCTATAATATCTGGCACAAAGATGTTAGCAGCAATTTGACCAGGCCACCTTTTTCCATTGCTCCATGGACCAGTTCTGATGCTCACATGTCTATTGTAGGCGCTTTTGACAATGGACGGGGCTAATATAATGGGTGCTCTGACCGGTCTGCGGCTACACAGCCCCAAATGTAGCAAGCTGCTATGCACTGTGTGTTCTGATACATTTTATAGATGTGCTAACCTTCGTTTCCCCACGCGCTTCAATGAGCCATGGGCATCCATGACCCTGTTGCAATTTCATTGTTTGTCCTTATTTGGACCACTTTTGTTAGGTACTAACCACTGCAATCCGGGAACAGCCCCACAAAACCTGCCATTTTGGGGATGCTATGACCCAGTCGTCTAGTCATCACAATTTGTCAAAGTTGCTCAGATCCTTACACTTTCCCATTTTTCCAGCTTCTAACATCAGCTTCAATAACTGACTGTTCATGTTATGGCTGATGGTGTATAAACTGTCTGTATTTCACTCTTCTTTGTATATGCATAATGTGTGATAATTCGTCTTACAGTGCAGTATACATATGTACATAAAATCAACTGAACTTGTTTACAAATCTTAAAAACATTTTACCATTCACTTAAATTTAGTGACTGGATTATGTTAAAGAGATTCTGCAACTAATTTATAGAAAAAAAACATCTATAAGATGGTCTTTTTGAAGTGATTCAGTGGGTGCTATTGCATCTTGAATGCATTCAGAAGCTCGCACTGTATGGCTATTATGGTGCCTACTGGGTGATTGGCCGAGAAGCACCACATGGCCCCAATTAAGGCATTTATGCACCAAAATGAGCCACAACTGCACCCCTGTGGTGCCAACCAGTCAGCCTTCGAACGGCACCCTGAATTCCTGCTTGGGGCGCTGTTCAGCAGGTATAATAGCACCGCTGGATCATACTATAAAGTGCATCCTGTAGATGCTTTTTATTGAAGGGGTCTGTCTGGTGACAGTCTAGTTCAGGGTTAGGATGAAGCAGTACTAACATTATTCTGATGTTCTGCTGCAGAATAAAAGAAGATTAATATATCATTCAGATATATCACTGCAAACATTAAAAATGTCATTAATACAATACTAATAGGTTGCAGCAACTTGCAGGACATGACTATATGTTTATAATAACCACAACCTAATCTAAGCACTGTTTTCCAGTCATTACCTGGTCTAATGTGAACCAAAATATATAAATCTTTCATGGACAAACTTTATTCAGCAATCCCAGGAATCAATGGCGGAGGATAATGATTTTTTATTTTGACTTTGTTTAATACACTATAATCAACTGAAAGTCTCAAAGAGGATTTCTCGGAGCATCTAGTAATGTACCTGTTGGTGATGAAGATGCACAAAAGACCCTTTAGCTAAATTTTTGACAATGTGTTCTTTAAGAAAATTCAGTTATAGCTCTGCCAATGGGTGCATACATCCAACGTTATAGCTGCTCCAGGCAACATTTCAATCTAACAATCATAGGGTTTATGTGGGGGAAGTTTGTCACCATTCTGCGTCTCACGCGTCAGAAATTTCCTTATACGCAGTTGGTAATTTAGAAAATGCTTCAAGATCTTCTACAACTTTTTCATGAAGTTGTTTTGGTAAAGTCTGTAGGAAGTGGATATATAGTTGAAAAAACATTTACCGTATTTTTCGTACTATAAGACGCACCTGACAATAAGACGCACCCAGGTTTTAAACAACAGAAAATAGGGAAAAAAATCATATTTTACTACTTTTACAAAGCAAAAACTATTTGTTAAAATAAATAATTTGTTCTGTTTCACCACATTCTGAGAGCCATTTTTTGGTACATAGGATTTTTTTTAGCACTTTTTATTTCATTTCTTTTTTTTTATGTTTTACATTGTGCTTGGGAAAAAATGGGAAAAGTTTTATTTTAACATTTAATATTTTTTTACACTCCTGAAAATGTATCTAACTTTTTTTTTTTTTTACACATTTTATTAGTTCCCCTAGGAGACTTGTACCAGTGATCATTAGATCGCTGGTACAATACACTGCAATACATGGATGAGCTACAGAAAGCCTAACTCGCTGGACTGTTTAGTTCTATGGGAGTTATTGAAACAGCATAGCTCAGCGAGTTATGCTGTTTCCGTAACTCGACCATGTACGCTGTTTTTGGGGTTACCGAGTTCCGGAAACTGCGTAGCTCGCGGTGCTACGCTGTTAACGTAACTTCCATTCACTTCTATGGGAGTTACGGAAAAAGCGTAGATCAGCAAGCACTTGGCTGTTTCCGTAACTCCCGACCACCTAACCAGCTAGAACCAAGCTAGAACGGGGTTTAAGGGGCCCCGTTCTAGAGATAGGTGTGGGTCCCAAAGGTGTGACCCGCATCTATCTGACATGGGAAGACACTTATAAATGCCACGGTTGCTATTGACCGCGGCATTTAACTAGTTAAACGGCCAGGAACAGCGCCAACGCTGTTCCTGGCCGTTAGAGCAGTGTATCATCTGTAAAACACAGTGGACACCTGCAGTGTATGGAGCTCCAAACATCACCAACGCCCACCCCCCCCCCACTCCATGATGTGCCGGCACATCATGGGTCGGGAAGGGGTTAAGAAAGAAGCGGTCAGGGGGCCCTGCGCTGCCGGGTTCCTTGACTGCCAACTATAAGACTTTTTAGCAAGATTTATAAAACCTGCGTCTTATAGTCTGAAAAATATGGTATTTGGTTTCCCAGGCAATTGTGGGGTCTGAGCTGGCAGCCATAACACTCCCAAAAATGATTGGAAAGTGTGGGGATGAAATTAATAAGAAAGATAAAACCTCATGGACGGTGATTAGGATCCATGATTTTCTCGAAGGGTTTGGTCACACAGGTGGACACAAAGGTGCTGGGGTCTTTAGAAGACACAGCTCTGATACACATACGGTAACTATAACGACCCGTGTACCTTTTTATCCACTGGAGGTAAACAATGAATGTTCCTACTAAATAACAACAAGCAGAGATCTTAAAAAACATGAGGAATTAATACAGAAAGTATTCTGAAAAATGTTATAACTTTTAATTATATAAAAAAATACATTAATTTGATTCTCTGCTGTCAGCATGTTCACACTTTTGTATACTGTCAATCTGCATAAGTTCAGCTTCATGGTAATTCTTTGTTTCATAGTCTCTAGGAGTGGGATCTGGAGCAGATAAGTAACAGTCGCTATTAAAGGCCCAGCTAGAGCCCTACTTTTCCTGTCAATGCTCTGATAGCTGAATGTCTATTTGAATACCATGATATAAAAAAATGCCAGAATTTGCGTAAGCATATACCCATGTGAACTCGTCCTTACATGCACTAGTTAGTTTGTACTTAAAGGATGATCATTTTTCAGCATTATTCATCTCAGTATCAATTACCCACCTTCTGAATTCCTTGGCATATTTGGCAACTGAGTGCCTACCCTGCTTCTGCTGTTACCAAGTGGTTGGGCTGCTAGAAAAAGGCTTCCAAATCACCAAGCTGAGCATCATTAGTTTCAGTCAGAAGGCTTTTCTAGGCTACAACCTTATGTGTCAGAAGCATAATAATACACAACATCTTTGATCTATCGGTAGACAAATGAGCAGGGTGTGCAATGCATCAAGGTATTGGTTGCAATAACTGATGAATCCACGGTACTTGTCCAAGTCCCCACCAAACCAGAAAGGAGGGCGGTTGGAAAGGCCAGAGCCATAGCTTGATTTTGAAATTCCGGGATTTGATCTGCTTGCTGAGACCCTTTCTTGTACCATGTCTTGTAAATCCTGAGGATCTGGTCCAAAAATATGGACATTATGGGCTGTCTGAGTTTCAAATGGCAAATCGTTAATCTTCAATATTTGCCAAGCAGCTTAAATGTAAGTAAGCAAATATTTGATAGTGTATACTCAAACCTCCAAGACTTATTTCCACACCGGATTCCATAGACATGGCTTGAGCATCCTGTTTTGTTACTGGTCAAACACTGCTGAAATCCAATGGCCTGTAAGAAGTGAAAAGAGTACAGAGAAGAATTGGGTTATCATCCTCAGAAGAACAGCAAGAATGATTGGTTTTAAGGTGTCTGGCAAAGACAATTCTCAGGGCACAAGACTGAAACAACATAGTTGCCAACATTTGAAAAAATATTTCCAGGTACACTTAGTTTGTGTCTTCTTTGGTGGGTGTCTTATGTGGCGTGGCTTATCTGGTGGGTGTGGCTAATTAGGCATGGCTTTTTTCCCCAGAATTTCTGCATACAAATCAACAATTCACAACTAATGAGAAAAAAGGAGTCCAAATACTATATATAATAGAGAAAAATGTAAATTTTATTAAATACAATATAACAAAAGGGAAATGTATAAAAACAATATGAGGATCTAAAACAAAGTCTGTGTGTGGACCACTCCACAAGATAACATTGTTGCCATGGATATAGTGTTAGTATCAATAATGTATAATATAGATATATGTAGCATGCTAAAAGAACCCATCAGTCATGTATATACGGATGATAAAGCATTATAGGTATAATACCTCACGTAATACAGGTTACCCAAATCCACTGCTAAGAGCGCTAGTATTAAAGATGGCGAAAAATAGAAAGAGGGTATACTTCTTATAGCAATCACGGATCAAGTGGGTGTGACCTGGAGTACAAGTCAATGGATAATGGTAAATATACACATCCAACCAAGTGGCTAGAAAGTGTGTAGCAGAGGCCAATGTCAAGAGGAGCCCATACAAAAAACCTTACCCATAGAAGTAAATGTAGTCAAGTGTAGTCGAGCGGTCCATAGAGTGAGACAGAGCCCTGATGAGCGTTTCACTAGTATAGCTTCTTCAGGGGGTACTGACAATGTGTGTATGTCCCGTTTAAATATTAAAATACAAATGATCAACGGGTGTGTTCCGGCGTATCAAGCAAACTGGTCTACGGCGCATGCGCGTGATTTTAATTGGGACATCCACCGCCTAGCGTCACACCGCTACTGGGCATGCGCATCTCCTAAGACGTGTCTCCAAGGAGATGGCGCAAGCGCAGAGCGCGTGTAATGACGAGAGAAGAACGAAGTCAGCATCCCATATCACTGCAGCATGTGCGACCCCAGAGAGGAATACAACACCGTAAGTATGTGTAGAAGTTCAATGTAGAGATCAACGGAATAATATATATGTTACTGTTAGGCATGTTCCAAACCACACCCCTTGCTCTGTGACAAAATTGAAGAGATATCAAAGTGCCAGCATATAATAAATAACCAAATATAATAGTGGTAGTTACTTAATACAGTCAGGACATAATCAAACAGAAATGTAAAAGTAAAAAAGGTGAAAGAAAGACATACTGTTATGACATAACTATATAAATAGAAACGGGGGGGGGGGGGGACAGAAGTGCACAAAGTGCAGAAGATTAAGTCGCGATATAGGTGACAGAAAAATTATAACAAACAACTAAAACGTGAAAAAGATGCGTGAATATCACGTAAATAAGTCGCGAAGTACACAAGAAGAAAACCGTGGCAATCTCAGACCTCTAATGATGAGCACATGGGAAATAGACGGAATGGGGATATAACACTGAATAGGCAGGACTCAATCTACCCACGGAGAAACAGGGAGAGGCAAGCAGCGAAACATAAGATTACGCCCCTCTATCAAGGAGTGAAAAAATCCAAGAACAACCTGGAGGTAATCAATTTATCCACGCATATCCTCTCTGACCCACAATGCTACATTCTTAACAAGGGACTCACGTTTTCCCCGAGTAACCCCTTTGATTTTTTTACAGTATTAAAAGATCTTTATTTATTCTCGCGTAAGTTGATTTTGAGAAAGCTACACAACAGGGGTGAAATAGATGTGGGTCTCTATGTTGGTAGCACCTAACCAGTTACTTAACCTGTGAGACTTTTTGTTGATAAAAATACAAATCAACAAACAAAAATATCTGCACTAGTTTGGCTGACAACTACTATGGTGACCAGTATCTCTCTCTGATTATCTGGTTGTTTACAGGCAGGTGATGTCTGACTTTATCACTAGGGCTGGGTGATGTTCTGACCACTACTGGTAGTGTAAAAACCAGCGTAGATAGTGCCAGACTCAGTGCCCCTTCTTGATGGTGCTCTCCCCTCACCCAGTAGATAGTGCCACACACTGCTCCTAGTAGATATTGCTGCAGTGCACCTGTAGATAGTGCCACATGCCCCCATGTAGATAGTGCCACAAACCCTTTTAGTTAATGCCACACTGCCTCTATAGATAGTGCCATACACACCCCTGTAGATAGAGCCACAGTTCCCTCTGTAAATAATGCCACAATGCCCTCTGTAGATAATGCCACACCCTCCCTGTAGATAATGCCACAGTGCCCACTGTATATAATGCCACAGTGCCCTCTGTAGATAGTGCCACATTGCCCTCTGTAGATAGTGCCACACACAAACACACACACACACACACACACACACACACACACACACACACACATACATCCTGTAGATAAGGTCACACACCCTGTAGATAGTGCCACACACACACACACCCCTTGTAGATAGTGTCCCACTAACCCCCTTGTAGATAGTGCCATACCCACCCCTTTGTAGATAGTGCCACACACACCTCCTTATAGTCACTGACTTCTATGTTTCCCTTAAACTTGCACTTGTTATCTGTGGCTAATGGAAGGCATCTTGCTTCCTGTTTTTGCCCACTTAATATCACATGGAAATTCAAACAGTGCTTGAGTATTGTGACTTGTTTCATAGTTGTCAACAGTCCCGAATTTGTCGGGACTGTCCCGAATTTACAGAGACAGTCCCGGCAAATTACTGTCCCAGACATGTCCTTCAACTGCCATATTCAATTGTATCTGTGTCCTCAGGGCACATATACAATTGAATACTATGGCAGTGAAGGAAACTATCTGCTCCCTGCTCTGCCATTCACTCCTCCTGGAGTGGAATCCCCGGCCAGAGCGTTGCCGACGCTCTGGTCGGGGATTCTTCTCCTGGAGGTGCCCCTGACGTCACTGTACATATATGGTTGCCGATGCACTGGCTGGGTATTCCGCTCTTAGAGGGAGCCCCTGATGTCACTATCCATATATGGATAGTGACGCCAGGGGCTCCTCCAGGAGAGGAATCCCAGGCCAGAGAGTTGGCAACGCTCTGGCTGGGGATTCCGCTCCAGGAGGAGTGAATGGCAGAGCAGGGAGCAGATAGTTTCCTTCCCTGCCATAGTATTCAATTGTATCTGCACCCTGTAACAGCTGATATGGTAGACATATTGTTGGTCAGCAAGGTTTCCCAAAAACAGTAATAACTCAGACATGACTGTACAGAATATTACAATACTGAACACAAGAGGACAACTGAAAGATTTATATATACTGGGCCATTATTATTTTAGAGGCTCTTTAAAATTGGCATGGATGGCAGGGGATGGAACATGCTTAGCTTATATTTGAAAGTGCCTGTCTTCCTTCCAGCCCTCTAGGCTAGGATCGCTATTAAACAAGCAGGGAGACTTTCTAATCTGCATTGTAAAATATTTAATATTATTCTCTTTAAAGCTAAAAACTTTTCTCTACCCAATTAATAAATAATAGGAAGAAAGATTGTTTGAACATGTGTATGACAGATTATATGTATAAGCTAAGCTTTTATTTTAATAATAATGTAGAAGTATAGGAACTAGTAGAAAATGTTATATAGCATGATCCTAGCTTGTTGCATCAAATTACCTAAAGATATCTCCACATGAATATTTTCCATATTTGTAATTAATTGTGATTCTTTCTTTACTTTCCTGTGGGATCTTGCAATACCTGTCATCAGCTTTTTTCCTTTAAAGTGTCAGAGCAGTGGGAGCTCCGAGGTTCCAGCACTGGGGAGGGTTACAATTATCAAATTATTTCAATTAAAAGGAAACAGAACAATGTAACATTTCTTTAGATGGCCACAAGTCAATGAATAGCCAGACTCTCTTCGTATAGCAAACATTAAATCTATAAAATATTTGATCATACAATAGAGTACTGTCCCTCTTGAATGCCTGGGTCTCATAGAATGGTTTAGCAGCTTATATGTAATTTGGGTCACACATGTGCTACCCAGGGGAAAAATTGCATCTTGTAACAAGGTACAGTCCCCTATATTGGAAACGTCTATCATGTATTTGCTATATAATGTAATCTGAATGGTTTATTATTGACATTTCGTAGATATAATATCTCCTGCTTGGAATGTACAAAATCGAAATAAATAATTCAGTATATACAGTAGATCATTTATAAGGGATTAATTTACATAGATTAAAAGTACGATACTTGAACATCCCTTGGATCACTTTGTATATTCAGCAGCTTGTATGGCTGCTGTCCTTGGTGCTGAAAACTGAAATCCTATTAGAAACAAGAAACGGCATTAGTAAATCCTTTGAAAACTATTGCTGTTTATTTAAAGCTATGTAGTATCTTACACTATAACAATCTGAGTATTTCAAATGACTTTCTTTGAATATAGACACATGATACAGGGATCTTTGTGGCTTTCTGATCATTATGGCTCGCATTTCAACAGTACAACTCTGCTTAACCAGTTCAGGACCAGGCTATTTTGAGCCTTCAGGACCAGACACCGTTTAGCCCTTTTTAGCATGTATTAGTTAAATGGCTATAACTTTTTTATTTGTTGGGCTAACTACGTGATTTTTGCGATGTTTTTTCCATAGACAATGCAGGTTTCTTTTTTTTATCATTATTATACACACCTTTTTTGCTATTTTAGAATTTTTATTCATAAAGTTTGAAAATAATAGTAAAAAAATAAGTTTTTTTACGTTTCAGCTATTTTTTTGGGGTAATAACATAGTTTTACCCTAAAATAGACCTTTTATTTGTGAACGTCATTGTCTACCGTAAATTTTAATATATTACATGTCTATATTAGGGTAATTGGGTCAGCGCTAGCGTTACAAAAATGATTGGCGGGGGGGAACGTTTTTTTTGGGTGGGGATTTTATGTGTATTTATTATTAAAAAAAATTTGCACTTGACGTTACTATTTTTTTATTACTCTGGTCTGTCCCTCAAAGGTCGAAAAAGACCTTTGGGGAACTTTATATATATATTTTCTTTCTTTTACACCATCTTTTTCCACTGTATTTGGAGCTGCACAGCAGCCCCAGTTACAGGGGAAATCAGCCCTCTCATAGTGACGATTGTCACTAATAGGGCTGTGCTGGGTCTAGTAAGACCCAGCAGCAGTCTGTCACTAACGGCACCTGGCGATCATGTGACCAGTCACATGATCACCGGGAGGAATAGAGACAGCGGCGCTGCTGCTGCCTCTATTCCTATACACAGCATTCATTGAGCGCTGTGTACAAGTCATCAGAGAAGACAGAAGCAGCTTCTATCCTCTCCTCAGGGTCCCCGGCAGTCACTGACAGCTGGAGACCCGACATTCAGCTGCCCGATCGCGCGGGCAGCAAGTTAAAATCCGAGTCGTAAAAAGTCTATGGCTCGGGTTTTAAGGACCCTGACCGCTCGCCGTAAAAACACAGCCAGCGGTCGGGAACCAGTTAAAGGGAATGTGTCCTCAGAAAATGACCTATTTTTTAAAGAGGCTCTGTCACCATTTTATAACTGCCCTATCTTCTACCTAATCTAATAGGCGCTTTAATGTAGATAAGTAATGTGTTATTTAAAAAAAAAAAAAAAGTTTATTTTTCAAAGTCATGAGCATTTTAAGAGTTCTGCAAATATGTTCTTAATGCCCAAGTGGTCGTTTTTTTACCTTTCACAAAGTGGGCGTAGTAAAGAGAAGTGTATGACGCTGACCAATAAGCGTCATACACTTCTTATCATTCATGTTTAGCTGTGATCACAGCACAGCGTGATCTCACAAGATCACGCTGTGCTGTCACTTACTCCCACATTAACATTTTACTGGAGTGTTGGGAGAATGAACAGACATCGCCTCCTGGCTGGAGGCGATGTCTTTTTATTCTCCCGACACTCCGGTAAAGTTTATGTGGGAGTAAGTGACAGCACAGCTGAACATGAATGAAGAGAAGTGTATGATGCTGATTGGTAAGCGTCATACACTTCTCTGTACTATGCCCACTTGGTCAAGAGTAAAAAAAACGCCCACTTGGGCATTAAGAGCAAATTTGCATAACACTTAAAATGCTCATAAATTTGTCAAAAATAAACGTTTTAAAAAAAAAACAAACTTTGACCTCAACCCAATCTGAGTTCTGAGGTTTTTCACTATCTTTAAGGTTACATATGATATATGCAATGTTTGGAATGATTACTCCATTGAAAATCATTCAATTCATTGCATGTATAATTATGTACATAGCTGCACATATATTTTCTCATATAATAACTGATTTAATTCAATGATTGTAATATTTAATCAGTAATAACTAGGAAAAAATTAAGGTGAGTGCCCAAACTTTTATTTGACCAATACATTTTCATTAGTCAGAACCAATTATTATGGCCACTTAAACATAGCAATAATCAATAACGATCACTTTTTTCTGGCCATAATCTTTTATAGTTTTGAGTATGGGCACCTTAGGGGGAAATTCACACGGCAGTGTAGTATGCATGCATCCTGTACGATAGAATATGTAGTGGCTACTGTTCAATATTACAGGCCTATAGGCATTCCTTGTGGCACTATATTATTCCCTAGAAGCATTGCACAGAACCACTGTGAAAAAAAAAACTTCATGTGCCTCCATTTATAACTGGAGGTACAGTGATCCCAAGTAAATGTACGGTCCTGGGAGCCAGCAATTAACTCCCAGCGCAGTACATTTGCGGTGCTGTGATTACAGTGGCACAGCAGTTGTGCCCACGCTATCACCCGCAAGGGGACAGCTGTGATCGACAGCGCCGTCCCACTGCAAAGGCCGGGATTGGGGAAAACTCTCCTGGCCATTTGACCCTAGTGATGCCGCGATCAATAATAATAGCAGCATCACAAAGTAGGAGGACTCCTTTTGCCCTCTGATTGCTGCGGCTGATCCAATTATTATGGCCACTTAAACATAGCAATAATCAGTAACGATCATTTTTTTCTGGCCATAACCTTTTATAGTTTTGAGTATGGGCACCTTAGGGTGTAATTCACACGGCAGTGTTGTATGCATGAATCCTGTACGATAGAATATGTAGTGGCTACTGTTCAATATTACAGGCCTATAGGCATTCCTTGTGGCACCATATTATTCCCTAGAAGCATTGCACAGAACCACTGGAAAAAAAAAAAACTTCATGTGCCTCCATGTAAAACTGGAGGTACAATGATCCCAAGTAAATGTACGGTCCTGGGAGCCAGCAATTAACTCCCAGTGCATTACTTTTGCTGTGCTGTTATGCAGGGGCACAGCAGTTGTGCCCACGCCATCACCCGCAAGGGGACAGCTGTGATCAACAGTGCTGCCCCACAGCAAAGGCCGGGATTGGGGAAAACTCTCCTGGCTATTTGACTCTAGTGATGCCACGATCAATAATAATAGCAGCATCACAAATTAGGAGGACTCCTTTTGCCCACTGATTGCTGCGGCTGATGGTTTTGAGAGACGACCCTGGTCCTACCAGAAGTATGCCCTAACAGCCCCTGGGTCTACCTGAGGTATGCCCCAACAGCTCCTGGGCCCACCTGAGGTATGCCCTAACAGCCCCTGGGCCCACCTGAGGTATGCCCTAACAGCCCCTGGGCCCACCTGAGGTATGCCCTAACAGCCCCTGGGCCCACATGAGGTATGCCCTAACAGCCTCCTGGGCCCATCTGAGGTATGCCCTAGCAGCCCCTTTGCCTACCTCAGGTATTCCTTAACAGCTGCCTGTGCAATTTATATGCATAGGTAGTAACACTTTGTAATATATAGGCATATTAACTCATTATAAGAAGAAAAAAAAAGTAAAAGTAAACAAAGTACAAACAAAAATAAAGAATTAACTTGATTATTTCTAAAAAAATGTTTTTATTTTTAAAAAATCACCAAACTTAAAAAAATATATAAACTTTTTCCCCTTAATTGTTACAACCAATGCAATAAATGTAAAATGTAATTTAAGATGTTCAGAAAATGAAGGTGCGAAAAATAAACACAAAGACCCTAAGTAAAATTGCATTCTTTTCAAAATCAGCTTAAAAAAATGTATATAAATTAAACGCAATTTTTTTGTGTCCCAAAAATGATACAAAAAAAGACACCCACAATGCAAAAAAACAAGACCTCACATAGCAACATCAGCAAAAAACAAAAGGTTTATGCCTCTCAGAACGCAGTGAGGCAAAGACAGAAAAATTAACTAAAATTATGTGGGTACTAAAGGAAATGCATATTTCATGACATCATCTCCGTATAGCATACCATATATAGTATTTGGCCTCATGTAATTCTATAATAATAATTATATAAAAACTGTATTGTATTTTAAACTATGTACTGTACTGAACTATACTGTGTGGTACTATAATGGGTTTATCTGTGTAAACAGACTTTGTGTTTTAAACCTAGCACTAGATCTTAGTACTAGATCGCCATTGAAATCCTAATATTCTTATTACTGTCATAAAGACATTTTAATGCAGATCTTTTTATCATGTCAATAACATGATGTTGCACTATTCTTGTCAGAATGTCTCCTTATATTCAGAGGATTGTGATGACAAGTGCAGATGACATTTTCACATAATCATCACAAAGATCATGTAAAATGTCATGCACTTTATTATAAACTGCAATAGAAAATGTTGACATTGTTGGTTAACCTCTGGAAAACCCTACATTAATATACTAGTGACGTGCATAGACATGCATTCATTGATACAGTTTAGATAATAATAGGATAACAAAGCTGTCGCAAATTCTAATTCCCCACAACCTCAATGTCAGTCCATCATAAAACATAGGCTGTTTTATGGAAGGCTATGCCTATTGCTTTATAAACAGCGGTCTTCTATTCTTCTGAAATCTGCCCTTCTATGAAAGGGGTAATGCGATTTGTGAATTTGTTTAAAAAATAGTTTCAATGTGATAAAACAAAAACAGACTCAGTACTTACATGTTCTTCCCCCCAATGATCCAGTTCTGACTCTCTGGCGGTCCTACCGGTCTTTGTTTACATGCGGCCGGCATGTGACCAATGCAACCAAATCAGAGGCTCCAGCAGTCACGCGCCATAATCCTGGCATCATGACTCCCATCGCTGAGCGGTGATGCCAGGAATACGGCACCTGACCGCTGAGACCTCAGACACATGCCAAAGATCAGAAGCACCACCACAGCATCAGCACTGGATCACTGGGAATAAGAAGAGGTGAGTACTGATTCTTATTTGTTTTATTATATATGCAGCTGTTTTTTTAAATAAATTTACAAGACGGATAGCCGCTTTAACACTGCAACATTTGAAGATGTAAATTGATTCTATGACTTGAATAAACCACTTCCACATTCAGTTAATATATATCTACCTCATGCCTCGATTACTGATATCCTATGCCCTTTGGACATGAAGGATCCTGATGTTCATGTGCTCTCCTGTGCAGATGCTCCTGTTCAGTTGGCCTATCTCAGATCCTACTCAAGTATTATGATTGAAATACTGAAATATTTACTTCCACGCTTGGCAACACAAGTGGTATCATGTTATTCTTCTAAAAGCAGAGCACAAAAAGTTGTTCCTTCGTGGCAACATAATGCTTATAGCAGTTGGAGATTCATTTTTCTAAAACAAAGCTCCAAATCTCCTGCATTGACATAGAGTTAAAGGGAATGTGTTGCCAGAAAAACATGTTTTTTTAAAAAAAATTAAACATTTAGTGTGTGGGTGATTAAACATTGTTCAAATTTTTTTTTTTTTTTTTGCACGAGCCAGGAAATATTATTAATTATTTCTAATTTATAATACTACCCATTTTTGGTCACTAGATGGAGCTTTTTCCAAAATTGCAGCATTGCAACATTGGGTTAAAAGCCCTCGCTCTAGTGAGCTCTCGGCATCCCCCCCTCCTTTATCCTGGCTAGTGCCGGGATAAACGAGGGGTTTGAACCTCCTACACTGTGTGTCGCCATTTTTTGAGCTAACCCACAGTGTAGTAGGTTTACATACAGTAGTAAACACACAAAAACACGAACATACATTGAAATCGCTTACCTGCTCCTGCCGCCGCGGCTCCCTCCGGCCCGTCCGCTCCGTTTGCTGTCGCTGGTGCAAGTGCATAAATCCGGAAGCCGCGACCGGAAGTAGTAATATTACTGTCCGGCCGCGACTTCCGGTCCACAGGAAAATGGCGCCGGACGGCGCCAATTTCGAATAGGACTGTGTGGGAGCGGCGCATGCGCAGTTCCCACACAGACGCCGTACACTGCAGTCAATGGGACGGGAGCCGTTCGCAGTCCCTATGGGACTGTGGCTGCCGTATTCCATGTCTGTATGTGTCGTTAATCGACACACACAGAAATGGAACAAAAAATGGCAGCCCCCATAGGGAAGAAAAAGTGTAAAAATAAGAAAAAGTAAAACACAAACACACAAATGAATATAAACGTTTTTAATAAAGCACTAACATCTTTAACATATAAAAAAATAATTTGTGATGACACTGTTCCTTTAAATGATAAAATTCAGACTGCCTGCAGTGGTCATTTTGGGGAGCTTAGGAGCTTACTACATACCGTTTTTTTTTTCCATTGAGTTCAACTTATAAACAGTATGCAGTAATCTTCCTCTATTGTGGGCAGATAGAATTGTATCTGGATTTGGAGCCCTGTATCATAAAAACAGAGATCCCACTGTTATAAAGTTATATTAAGAAATAAATCAGCACCGAATGTGAGACCTTAGGCTAAATTCACACTTGTATTGTATAATCAGTTACTCTGATCCATTTTTAGATCAGAATAATGGTTAAAAACGTATCCGTTAAAAATCACATTGAAATAAATGGGATATTTAATTGCATCTGTTAGCGTCCGCTCGTATCCTTTATGTTAGTCATCTGTTTTTATTACGGAGATAAAAGTGCAGAGTACAGGACATTTTTCTCCATTCAAAACAATGGATGTCTAACGGATGGGTTACTTTCATCAGTGGTGTCAATATAAAACGTATCGTAATCCGTTGGCATCTGTTATTTTGATACGATCCGCTGATCTAAAAAAGTATCTGAGAAATGGATTATACAACTCAAATGTGACTTTAGTCTAAAAATTAATATTAGAAAGCGAACACTTTAAGGCGACGGAGTTCTGAATATACATATTAGTTTTGATTTCCCAGTCCAACCTAAAATTTTAAACTTCCCACCGTGAGAAAAAAAAAATGATCACTATGTAGGTTTGATGACATCATGAAGTAAACCATATACGGAGTTGAAATTGAATACACATGAATAGCAATATACAGCTTGTGACAATAGTGATTCTGGGAAAGTATCATTAAGCTTCATTAGTTCATCCACATTAAATTGTTTACTACATCATAAAAATGACTTTTTGTAACGCTGGTATATAATGTCTCTCAATGGGAATTTTAAAATGCATGACTACTATTATTTGCAGCATTATAATGATAGAAAGTTGAGTCCATCAGACTCCCACTGTGTATGTTCTGAATATGTTAGAACATCATAAGGATATGTGAATCAATTAATTTGATTTCATTTTGGTTTTAATTAAAGAACATGAAAGCTACAATTATGAATTTGTTTTCCTCTGATGCATTGTGACAAGGAATTTAAGTATTGGACATAACCTTATCGGTGTTGAATTTTAAGTCATCCTATCTGGCTTAATCAACAGTACTATTCCAACTTTTTCATCAACTCAGAGCAGTAGCTGCTAAACTTTTGTGATGCAACTGAATATCACAAGAACTGGTTTGTAGGTTATGACTAAGAATATTGCAATTTCTATGGCTCATTTCATTCCTCATAAAACTTGCCAAAAACCTTACTGACTATGAAAGTAGTGGGTGACATTGCCAATAATTTACAGAACATTCAGATTCTGTATCCTCAATGTCTAATGCATAAACCGGGTAATGACACAATCACCTTCATCTATTGCACCAACAGATCATAATTTTACAGGGTGCATCTGAATACATATCGAGCCACTTAATAATAAGGACTTACAATGTTATTCTGAACTTTATAGTAAGTCTCAAAGATGAATCTACGGTTGAGCAGAAAAAGAACATATAGTATTTGAACCAAAAAACTTCTGTATCCCAGGCAGTAGATCTTATTACGCCATCAGAAATGTTGGACATCGTGCTTCTAAATCTGTTATCTATCTTCTCTTGATTCCTGCCTCTTGAGATTCCTTGCCTTTATTACCCTTATGACTGACTATTTAAGTCTGTACTTTCTTCTTTGCCAGAGTATTGAGCTTTCTGCTGGTAGTGAAGTTTCTTGCAGCCTCTTTACAAAGTGCTGCCGCTGATCTGTGAAACCAAACTTGTACTCTTTCTTTACCATGTCTCTACCTCGCACTAAAACCTGTTGTCACTTATTGTTTATTAAACTTGGACTGTTTCCTGACCACGTCTCTGCCTCATGCTACAATAACCTAGACTGTTACTTGACTGCTCTTGCTATTAGCACCCTCCTGCTTGATCTCTTCAGCCACTGGACAACAAATCTGCAACAGACCTTGACAACCTACAATACCCAGAATATATGGCTATGGCCCCTTTCACTTCTTTCTAAAACAGCTACAATTTCAACCAAGTTCTGCATTAGGAATTGCAGCACTAAAAATTGTATACTGCAGCGCTTCAATGGAGGAAAAGTCCAATATTTATTCACCAAGTATGCAATGTAAGAATCAGGTATTAGCTTGGTAAATAAAGGTTGGATTTTTTTTCCTCATTTAAAGTATTGGTATTCATACTATTTTTGCTGCATATAATGGATCTTTGAAACCGGGTGTTTTTTTTTCTACTGCGGGGACCATTTAAATATTATATGCAGGAATATATTGTGGCATACATCAGGGGAAACTACAAAAGGGAGTATATATCTCGCAAAGATTTTAAAGCCTAGGGAGTGTGTTTGGCTCAATGAACCTGTTTCACTTAAACATTTGTTAAGTCTTGTTTCAGGGCCTGGATTTTTTTTAGGAATTCAAAAAAAGGAAAGCAAATTGAAAGAGAAGATAGAAACAAAACCACGGCACTGGTCAGAGAGTATATAAATATAAATTTATATTTAATTTCTGAAAATAAATTTAAAAAAGCAAGATCATTGTCTGGTGATCCTGCACATGAATAAATAGATAATTGCATTTAAAAAAACATAATTCATGGTGATAGTAATTTATAAATAACGCAGTAAAAAAAATAGAAGAAAAAATAGGACCAAGGGCCTCTTCACATCACCGTTCACTTTCCATTCCGGGGTTCAGTCTGAGGTTTCCGTGGGGCGAGCCCCGCAACGGAAAGTGAAACTGAAACCACAGCTTCCATTTCCGTCACCATTGATATCAATGGTGACGGAAACATTGCTAATGGTTTCCGTTCCTCACCATTCCAGCAGGTTTCCGTTTTAACGACAGAATCGATAGCGCATGGTGCAAAAGTAAAGACCTGCAGTTAAAGTAACAGGAGTGGTACATGGCCAGAGACTGAAAATCAAATCAAAACTGGCTTAGTTGCCTGTAGCAACCAATCACTGCACAGCTTTTATTTTCAAGAGCCACATTTGAAATGTGCTTACATAGTGTGACATAAGATGGAAAAATTGAAGCAAGAAAAAGCTTTTTCGTGTTGGAATTTGCAATTGTTGTGACAGGTAAATTTTAAGAATAAATTTGGTAATGTGCTCTACATAGAAACTGCATTTCGCATTGGTTGAAGCAATTCGAAACCACTGGGAGTTTATGTCATTCGGAAGAGACAGTGAACAGGATTCAAGCGTAGTCCTAGAAAGTCGACTAGGCTGACCAGGATGGAAATACAGGTGCCACAAACCACGGTATGGTAAGGCATACAGATTACATCTTCTTTAGGAGCTGAAACCAGATGACAAATGGAAATGCCGTGACTTTTGCATTGACTTGCAGGGACAACTGAAAGACAACGAATTGGCTGACAGGCTGGTGTTTAGCGATGAGTCTATCTGTCATCTCAGTGGGAAGGTCAATCGCCACAAAGTTAGAATTTGGGGCTCAGAAAAACCATGTGCCCTTATCGAGCACATGAAGGACTCATCCCAGCGCAAAGTCTACGGTCCCTTTTATTTAGCCGAGGATACTGTTACTGGCCACTCCTACCTGGACATGTTTAAAAAAATGGCTGGATGGTGCACCTCCACATTTGGATTAGGATGTACGCCAATACCTAAATTAAACCTTACCGGAAACAATGATTCACCAAGATCGCCAGTTCTAACACCCTGAGAATTCTTTCTGTGGGCCTACATCAAGGACTGAGTGTATCTGCCCCCCCCCCCTCCGCGTCAGAGTCAATGTCCAAGGACATGCTCGCACACGTCTGGACAGAACTGGATTACCACCTAGACATCTGCTGTGTCACCAATGGAAATAACTTTGAACATTTGTAGTGTAAAGATAAAACGAATAGATAGTGTCTTTTCATGTTAATAAATTGATGTTATGTTCCCTTGGTTATGAATACTGAGGTTATAACTTTGCACCATCCTTTTTGAATCAGCCCGTGTAATACATCAGTGGCCATAACACAGGTGGGGTACATTTTTCAACTGCTGCCAGGAATTATTCAAGTTGAAAATGCTTAGTTTTACCAATACAAATAAACATATATGCACACAGAGTGCAGTGTCCAATGACTGGCCTATCAGTAATAGCACAGTCCTCAAGGTACATTGAATATAGATGCATAGCGGTGTGATACCTGGCTTTACCTTTAGGTTAGCTATTACACCAGACCTGAGTGATGTAAGGTACTAGTACCAGCTTAGGGCAAAATGCAGACAGGTAAAATGAGAGCCAAATTGTAAAGGATTTGCCTGACACAACTTCTGTGTCGACGCCCGTGATCAATCAGTCTGCACCTGCTCCTATGTCTGTGAGACTGACTCCATCTTCCACCACTCAGGATGGCGGGCTTAGGAGTGGGAGAGCCTATCACAGCCTAGCCAGACGGAGCTAGTTCCCGCCCACTGTCTATTTATACCTGCCTTTCCTGTTCCTCCTTTGCCTGTGATTCTTCTATGCTTGTTTCCTGGCTTGCTGCTGCTGCTTGTACTACTCATCCTCTGCTTGTTATTGACCTTGGCTTTCTGACCACTCTCCTGCTCAGCGTTTTGTACCTCGCTCTCTCCTGGTTTGACTCGGCTCGTTCAATGCTCTTGTTGCTCACGGTGTCTCCGTGGGCAGCTGCCCAGTTTCCCTAGCTTCTGTGTACCCTTGTCTGTTTTGTCTGTCTTGCACTTACTGAGCGTAGGGACCGTCGCCCAGTTGTACCCCGTCGCTTAGGACGGGTCGTTGCAAGTAGGCAGGGACTGAGTGGCGGGTAGATTAGGGCTCACCTGTCTGTCTCCCTACCCTGTCATTACATAAATACTTATCTGCCGCAACAGGTCAGTCAAATTTGGATTCTAATGTCCTGAGGTTCACTTTAGTGATTGAATCCAAAGTAGCATCGAGAGATGCTATTGTTGACAGAATTATCATAGGTGACCTGGGTCCGTTTAGTAAGCAGCCTGGGGGCGTGGCAGTAAAAATACTTTTTAAGGCCAGGATCACACATACAATTTTGATGCAGTTTTTTATGCCGTTTTTTGAGCCAAAGCCAGAAGAGGAACCAAAAAGAAAGAAAAATATAAAAAAAAAAATACTGATGCATTTACTTTCTTTTGTGTCCACTTCTGAGTTTGGCTAAAAAAAACCTGAGCCTAAAATTGCACTAGCAACTACATCAAAACTGTGTGTGTGATCCAGCAGCACGATCAGCAGTGCATTTCTACACTTTTAGGGTCTATGCAGGCATCCACAACACCAGTATTAGGGAAGATATCCAGCTATGACCGGTGCAAGTAGGGCATAGTGACAGCAGACCTTCAGACATCAGAAGTGGCACCTTCATATACAGTACTTGCAGCTCTTACTCAGCCTGTATGGAGGAGAGGGGACAGTGGGGGACGTACTGACAACATGCAAGCGGTAGAAGATGACCTGTAATCTTCCTCCTGTTCCCTGTCTGGCTACAGATGGCCCCAGGGGAAGAGTTTAATGGACTTTTGTTCATAACATCATCACGTCTTATTAATCATAGCTCTATTTGCTCTTTGTTTGTCACAATTGGGGGGGGGGGTCTTTATTTTCTTTTTACAAAATAATCTCAGACGTTTAACCCTTCAAATGCTGTGGTCAATGCTGACAAAAACCAAAAACAACTTTTTTCTCTTGCACAATCTTTTATTATTAAAATAATAAAACAGAATAAAAGAACAATACATAGTTGGTAGCACCGCGTTCATAACAAACCGTACTATAAAATGAATGTTATTTATCCTGCACCATAAACGGAAAAAAGAAAAACTAAACAAAAATGCCTAAATATCTATTTTGTGTTCATCTTGCCTCTAATCAGGAAAGTCATATGTCACCAAAGATGGTACCAATAAAACTATAAGTCGTCTTGCACAGTGAATGCCTTCAAAAAGTACATCCAAGTGCACACAGAGTTCCAAAACCTAAAAATCTACCTGATAACATACCGCGTGATGTGCTAGCAAGATTTACTTTTTTCCAAATGAAAGAAAAGTTAATGTATGCGTCTCGTATACATCAGCCTCTACCCTCACCATACTCTCATCTTAAAATGTTTCAAGATTTATCAGCTGCCACCTTACAAGCAAGAAGAGAAATGGCACCGCTAACGGAAATATTGAGGAAAAATAATATTCCATACAGATGGGGTTATCCAACGAAAATACTGGTAAATCGCAACGGCACAGTTCATATGGCCAGAACAGTCACTGAAGGACATTCCCTGCTGAAGCTGTGGAATATCTCTACAGAACCACCTATACTGGACTCTCCCAGAAGATCACCGGCAAGAATAGATGGTGAATGGCAAAGAATTGGTCCGACTTAACTTTACACTGGTAATCTAATGCTTTTTTGAAAAATGATGATGATACTGTATTATGTGGTATTACATGTTTCCACTTAAAATTTTCCCCCACATATCGGTTCGTGTAAAGATACCGAATGACTTGAGAGTCATCCTATTCTATGTTATTGTTGTATTGATGTTATGTTTTTGTACCGGAAGTTACCTATATAATGACCGTAATTTATTGCAAACCTGTAAAAGTGTGCGTTCAAAGAAATATCAGACCCCTGTCTTTGCCCTTAAGATCATGCCTGGCCTTACTTCGATAATACCAAAATACCACCCACTCAAAAATGGGAATAAATTTACTATCATTAAACGTTAGGGGTATTAACTCCCCTTTCAAAAGATCCCTCCTATGGAGAGAAGCTAAAAAGCATGGAAGTGACATAATTTGTCTACAAGAAACACATATCAGTGAGAATAACATTCCTCACCTACAACATAGGGACTACCCTACCTTGATATATTCAACATACCCTCAAAAAAAGAGAGGAGTACTTATTGCCTTTAAATCATCATTGGCGGTTACAATTCACCACCAATATATAGACCCACAAAGCAGATATATTATTTTGGTATGTACCATTAATAATCAGGATTACACAATAGTAAACTTGTATGCCCCTAACAGAAGACAGATTCATTTTATAAACAGAATAGTCAAAAAAGCCCAAAAGATTAGGAAAGGGAACTTAATAATAGGTGGAGACTTCAATTCAATAGTAGATCACTCATTAGATTCGACAGCTAACTCCAGAAACCAAAACCTTGATCTCCAAAGCTCCCTAAGACTAAATTCCCTCTTTGATATATGGAGAATCCAACATGCATCAGAAAGAGATTACTCCTATTACTCTTCACGGCATAAGACCTACTCAAGAATTGATCTATTCTTGATTGATAAATTATTAATTGAGAGAGTGACCAAAACACAAATAGGACATATACAATGGACAGACCATGCACCGATATCAATGTCGATATCCGAACAATTCCCGAAGACAAATGACTATATCTGGAGAGCAAACTCCTATGTAATCTCGCATGATATCCACTCTAAAAATATTGCCTCAGACATAGAAGAATACTTCTCCTTTAATGACCTCTCAGAAGTTAATCCATTTACACTATGGAATGCCCACAAAGCATATATTAGGGGGTCCTTCATTAAAATAGGAAGCAGATTAAAAAAGGAGAGAGAGCTACAAATTAACAACTCCATGGCAAAGATACAAAATTTGGAAACACTAAACAAACAGAACCATTCATTTTCCACTTCGGCAGAACTGGGGAAGGAAAGGACTCATCTACGTAATCTATTACTCCATAAATACGAACATACACTCAGGAAATCCAAAATGCATTATTATACACAAGATAATAAAGCAGGATCTTTATTAGCTAAAAGAATCAAACAACAAGCACAAAAATCTAGAATTCAGAAAATTATACATCCCAAGACCGGGGAAATGATAATGTCCCCGAAAGGCATTTCCAACGCCTTCAAAGATTACTACCAAAAGTTATACAATCTTAAAGAAGATAAAGAGACAATTCAACCTACACAAGTACATATAGACAAATTCCTTAAGCAAATAAACCTACCAAAAATCTCAGAGAAATCCTTACAATCTCTTAACTCTCCGATATTGCTTAATGAAATCACAAAGGCCATAAAATCGCTTCCACTGCACAAAGCCCCGGGACCCGATGGTCTTTCGAACGATTATTACAAAAAATTTATACATATATTAGCACCCAGACTACTTACGGTATTACAAGAAGCCTCCACTACTGCAACATTCCCAAAAGAAATGCTGTCGGCATTGATAGTAACCATCCCTAAACCAGGGAAGTCAACTGAACGAACTTCAAATTATAGGCCTATTTCTCTCCTGAACGGAGATGTCAAAATATATGCAAAAATACTAGCTTCTAGGCTGAAATTAGTTATCCCATCACTAATAATTAATGACCAAGCTGGTTTTATCCCGGGCAGACAAGCTCCAGATAATACTCGACGGGTCATATCTCTTATGCAATATTGTGAATATAACAATATTCCATCAACCTTTCTTACAATTGACGCTGAGAAAGCGTTTGACAGGATAAATTGGAACTACGCTTTCTCTGTATTAGAAAAATTTGGCATTCAAGGCCATATTTACTCGGCAATTAAGGCCTTATACTCACAACCGTCAGCTAGAGTCTACTCCAACAATACTCTATCACAAGAATTTGATATAACTAACGGTACCAGGCAGGGGTGTCCCCTATCCCCAATTTTTTTCATCTTATCTATTGAACCGTTGGCTGAACTTATTAGACTTGACAAGGAGATACAAGGCATTATTATTAATAAAAAGGAACATAAAATAACCTTGTTTGCAGATGACATTATTTTATGTAATACCCTCCCGGAGAGATCCTTGAAGAGAATTTTTGAAGTGCTCAATACCTTTAGTGATATCTCCTTCTACAAGATCAACAGATCCAAATCCCAAATCCTCCCAATAAATATTGCATTACAAACTCTTTCTGATTTGAAGGCCAGGCATGATCTTGATTGGCAATCTCTAGAACTTAACTACTTGGGCATCAAACTTACATGTCCAACTAAAAAACTATATCAACAGAACTTCCCACATCTGTTAATGAAATTAGAAAAAGAAATGCAGGACTACTCTAAATCTATAATTTCATGGTTCGGAAGAATAGCTACCTTTACAATGATGTTATTACCACAATTGATGTATCTTTTTAGGACAATAGCAACTCCAATTCCTAGCTCATTCTTCACTATCCTTAATAGCCACTTACAAAAATTTATATGGAATGGGAAAAAATCTCGTACAACATACAAAATAATGACATTACATAGGAGAGCAGGAGGTCTAGGACTCCCTAACCTGAGAGATTATTATTCTGCATGTATTCTAGACCAACTTAGCCATTGGTGGAATGACAACTCTGATAAAAGCTGGGTGGAATTAGAAAGATACATAAGTGGTTATAGCTCTTTAAAGGCCAGAATGATATCCGTGATATGGAAGTTACCGTTAAAGAAAACATATTTGATATCTATACAAACCTCACATAAATTGTGGCAAAATTACATTAAAGTATCAAAAAACAATATGGTGTGCCCATATAACCAGATTCCGTTAGGTTTTCTGGAAGATAATATTCCAGGCATAGAATTAGATGAATGGAAATTAAGTAATATCACATCGGTAGCTGATATCATAGCTCAAGATTTCTCACAAATAAGCGAAAAATATCAAATACCTCCAAACCACCACATCAAGTTCTCACGTATTGATAAGTTCTTACAGCTGAAAAGACCAATGAACTCTAATCAGAGCTCCGATTTAGTTTCAATGTTTAATATGATCACTAAAGCAAAAAGAGGAATATCCTTTTTCTACAATGATATTGGGAACAAATCTCTTTTGATTAAAAACCACTATATGGTTAAATGGGAGGAGGAGCTGAAGGTAAATATATCTGAAATCGAATGGAAATCAGCACTTAACAATATATATAAAATCTTCAGATGTGTAACTCACCAAGAAGCGGTTTTCAAAACATACCTGAGATGGTACTACACACCCACAAGATTAAATAAAATATTTCCTTCCTGCTCAAACAACTGCTGGAGATTATGCGGATATAAAGGATCCCTATATCATATTTTGTGGGAATGTAACAAAATACAACCCCTCTGGAGTGCAACCAGCCGGATAATCTCTATCCTCCTGAAAAAAGAGTTTCACCTCAAACCAAGAATGGCTTTATTATTTCTAGATCTGAATTCCTTCGACTCCTCCTCCAGATATATTATAGCACATCTTCTTATGTCAACAAAGCTTATCATTACCAGACATTGGAAACAAACCACACAACCACATATACAAGAAGTTATAGCCCAAGTAAATACCACATACATATATGAAAAAATGGTTGCCAATCAAAATCATAAGTATGTACAATTCACCAAAAGATGGGGAATGTGGTCAGATAGCTCATATTATAGTTGCTGAACGCACACTTACCTAATGTTAATATTCCTGTTAATACAGTCAAAACCGGTTTAGATTAGTTACTTATTTCAGTTGCTCCGCACAGTGATACTAAAAGCATAAACAGTATAAACTATAATGAACCTTATTCGGTTTGAGCGATTCTTTGAATAAAAACTCAATAAATAACGAAAAGGATCTGAGTATAGGAATTGTATTGTACGCTCCGAGATAAGTTTTACCATCTAGCATTTAATGAGATGTATTAAAAATTAACATATAATGGTATACAAAGAGGATGTACTGTTTCACTTTTACATAATTAACACAGTGAACATATGAGAATGTAACATATAGTCAATCAAATGTATGTAAATCACTTTCTATATTGTAAACTATTTCACTACTGTGTTATGTACTTTTGCATGTTTTGCGGATTTAATAAAAAACTTTTTGATTTAAAAAAAAAAAGTACATCCAAGAATACAATGGCCAAATTGCAGTTTTTTGCCATTCCATCCCAATAAAAATTAATGAAACCATTAAATGTACCCTAAAACAGTTCTGATAAAAACTAAATACAAGGGCTCATATAGCTATAATGAAGAAGAATAAAAAAGTTATTACCGCTGGAACACACAGAGGAAAAATGCTTACTAACATTTGTTACATCTCTAAAGGGTTAAACTACACTTCAAGAGTCTGAGTTATGCAACAGAAAATTAAAAATCTACGCACTAAAAAAGTGACATTTTTGGGAATTTTTTTTCCAATTTTAATGTGACTGTCAGGGGGTTAAATGGACATGCATCCAATCAGCAGTTAAATATGTGACAAGAGAAGCAATCAACATTTATAAAAAGAGTAGCCATATTTTGGCACAACCCCCTATCTTAACATAAATGCAGCGACCACTCTAGTTAGAGAATAAGAAAAAATAAATCAAAGACAATTAAATCAAACCCAAAAAAATAAACAAAAAAACCTAAAATGAATGAAGAAATAAATTAAATAAATAAATAAAATAATAAATAAAAAAAACTGTAGTAGGTGATAAGCACATGTGGTGTGTATCCTAAGAGTCAGACCATGCACTGGTAAACAGTAATCAGTGTGTTTTGTGTGACTGTCTAAATACTTTTTATTATACATTACAGCTGCCTTGTATCCTGTATACAGTGCAGCTGTATTGTGCGCTAAAACCTGTATCCGTCAGGTCAGCGGCACTGATGGGTTCAGTGTCAGTGGGTCCTGCATGTCTCTGACATGCAGGATCGAGCTGTTATGATCATATCTAAGCTCATAAGATGTGCAGAAAAACAAGGGGGAGAATTTCCTCCAGCTCACCTAGTCACAGGTAGGGTGGTCAGCACACGGATCCTCGTGTCGGCACACGCAGAGGGATAAGGCAGAAAAAAGAAGGTTGGAACCAGCGCTGGGAATAATGATTCTGTTTAAAACAGGAAACTATTTCCAAGTTTTAATGTTGATTTGAATAAAAACAGTGAACAGAAAAATGGTGGTGACGGGCAGGTAATGTCCAAAAGTTCAGGGGGTGTTGAGAGATAGGCGGTAGCCTACGCGTTTCAGACCCTATCTGGGTCCTTAGTCATGGCTTGTAATTTCAAGCCATGACTAAGGACCCAGATAGGGTCTGAAACGCGTAGGCTACCGCCTATCTCTCAACACCCCCTGAACTTTTGGACATTACCTGCCCGTCACCACCATTTTTCTGTTCACTGTTTTTATTCAAATCAACATTAAAACTTGGAAATAGTTTCCTGTTTTAAACAGAATCATTATTCCCAGCGCTGGTTCCAACCTTCTTTTTTCTGCCTCATAAGATGTGATCGATAACAGGTGGTACAATGGTAATTGTATTTTTTAATATGTTTCCCAATTCTCAAAAAGACCTCACAGACAGTCTTACCGACATAACCTCACCTTATTATGATTTATGGATCTCTTTAGATCCTAAGACAACATGTGTCTCTATCAGTATAAAGCGCCTTCCTGTTTCCCTGTTTTATACTCTTTCCTGAGTATCCCCTCTGTTTGAAACGTGTGGCTAGGTTGATTGCTTCATGTTTAAGTTTTGACAGGAACAGTTTCTACCTAACTGTATAAATAATCCAACAGGGATTCCATGGACCAGATATCTTGGATGATGACTTTGGGATAAAAGCAGGGTAGTTGCAGCTGTGGCTTTCCTGAAAGTACAAATATCAATTTTGTTCCCATTTGTACTAAGCATCAAATCCAGAACACTAATTCCTGAGTTACTGAACGTGTAAGTGAGTTAGTTATTGAATTTGTTATTATTAGGAAGGTTAGCAAAAATCTGCAATTGATCAAGTTTGACAGTCCACACTTTAAATCATCGATGTAGCATAACCAACAGGAGACGTATATCTGAAAAGTTCACAAAAATAGACAGTAACCATTTTTTAATACTCCCGGTGGAGACAAGCAGACGATGCATTAGTGAGATCAAATTTAAAAGGTCTAATACTGATACTGGACATTGGCATTTGCCATAAGGGTATGTTTGGACTTGTTAGTTGCTCACAGTGTAAATATGTTAAAAAAGAGTTCTTTGACTCTTCTGGAGCAAGGAAAATTATAGTTCACACTGTCTTGAATTGTTATTTCTCAATAGTCGTATATATCATATACTTTCCATTTAAAAAAATGTATGTCAGTAAGACTATCCGGAAAGTCCAATTGAGAATTAGGGAACAAATTAAAGACATAAAAAAATGGTGACTTGAGAAGTCCCCTTCTAAGTGTATTTCAAGGAATACCATAATAAATCACCATCCAAATGATCCCATATGGCTTTTTATTAGCTGAGCAAAGATAATACAAGAGGTAATCTTGACTGTTTATTAAGTGTGTGGATTTATACTTTGAAAACTATGATATCTTTGGGATTGAATAAAGAATTGAAGTTTAATGTTTCTGTGGTGTGGCGTGGGTCTCGGTACTCACAAGCCCACGTGATTGATTACCAGTGCGTAGTCTGACACGTCTTATGTGCTTATCCCCTACTACCATTTATTTTGTTTATAACCATTTTTATGTTGCTTTTGCTATAGACTGTATACTGTGCCTTTGCCTACTTGCTGAAGACTGAACAGTAGTACCTGAAGTAAACCTGTTTATCATTCTGCACTGAATGAATACAAAAAATTACACTCACCTTCACATTTTAGTGATGGTGCCAAAAAATGTGCCATCAAATCATATAGTTTCATGTAAATATTAAGATTCATGTCATGATGTTGAATATGGTACTAGCTCTTGTTTAAGAACAAAGTCTTTTTTATTTGAATTAATTTAGATGTCTATTTTAAATTCTTTTTGAAGTAAAAAAAAAAAAATCAGAAATGCAAAACACAGCACCCACATTTTCTATTGACTTTTTTCTCTTGTTAGTTTGAATAGAAATTGGAAGAGGTTATAAAATCACATTTCAATGACACTTCAAAAATGATTAGATAACTCATCTCCTTGAACTTGTTCTATTTTCCCATCTCTGATTTGATGAAACAATACATGAATAGCATGAATAAGTAAGAGGCTTAAACATTTCTGGGGAATTAGCAGCTGAAGAGTTTAATAGACTTTCTTTCTAATGCCTTTAATTATTTTATGATAGATAGCACAAATAATAGGAGGACACCTAGGTTTATTAAGGTTCTTTCATTCCAGTGTTGTTTATGATGTTAGTAATGTAGTGATATTTGGTAAAAGGAAGCCTGATAGTTGTTGTATTATTATGTGGGAGTGAATATAATGTAATGAAAAAGCACACAGGAGACTTTGCATTCAGGACATGCACAAGTGATTTACAATTACTTTTCCTCCTTCAAACATTAATTAGTATTTTGTGTTTATAGACAACTGATATTTCAATTGGCCTCAAGTGATCAGATGTAAGTAATAAATGAGAGCTATTGAAAATTCAACTTTTTGCATCGTAATGGTAACACATGTAATTTAAAGCTGCAAAATCTGTAACAGTTCCCTTCAATGCGCCATTACTAATACTGATGTCTTAGGCCAGGGCTACACCTAGTCTTTTTGTAGTGCTACTAATAGATTTTAACTTTTGAGTTACAGCTGCAGTCCAAATGAATACATTGAGTTGCATGCAATCTTATGGACAGAAGCTGTAACTCTAGAGTTAAAATCAATCAGTAGCACTACAAAAAATCTATGTGCAGCCCTAGCCTTATGTGGCGGAGGGACTTTAGAGCCTCCGCAGACAGCACAGCTTGGGTGCGACTGCTATCACCTATATCTATACCACTGAAGAATAATAAAATTGCATATTTATCATAATTATCTTGTATATGAGACAATTCTAATACAGTAAACCCAGAAATGCATGAGAAAAAAAACGTCGTTACAATATTTGTCACTATGTAAGGTTTTTTGCAGACTCCTGAAATAAACAATCTTTGATGGTAAAAAAAAAAAAAGGTGTCTATTTCCTCTGAATTCCGTCCATTTTGGCTCAATGTGGGTTTGGCTTAGTTAAAAAGGGAGTGGCTTAGCTTGCCTAGTCCACCATTGTTGACAGAGAATAGGGGATGGCCCCTGCTGTAACAGGCTCCCTCACTACCTGAGATTGATCTGATCTGAGATCTAGAAAAAGGAAGGGAAAGATGGAAGGGTAAGAGAATTCTTTATTGATTTTCCACCACTTTCATTACAGGTCAGGATCAAAGCAGAGGATATTATGGTAAGTGTTGCTAGTGTTTAACAGTTAATGTGTAAGAAATTTAGAAATTGGAATTGGCCATTAAAACATAGTTTTATATATGGATCTCTGCTAGCTGAAAAGACAATAAATGTTTATGTTATATGAAGAATATGGTATATAACCTTTCTTATCATACGATTGATGACATTGACCAGACAATGCAGGCGTAATTTATGAAACACTCTACGCTTAGAAAAGTCGCAATTTAAATTTTTATGCCTCCATTGCTTTTTTTAAAAAGGGACAGGGCTTAGCAGAAGGGGTGGGGCACTGGCAAAAATTAAAGCTCCTGGTAAGGACGGCGAAAAATGTGCCTAATATATGAAGTGGCGTGCAACTCTTAAAAAATTAGGTGCATCTTACTCAAGTGTTTTTTAGATTAAGACTGGCGTATGAAGCTTTTCCAAAATCTGGAACCTCCATAATGACATACGGTGGTTTGAGTTTGAAATTCATGCACCTATAGGGCACATACATAGCAGCAGATCCTTTAAATCCTGTAAGTTTTGAGGTGGGGCCTCCGTGGATTGGAATTGTTTATCCAGTACATCCAATAGTGGCTCAATCAGATTGAGATCTGGGGAATTTGGAGGCCAAGTCAAGACCTTGAACTCTTTGTCATGTTCCTCAAAGCATTTCTGAAGAATTTTGGCAGTGTGGAAGAGCACATTATCCTGCTGAAAGAGGCCACTGCAATTAGAGATTACTGTTGCCATCAAGGGGTGTACTTGGTCTGCAACAATATTTAGGTGGGTAATACAGTGAAGGAAATAAGTATTTGATCCCTTGCTGATTTTGTAAGTTTGCCCACTGTCAAAGTCATGAACAGTCTAGAATTTTTAGGCTAGGTTAATTTTTCCAGTGAGAGATAGATTATATTTTAAAAAAAAATAAAAAAAATCACATAGTCAAAATTATATATATTTATTTGCATTGTGCACAGAGAAATAAGTATTTGATCCCCTACCAACCATTAAGAGTTCAGCCTCCTCCAGACCAGTTACACGCTCCAAATCAACTTGGTGCCTGCATTAAAGACAGCTGTCTTAAATGGTCATCTGTATAAAAGACTCCTGTCCACAGACTCAATTAATCAGTCTGACTCTAACCTCTACAACATGGGCAAGACCAAAGAGCGTTCTAAGCATGTCAGGGACAAGATCATAGACCTGCACAAGGCTGGAATGGGCTACAAAACCATTACGCCGTAATGGATTAAAAACCTGCAGTGCCCGCAAGGTCCCCCTGCTCGAGAAGGCACATGTACAGGCCCGTCTGAAGTTTGCAAATTAACATCTGGATGATTCTGAGAGTGATTGGGAGAAGGTGCTGTGGTCAGATGAGACTAAAATTGAGCTCTTTGGCATTAACTCAACTCGCCGTGTTTGGAGGAAGAGAAATGCTGCCTATGACCCAAAGAACACCATCCCCACAAGCATGGAGGTAGAAACATTATGTTTTGGGGGTGTTTCTCTGCTAAGGGCACAGGACTACTTCACCACATTAATGGGAGAATGGATGGAACCATGTACCTTCAAATCCGGAGTGACAACCTCCTTCCCTCCACCAGGATATTAAAAATGGCTCGTGGCTGGGTCTTCCAGCACGACAATGAACCGAAACATACAGCCAAGGCCACAAAGGAGTAGCTCAAAAAGAAGCACATTAAGGTCATGGAGTGGCCTAGCCAGTCTCCAGACCTTAATCCCATCGAAAACTTATGGAGGGAGCTGAAGATCCGAGTTGCCAAGCGACAGCCTCGAAATCTTAATGATTTACAGATGATCTGCAAAGAGGAGTGGGCCAAAATTCCATCTAACATGTGTGCAAACCTCATCATCAACTACAAAAAACATCTGACTGCTGTGCTTGCCAACAAGGGTTTTGCCACCAAGTATTAAGTCTTGTTTGCCAAAGGGATCAAATACTTATTTCTCTGTGCACAATGCAAATAAATATCTATAATTTTGACTATGTGATTTTCAGTTTTTTTTTTTTTAAATATAATCTATCTCTCACTGGTAAAATTAACCTAGCCTAAAAATTCTAGACTGTCATGTCTTTGACAGTGGGCAAACTTACAAAATCAGCAAGGGATCAAATACTTATTTCCTTCACTGTACATAAAATACCATTCAAGGCTCCCAACAGAACATTGCCCAGAGCATCACACTGCTTTAGCCGGCTTGCCTACTTCCTACAGTGCATCCTGGTGCTATCTCTTCCCCAGGTAAGAGCAGCACATGCACCTGGCCACCCACATGATGTAAAAGAGAATGTAATTCATCAAACCAGGCCACCTGCTTCCACTGCTCCATGGTCCAATTCTGATGCTCACGTGCCCATTTTAGGAAGTGGACAGGGGTCAGCATGGACACTTTGACTGGTCTGCGGCTACACAGCCCTGTATGCAGCAAGTTACAATGCACTGTGTGTTCTGACACCTTTCTTACAAAGCTAGCATTATCTTTTTCAGCAATTTGTGCTTTAATAGCTCTGCTGTGGGATCAGACCTGACAGGCTAGTCTTTGCTCTTCACACGCTTCAATGAACTTTAGGCTACCATGAACCTGTCGCCGGTTCACCATTTGTCCTTCAATTTTAGTAGGTACTAACCACTGCACACCGGGAACACCCCACAAGATGTGCCTTTTAAGAGATATTCTGACCCAGTCTAGCCATCACAATGTGTCCCTTGTTACAGTCACTCAGATCCTTACGCTTGCCCATTTTTCCTGCTTCCAACATATCAACTTCAAGAACTTACTGTTCACTTGATACCTAATATATCCCCCCCCCCCCCTTGAGAGGTGCCATATTATTATCAGGTATAATTGAGAAAGGAAAACCATATTGGAAATTATTGCTAGATTGTGCAGATACAATTCAGACCAAGTAAAGTTCGCAAATCTATCTTTGAAATGCAAGCATCCCTGATGCCTTCCTAATTTCTTAAGATAAACATAAGGGTCAAACAAACAGTATATTAAAGGCATTGTGTTGCCAGAAAAACATGTTTTTTTTTTTTAAATGAAACATTTAGTGTGTGGGTGATTAAACATTGTTCAAATTTTTTTTATTTTTTTCACGAGTCAGGAAATATTATAAATTAATTCTAAATTTATAATACTACCCATTTTTGGTCACTAGATGGAGCTATTCCCAAAATTGCAGCATTGCAACATTGGGTTAAAAGCCCTCGCTCTAGTGAGCTCTCAGCATCCCCCCCTCCTTTATCCTGGCTAGTGCCGGGATAAACGAGGGGTTTGAACGGTGTAACCTCCTACACTGTGTGTCGCCATTTTTTGAGCTAACACACAGTGTAGTAGGTTTACATACAGTAGTAAACACATACAAACACGAACATACATTGAAATCTCTTACCTGCTCCTGCCGCCGCGGCTCCCTCCGGCCCGTCCGCTCCGTTTGCTGCCGCTGGTCCAAGTGCACAAATCCGGAAGCCGCGACCGGAAGTAGTAATATTACTGTCCAGCCGCGACTTCCGGTCCACAGGAAAATGGCGCCGGACGGCGCCAATTTCGAATTGGACTGTGTGGTCGCGGCGCATGCGCAGTTCCCACACAGACGCCGTACACGGAAGTCAATGAGACGGGAGCCGTTCGCAGTCCCTATGGGACTGTGGCTGCCGTATTCCATGTCTGTATGTGTCGTTAATCGACACAGACAGAAATGGAAAAAAAATGGCAGCCCCCATAGGGAAGAAAAAGTGTAAAAATAAGAAAAAGTAAAACACAAACACACAAATGAATATAAACGTTTTTAATAAAGCACTAACATCTTTAACATATAAAAAAATAATTTGTGATGACACTGTTCCTTTAAATGAGCATTAACCCCTTCCCAACTAGACACTGTCTTTTGACAGCAGCTCCTGAACTTAGAAAAGCTTTTTGAGTACTGCTGGGTTCAGAAAAAATTCCAACCCCAGCTGTTTAACACTTTGATCGTCACAGTCTGTGACAGCGGCATGGTCAAAGGAGACTCCCCTATTTGATCGCGTCATCGGAAACCCTGTGACGCGATCGGAGACTGTGGAAACCCTCTACAGTCAGCCCTGCGGTCCTAGAAAAGACCCCAGGACTGTCTGCTCAGTAAGCCTGCTGTTATGTGCTGCCCTAACTGCAGCCTGGGTCAAAGTAACACAGTGTAATGAATTATCATATAGGAGCATGCTAACACATTATAAGTAAAAAATAAAGTTGTAAATAACGTTATCCCTTTATGGGAAGAAAATGTAACAAAAATAAATAAATCCGAAAATGTCAAAAAAAGGCATTATTTTGCATAAAATATATTTTATTGCCCATACATTTCATAACAACGAAAAACACACACATATTAGGTATCTACACGTATGTAATAACCTGAAAAATTAAGTTAAAAGGTTATTTAGCAACGTAAATGGGATAAAAAATAAATGCAAAAAACAGTGCCGAAAATCGCTTTTTCCTATATTCAAGCTAAAAATTTTAATTCAATATCTTACATAGTACATTTTTCTACCCCCAAACTGCACAAAAAAAGTACTATTTCTTCTGCATAAAACAAGGCCTCATATAGCCATGTCAATGAAAAAAATACAAAAAAGTTATGGTGCTGAAATACAGGGAGGCAAATACGGAAAAATTAAGTTGGTTATTAAGGCCTTTTCAGACCATGTCATTAAGGGGTTAATGAGCAGGAGATCTGAATGTGACATCAAACAGAGCTGACACTTTTGTAAACCAAATATCTGCATTAAGGGACCATGTAATTACTCTATGTATCTAGATAGGTTTGTTTGTTTTTTCCTTTGAAGGCGATGGATCCAGTATGCACACCAGATGACAATATAGGATAGAGAAACATAATAGGCAGTTACACATTATACACTTGCTATATTTAGTGCGCAGTTGGACATATAATAGAAACATTTTAGATCAGAATCAGACAGAATTAAGACAGTTTATTGCATTGTGAGATATAGTGCAAATGACACAAAAACATTTAATATAAAAACATTGTTACACAACATGTGCAGGTCTTAATACACAAAATAATCAACTGCTTGAATTGATCAAGGTTCACGTTCGTTCATACTATCTTATAGTCACACCATGTTAGGCGCTAAAACCATTAACACGTGTTTCATTAATATTAGAGACATTATATTATCTTATTAAAAGCTGAGAAAATTACAAATTTACAATATATCTCTGCTATATATATATAGACCCTGACCTAGGAGCAAAATGTCAGTAATATGGTGGTTGTCTGGATGTTTTCTGCCAGTTTCTTTATATGGTTATGACCCTGGTGCCAAATCTCAGTAATGCAATGACATCTCTGGTGTCATCATTGCACAATAGTATCTGCATCTAAGAACAGCTCAGGATCCATGTGCAGGGGACCCAAGAGGCACAAGTAGCTCCCACGCCACTGGTTGGGAAGCCCTAATCTCTATAAATCAACTGTCATGCCCTGTCATAATATTAATATGATGTCATCCAAATCAAAACAATACTTTTGCATAATATTCTCAACATCAGCACATTTTGTATAAACCTGGCTTGCTGATAATTTTTTTACTTTCCTTTGATGTTCATTTCTACAAATTAAACATTTACTGCCTTTTCATCATGATTCAGTGTTCTACATATTTGATTTAAAATTTATTTTCTCTTTTTTTTAATGCATTGCTGATCATCTGCTACATGCCCATTGCCTATTTCAAGCTAAAATGTTTATGGTAAGCATAAGCCTGTCCTGTGCTGCCAGTTCGATAGTAAGATCGCTCATTAGTTACCAATGCTTCTCTGGAACCATGGAAGTTTTTTTTTAATCAGGTAAGTTTTTATTAACATTTTTAAAACACATAGGTAAAAGTATGGACAGTTTTCACATCGGTTATTCCCAATGGTGCCACCACAACCCACAAACTGCACTGTTTGAGATATACTGCCACCCTTGGCCCGAAAGGCAATAATCATCCGTCTTTACAACTCTGATAAATCGCCCCTTTTACCCATGGCAACAATGAGTGATATGTGTTCAGACAGTATATCGCACACCTTATATACCCTCCAAGCCAGCCCACGACACATCACTTCCTTCATGGTCTACGCGCTGCCGACGTCGAAAGTAGGAGGTGGTCATAATAGTGTGACTCGACTGTGTATATGGCAGTAAAGTAAAGCATCATTTGATCACAGAATCCTTTACAGTCCTTTAATTATCTGCCAGGATGAATTGTACTATATCAGTTTATCACAGCTTCAGTAGTTTCCAGCTAAGAATCAATTGTCAGAAATTCAGCAAGTTTCAACTTTATCTGGTCATGATCCCACATAAATTTATTGTATGAAAATTTATATGTCTAGTCAAGCATTGAAATCAAAGTGACCTCATGTACTTTCAGGTTAGGTACTACTTATAATGACTGAATTTAAATTGCTCATACGGCATGACACTACCTGAAATGAATAAAGTTGCTGTTATCTCAATATTGTATGCAAAGGTTTATGATAGGGCCATCCCATATGGTTGATAAGGGGCCTATGGATAGAAGAGGTAAAATCATCAACATTCATTTATATTAGTACTAAACATATCAAGACATTTAATCCTCATGATATCTCCACAAGGGTAGAGAATTTATATAAACTAAATTAAGTCTTGTGCCAAAATAAAATTAATAATAATACATACGTATAAAGGCTTAGATAACCTTGTACAAGTTGATAAAATTAGTTATCATGTACCAGGTAAAAATGCAAATATCACAGAGGTTGTCCCACGACTGTTTTTGACAAAAACTAGATATAGGTACAGTAAGGTCATTGATGATAGTTAAAGTGGGAATTTTTGCCAAACTTACACTCATTTCACCTGTTTTAGGTCCCACAGCAGATCCTTGTATTTTGCAGCTATATCCGGGTTGTTAGGTGGGTTTATTATCCACCCACAAATGACTGTGATTCAGAACAACCTGGTTCCAACTCCCAGAGCCACCAGCAGGATCAGCACTATTTTACTGAAAAATAATAATACCTGTAGGAGGGTGAGCACATCAGTCCAGATAAGAAAAGACAGTTTGTCAGCTCACCATGCATAAATCTACTATAGGTTTCACATAAATGACGTTGCAAGGTAGAGGGGAGGATCTGTGTCAGCTACGGGTGATTAGACCTTGACTTGAAAAGATAAGGGTGTGTTCACATCAGCGTTATGTTCCATTAATGGGTTCCATCAGACCTTTCCGTCGGAGGAACCCATCAATGGAAAGGCAAACGGAAACCATAGCTTCTGTTAGCATTACCATTGATTTCAATGGTAATGCTTCTGTTTCTAATATTATATACATAAATATTTTATAAAAATGTCTTATAAAGTAACATTATTACCCATGTATAGGACAAATTGAATTAATACAATAGTCCTGATTGTCTATAGTGGATTTGGTATGTAATAGAGCCCCAATATCTAGAATAGGAAAATATGTCACTTACTGGCATATGTCATCCGCATTGGCTTTCATAATATACACTGAGCACCTTAGTATTAACCGGTAACGGCATCCAATTAGAGCTCGTAATGCAGTAGAGTTAAAGACGTTAGTGGGAAATTATAGAAAGACATAGCCACAAGCCCTGTAATAGATATCATGCTAAATACTGAGAAAGTGCACCTGGATGCTGATGTTCTCTGATGCACTGGACAGGATGGAACAGAGCGGAAAATTAAAAGTGGCTGTGGAGGTGCTGGAGAGCATGTCAGAGGCATGCTAATGTTCTGTGCTCGAGCTGAATGAAGAGCAACAGTCAATACTGCTAGCACATCCGTGCTGGATGTCTCAAGGCTCAGAATCTAAGGAGCCCAACTTGTCTGCACCCTAGACTCAGTGGCGTAACTACCGCGGTAGCAGCAGTAGCGGCTGCTACGGGGCCCGGGGCTTGAGGGGGCCCGTGCCGCCAGCCGACACGCCCTCCCAAATGCCCGGTGGCGCTGCTAGCAGCCGTTATGGCTGCTACAGGGGTAGCACCGCTACTGTGGGGCCCGCGCCACCGAGCCTTACACAGGCACTCTCATGCTTGTAGGTGTCGCTAGCACTGGAGGGGGCCCCGGTGCTAGCGGCAGCCAAGTACATGTATTAGCACTGAATGTCCGGGCATGTTCCGTGCCTGACCATCCAGTGCCTTACAATGACACTGATTGGCTAGCGGCGCGATGACATCATCGCGCCGCTTCCATGCTTGGAAGGTGCTGATTGGCGGGGCAAGTCATTCTGCCCCGCCAATCAGCGTCATTGAAGGACGCTAATTCAGCTCCTGCAGACATGCTCAGAAGAGAGCATGTCTGCATCGCCAGTGAACAGCGTGGGAACCGGAGAATGTGAGTATGTCAACTTTATATATTTTTTTCCTCATAAAAATGTGAATGCCATTATCTATAGTGGGGGGGGGTCTATCTACAGAGGGGGTCGTCTTTATGTGGGCTATTATATATAGGGGGGGTCTATATGTGGGGCAATAGCTACAGGGGGGTCTATATGTGGGGCAGTAGCTACAGGGGGGTCTATATGTGGGGGTGTGGGCCACTATATACAGGGGGGGTCTATATGTGGGGCACTAGCTACAGGGGAGGTCTGTATGTGGGGATGTGGGCCACTATCTACAGGGGGGTCTATATGTGGGGCAGTATATGTGAGACACTATACAGGGGTGGGCTATATGTAGAGCACTATCTATAGGGGAGCTATTTTTTAGGGTACTTTCTATAGGGGTGGGCTATGTGTGGGACACTATATACAGGGGTGGGTTACCTGTGGGGCACTAGCAACAGGGTGGCTATATGTAGTGCACAGTCTACAGGGGTGGGCTATATGTGGGACAATATCTACAGAGGTGGGCTATACGTGGAGCACTAACTATAGGGGAAGCTATATGTAGGGCAGCACGGTGGCTCAGTGGTTAGCACTATTGCCTTGCAGCTCTGGAGTCCATATGTGGGCACTATCTACAGGGGCTTCTATGTAGGTCACTATCTACAGGGGGCACTATCTACAGGGGGCACGGTGTGTGTGTGTGTGTGTGTGTGTGTGTGTGTGTGTGTGTGTGTGTGTGTGTGTGTGTGTGTGTGTGACAGTTATATTTAGATGTGTTGAGAATTTTAACTTTGTTTACAGGTGCAGAAATGTTTTAAAAGTGAGAAGCTGAAGACATCTAAACGGAAAACTGCAGAAATGGGTCATGGCCGGGAGAAATCCATCATAGATGTCTGAACCGGAGGGAGAAGAAAATAACTAGAATCTGAGACGTCACCGGTGAGTCACTTAATGTAAATGTTTATTCTGCCTCTAATCAGTATTGTAGTCACTGTATGATCTGCAGCGAGATGATGGTGGTATGATTTTTTTTTGTGAAACCGCATCTCCCAGCATATCCTTATCATTGTTTCGGCCATGCTGGGAGCTGTAGTTTTACGCCGTACAAACCTATGCGCAGTGGCGTAACTACTGCTATAGCAGCCGTAGCGACTTCTACGGGGCCTGCAGCATGAGGGGGCCCGTGCCACCCGCCGTCACGGCCCCTCCCATGGCCGCAGGCTCCGCTAGCAGCCGCTATGGCTGCTACAGCGCGACGCCACTGAAGGGGTTGTTCCTACAAAAGACATGCATCCCCTAACCACAGGATAGGGGATACATGTGGGATCGCTGGGACGCCCAGCGATGAGGAGAACGGGGGACCGAAAGTCGCCCCTAAGTTCTCCATGACAAACCTCGGACTTCCGTAGTCTGTCTGCAGCTCCATGGAAATGACTTGCGCACTGGTCGTGCTTGTGCGCATGCGTGACCAGCGCTCCTTTCATTTTTATTGAACTGCGCAGACGCCGGAAGTCCGAGGTTAGTCATGGAGAACTTCGGGGGACTTTCTGTCCCCCGTTCTCCTTATCGCTGCCAGCGATCACACATGTATCCCCTATCCTGTGGATAGGGGATGCATGTCTTTTGTAGGACAAACTATAGGCCGTTTTTTTTTTGGGGGGGTCTGTATGGCGTAATCTACAGAGGGGGCTGTATGGTGTTATCTACAGAGGGGGTCTGTATGGCGTTATCTACAGAGGGGGCTGTATGGCGTTATCTACAGGGGGCTGTGTATGGTGCTATCTATAGGGGGGCGCTGTGTGGTGGAATCTATAGGGAGGCACTATCTACAAGGGGGGGGGTTGTGTGATACCCAGCAGAGGGGGGGGGGCCCAGTCAAAAGTTTGCTATGGGGCCCAGTCTTTCCTAGTTACGCCCCTGCCTAGACTCCTACAAATGGGATTGGACTCCACTGCAAGGCAACTCCCAGGTCATGACCCCCGAGATGGCTTCTGGTAAGCAGTGGCTGAGAGAAATGTAGTCAGGAAACCGACTTCAGTAACGTGCAGACAATCAACGGTACCAGATCAGCAGACAAACTCGTCATCATAGCCCAAGGTCAATAACACGGTCAGAGCAAATCAGAATGAAAGTGACAGACAAATAGCGAAGTCCAAGAAACAACAAGGGTCAAACACAGAAGAAAACACCAGATTATCTGCACTATGGGCAAGATAATTAAGCAATTATCTGCAGTCGGAAAGCGCTTTTTAAAAATCTGGTGATGTCATCAGGCTGAAACTCTTTGGCTACGCCTAACTTCCCCCTATTGGCCATTAGCAGCGAAGTGGGCTGGTGCCAATAATCCTAGCGTAAAATGTGATATAGTGTATATCATTTTTGGTTTATGTGACGTGTAAACAAACATGCATAAGTATGCTAGCAAAAGCTTTTAGCTCTACAGCATAAAATCTCCACAAATAGTTTACTTTTTAAATGATAGTATTCTCCATAATAAAAGCAAATATTAGATTTGTGTGAGAAATCTCAATATTATGAAGTCACACAAGCTAGAATATTTTCAGAACTAATTTATAAAAATGAAATTGATATGTCATAGCATCAATATAATGAGAGTAATAATTGCTCTGTTAATTGTGAATTGGAATTAATGTTAAAGGGAACCTGTCACCAGCATTTCACCTATTAAACCAGCAATACTTGGGGGTAGTCGGTGAAAAATCATTTCTATATAACCTATAATTGTCTTCTTAGTCGGCTCTGTAGCTTTAGTATTCAGTTTTTAGTGTTCCCACATCGTATGCTAATGAGCATAAAAGAGTCATATCTTCGTTTGAAAAGAGTCAAATCTTTGTTTGAAAAGAGTCATATCTTCATTCTTCAAGTCTTTCCGAGTTAACCACGGCTCCTTACTTTTGATTGGCAGCTCCCCGCCTTCCCCCAGCACACAAAATCCTGCGCTTGTACATTAATGTCTTCTTCTGGGGTGTGCGCACAAAGGAACGCCGGATTATTACGATAAAAGGCACAAAATGTTTGCAGACCGTTATTTATAGTCGGAGGAGAAGTTTAGGAGAGGGGAGAACGGTAATTAACTTTTTATAGCAGCGGCCAGTGAGGGATAAGTAAAGCTCAGTAGGTAAAATGCTGGTGACAGGTTCCCTTTAAAAGTTTAACTGTTGAGAAAATATTGGTTGGTTGTGTTAAATTCGAACACAAAATATAAGAAACTGAATACTTAAAGGGTCATTCCCTTTACAGAAAGTGATGGACTATCATTAGGATATACTATCACTTTCTGATCGGTAGGGGTTTGACTGCTGGGACCCCAACCGATCCTGATAATGAAGGAAACTAAAGCTCAACTCCATCTACACTCCATTCAGCTGTGTTGCTGTGGTTAAAGGAATAGTGTCACCCCAAAAAAATTTTTTATATCAGTTTGATGTTAGTGTTTTATTAAAAACTTTTGTATTTATTTGTGTGTTTGTGTGTTACTTTTTTTATTTTTTTACTTTTTCTTCCCTATGGGAGCTGCCATTTTTTTTTCCATTTCTGTATGTGTCTATTAACGACACATACCGACATGGAATACGGCAGCTACAGTCCCATAGTGAATGCGAACGGGGCCCGTTCCATCCACTATGGTGTACGCCGTCTGTGTGGGAACGGCGCATGTGCCGCTCCCACACAGTCCAAGTTGAACTGAGCGCCGTCCGGCGCCATTTTCCTGTAGACCGGAAGTCGCGGACGGACAGTAAGATTACTACTTCCGGTCGCAGCTTCCGGACTTGTGCACTTGGAGCAGCGGCAGCAGACGGAGCGGACGGACCGGAGGGAGCGGCGGCGGCAGGAGCAGGTAAGTGATTTCTATGTATGTTCGTGTTTCAGTGTGTGTTTACTAGTGTATGTAAACCTTCTACACTGTGTGTTAGCTCAAAAAATGGCGACACACAGTGTAGGAGGTTAGACCATTCAATCCCCTCGTTTCTCCCGGCACTAGCCAGGATAAAGGAGGGGGGGATTCTGAGAGCTCACTAGAGCGAGGGATTTTTTTCCAATTTTGCAGCATAAAGCAATGTGGTTGCTTTACCACATGCAATGCTGCAATTTTGGGAATTGCTCCATCTAGTGACCAGTGCTGGGAAATATTATAAATTAGAATCTAATTTATAATATTTCCTGACTCGTGAAAAAAAAAATATATATTAGAACAATGTTTAATCACCTACACACTAATTGTTTAACTAAAAAAAAAAAAAATTTTTTGCTAGCAACACATTCCCTTTAAGCATTGCGGCCCCTTTATTTTCAGGATTGGTGGGGGTCCCGGCAGTCAGCCCCCCACCAAGCAGAAAGAGATGGCATATCCTAGTGATATGCTATCACTTTCTGTGATGGGATTAACCTTTGAAATAGAAGAAACCTATTGCCCAATTGTATTAATTCAAGTTTATATTTAATAAAAAGTTTTATATTAAACTCAAGCTGGACAAAAGAGCACTGGGAAACCAATTTATAAAAAAGCTAGGAAGCATTTTAATGATCTAAAATAAGTTTGATGTGTTCACAGCAACCACTAACTGAGCTGTGGAAGAATGTTCATTTTGGAAACTATTAAAATCCCTTCTTGAAGCATAAGATAATAAGTAATGTACACTGAGTACGGCTAATGTCATAAAGGTACATTTGCTACTTCATCCAAATAGTGATTATTTTTTGCACTGGTCAAGTCTCATTACTTCCAACATACCTCCCTTTCAGCAATAATTAAAAACCTCTGCTATTGTTAACTGTACTAGAATATTCGTTCATTGGATTCAAAGACTGTGTATGAGTGGCTAAAGGAAGAAATGTACAATGCGGTTTATATTTTCTAAAGCTGTCTGTCCATTCTTATGAGATTGTATATATAAATGTCTTCAAACAAATAGAGAAGCATGGGAAAATCCTTAAAGTATCATGTATTGAAAGGGTTGTATGACATAAGAAAAAAAAGTCCGTTTTTTTTTCTCCAAGAAACAGCGCCACGCTTTTCCATAGGCTGAGTCAGGTATTGCAGATCAGCCACAACAAAATAAATGGAGCTCAGCCATGGGGAGACTGTCCAGTCGGGCATTATGGCAGTGCCTAAGGGCTTAAAGCCAGGAGGAGAGCATTGCCTTCAGACAGCTTAAAAATAATTTAAAAAAAGCATGTTTTCAAGCGCTTATAAGTGCTAAGTGTTTCCCAAACATCCATGGGCTTACATGTAATACCAGACACAGCTCATTGACAAGAGTTGCTCTATTTCTTGTAAAAATCTGATCTTTTTTGTTTTTTCTTTTAAATGTCATACAACACCTTTAACACTTGGGGCATATTTTTACTGATACTTAGACCATTAAACACTAGCGGCATTGGTAGATGCAATCACATGACCACTGGATGTGACTTCCCAGTGGTAGTATAAGGATTACAATACAAATAAAAATGATGGGTCCTGGAAAACGCCATTAGGGTATGTTCACACGTAGTGACCGAAATCGTCTGAAAATACGGTGCTGTTTTCCAGCTAAAACAGCGCCTGATTTTCAGACATTTTTGTAGACGTTTTTCCCGGTGTTTTTTACGGCCGTTTGTGGAGCTGTTTTTCAATGGAGTCAATGAAAAACGCCTCTTAAAACGTCCCAAGAAGTGTCCTGCGCTTCTTTTGATGAGCCGTCATTTTACGCGCCGTATTTTGACAGCGATGCGTAAAATAAAGGTTCGTGGGAACAGAACATCGTAATTCCCATTGAAAGCAATGGGCAGATGTTTGTAGGCGTATTAGGGGCGTTTTTTCAGGCGTAATTCGAGGCGAAAAACGCCTGAAAACACTGCTGTGAACATGTCCTAACCCTTTGTTGACATGCAATGTAACTGTATGTGACATCTGCCAGGGGGGAGTATAGGGCGGGCTCACGGGCTAAGACCACTCCATACATAGTGGGTGTCAATAACAGCGTTAGCTATGCTGTTTGAAAGAGGGGACTGCCATCTATGTGCTCCTCTTAAGCTTTTTATAGGAGTTGGCAAATAGCATAATACTCTGCCATACATTAATATTGAAGTACATTGTGCAAGCGTTCTAACGAAAGCTTGTTGAAGTCCGCGAAGGAGACTAATAAAAAGTTAAATAAAGTAGTTTTTTTTATTGTACAAAAAAATATTAAAAGTAAAAAAAACCTTCCCGTTTTTCCCCTAACGTAATGAAAAGAAAAAAATGTTAATTAACATAATTGGTATTGCCGCATGGTATGAAACAATCTAACATAACATTACCTAACCCGTATGGTGAACGCTGTAAAAAAATAAAATAAGAACCCCCTAAGAAATGGAATAAAAAAGTGATCAAAAAGTCACATGTACCCCAATATGGTAGCGATTATAAACAATTTTTTTTTTTTTTGCAGTTTCCAGTACATTAGGTGATACATTAGCCCCTTCCCGCTGCAGTCACCAAAATGTAACTAAAAATTGCAAATTTGCGAATGTATCTGCTTATGACAAATGGTTATACCACACAAAATAGTTGCTAATTAACATTTCCCATATGTCTACTTTAGATTGGCATCGGTTTTTTTTTGAACATTCTTTTATTTTTCTAGGACGTTACAAGGCTTAAAACGTAAGCAGAAATTGATCACAATTTCAAGAAAATTAAAAAAAATAATTTTTTCAGGGACCAGTTCAGTTCTGAAGTAGCTTTGAGGGGCTTATACTTTACAAACCCCCATAAATCACACCATTTTAAAAACTGCACTCCTCAAAGTATTAAAAACAGAATTTAGAAAGTTTCTTAACCCTTTAGGCATTTCACAAGAATTAAAGCAAGTAGGGGTGAAATTTACTTTGCAGAAATTCATTCTTCTACAGTGACCACAGCAATGGAAATTGAGTTCTCCCAGAAATAACAGCTGCTTGCTGTGGGTTTCTGATGCCGGACCTGTAGCGATCAGCTGATCCCCAGACTTGCTTTATTTTAAAAATAGGTTATTTTCATGGGACAACCTCTTTAAATGCTGACATCACTAATATCCCTGGCAGTTATTGAAAAATGTTAGCAACTGTGTGGCAATAATGCTTTTACATTTCTCTGACATAAAAAAACGCCAGAAAACAATATATGACTATATTATCCTTAAACTGAACATTAAAAGAATTATTTCACAAAGACAAACGCTTTCCATGTGTCCTAGGAGGGTAAATAGATATCATAGAGAGAGTCCCCGCTGGAGAACCACACTATTAGCCAGAGAGGGCAAAGAGCAGCTCTCACTCTGACATATCTGACCATTCCATGTATTACATGATCGGCCCATTCATATGAAATGCATAATATCCAATCCCTGGGGGGTTTATCAAGCTGGTACCAGGATTGCCAGCTGATCACCAGGCTGACTTAACTTTATGAAGTAGTACTTTTAAGTGAATTTTCCTATGTATTGAAATTAATTCTAGTCCATTTCTTTGCTTTTAGGAGATAAAATGTTAAAATAAATGTCTAAGCATTTACAAGTTTTGTTGTACCTTTTTCCTTTCTTCTACGGATTCATGAGGCAGCTGTCAAAAGTCTTTTATCATTACTCATGGCCGTGACTAAAACTGCAACCTTGTATTTAGTAAACAAATTCAGATTGTGTCACGTTTTCCTTTCATTGTGTGCACATTAAAACAGGACATCAGAAATACAATAGGCGCTAGATGCATTACTGAAGGTTAACACCAAAAGAGTTCATAATGAAAGCATCACCGGACCATTCATCAATGTCCGTTAGCGGTGGAGCTCGGAGGAATCTGATGCAAACGCGGAAATGTATCACCATATTTAATAGAGGGAAAATGACTTTGAAATCAATAGCCTATTGATGCTGTTGTGACCCATTTTGCATTATGGAGATGGAAATAACTGTGTGAAATGTGTAGTATCATACAGAGTCTAAAGGAACACATCTGTCTTTTCTTTAATCAGAGCCAAGTATAATGGGAAGAGAAGTCTTTTTAGGACACAAGAATCCACTTCAATTTATAAACTGTAATTGTTTCCATAAAGAAAATGCTGTACATTTGATTCTGCTTCATATATAGTATTTTAGAGTGTTATTCTTTATCAGGAAATAACTACTGGCTATGGTTTATTATTCTGAAACATTGTTTGCTTGGTCTAGCGAGTAGAAGCATGTTTAACCCCTCAAGGACAAGGCCATTTTTAGTTTTTTTAGTTTTTGTTTTTCCATCCCGGCCTTCCAAAAGCCATATTTTTATTTCCCCCTTCAATAAAGCAGTGTAAAGGCGAGCTATAGTTTTTCACGGCAGCATATAAAGAGCCATATAATGTACTGGGAAACAAAACATTTTTGGGGTGAAATTGGAAAAAATCTGTTACTCCTAAATTGCTTTTTTGGGTTTCGATATTACGGCTTTCACAGTACAGTAAAAATGACAACTTAACTTTATTCTGCGGGTCAAATAGGCATTATTTTTTTTATTACAAAGAATAAACTTATTTGTTAAAAAAAATTATTTTGTCACCATATTCTGAGAGCTATAACTTTTTTATTTTTCCATTGATGGAGCAGTGTGCGGGCTTATTTTTTTGCCGAACGAGCTGTAGTTTTTATTGGTACCATAACAATTATGTGGTTTATTTGGTCTTTTATTTTATTTTATTTTTCAATTCTTTAAAGGAAAAATGGGAAAAGGGGGATGTTTTTGAACTTTTAATATTTTTTTATTTTTGTACATTTCTAAAAACTTTATTGAACTAATTTTAAAAAAATTTTTTTCCGTCTACCTAGTGTTCGCTATTGACTTTGGCATCTAAGTGGTTAAGCAGCCTGGATCAAAGTTATCTCCGATTCCGGCTGTCAGAGCGAGGTATCAGCTGCGATACACAGATAACAGCCACAGCGCATGGAGCGGACTCAACTCCAGTAGCTTCTCCATACGACTGCTCCCCGGCCATTACGTACAGTAACTTCATTGGTCGTTAAACAAACAATACTAAGAGAGGATATAGAACATGCTGTACTACTAGCAACATATTTACAGAAGCCGCAAAATGGCACATGGGATTTTAAAATTCTATTACACAAAATGCAGCAAAAAAAGCAAAATAGTTTTGAACTGGTGATTCTGTCTGTGGTTTTTGCATTGTGGTAGTGGTATATCTTTTCTGTATTGTAAGCATACTTTATAGCTTTGTTTTTATTGAAGCCACCCTGCACTTAAAGAGGCTCTGTCACCAGATTTTGCAACCCCTATCTCCTATTGCAGCAGATCGGCGCTGAAATGTAGATAACAGTAACGTTTTTATTTTTTCAAAACGAGCATTTTTGGCCAAGTTATGACCATTTTTATATTTATGCAAATGAGCCTTTCTTATGTACAACTGGGCGTGTTTAAAGATATGTCCAACTGGGCGTGTATTGTGTGTGTACATCTGGGCGTTTTTACTTGTTTTACTATCTGGGCGTTGTGAATAGAATTGTATGATGCTGACGAATCAGCATCATCCACTTCTCTTCGTTACCACCCAGCTTCTGGCAGTGCACAGACACACAGCGTGTCCTCGCGAGATCACGCTGTGACGTCACTCACTTCCTCCCACAGGAACTTCATCGCATCGGATGAGCGAGGACACGCTGTGTGTCTGTGAACTGCCAGAAGCTGGGTGGTAACGAAGAGAAGTGGATGATGCTGATTCGTCAGCATCATACACTTCTATTCACAACGCCCAGCTAGTAAAACAAGTAAAAACGCCCAGATGTAACGAACACAATACACGCCCAGTTGGACATAACTTTAAACACGCCCAGTTGTACTTAAGAAAGGCTCATTTGCATAAATATAAAAATGGTCATAACTTGGCCAAAAATGCTCGTTTTTGAAAAAAAAACAACTTTACTGTTATCTACATTGCAGCGCCGATCTGCTGCAATAGGAGATAGGGGTTTTAAAATATGGTGACAGAGCCTCTTTACACTGCAGCTCAGGATCCATCAGATGATGAGAAGGTCATCAGGGGGTGGATTACTAGCAATGGGATTTTTAAACACTGACCCTCTTCTTTTAGTCTGAGAGGATATTGGCTACATAGAGCATAGACGATAGCATAGAGGATAGCATATTTATATCAATAGGAACTGTGTGTAATGATTCTTCAGGAAAAATTTACAGCTGATTTTGGGGACAAATCCCAAAATGTTAAAATGACTAAATAAGAGGTAACTAAATGAGAGTGGTTTCTCATAAAAGCTTAATTTCTATTAAAACTCTAAGGTGCATGACTGAGGCATATAATAGGACTTTCCATCAATACCCATCAAGAGTTACATTTTCCTACATCTAAAGCTTAAGGATATGTTCACACGTAGTCAACAAAAACGTCTGAAAATCCAGAGCTGTTTTCAAGGGAAAACAGACCCTGCTTTTCAGACGTTTTTTTAGCAACTCGCATTTTTCGCGGCGTTTTCACGCCGTTTTCGCGGCGTTTTTTACGTCCGTTTTTGGAGCTGTTTTCATTGGAGTCTATGAGAAAACAGCTCCAAAAACGTCCAAAGAAGTGTCCTGCACTTCTTTTTACGAGGCGTAATTTTACACGTCGTAATTGCCGTACGACGCGTAAAATTACGCGTCGTGTGGACAATACAGCATTCTACCCATAGAAAGTAATGGGCAGATGTTTGACTATGTATTTGAGACGTATTTCCAGACGTAAAACGAGGCAAAATACGCCTCGTATACGTCTGAAATTTGGCCGTGTGAACATACCCTAAAGGTTATGTCTAAGCTATTTATATAGCACAGAAGCCACTGCCACTGATACAGCTTTATTTTAGCAGTTGCAAGAGATGTTCAATCATGCTTGAGTAACCAAAAAATAAATGTAGGTAAAGGGAAAATGTCATATGTTAAACTGCTGTCATATCTTGCAGTCACAAGAAATGCTGATTGATGGCAGATGGTAGAAAGATGGATGAACAGCCACAGAGATATGCAGCAGCATCTGCTTGTGATGTTTATTATCTGAAGCTTTATTCCACTTCTTATCAAACAGTTTTCAAATCCATCTCGAACCATTTGCAGAATTCCAAGAAAGTCTGTGTGTGAAGGACATTTAATCCGACTCCCCTTCTGCCACACCGGTTCTGTAATGCAGTGTTTTAACTTGTCAATTACCATGCAGTGAAGAGCGCTTATTTGAAGATTGCGCACACAGAAATGAAGAACTGTGGGGCTGCTCTCGTCCTTCTGTTTTAAAGCACTTGTGTATTTAATCATCCTCATTTTAAGCGTGCAATTAGCCTTCTTTACACATCCCAAACCACAGTGGCACTTGAGGAGATATATTACATCTGTATTATTGTATGCCAAGTGTTCCTTGCTGCAATATTTCTCTGCAGTGTGTGAACGTGGAAGTAATTCCCCTTAGATCAAATGGCCGTACATAAATGTAAGTGCTAAGAATATTAACATTTATTCCTCTGGTTCAATTCACTGCTATAACAATATAACTGATATTTCTGCATTCAGAGTGTGCTGAAAAGACTATTGTAGGCAAAGACTTCCTTGGGATTTTTTCAGGCCTGAATTTATAGGCATCCATTAAAGGGGTATTCCCAAGTTGAGTCCAAAAAACTTTTTATATGCATTCTAAGCCGAAATAAAATTATAAATCAATTGCTGTTAAAAAAATAAAAAATAATTCCCTAACTACCTTTTTTTTAAACTTGATAACTCAGCTAGTGCTAGTTATCTTTTATAAAAAAGGGGAGTGAGCGGCTCGATGTCAATCAAGCCGCTCTGCAGTGTGCGGGCTCCCGACGTTGCTAGCTAATGTAGTTCTAGCAGCATCGGGAGAATTTTCGTCTCAACCTGGCATGGTAAGCCTGGTTGAGACGAACACACCGTGAATTGCAACACCACGGCACCCTTCTCTGCAACATTCTTTCCCCCCTTGCGGCAAGCCACTTCTCCCCCTTGCGGAAAGCAACTTTCCCCCTCACGCTAAGCTGCAACCCCCCCTCGTTACAACACTTCCCCACCCACATGTATGATGAGTGCAAGTGGAGAAAGTTTGGATCTATAATGGCGCTGCTGCGTGGTGTAGACAGGATAAAATCCAGAGGCCAAGTAAACGTAAATGTTTTATTGCTATGCAACGCGTTTCAACGCCGAACTGGCGTTTTCGTCAGGCATGGTGAACACAAAGAAAAGGACATGTATATATACAAAAAAGGAAGTCATCTGGTTAGGGCCAGTTCAGACTGGTCAATTAGGTAAAAAAAACGCCAAAAACTCAGGCGGGTCAGAGTTCAAAGGGTACAGTCTATTGAAATGACAAGTAATAGTTTTTAATCAATAAAACAAAGTAAAAACAATAAGAGAAATAAAAGACGAGTTGTCACGATAAAGAACTCTTATTTTGTTGTTATATGACAATGTCGAGGGATGGCTAGGAACATTGTGTATGGGAGACGGCAGTGTTTTGTTGTTGAATGGTTAACTGATGACATCGGGAGGGAACGGGTGGTGAACAAGTAGTAACCGATTTGTAGTTTATTTGTTTATTTAGAGCGTAAGAGGTTTGTGTGTCTGAAGCATGAGTGGTTACGTGTGAAAGTTGGATTTGTTACTTGTTGTCAAGGAGACCAACTATACTATGGTGGCCGACGCGGTCCAAAACAGGATGGAACGCACGGTGACCCGCAAAACGCCAAAGGTCGCCGAGCTATGCAGCAGGAACAGTGAAAGATGAACAGAGAACGGATTGTCGAAAAGGAGTAGGTAAATATATATTAAATGTGAGTGATGGAAACTAGACTTAATGTTTTCATTGGCATGACGCAGTGTTCCATGTGGTGATTAGTTTTTATTTTTATGTTTATTATTATTATTATTGATTGATTTGAGGGGTCGCTTGGTACAATTAGAATAATTGTAGAGGTGAGGATGGCATCAATGAATTTTGTTGGGGCAATACCTGGATTCATTGGAATGAAAAGGTTGGTTCTAATGTCTGGACGGATGGGTGCATACCTTGGGATTAACTTTTAGAATTACTTAGAGAGGGAGCGTCTCTGTCAAGGATCGTTGGTGCATTAGGGTTTGTATATGAAACCGCAGATGCAGAACGAGGGGTTGTCTGGTTATTGTTAAGGGGCGGGGAAGGTGGATTAACTAGTTGAAATAGTGTTAGTGGGAAATGCCGGAGCATTAGTGTCAAAGGAGTCCCATAGTTTCATATGTGGGCTGTTTCATTGTACTGTATAGATTTATGGATATTTAATATTAGGTATATGTGCAAGTATGGGCTGGTGGGATCCAGAGGTTATTCAATGTTTAGGATTGGTTCAATAGTTAGTCTAGGGATGACTCTGTGATGTCATTTAAACCCAATGGGTATAGTGTATTCATTTTAAAAATCCAGAAATTTTCTCTTTGTTTTAATTTGTTGAATCTATTCGGGACGTCGGGGTGAATGTATTCAATGGGTGTGATTGTAATTTTATTTGATTGCCACTCATGTGCCTGAGAGAAGTGACGGGATACACTGTGTTTGAGATACCCAGTGTTAATATTGAAACGGTGATTATTGACTCGGGTTCTTAAGCATTGGGTGGTTCTACCGATGTACTGTAATTGACACGGGCACTCTAAGAGGTAAATGACATAAGAGCTGCCACAGTTAAGGAGTGTTTGGATAGTGAATGTTTCATTGGTGACGGTGGAAGTGTAATTGTATTTATTGTGGCTTATGGTGTAGCAGCAGAGGCAGCGTGAATGTCCACATTTATAGGAACCTTTGAGATTGGAAAGAAAATTAGTGTGTGTTGTTGGGTGTTTCTTTATTCTGCTGGGAGCCAGAATATTTTTGAGGGTTAGGGAACGTCTGAATGTGATGTTTGGTTTGTCTGGTAGTGTGTCCTTAATATGTGGATCATTTTTTAGGATGTGCCAATGTTTGGAGAGAATGTTCCTAATCGTTTTATTACCTCTATTGTAGGTGGTGATGAAGTTGGTATTGGAGTTATTAGGGCCAGATTTGGGTTTCTCTATGGAGGGGTTTAAACAAGATTTTTGTGTAAGTTTCGAAGCTTTGGCTCTTGCGCCTTTTATAAGGTTTATGGGAAAATATTTATCTTTGAATCTTTTTTCTAAGATTATGCATTCTTTGTTGAAGTCTTTATCGGTGCTGCAGTTCTTCCTTATCCTCCTGAATTGCCCAAAAGGGATGTTTTTGAGCCAAGGGCGATAGTGGGCGCTTCCAAAATCTATATAACTGTTAACGTCTACTAATTTAAAATGTGTATTTGTCGTAAATTTGTTGCTGTCGTTGTCGTAATTGATGGTGAGATCAAGAAAATCTATGGAGGTAGGGGAAAATGTGTGTGTAAATGATAGGTCGTAGTTGTTGTTGTTTAAAGTTTCAATGAAGCGAGCGGCTTCCTCCTCAGTGCCTTTCCATAATATAAACAGGTCGTCGATGTACCGTTTATATAGCATTACGTTGTTTTTATAAGGGTGTTCACCATGGATGTGTGTTTTTTCGAAGGATCCCATGTAAAGGTTGGCATAGGAGGGTGCAAAGCGGGTGCCCATAGCACATCCTTTAATCTGGTGGTAAAAGCTGCTGTTGAAGCTGAAGATGTTATGTTTAAGGATGAATTCGATACACTTGATTAGGAAATCTACCTGGGGTTCGGGGATTGTATTAGTGGATGAGAGGAATGAATGGGCTACTTCTATGCCTTTGTTATGGGGGATGTTACTGTACAGTGCAGTTACGTCTGCTGTTAAAAAACTGATTGGGGATGTTGAAGGGTCAAAATTTAGGTAATTTAAATCTCTAATTAATTGTGTGGAATCCTTGAGGTGGGATGGTAAGGTGAGGACAAGGGGTTGGAGGTGAAGGTCAATGAAATGTGAAAGATTGCTTGTGAGGGAGTCTATTCCCGAAATGATGGGGCGTCCGGGCGGATCGATTAATGATTTGTGAATTTTTGGCAGGTGGTAGATGAAGGGCATGTTTGGGAAGGGGACAGTTAAGAAACGCTTCTCTTTTTTATTTATCAGTCCTGACTTGGCAGCTGACTCAATGAGGTCTTTATATTCTTGTGTATAAGTGGATAATGGGTTGGTAGTGAGTTTTCTGTAGAAAGTAGTGTCGCTAAGAATCCTCATGGTCTCATCAAAATACTTGTGTCTGTCCTGGATAACTATGCCCCCCCCCCCCCTTTGTCGGCTGGGCGAATTATAATTTCTTGGTTCTTTTGGAGATTTTTCATGGCTCTTCTTTCATGATTAGTTAGGTTGTCAATATAGTGGGATGGTAGGTCTAGTGTCCTAAATTCGTTGCTAACCAGGGACGAGAATGTTTCTATCATTGGGCCCTCGTGGTGGGTCGGGTAAAAATTAGACTTAGGGTGGACTTCCACTGGGATGGCATTGAGTGTGGAAGGGTTTCCAGGTAATTCAATGATTGGACCTGGTGTGGTGGTGGATTTGGTCATAGCAAAGTGTCTGGTGAGTGTGAGTTTTCTTATGAACCTGTTAAGGTCCATAAAAAGTTCAAAACTGTCAGTTGATGCTGTGGGGCAGAAAGAGAGGCCCCTATTCAAAAGGCTATGCTCGGAACTGTTTAAGATGTGTAGTGACAGATTAAACAATTTTACTGTTGGACCAGGTTCCTCTTTTTGTTGAGTGATAGATGTTGGTTTGGTGCGTTTTTTGCCTCCTCTCCGTATTCTAGGTCTATGTCTAATTTTCTTTTGGTCGTGATTTTTTTAATTTTTGGAAAGAAATGGGTTATGGTTTGGGCTTTGGGACTTATGATGTAGGGGATCAGGATGTCCTTGCTCACCACAGTGGGGGTTAGTGGAGGTCTGACTAACTGGGAGGGCAGTCCTAAAAAAGACGTTGTTGCGTATGTAAAGTCTAGAACCGATGTGGCCAGGTCCATATTGGGGTTTGTGAAACCCTGGGTTGTATTATGGTCCTTTGGTGGGCTGTGGAAATGGTCCTCGGGTGAAATTGGATCGGTGAAATAGGGAGTATTGTTTATTGATAATTGGAGTAGAGATGAGAAATTGTTGCCATCGTCCTCATCTATGTCGTCTGTGGAGTCATTGGTCAGGGATATGGGGGAATGGATAATGGAGGGTAGGGGGATTTCCATTGGTTCAGAAGTAGAGGGTAACCGAGATAGATGGATAGCTAGGTCAGAGGATTTGAAGGCGTTCATTGGTACCATGGGGCTGAAATGTCTATGTGAGGGAGGGTAATTGGGTTCTGGAATGGGGTTCAGGGTGGGGATTGGAACTGTGTCGTGGCAACTGGATTTGGGGACAGGTGTTGGAGTGTTAGTTCTTGAAGTGTGGTTTTGGGTCTCTGAAAGATTTACTTGTTTTCTTTGTAATGTTGTCTCGTTTAATCGGTTGATAGGTCTGGACTTAGAGCTGTTCCTGAAAGACCTGCTGTAAGTCATGACTCTATCCTGTGGGGTTGCAGGATTAGGTTTGCCCAAAGTATTCCTATTTTGAGTGTTGGCATAATCAGGCAAAATGGTATCTTTGTGAGGGATAGGTAGGGTGCTGGACTTCCAGTCACCTACAGGGTTAATGGCATAATCTGCCTGGTCTCTTTTTAATTTTTTCACTTTTTTTTAAATGAGATCTCTTTCATAGGTGATCAGTCTCCTGCTGGTGGATTCCTCTAATTTAGAGAAATCACAATGATCGCTGAAGTGTAGTAGTTGCTCCTTGATCGTGAGGATATCCGACAGGAGGGCATTGCTAAGCATAGTACGTTTAGTGTGCAGTCTTTCTAGGAAACCTAGATGGCATACATCTATAAAGGACTTCCAGTCAGTGCTGAAAGTTAGGTCTGTGGGGTACGGGTTAGTGATTAATAACCTTAAACCTCTAGGAGTGATGTTACCAGAAATATACAGTGATAGAAATTGACAGTCAATGTTCTGCAGGGCCTCCTTTTTCAAGAGGTCTTCCAAAGATAAGTACAAGTCAGTCATCTTTTGAGTTTCTGCAAGTGATGAATTGTTACTCACTATGTGAGAATGTCCTGGCAGGGTGTCGGTCCCAATGGATTCAAGGATGAGCCGTTCGCGGAGTCGGTTCCTTTCGTTGGTGAAATCCAACATCGTGGGTGTAGGTTCCAGATGCTTGTAAGGTGTTGCAAGGAGTTGTTTTGATGTAGTAGATCCAAAATAGCGGCTGCCAGTGCAGGAGTCGACTTTCCAGCCAAAAAAACTCCGGTGGGGATCACCGGGGATTGGTGGTAGGATGCTCCTGGTATCGGAGTATCTGCTTTGCGGGGCGGATGCAGTCCGATCTGAAGTAGAGAAAGAGCAAGAAACCACGGCGCCACTTGGTGTGGATCAAAGAAGGTGGAGGTGAGGAATAAACGGTATATAAATGCTCACCGTGAGGTTAGGAGAGTTGAAGGGTTCACGAAATAGCTGCTGCCAGATCCGGGCCGGTTACCGAGGTGACCGCTTGGGTATGATGAGTGCAAGTGGAGAAAGTTTGGATCTATAATGGCGCTGCTGCGTGGTGTAGACAGGATAAAATCCAGAGGCCAAGTAAACGTAAATGTTTTATTGCTATGCAACGCGTTTCAACGCCGAACTGGCGTTTTCGTCAGGCATGGTGAACACAAAGAAAAGGACATGTATATATACAAAAAAGGAAGTCATCTGGTTAGGGCCAGTTCAGACTTGTCAATTAGGTAAAAAAAAAAAAACTCTGACCCTTTGAACTCTGACCCGCCTGAGTTTTTGGCGGTTTTTTTACCTAATTGACCAGTCTGAACTGGCCCTAACCAGATGACTTCCTTTTTTGTATATATACATGTCCTTTTCTTTGTGTTCACCATGCCTGACGAAAACGCCAGTTCGGCGTTGAAACGCGTTGCATAGCAATAAAACATTTACGTTTACTTGGCCTCTGGATTTTATCCTGTCTACACCACGCAGCAGCGCCATTATAGATCCAAACTTTCTCCACTTGCACTCATCATACCCAAGCGGTCACCTCGGTAACCGGCCCGGATCTGGCAGTAGCTATTTCGTGGACCCTTCAACTCTCCTAACCTCACAGTGAGCATTTATATACCGTTTATTCCTCACCTCCACCTTCTTTGATCCACACCAAGTGGCGCCGTGGTTTCTTGCTCTTTCTCCACCCACATGTAATAAGTGTAGTCGCATCAGCACCCGGTGAACCATAAAAATAATAAAAACATAACTCACCTAACACATTCCCACGAAGATCTGAACGGTCCCGTCACTTTCCTTCTTACTGCTACTTGTACCTGGAGCCGACCGCTGATGTGTCCGAACGGTGGCCGGCCCGGCATCTAATGCGGATGCACCGATATGCGTCGATATGCGCGTTCATGAGAGAAATGACATCCTCTCCTAAGAACGAAGAGGATATCATTGCGCAAGTGCGGCCACCGCTAAAGGTAAATAGTGGTGGCCGGATTCCTAGACAACGAGCTACAAACAAAGAGGGACTGACAGCGACTTGAAGAAAGAATATCCAGAAAATGACATCGCTGGGATAAAGGAAGGTAATTACAAAAATTCATATCTTTAGAAGGGTGAGCTGAATAGCTAGATTTATGTAGATGGAAATAACCCTTTAAGTCTTGACGCTGGCCTTGGTACTGAATTCTCAGAGGCTTGTCTAGAACAAGGATTAGCTAAGATACAAGTGTGTTACATGGTGTAGACTTATTTTCTTATTTAGGCTTTTAGCCTATATTTTGTTACAGCTTGTTTTTTAGGATTTCCAGTGATAGTCCTCAGGTTTGCAATTCCAAATGTACACATACTGTATGTATTTGGGCGTTTAGAAACAAGGTCATGTCTACATTAAAGGCAGCCTGTGTGGCTGTTATGAGGCCCAGTGAAGGCTCTAGCTCACGTTGCCATGTGAATTGTGGACTTTCAGTCAGAACTCCTTCACAAGCATTTGGACTGACCCACCAGAGCATAAGACAATCCTCCATTGGGCTCAGGCTCTGACACAATAATGGGCACCAATGGTCCACAGAAGACAACCCATTTGGAGGTGACTTTGGAGCCAATAACTTGCCACTAGGGACTGTTTCTTATGGGTTGATTCACAAATAACCTATTAGATATTATTGATGAAATGTCTTGTGTGTTTAATGATAGCAACCAAGATTACGACGCAATTTAAAGAGAACATGCACACGTTCTGTATAGATGGATTGTGGGCACTCAACATCATTTTCTTTGGTGGGCCTAGGGCACAAATTTGACAAGGCACAAGCAATTTGTTAGCAAAGAACAGTAAGGTTTTCACATTTACAGATCAAGTATCTTCACATGCATTATGTTAACAGAGAGCAGTGGGGTATTGTTCTATACAACAGGCAAGACAGGCAAGCTTTGGACCTTTTTGTACAAGGATATAGAGTTGTGAAAGGAAATGTAGCACTCATGGAAGTCTTAAGCCTTTTCTCATTCGTGTTTTGATATGCTAACAAGTCATCCTTCCGTTAACTGGGAATGGTCCACACAGGAAACACTTTACATTGATATTCCAAGTGTTGTGCCTCTAGCACAATGAGCACAAGGGGAGCACAATATACATATATATGAATATAGTAATAAGGCTGTGCTGCTGTCTACAACCGCAAACAAAAACGCACTGCATAGTGGGGGTATGCCCTGCAGAGTGCGGAAATGTCTGAAATGCAGTTCTGTATATCATACTGCCTAAAATATCCCAATCTATGAAGCCCTCAGAGACAAACAGGAGGTGTGCAAACAAAATAAGTATACAGTTCTTTAGATCATGAAACATTTAATTGTAAACAACACCGGATGTCTTCCTTTGCTTTCTTCCAGTGTTTTTTTTTTTTAAATTTGGTTCCAGATTACATCTTTAAGAAATTAGTTTTTCCTAACCTTAATTTTAAAACATTTGTTTTTTAACCCCTTAAAGGAACAGTGTCACCCAAAAAAATTTTTTTTATATCAGTTTGATGTTAGTGTTTTATTAAAAACGTTTATATTTATTTGTGTGTTTGTGTGTTACTTTTTTTTTATTTTTTTACTTTTTCTTCCCTATGGGGGCTGAACATTTTTTTTTCCATTTCTGTATGTGTCGATTAACGACACATACAGACATGGAATACGGCAGCTACAGTCCCATAGTGAATGCGAACGGGGCCCGTTCCATCCACTATGGTGTATGCCGTCTGTGTGGGAACGGCGCATGCGCCGCTCCCACACAGTCCAAGTTGAACTGTGCGCCGTCCGGCGCCATTTTTCTGTGGACCGGAAGTCGCGGCCTGACAGTAAGATTACTATTTCCGGTCGCTGCTTCCGGACTTGTGCACTTGGAGCAGCGGCAGCAGACGGAGCGGACGGACCGGAGGGAGCGGCGGCGGCAGGAGCAGGTAAGTTATTTCTATTTATGTTCGTGTTTCAGTGTGTGTTTACTACTGTATGTAAACCTACTACACTGTGTGTTAGCTCAAAAAATGGCGACACACAGTGTAGGAGGTTTGACCGTTCAATCCCCTCGTTTCTCCCGGCACTAGCCAGGATAAAGGAGGGGGGGATTCTGAGAGCTCACTAGAGGGAGGGATTTTTTTCCAATTTTCCAAGGTTGCTTTACCACATGCAATGCTGCAATTTGGGGAATTGCTCCATCTAGTGACCAGCACTGGGAAATATTATAAATTAGAATCTAATTTATAATATTTCCTGACTCGTGAAAAAAATAAAAAAAATTAGAACAATGTTTAATCACCTACACAATAATTGTTTAACTAAAAAAAAAATAAATTTTTTGCTAGCAACACATTCCCTTTAAGGACTCAACGAATTTAGGCCTTCATCATTTATTTCATCACTGCATTCCCAGAGTCATAACTTTTTTATTTTCTCGTTAATGAAGGCCTGTTTTTTGTAGGACCAGTTTTCAATATTATACCACTATTTTGTGTTACTTATAATTTATTGATTAAGTTTTATCAATTTTTTTGATGACTACAAGCGCCTTTTGATGAGGCAAGCGGCGCGATTACGTCATTGAATGACCGGACAAGGCAGCCTGCCAATCAGCACCTTTCAATGATGAAACGTTGAAAAGCGCTGATTGGCCGGGCAGAATAACGTGCCCTGCCACTTAGCACCGCGTCATTCAGCCCCAGCAGACCTGCATTGCAAGAAGAAAGCACGGGAACAAGTTTAGGTGAGTAAGTAAATTATTTTTTTTGCTAAAAGTGTGAGGGACTATATGTGCAGCACTATCTACAGGGGGGTAGGGCTGTATGTGGGGGGCTATATGTGCAGCACTATCTACAGGGGGTAGGGCTGTATGTGGGGGCTATATGTGCAGCACTATCTACAAGGGGTAGGGCTTTATGTGGGGGCTATATGAGGAGCGCTATCTACAGGGGGTAGGGCTGTTTGTGGGGGCTATATGTGCAGCCCTATCTACATGGGGTAGGGCTTTATGTGGAGGCTATATGAGGAGCGCTATCTACAGGGGGGCTATATGTGCAGCACTATCTAGGGCTGTATATGGGTGCTGTATGAGAAGCACTAGCTACAGGGGGCTGTATGTGCAGCACTATGTACAGGGGGTAGGTCTGTATGTGGGTGCTATATGAGGAGCACTATCTACAGGGGGCTATATGTGGAGCACTATCTACAGGCGTGGGGGTTATATGTGGAGCACCTTCTACAGGGTGGGGCTGTATGTGGAGCACTATCTACAGTGGGGCTGTAGGTGGGGGCTATATGTGGAGCACGATCTACAGGGGGTGGGGGCTATATGTGGAGCTCTATCTACAGGTGGTGGGGGCTATATATGGAGCACTATCTACAGGGGGTGGGGGTTTTATGTGTAGCACTATCTACACGCGGTGGGGGCTATATATTAAGCTCTATCCACAGGGGGTGGGGGCTATATGTGGAGCACTATCTACAGGGGGTGGGGGCTATATGTGGGGCTTTATGTTGAGCAGTACCTACAGGGGGCTATCTGCAGGAGCTCTATGGGGGGGCACTATCTACAGGGGGCTCTTTGTGGGGCACTGTCCACAGGGGGCTCTATGGGGGCACTATCTGCAGTGGGCTGTGTGTGTGTGTGTGTATGGGACACAGTTTATGGTGCTATTATGATCAGGGACACAGTGTTATTATAATTAGAGGTGCAGTGTATGGCGCTATTATATTTAGGGACGTTGTGTGTGGCACCATAAGAACTGTATCTTCATTTATAGGTGCAGAAATGTTTGAAAAGCGAGAAGCTGAAGATACCTGAGCGGAAAACTGCTGAAATGGGCCATGGCCGAGAGTAGTCATTATAGGGATCTGGACCGGATGGCGAGTCACTTAATATATATGTTTATTCTGCCTCTAATCAGTAATGTAGACACTGTATGATCTGCAGCGAGATGATGGGTGGTATGATTTTTTTTTTTTGTGAGGCTGCTAGTGATGTAGAATAGCCTGGGGGGGGGGGGGCGCCCTTTTAATTTTCGGCTCAGGAAGCAAAAAAGCTAGAATCGGCCCTGACTATTATGGTACATGTTTAAGACTTTTACTGATATTATCCATAGCAACCGTATCCCAAACCTCCGAAACCTTTGTCCCGGTTCCCTTATCCAGTGTATCAACCACCAGTCTAACTAGAGACACCTAATCCTGGGGCCAGTCGTACCTTCGTCCCTAACTGTAGTCATAGGGAAAGCAGGGTGATAAAGGTGAATTTTTCTGCCTGGTTGGTTCCTCCTCTATCGGAAATAACCATACATGATAACAAAGGGAGTAGATATTAGTACAGATGCACCAATACATAGATATACATGTATTACATATGTTAAAACACATACAGTATGTAGAATTTACTTATTTATATGTACAGTGAAAATATAACTGACCTGCAATTATAACTGAAGTACAATATTACCAGTAAATAGAATAATTCACATAGACTATGAAACTTTTAGTTCACTATGGCAAACTTGTACAATAAAGAATAATTATTCCAGTTACTAAAGGGACATTTACAGTCTGAAAAATCCAATGCTTTAGATTCAGTACTCACGGCTGGATGTTTTGACATGATCAATATAATGTCAATATGTTTCATTGATTTCTCACTTCAGTGCACTGTGAATGTTAATATATTAGCTAAGGTTGTTCATCTGATCAATAAGTTTAGTTAGCGTCTCATCAGAAAAATCCACAGGCTAAGAATATATGTATAATATAATATTGTGTTTATGCAGTTTATCCTTTATGCTACTTTTATTAGTTGGTAATAATTCATCTATTGCTAATAGGTCCGTAAAATTAAAAGCAGGTTGGTTATATTGAAGTTTTTCCCAAAATGGAGAGAATATTAAAAAGTTTGGATTAAGTATATTGTAACTATCATACTTTAACAAATTCACTATGTGGTTGTGTATGTTTTATATACATGTTTGTGCATTTGCTGACTCAAGATATGTCTACGAAAAAAGATCATCATGGATTGAAAGCAATGTGGCCTATTTTATCTAATATTCCTTCCACCATGACTTTCTGTGAAATTATTTCTGATGTGTGCACATAACTCAATTCAACCTTGCTCTTCTCAACATTGTACGACATTGAATACGTCGTTATTTAGGTTGAGAAAAGACACAGATTCATCAAGTTCAACTTTCTCAGATCAATTATATATCATTCACTGCTTAATTATTTTATTAACCTTGAATGTTATTCGTCGTTAGAGAATCAGCTATCCCTTTTGTGAATGCTGACATAGTATCTGCCATTACTACCTCTTGGGGTAGGGTATTCCAAAGTTTAACTACTCTAACTGTAAAGAACCCTTTCCTGTATTGATGTCTGAATTGCCTTTCCTCTACATGTAATAAATGTCTCCTGGTTCTTTTTGCAGTTCTTGGAATAAAGAAATGTGCCAGTGTAGCATCCATGGCCGCGGGCCGTCGGGTTCACTCACTTCCCGATGTCCGCAGCCATGGATCCGTGAGCGCTGGTCCCCGTCTCCCTCCTAGGAGACGCCAGCGCTCACTTCTGCTCCGTTCGGCTGTGCCCCGTAGGGTGCGCGCGCACGCTCGCGCCCGGCCTTAAAGGGCAAATAGGAAGTCGTCATCATCATCAACTGCCACGATTTCCTGGTCTATAAGAAGACCCCAGGCCTTCTAATCCTTGCCTGAGCGTTGTTAGTTTTCCCAGTCTGTCTTGCAAATGGTCCTTTAGTGTTTTCCATTCCAATTGTTACCCGTGCCTTGTTTCCCGTTCCTGTTTACCGTGCGGTGCCTTAGTATCGAGTCGTGCCACATCCTGTGTCATCTGCCACGTCCGGAGGAATCCGCCACATCCTGTGTCATCTGCCACGTCTGGAGGAATCCACCACGTCCTGTGTCATCTGCCATGTCCGGAGGAACCCGCCACGTCCTGTGTCATCTGCCACGTCCGGAGGAATCCGCCACGTCCTGTGTCATCTGCCACGTCCGGAGGAATCCGCCACGTCCTGTGTCTTCTGCCACGTCCGGAGGAGTCCGCTACGTCTGGCGCAACTTGCGGCTCCTGTGTCATCCGCCACGTTTGGCGCCATCTGCTGCACCCATCTCATCTGTGCCAGAGCTTCGGCCACCACCTGGACTATTCAGGTACCCTTGTGCGGGACATTGTATTTCTGGGGTGTCCTGTTGTTTGGCCAGCTGCCTCCCCGCTACGGCGGTACTAGTGGGTCCACTAACCCGCGCCGTGACAGCCAGTTATTTGTACTGACCACACATATGTTTATATATGTTAGGCCCTGTTCACATCATGGAAAGCTCTCGACATACACGCTATACGTGGCTTCCATTCCCAGACAGATGCCAAAAGAGTGTATTTTTGGCCTCCGTGTGTCCAATGTACGTCAGTATACTGCAAAAAGGTATGGAATAGTGTTATAGACTATGCTAGTCCATACAATGGTATCCGGTACAAAAACATGTATGTTTATCATATGCCATAAAAGCCTATGGGTGAGGCATGCCAGGGTATTAAACATATACATCGGGATGCTCCAGTAAATTCACTGTCCATTTATGGGAGCACTTCTCCCCCGTCACCAGTGCAGCCAGTAGCAAACGCTGATGGACATAGTGCTCTCTGTGAGTGCGGCTGCTCATTTTGTCTCTCTTCTGCATGTTGAGGTACTGGAGAATGTGACTCTGGTGTCTGTGCTAGTGGGGTACTTAATAGCGCTGCACACTCTCTCCCAGTGCTAGTGCAGGTACCTCCCAAGTCCTCTGACAGGGCATTGGGTTTCAGAGAGTTTCCTACTCTCTGAACCCTGATGCTAATGCTCTGTGTAGAGACTTTAGCAGGTTTTTCACGCCTGGGAAACTTCAGTGATGTAACTGTCTGTTACGTCACTGTAATGGCGGATTCAAAGTCCCTGCTGAATCCCTGTTCAGAGCATCAGCATCAGGATTCAGAGAGGGGAACGTCTCTTATCCCCAATGATCTGTTGTAAAGCAGGCTCTGCTCTCAAATACCTGGCTCTGTTCTTGCTTGTGAAGTCAGCCTGCAGCACATAGTTTCTGCCCACGGCAATTGTTTCGTGCATTTTCTGCAGTTTTTCTGTGGCTAACTATGCTAGCTTGAGTTCACTTTTACATTTCCTATTAAGATCTTTAAAAGTCTGGAATGTTTTTCTGAACACTCAACCTTCAATGTTTTAAATTCTCTTGGTTTTTCACTTGGCCCTGTTCACATGGCGTGTATTTGACGCATTTTTCAACGGGTGCAACGTGGGGGGAAAACGCATCAAAACACATGATTTAAGCTTCCCATTGACATTAATTAAGTGTGTCTCTTATTTTTCACATGCTTCTTTAACCCCTTAATGACCAGCCTATTTTAGACCTTAATGACCAAGCCATTTTTTACGTTTTTCCATCGTCTCATTCTAAGGCTTTATTCAGACGAACGTGAAAAACGTCCGTGCAACGCGCGTGCTTTTCACGCGCGTCGCACGGACTTATATTAGTCTATGGGGCCGTGCAGACATGTGCGTGCTTTTTACGCAGCGTTGATCCGTTGCGTAAAAGTCACGACTTGTCCGTTCTTTCGGCGTTTTCCACGCATCACGCGCCCATTGAAGTCAATGGGTGCGTGAAAACAACGCGCGGCACACGGAAGCACCTCCGTACGCACAGCGTTTTTCACGCAACACTTGCTAAGCCTATGTAAATGAGTTGACCAAACTTGACAAAACAAGCACAAACCAGGAAGTGGGTTTTCACTTGTTGGGCACATGCGCACAGTTCCAAACGACATCTGCTGGAATGCCACGTGCGTGCGATGTGGAAAAGTTCATCTGCTTGGTTCATGAGAGGCCACAGTTGTGGAACACAAGCGCAGAGGCCTACCACGACCGTACGGGCAAGGAGGTTGGCTGGGATGAGGTCACGCAGAGCCTATTCGGACAGGAGTGGGCTAAAAGCACCACAAGAGACCGCAAGAGCATAGGTAAGTGCAGATCTGTATTTATGCTAATGCAATCGCCCATGCTGTAGTGTATATCCTTGTGTTTCACATGTTCCTACTGTGCTTGATCGCGGGTGTGTCACAGCATCATTAGGCAGGTGTATAATGTTTAGTGGTGTTTAAGGGATGGTGACGTTTCGGACAAGTGCCGTTTTCAGTGATGTCACCTGTTGACCTTGTTTTTTTGATTGGTGTTCCTATGTCCAGTTGATGATGTTAAAACCCAGTGGAGGAGCTGTCGGGATCAATTCCGGAGGGAATTGGGAAGCAGAGGGCGAAGTGGGGACGGCGCGCCCAAAAAGCGCCAATACATCTACACTAAACAACTAATGTTCCTGAAGGACATTATGGAAATGCGGCCGTAAGTACTGACTGTACCTTTATGACATGTGTGTGGTCAGTTAAAAATCAGACAAAAATGGTTGTTTGTCCCTTGTGCCCATGTTAAAAGGAGTAACAAATGCAAAGATAATCTTCTCGACACCGAGGAGCAGGCTGGCCATGAGGAGTCGCAGCCGGCCCCGGAACAACATCCCGTGCTGCCCTTGACCCCCGAGGCGACGGCACCACAAGCAGCCACCCAGTCAAGCAGCCAACCCCAGCTGCCAGGGGACGTCGACAATCCCCTGACGCCACCAGCCAGGCGCCGGCGCAGCCAGGTTGCCACAACAGGTGCCAACGTGGACTCCCGAGTCCTGGAGTACCTCCGCCACTGTTCTCAGGAGGATGTCTGTGACGCGTTTGGCCGGAGCATAGCGCCACTACTCCGGCGAGTACCTGACTACCGGATGGCGCGCGTCCAAGGCTCCATCCTTGCCATAATTGACTCCGCCACTCCTCCTAACAATCCACGCCAGTGCTTCCAGGTAATAGAGCATTGGCGTGGATTGCCTGAGGAATCGGTGCCCTCCACTGCACCTCTCCTTTCCCAGCCTGCCAACCCCTTTCCCCGGCCACAGTTCCAGCGGCCAATGGGGAGCATAATGTCACCTGGTCATGTGGTGGTTCGGGACCGGCCTTTCGCACCCTACGCCAGACCCCAGCAACCCTTTGCCCAGGGCCCCCCGGCAGGGTTCAACACTCTGTATCAGCACCACTATGCTGTTGAGGAACATCCTCAGCAGGCACAGGGACATGCAAAGCTATCACTCGCCATCACACAGATATCAGGATTTGTAGCGCTGTGTCGGCAGATTATGGTGTGCTCGTTGTTGTGAGCTAAACCTAGAAGAACGAGTAGGTTAATTTTGCATCATGTTGGTGCGTTTTGGTTATTTTTTTTCTTTGCTTGTTTATGTTTACAGTGCATTTTCCACATTACACAATAAAGTGTGGTTTTTTTTGGCAGGAAAATTTGTTGTGTTTGCCTCCATCTATGTGCTGGAACCCAGGTTCTCCAACAGGTCCTTTTAGGTAACGTTGGAACATTATGACCACGTCCCGAGATAGTTGCATGCCATTATTGAGGTATTAGTGTATCTTTTGTGGTTTTGCTCAATTCCTCATACTGTGCTCTGCTGCATTTCAGTGCTGTGGGAAATTCCGGGCGAATGACTTTTGGCTTTGTATTTGTGAACATTGGCTAAGCCAATGTGCCTCACATGCTATTTTGTTTAGGACATGAAAACAAAACAGCAAAACCACCAAAGATATAAGCTCGCAACCCCCGTCAAGGGTCCTCATGTCTTGCGAGTCCCTAATCCAAAAATCCCCACCCCAAATTACGCAAAATTAAATGAAGAAATGATACATTGGGCCACTAATCTCTACTAGGACACCCTTCACAGAACATCCTCTTGCCATGGCAGTGCTCCATCGGGGCTGTCAAAATATTGGGTAAATATGTCGCGTACTCGAATACCAGATGTTTGAGCCCTTCCGAGTGGAATTTGGTGCGGAATGGTTGATGTTGAAACATTTTGGCGAATATATTCTGCATCACAACCGCCGTCATGTATGCGACAAAAATTTTGAAGCACGACACACGCTTGTATGACACGGGTGACATTTTGCGGCGTCAGTTGCATAGTGGTGAGAAAAACACGCCATTTGGTTGACATTATGCCAAATGCACATTCCACACATCTGCGTGCTCTGCTAAGCCGGTAATTGAATATGCGCCGACGGTCATCCAAGCCTCTTCGAGCAAATGGGCGCATTACTTGGCTTGTGAGGCCAAAACCCTCATCTGCCATGATTACATAAGGGACTGGTGGTCCTCGCGAGCCAGGCAGGAGGCTCGGTTCCGGCACAGATAGTTGATTGCCCATCAGACGATGGCCCATTCTGGATGTGCGAAAGATGCGGGCATCAGCAGAGCTTCCATAGGACCCAATGTGTACAATGGTAAAACAATAATTTCTGTCGGCCAAGGCCAACAAGACAATGGGAAAAAACTGTTTGTAATTATAGAATCAAGATCCAGAGTGGGGGGGCTTCTTGAAACGAATATGTTTGCCGTCTAGGGCACCAATACAATTTGGAAATTGGGTGGTGGTGAGAAAATCCACAGAAATCGTAAGCCAGTGCTCTGTCGTGGGCTAAGGCATCACTGTGGCCTTCAATCGCTGCCACATCACAACACAGGTGCCGGTAACAATGCCCGAAATTGTGCTCACTCCAAGAAGGAATTCGAAATGTAACGAATGATAGCTGTTTCCTGTAGCAAGAAATCTACATGGGCGAGATGCAAAAACACAACACACAAATAAACATGATGTAGGACATGACACCCACACACCGTCCTGTAAGCTGCAATTGTATAAAACACACATACCTCAACGTCACAAGGAGTCGCTCCTCGGGGGAAATGCAGCGCCGCATGTTTGTATCCTGGTAGGTGATTCCTGGGTGAATCTGGTCCAGCAGAATATCAAATGTCAACACAGACATGCGGCAAAACGACCGAAATTTCTCGGGGTGGCTTCGAAGGTCATCATATAGAGTATGAAAATGGCCTTTGGAGGTGCGCTGGGCCACAAGAGGATGAACCCAAATCCTCCCTCTTCTCCGGGTTCCCTCCTGAAGCATGGGTCGCTGCTCACCAAATCTCCGAGAAACCATCCAGGATATCAGTACACGGCCCAGCGGAGTCAAGGGCATAATGTTGATTTTATACCTGCAAACAAGGCAAGAAACACCCTACACGACCAAAAGTAGTTTGCAAGGTGTCAACAGGATGCAAACATGTGCTCACATCAAGCAGGTGTTGGAGAAGGTGTCTTTTTGTAGGTTGCCCTCTTCATTACTCCACCCTCCGTTGTTTTTACGCGCGTAAAAAACGCTTGCCATACGCGCGTTTAAAATGCACTAAAGCAGCCCTTACGGATGCCACATGCAACTACAACACAACAAAAACGTCGCTTTTTTACACGCGCAAAAACGCCACGCTCGTGTGAATCCAGCCTAAGAGCTATAACCTTTTTATTTTTGCGTCTAAATAGCTGTATAACGTCTTGTTTTTTGCGGGACAAGTTGTAATTTTTAATTACCATTAGTACCATTTTGGGGTACATAGAATTTATTTATTAACTCTTATTAACTTTATTTTGGGGGAGAATAGAAAAAAATCCAGCAATTTCGCCACACTTTTTTGCGTCCCAAATTTACGCCGTTTACTGTGTGGTATAAATAACACAATAACTTTATTCAGTGGGTTGTTGCGATTGCAGCGATACCAAATTTGTATAGTTTTTGTATGTTTTACTAATTTAAGGGCTTGTTTACACGAGCGTGTTATTCGTCCGTGCGACACGCGTGATTTTCACGCGTGTCGTATGGACCTATAATAGTCTATGGTGCCGTGCAGACAGTCCGTGAATTTTGTGCAACGTGAGTCCGTTGCAAAAAACTCACGACCTGTTCTATATTTGTGCGCTGTTCGTGCATCACGCACCCATTGAAGTCAATGGGTGCGTGAAAACCACGCATGTCACACGGAAGCACTTCCGTGCGAACAGCGTGATTCGCGCAAAAGCAGTGAAAAGGATGAATGAAAACAGAAAAGCACCACGTGCTTTTCTGTTTACAAACATCCAAACGGAGTGTCATAATGATGGCGGCTGGGCAAAAATCACGCAGCCGCGCATCATATGGTGATGACACACGGAGCTGTTAAGTGCCTTTTGCGCACACAAAACGCCGCGTTTTTTGCATGCGCAAAACGCACACGCTCGTGTAAACGAGGCCTTACACAGTGAAAACAATTGTAAAACAATAATTACTGTCAGCCAAGGCCAACAAGACGATGGAAAAAAAAATGCTCGTAATTAAAGTATCTGGAGCCGGAGTGGGGGGGGGGGGGGGCTTCTTCACACAAATGTGCTTCCCGTCTAGAGCACCAATACATTTAGGAAATTGGGTTACATTTAAAAATGCTTTTGAAATCGATATCCACTATTGTGGCGTAGGATGAGGCATCACCGTGTCCTTTAAACTCTGCCAGATCACTAGGCAGGTGGATGTGACAATGTAGGAAATGGTGGACACTCCGAGAAGAAACTCCAAATGTAAGGAATGGTTACTATTTCTCATCGCAAGAAATCTAAATTAAAAAAAAAAAAACAACTCTAAACAAAGGGAACATGTTATGTAGGTAAAGAATTACACAATTATTCCTATTTTTAAATTTAAAAAAAACAAAAATACCTCAAGGTGACAATGAGTCGCTCCTCATGGGAAATGCTGCGCCACATGTTTGTATCCTGGTAGGCGATTCCTGTGCGAATCTCCTGAAGCAGCAGATCAAAGGTGGGCACAGACATTCGGCAAAATGAGTGAAATTTCTCAGGGTGACGGCGCAGGTCATCATACAGGGTATGGAAGTTACCTTTTGAGGTGCGTTGGGACACAAGAGGAAGAACCCAAAGCCTCCTTCTTTTCCGCGGTTCCTCCCCATTTGATGGTGCTCGCCAAATCGCAGAGAAATAAGCCACGCTAACGGCACACGGTCCAGCGGTGTATACGGCATGTTTTGCGTTAAAAAATGCTAACAAGACCAAGCGCAGGAAACTCACAAAACTCCACAAACTTTTACCAAGCTGGAAAAGCATGAGAACATGTGCACAGAGCAATCATGTGTCGTTCATGGGAGGGTTTTTAAAGGGTTGGCTCTCCAAAACACCGCCTTCAGTTTTTTTCACTGACGTAAAAAACGCATGACATACGCGAGTAAAAAACGCATACACGCACCGTACATGGATGTCACACAGAACTGCAACGCGGAAAAAACGCTGCATTTTTTACGCACGCAAAAAGGACACGTTCGTGTGAATAAGGCCTTAGTCGGAAGCCCACAGGAGGATTCGATTCAGCGGCTCAGCAGACAGTATCACACATAATAGGATTAGATATAGTGGTTCAGCAGACAGTTTCACAAATGATAGGATTAGGTACAGGGCCCAGCAGACAGTACCAAATATAATAGGCATATATACAGTGGCTCAGCAGACAGTATCACATATGATAGGATTAGATATAGCATAGTTGTCAACAGTCCCGGTAAATTACTGTCCTGGACGTGTCCCGGCAACTGGCATATTCAATTGTATTTGCGTCCTCAGGAAACTATCCGCTCCTTGTTCTGCCATTCACTCCTTCTGGTGCCCAATCATCGGCTAGATCATTGCTGGCCAGGGATTCCGCTCATAGAGGGAGCCACTGACGTTGCTGTCCATATATGGACAACAAAGTTAGGGGCTCCTCCTGGAGCGGAATCCACAGCCTGAGCGTTGCCAACGCTCTGGCCGGAGATTGTTCTCCTGGAGGAGCTCCTGACGTCATTGTCCATATATGGCACTATCTACAGGCGTGTGTACAGCACTATTTACAGGGAGCTGTGTGGCACTATCTCAAGGGGGCTGTGTAGCACTATCTAAAAGGGGCTGTGTGGCCCTATCTAAAGGGGGTTGTGTGGCAATATCTACAGAGGGCACTGTGGCATTCTCTACAGAGGGCACTTTGGCATTATCTACAGAGGGTACTGTGACATTATCTACATGGTGTGTGGCACTATCTACAGAGGGCACTCTGGCACTATCTACAGAGGTTGTGTGTGGCACTATCTACAGAGGGCATTGTGTCACTATTCATAAGGGGGCCGTGTGGCAATATCTACAGAAGGGACCGTGTGGCACTATCTACAGGGGGGCCATGTAGCAATAAGAAAGGAAGAAGTGTGTGGCAATATCTACTGGGGGTAATGTGGAGCACCATCTGCAAGGGGCACTGAGTGTGGCACTATCTACGCTCCGATGCTTTTATGCCACCAGTAGTGGTCAGCACATATCACCTAGCCCTAGTGATAAAGTGAGACAACACCTGCCTGCAAACAATCAGAAAACCAGAGAGATACTTGCCACCACAGTAGTTGTCAGCTAAACTAGCACAGACATTTTTGCTTGTTTATTTGTATGCAGAAATTCTGCCCCACACAGTATAATGCCCCCATAGATGCACCCATATAGTATAATGCCCACACAGATGCCCCCATATAGTATAATGCACACACAAATTCCCCCATATAGTATAATGTCCTATAGCTGCCTCCATACAGTGTAATGCCCTCATAGCTGCCCCATACCATATAATGCCCCCACAGTTGCCCCTATACAGTATAATACCCACATAGATGCCTCCATACAGAAAAATGCCCCCATAGCTGCCCCCATACAGTATAATGCCCACATAAATGCCCCATACAGTATGATACCCATACAGATGCCCCTTAACACTATAATACCCCCATAGTTGCCCCCATACAGTATAGTGCCCCAATAGCTGCCCCCTACAGTATAATGCCTAATCAGATGCCCCCTACAGAATGCCCACACAGATGCCCACACAGTACAATACCTATACAGATGCCCCCATACAGTATAATGCCCCCATAGATGCCCCCATACAGTATAGTGCCCCCATAGCTGCCCGATACAGTATAATGCCCCCACAGTTGCCTCCTACAGTAAAACGCCCCTGTAGCTGCCCCCATAGAGTATAAGGTCCCCATAGCTGCCCCAATACAGTATAATTCCCCTTATCTGCCATCATACATTATAAAGTCTCGTTTTCTGCCACCATACAGTAATGCCCCCTTAACAGTCCCCATACATTATAATGCCATGTAGCTGCCCCCATACAGTATAATACTGGCTTATCTGCCCCCATATAGTATAATGCCTCCTCAGCTGCCCCTAGTGCCAGAGCCCACATATAAAATGCCATTGCCCACATAGATATTGCCACAGTGCCCATGTAGATAGTGCCACAGTGTCATCGATAAATAGTGCCCATATAAAGCCATAGTGCTAATGTAGATAGTGACATCCCCCTTAAAGGTAACACCACCCCCTGTATATAGCGCCATTGTGGCTCACTCTAGGAGCGGTAGCCCCAGCCAGAGCATCGGCACAGGATCCCACCCCAGGAGGACCCCCTGACATCACTGTCCATATATGGACAGGGACATCAGGGCTTCCATCTAGGAGCGACATCCCCGGCCAGTGGATCGGCAGCGCTCTGGCAGGGGATTCCACTCCAGTAGAAGCCCCTGGCTTCACTATCCATATGTGTCATGGGTTCCCCCAGAAGCAGAAACCCTGGCCAGAGCATTGGTAACGCTCATGTCGGGGATTCCGCTCCTGGAGGAGCCACTGACGTATATGGACAGTGATATCAGAGGTTCCCTCTAGGAGAGGAATACCCGACCAGAGCGTCGGCAACGCACTGGCAGAGGATTCTGCACCAGGAGTAGCCCCTGACGTCACTGTCCATATATGGACAGTGATGTTAGCGGTTCCCTATAGGAGAGGAATCCCTTGCCAGAGCCCCGGCAACGCTCTGGCAGGTGATTCTGCTCCAGCAGTAGGCCCTGACATCACTGTCCATATAGATGTAGCCGTATTTACCTTGACTTTTAACGCATTAAATAAACAGTGGCTAGATCACTTATCTTGACTTTTTCAATGACTTTTCAATGGCTTTTTTTATGTGATATCACGCCTCAGCAAGTTATCAGTTAAAAATGGCTACATTCGTATATGGATAATGATGCCAGGGGCTTCTTCAGGAGCGGAAACCGCCGGCCAGAGCGTCAAGGGCTTTCCCGGGCTCAGCGCTTAAAGTAGCATGGTGCCTGAGGAGTCCTGGATGAGTGGAAGAGCTCCCTCTGCTCCTCCGCTCTGTAGTAACAGCTCTAGGAGGAAGACAGCAGCACACAGTCACAGGAGATGGGAAGTAAACAGTGTGGCATAGCCTGGAGGGGATGGTATGTGCTGTGTGAAGCAGGTCTGAGGATCTTAGAGAAAGCTTCTTACATTGTAATAATGTTTAAACTACTGGTCGGCCAGAGAGCGTTAAGTGATCCTCTCTATCATGCTATCAATGCACCCAGAGAGGAAGTCAAAGAAACAAGACAGAAAGTAGTTTACATAGAGTGAATTAAAAAAATTATATACAAAAAACAAAAACTACTCAAAAACAAAATACATATAATTATGAAATATTACTTGTACATTTTTTTTTAAAGGAACTGTCCCTTTAATGTCATGATAGTTGAAATCCCTGAATATAAGGACTGCATTATTATTTGCTGCATTTTCTATTTGTTGCAGCATTTCATCCTCAGCCTGTTCAGCTTTGTTCAGTGGCTTATAGCAAATTCCAACTAGCAGTTTTCTGTTATTGCTTGCTCCATCGACATTTACCCATAATGACTCCACACTCTCACAGCGTCCCCCAATGTCTTCATTCAGTCCTGGTCTTAAGACCCTATTACACCGGCCAATGATCGGGCAAACAAGCGCCTGTATAAACAGGGCAACGATCAGCTGTTGAACGAGCAAACCCGTTCATTGGCTGATTTGCTCATTTACGCAGCATTAAAAATGTATGGGGATGAACGATTGCTCGTCCCCATACGTAAGAAATCATTGCTCCTTGTGAAAGGAGCAAACGAGTAACAGTCAACGAGCTATCAGCAACTTCTGCACTCAACTCTAGGGATATGGTTGTGCAGGCGGGCAGGCACGGTGTGCTAGTCTGGCTGCAGAATGTATCCTGTATGCTTCCTTGCCTCCGATCTCTTTCACTCTTATCTGATATGCTGCTGCCCCAATGCCACGCATGATCTAGTACAGATTACTGACGTTTCTAGGGCTGGGCGGGCCAAGCAAAGTAGGAGCATCTATGTTACAAGAATTTGCAAAGTTCTAGTAAAATTTCTGGCATTCTGAGAAAGCAATTAATATAAGAAATAAAGCATATGGAAGACAGCTTACCAGGTATCTGTTTTCATTTCCTAACCTGTTTTAGCAAAAAGAAGACATAGAATCTGATTGGCTAAAATGAACAGACGCCGCTCCATAATTTTCAAAACGAGCAGTTTAATGGAAAGTAAATAAATGATCTAATGTTATGCAAACCAGCACCACATGGATAAAAAGACTTAAGACTGTGATTATTTGTCTGACAGGAAAATATAAAACTGACCGCGCTGGAAAATCTACACTGCCTGGAGCTCAATGGCATCTTAATTTAGCAGTTTTGTGCAGTCCTGATGAATGTTTTTCTACTGCTGGGTCCACTTTTGAAAGTTTTCCTATTTAAAATCACTCAGATGAGAGGAATAAACTTTCCGCTGCTTCCTCCTTTTGATTTAGTTATAATATATCTTATTGAAGCTAGCATAAAAAATGTGACAATGATTTTTTCAATGCACCAGTGAACATGCAAAACATGTACCTCTTTCGCAATCATGTACGCCTATGTATAATTACATTTGCATATGATAGTATTGTACTCCATTAAAAAGGTGACTCCTCTGGGAGTCACCTCGGTTTGCTGCAACAGATGTGCTGCACATTAACAAACTAGACACCGTGCTAAATGCAAAAGACAAATGAACTTAGAGACAAGATTCTTGTTGTGCAGCTAGAACACATTATTGAATTCTTTAGTGCGTGCCGATGGGTGAAAAAATATTTGTTATATTAATTTGGATTGTAGATAAGCGTGCTTTGCAGACAACATGGTTAATCTTTAGCATAAAATACTACTCTGTATCTTCAGAGCAAGACTTCTTACTGAAAATAAGAAAATGAAGACTACTGCACCCTGGCGATAGTGCTCACAAAATTGAAGAATTATCTATAAACACTTTAATGTAATGATAAATATTAATTGAGGTTAGAGAACTATACAAGTTAGAAGTTCTAGCACAAACACATTTATTGCAAAGTTACGAATTAGTTGTGTGTGTGTGTGTGTGTTTGTGTGCGTGCGTGTGCTTATGCATATGCGCTTGTGCGTTTGCGTGTGTTTGTGTGTGTGCGTGTGCGTGTGCGTGTGCGTGTGCGTGTGCGTGTGTGTGTGTGTGTGTGTGTTATTTGAATCATGGACTTTTTCATTAAGGTTTTTGTAATAGTGTAGAAAGCACAAACATTAAAACAAAACAATCTCTCCCTCCCCGATCCCCCTAACTTCTGTAGCTTTCATAGAAGCTTAGATTACAAAATAAATCAACAACCAACTCTCCTATGAATAAATATGCATATGTAAAACCATTTTGTATCAAAAACATATGCACCATATGAACATATCAGCAGTTGCTGTCAGATTAATAACAAGAAAATTAATATCCATGCGCATGTACTAGAATTGTAAGAGACTATACATAGTAATTCAGAAATATTTCCAATATAAATCCATATCATATTTAGAATTCACATCACGTATATCAGCATATACAAATTACCCACTTATCCCCCCCCCACCCCCCACAGGTATTCAATCTCTAGTCAACGACATCGACAAGGGAACATTCCTTGTCCAGTCCAGCCAAGCAGCCCACATATTTTCAAATTTACCAAGAGTACCCGTTTCAAAAGTAGCTGTTTTTCTAGTGCGATCAGCAAACTCATTTTCCTAATAAATTTCTGCAAGGACGGAAGTCGTTGATCCAGCCCGTGCTATATACACCATATGCGCTATGACTACCTTAATATGTTCTGACATAGAACTGTCTTCCAAGTATCCTAAAACACATATAAAAGGATTAGCTGGCAATGACACCGGAAATACTGAGTTAATGAGCTGTAAAATATTTCCCTAGCCTGCTTAGTCTTCCAGCTATGGCATAATGGGTTATCTCTTCATTTAATATTTTACAAAAATAAGAGGGTCCTATACACTCTATGAAGAAGAAATATGTGGGAAAGTCTGTGCGCCTCACTAAGGGAGATTTTGGGGAGTGCCTGCAATACATCTCTCCACTGCCCCTCTTTAGATCACCCTCGCATTTCTCCCACAGTGTCAGTGGGAATTGGTCTTGATATTCCAAGAGTAATTTTTGATATATTAATTAAATCATCCCCAATGAAGAGCCAGTACAGTTTATCACAGCCACTGGAGGATTGCTTGTTGCCTGTATTTCGCGAACTGCCCATTTAGTCAAACATGCATGCCGCAATTTTAAATTTTTATAAAATTGTGAATGAGGTTTCACATATTCAGAATGGAGTTGAGTAAATGTTTGAAGGTCTGATTCCTACAGTAAATTCACCATATATCTCAACCCCAATTGTTGCCAACAGGTAAAGCCACTAAAGGTCCCACAACTAGTGGGTGTCCCAAACTGAAGTATATACCGTACAGCCTCTAATATTAAAAATGTTCTGCACCTTCTGCCATAAGTATCATAGACAGGGTAGGTAAATCTCTAGAATGACTAGGCATCCAAAACCTCATACAGATGTGTTGAACCGAGAAAATGCTGCACTATTACACAAGCAGAATCAGGTGCTGTAGCAGGGAAGTTAAATTATAGCTTCATGGGTTAGGGAGAGCCAGCATATCCTTTTTCTCTGGATCAAATCTCTAAATAGCCCATTAACTTGTAGAAATATATTTGGGGGATTCAGACCAGGGAGTTGTGTATTAATATAGCAATTGAGACATCCAGATCATTTTCTGCAAGTTAGCCCTTGCTATTACCGTCAAAGGCAACTTGAACCATGCCTACAGCTTGATTTAAATTTCTCCAACAAGATTCAATTTATCATAATTTCTAAAGGACATAGCAATAACTATGCACAAATACTTAAAGTGGTTCTCTGGGCATTTTATATTGAAGGCCTATGCTTAGGATAGGTTATCAATATCAGATCGGCGGGGGGTCACTCCCGGTACCCCCACTGATCAGCTGACTGAATGTTTACCCGGCACGGCACCGTACACATCTATACCAGCTGTACCTGGGACTGCAGCTCAGTTCCATTCACTAAGGAATAAAAAAATGCCCAGAGAATCCCTTTAAAGTACGTGACACATTGCAATGGAGTGGAACCTATATTCATATCCATAAGCAGGAGATCTACAGGCATTACTACAGACTTGGACCAATTAATGGTCTGGCCAGAATAGCTACCAAATTGTTTAATCACTCGCATGGCCAAAGGAAGGGATGTCCAGACATTGAGTAATAAATAAGAGCATGTCATCAGCATACAATGACGCTTTGTCCTCCAAGCTGCTGTATTTAAAGCCCACTACCTCTACTGACAATCGGAGTGCAGCTGCTAGTGTCCCTATCGCCAGGGCAAAAACAGCAGAAATGGAGGACAACCTTGACGAGTTCCTCTATTCTACACAAATGGTTCAGTAACATATCCAATAACTTGTATAGAAGTCCTGGAATTATGGTATAACAAGTGCACCAATGATAGCAAAGCTGGCCCAAGTCCATTGCTGCAAACACATCCCACAGATAGATCCATTCAATGCTGTCAAAGGCTTTGGCAGCACCCAATGAACACACCACACACCTCCCAACACTATCTGCAGATGTCTGAAGATTAATATAGAGTTCTCTCACATTAATAGCAGTCGATTTTGAGGGCATCATTTCGAATTGGTCTGGATGTACCATAGTTTTTACTACCTTAGATAACCATATAGTTAACACTTTGGCAAGTATTCTAGCATCCAGGGGTGATAGCAAGATAGAGAGTATGGGATCCTTACCCGTCATCGGAAACAGGACTATAGAAGCCTCTCGCATAGAATTTGGCAACTGACCCCTGTCTGTAATGGTTTGAAACACTTCAAGGTAAAAGAACGTCCCCAAATTTATTATAAAGTTCCGCAGGAAGCCATCTACCCCAGGAGACTTATTATTAGGCATTGAAGCACTGCATCTTGTAACTGCTCCAGAGTTTTAGGGGAGACTAGGGAAGACTTTTGATCAGAAGATAAAGTGCGCAAGTGGATGCCTCTCAAATAGTCCTTTACCTGATCTTGGGATTTGTGAAGAGTGGATTGATAAAGGGATTCAAAGTAGGAGTATAAAACACGCAGGACATCCTGCAAGTCCTAACATAGCATCCCATTAGTGTCTCGCATTGCTGCAATACATGTACTCTGCATGTGAGCTATTGCAATAGTGGCTAGTAAATGGCCTGCCTTTTCACCTTCCCCATAGAAAAACTGATTGGTGAACATTCGCCTTATTATTTGCTTTTTCTAGCAGATGGTCATTTAGGGTGTTCTGCGCATCTTGCCATCTATCTCATCTATCTCTGGTTGCCTGCGTCCCCTCAACTACAAACCATTAGTTCAGATTCTAATACTCTAACTTGTACACAATTTCCCCCGACTGATATTTTAACACCCACATCTCTCAGGTAAGTCTTTATGACATCCCAGACAACACCTGGATCAGCAGGCCCAAAATTAAGGGTAAGAATTTCTTCCACATGCTCAGGGTTTTCACTTTCAGCATCTGTAGTAAAAATTGGTGCAGTTTCCAGGAATTAGACTTATGACTTCCGGACAGGAAAGCAGCGAAGTGGAACAAAGGGTAACGCAGGGAGTGCATGACAAGGGAAGTGAGGAAGCTGAACATTGTGTTAGGTGTAGTAAGGGATAATGGGAGTTTAAGATATGTGATGTTTTGGTTAAGGCCCCATTCACACGCACGTGAATCACGTCCGTGTGCTGTGCGTTGAAACGCCAGATTCAGATACACAGATACACTAACACAGGTAAGGTTTATAACCAATTACCATTCTAGGTGGCCACAGATGAGGCAAATTTTCAAACGATATTGGCCTATTTTATTGACAGATGCCACACTGGAGAGATTTATCACCAGGTATCCAAGCATTACAGCAAGACGCTCAAAAAACCTTGAGGGATCACCTGGTGAGGAGCCTGTAATGACGGGGGTGGGGAGACAGACAAGTGAGCCCTAATCTACTTGCAACGACCCGCCCTAGGCGACGGGGTACAACTGGGTGACGGTCCCTACGCTCAATAAGTGCACGAAAGACAAACAGACAAGGGTACACAGAGCTAGGGGGAGAAAGGGGCAGTTGCCCACGGAAACACCGTGAGCAACAAGAGAAGTGAACAAGCCGAGTCAAACCAGGAGAGTACGAGGTGCCAAACGCAGAGCAGAAGAGTAGTAAACAAGCTGAGTCAAACCAGGAGTGTACGAGGTACCAAACGCAGAGCAGGAGAGTAATACGGAAGCCGGGGTCAATATGAAGCAAGGACAATAGTACAAGAGCTGCAGCAGGGCCAGGAAACTAAACGAGAAAAATCACAAGCAAAGGAGGAACAGGAAAGGCAGGTATAAATAGACAGACGGCGGGAGCTAGCTCCGTCTGGCCAGGCTGTGATAGGTTCTCCCACTCCTAAGCCTGCCACCCTGAGTGGTGGAAGATCGAGTCAGTCTCACAGACATAGAAGCAGGTGCAGACTGATTACCTATGGGCGTTAACCCCGAAGCTGTGCCTGGCAGATCCTTTACAGTACCCCCCCTTTTATGAGGGGCCACCGGACCCTTTCTAAGTGGACCTGGTTTACTGGGGAAACGAAGGTGAAACCTCCTGACCAATATCCCAGCGTGAACATCCCGAGCGGGTACCCAAGTCCTCTCCTCAGGCCCGTATCCTCTCCAATGGACCAGGTACTGGAGGGAGACTTGGACCATCCTGCTGTCCACAATCTTGGCCACCTCGAATTCTGCTCGAGGGAGCCAAGGACGGGGAGCAGTGTTTAAGGAGGGAGGCATGGAACACGTCGTGTACTCGAAAAGATGGGGGCAACTCCAGTCGGAAGGAGACAGGATTGAGGACTTCAATGACCTTGTACGGCCCTATAAACCGGGGAGCAAACTTCTTGGACGGGACCTTAAGGCGCAAATTTTTAGACGATAGCCACACCAGATCCCCTACCATAAACAAGGGGTTAGCAGAAAGTTTTCTATCTGCCTGAGTTTTTTGTATGCTCTGGGACGCCTCTAGGTTCTTCTGAACCTGAGCCCAGACTGTGCACAGTTCTCGGTGAACGACCTCTACCTCGGGATTGTTGGAACTACCAGGTGAAACGGAAGAGAACCGTGGATTAAACCCAAAATTACAGAAAAAGGGGGAGACCCCTGACGAGTTACTGACCCGGTTATTAAGGGAAAATTCGGCGAGGGGAATGAATGAGACCCAATCATATTGACAGTCAGAGATAAAACACCTTAAATATTGTTCTAGAGACTGATTAGTCCTCTCAGTTTGGCCATTAGTTTCAGGATGGAAGGCAGAGGAGAAGGACAGATCAATCTCCAACTTTTTACAGAAGGCTCTCCAAAACAATGAAACAAATTGTACCCCTCTATCAGAAACAATATTGACAGGGACCCCATGGAGACGCAGGATGTGTTTGACAAACAAGGTAGCTAGCGTCTTAGCATTGGGTAGTTTCTTGAGGGGCACAAAATGGCACATCTTACTGAAGCGGTCTACTACAACCCACACCACCGACGTGCCTTGAGATGGAGTCAAATCGGTGATAAAATCCATGGAGATATGGGTCCAAGGTCTCTGGGGAATGGGCAAAGAACACAGTAAGGCTATGTTCACACGGGGTCTTTTGCCGAGTTTTTTGACGCGGAAACCGCGTCGCAAAACTCGGCAGAAACGGCCCGAGAACGCCTCCCATTGATTTCAATGGGAGGCGTCGGCGTCTTTTTCCCGCGAGCAGTAAAACTGCCTCGCGGGAAAAAGAAGCGACATGCCCTATCTTCGGGCGCTTCCGCCTCCGACCTCCCATTGACTTCAATGGGAGGCAGGAGAAAGCGTGTTTTATGCCCGCGGCGCTCAATGGCCGCGGGCGAAAAACGGCGCGATAATTGCTATTCACACGGAGTATTTTGGGGGAGGAATATCTGCCTCAAAATTCCGTTTGGAGCTTTGAGGCAGATATTCCTCCCCCAAAATACTCCGTGTGAACTTAGCCAAAGCCCGCTGGTCGGGACCTGGGAGTCTTGGACCTAGCACAAACTTCACAAGCGGCGACGTAGGCCTTAACGTCTTTAGGCAACCCAGGCCACAAATAGTTTCTGCCAATGAGGTTCTTGGTACCCAGGATGTCTGGATGGCCAGATAGTGCAGAGTCATGATTTTCCCTAAGTACCCTTAGCCGGAATTGCAGGGGAACAAACAGCTTGTTCTCAGGAAGGCAGCCGGGAGCTGAACCTTGATCAGCCGGAATTTCAGAGACTAAATCAGAATCAATAGCTGAAATGATTATACCTGGAGGCAAAATACAAGCAGGATCTTCCTCCGAAGGAGGGCTGGCCATGAAGCTACGCGACAGTGCATCAGCCTTAACATTTTTAGACCCAACCCTATAGGTAACCACAAAGTTGAATCTGGTAAAAAAATAACGCCCAACGAGCTTGTCTCGGGTTTAGCCTCCGGGCAGATTCTAGGAAAACCAGATTATTGTGGTCGGTAAGGACTGTTACCTGGTGCCTAGCCCCCTCCAGGAAGTGGTGCCACTCTTCAAATGCCCATTTAATGGCTAAGAGTTCGCGGTTGCCAATATCATAGTTACTCTCAGTGGGTGAAAACTTCCTGGAGAAGTAGGCACAGGGACGGAGATAGGTGAGGGACCTTGTACCCCGGGACAAGACAGCCCCCACTCCCACCTCGGACGCGTCAACCTCCACGATAAATGGCTCCATTTGGTTGGACTGAACGAGCACCGGGGCCGAGATAAAGCACTTCTTAAGGACCTCAAAAGCCTGGACAGCCTCAGGAGGCCAGTGGAGGAAATCAGCACCTTTGCGAGTGAGATCCGTAAGAGGCTTAGCGATGACCGAGAAGTTAGCAATAAACCTCCTGTAATAATTAGCGAACCCCAGGAAGCACTGTAACGCCTTCAGGGAGGCAGGTTGGACCCATTGCGCCACAGCCTGGACCTTGGCGGGGTCCATGCGGAATTCATGAGGAGTGAGGATTTGGCCCAAAAATGGTATCTCCTGCACCCCAAACACACATTTTTCGGTCTTCGCAAACAGTTTGTTTTCTCGAAGGACCTGGAGCACCTTCCTGACATGCTCAATGTGGGAGGACCAGTCCTTGGAAAACACAAGTATGTCATCAAGGTACACTACAAGAAATACCCCCAGGTAGTCTCTTAAAATCTCATTTATAAAATTCTGGAAGACCGCGGGAGCATTACACAACCCAAAGGGCATGACGAGTTATTCGAAATGACCTTCGGGCGTGTTAAACGCAGTCTTCCACTCATCCCCCTCTTTGATGCGGATAAGGTTATACGCCCCCCGTAGATCAAACTTAGAGAACCATTGGGCCCCCTGAACCTGATTAAAGAGATCAGGAATCAGAGGAAGGGGATACTGGTTCCTTACAGTGACCTTATTCAAGCTTCGGTAGTCAATGCATGGCCTAAGACCACCATCCTTCTTCCCTACGAAGAAGAAGCCAGCACCTACCGGAGAAGTAGAGGGGCGAATGTAACCCTTGGTCAGGCATTCCTGAATATACTCTCTCATGGCTTCACGTTCGGGACAAGAGAGATTAAATATCCTACCCTTAGGGAGCTTAGCTCCTGGTACCAAATTGATTGCGCAATCATATTCTCTATGAGGAGGTAACACTTCGGAGGCCTCCTTAGAGAAAACATCGGCGAAGTCCTGAACAAACTCAGGTAGCGTGTTCACCACCTCAGGGGGAGAAATAGAATTAACAGAAAAACATGACGTCAAGCATTCATTACCCCACTTGGTAAGGTCCCCAGAATTCCAGTCAAACGTGGGATTATGCAACTGCAACCAGGGAAGGCCTAAAACCAAATCGGACGATAATCCCTGCATTAAGAGTACAGAGCACTGCTCCAAATAGCAGAAAAAACAGAGGGATCCAGCGATTCGTGGTATAACAAGGAAACACTCGGTTTCCACTTTATTGGAAATGAGCAAACAAAAGTGTTGAAAGAAACACTAGGAGAGAAAACAAGGTGGTGGTATGTGGCAAATAAATTAGCCTACGCGTTTCAAGCACTGACTGTGCTCTTAATCATGGCTAGGTCACTGCTCCAAATGCATGGAGCCAACAAGGAGTTAAAAAACAGGGGTATGCTGTGTAAAATAACCATTAGCAAGAGGAGTGGAGTCGATACCCACTACCCGGACAGGTTTAGGCAGGTATAAATAGACAGAGGGCGGGAGCTAGCTCCGTCTGGCCAGGCTGTGATAGGTTCTCCCACTCCTAAGCTTGCCACCCTGAGTGGTGGAAGATGGAGTCAGTCTCACAGACATAGAAGCAGGTGCAGACTGATTATCTATGGGCGTTAACCCCGAAGCTGTGCCTGGCAGATCCTTTACAGAGCCACTATGACCCAATCAAAACAAAGTATCCTTATGGGACTAAGGGCCCTAAATGGGGCTGCAACCCTTGTGGACACTGTGTAGCATGTCCAAACATAGAAAAGTCAATGACATTTGCAAATGTCTCAGGTACCAAAATATATAACATCACCCATCCGATAACATGTACCACAAAAGCGGTAGTGTATTACGCAATTTGTCCTAGTCCTAAAATCTATATTGGCTTTACATCCAGGGAACTGAAGGTCCGAGTAAGGGAACACATGTCCGACATCAAGCAAGCACTAGAAGTGGATAATTTGGAAACCCTCAAACCAGTAGCCCGACATTTCAGGTTACATCATTCCTGCGATCCATCCCAATTGAAGGTGAGAGGGATTGATCACATCATATCGGGTATGAGGGGAGGTGCTGTGAAACAAAAATTGGCACAATGTGAAACCCATTGGATATGGACCCTTGGGACAATGTATCCATATGGCCTGAATGAATCTTTGAGCTTTGCTCCGTTTCTATAACCATTGACTCCTAGTGGGTCCAGGTTTTTTATTCGTTCTATGTATTGTATTCTTTATGTGCTGACTACCCTCTCCCCTTTTCCTTTTTCTTGTTATAGGACTGTTTGGTATATAGCTTCAAGAAGGATTAACCGAGTGGATATATCAGGAAGGGTGTGGGAAGAGATTGGACTACGTCTACACTAATTACCTATTATGGACGTGTCCTCCTTTTCAATTCTATTGTTCACTCCTTATTTGCCATGCATTTATGTGGGATATATTGATTTATATTGTATGCATTAACGTTTTTACTTGCCCTCTTTTGTTCCCCTTTTCCCATCCCTCTCCCTCCCCCGTTTCCCTACCCCTCCTTCCCTTCCTGGTGGTGTTCCCTCCCCCCCCCCCTCCCCTTTTCCTCCACGCGGCACTTACTTTTATGGTTATATATATATGAACACAGGTTGTTTACATGATCTGTCATATATACAACATACACCAGTTCTTGTCACCACATTAATATCTTTTATATGTAGATTTATTCATATTGAACGTACGTATGTAATTTTCCTTTTATTGATGTGGTTCCTTATGTGTGCACATCTGCACACATGGATTACTACATCATCATAGGCTTTTTCCTTGTTTATGCCAGGTTGCATAACATTATGAATGACAGAAATTTCTTATCATTTACTTCGTTTTTATTTTCATTTGCATTCACATATCGGTCCCCTATTTATTTACTTACTTTTATAATGGACCGTCCTCTTGTATGTATTTTTTGCTTTCACATTTGATATAGGTTCCCATATATGTACATCTTTCACCACCTAACATTTTCCATAGGGTTTTACACACTTTTTCATTCGCTTCTTAGTATATTTATCATATACCCACATATATAAATGCCCTCCATACAGCAAGGTAGTGCATCATGTATGGCTCCCTTAGGTCTTTTGTCCCTGGTTATTTATCACATTTTCTTATGTGATTTTATTCTATGTCCTGACATTTTTTTGTATGTGATTTCTGTTGTTCCCGGTCCGACTCGCCGGATCACGGCGGAGGGAGGGTGCGCTGACAGGAGGGGGAGTGGCCTACGCACCTTTTGTCCACTGTCTATGGTCGGGGTTGTATGTGGGAGGCGCTGTCAGACATCGCTGCCTCACATCCTCCCCGATGACGCGGGTCCGGAAGTGGGGCGGCAACCATCTTTATACCCCCTGCCTGACGCCGTTTTTCTCCTTCCACTGTGGACCGGTGATTCTCGACCGGGAACACATGGATTTGGTAGTATATAGGAAGGTGTTTACTCAACTATTTTGTGCTCAAGTTGATCATTTTTTTAGTTTTTAGGTCTTCCTTGGTACACTGCCGAAACGCGAGTCGGGTCTGGTGTCTCTGCAGTTTGCAGGAGCATATATACATGGGTAAACTGATTTGTGGCCATACATCTGGCTTTTCTCAATGTCATTATGTTTACATACATTGACTCTAGGCAGTAATATAGAAACAGCATTACGTTACTTCATGTGAATATATCTATTTACTATATGTTATTCTGTCTTCCCATGTTGCTTCTGCCTGCAGGACACCTGTTTGCACTGCATGGTTCTATTTTTATTCATCTACTTTGTGTGTTTATTTATGTCAAATAAAGCTTTTTCATATTTCTATTAAACTAAGTGTTAATTGACCTTCATTTATAGGCTAGACCTCTGATATTATAGGTCAATGCACCAAGTTGATACTTGGTTTTACATCAAACCATTTGTTTCTGGTCATCAGTTACAACAATTGGTTTGTTCCTGAATGTACAAATAGGTCACTTGGTACACTGTTGTTTGGCCAGCTGCTACCCAGCTACGGCGGTGCGGCCTTGTGAGTCCACATACCCACAGATCGTGACACTGAGCTTAGTTCTGGTGCTTAATTTTTGTACTGAGCTTGGTTCTGGTGATGTATTTATGTACTGAGCTTGGTTATGGTGCTGTATATATGTACTGAGCTTGTTTCTGGTGTTGTATATATGTATTGAGCTTGGTTATAGTGCGGTATATATGTTCTGAGCTTTGTTCTGGTGTTGGATATATGTATGAGCTTTGTTCTGGTGCTGTATATATGTACTGAGCTTTGTTCTGGTGATGTATTTATGTACTGAGCTTAGTTATATTGCTGTATATAAGTACTGAGCTTGGGTCTGCTGTTGTATACATGTATTGAGCTTGGTTCTGGTACTGTGTATATATGTATTGAGCTTGGTTCTGGAACCGTATATGTCAGAGCTTGGTTCTGATGCTGCAATTATATAGGATATATTTATAATACCAAAAATGCAGGGCAGATGGAATTGTTTTCAATTCATTGTATATTTAATGGGAACCTGTCAGGTAGTTTTAACCTCTTGAACCGCCACCATTCGGTAATACATGACCTGACAATATTTCCAAATATTCCCCTGTATGTTTCTTTCAGATGCAGCAAAATCTATAAAATCAACTTTTAAAACGGCGCACACTATATGCTAATTATGCCTTAAAGAGTCATCGGGCAGTGCCCCTATCCTGAAAAGTCACATAGTCCTGCCTCCGAACCCAACTTTCTATGCTTGATTGACATCCCCCTGGCTGTTATACATCACTACCAGTCTCATCCAACTTTCTCAGATGCGCCATTGCCTTGTACTACTTGGGCACGCACCCTGGGCACGCCAGGGACATGTCAATCATAATCTGGGGGGTGCCATTTACATATTTGCCTCAGGCAGCAGAAAAGCTAGAATCGTCTCTGACGCCACAATACTCTTCAATCTAGCAGATGTGTCGCACGAGCACAGCACACCTCTAACGCTGTCCGCCAGAGAGGAGCAGAAAAAGCCTGCGTGTTAGAAGAGAGGGTGAGCAAGCACCCCTCCTCAATAAAGAATGGATACAAGGATGATGGGGTTTGTATACAGGGATCATGGCTGATATATACAGGGATGATGGGGGTTAATGCAGGGAAGATGGCTGGACTACCCATCATCCCTGCATATAACCCCCTTTATCCCCGTATATAACCTCCATCATCCCTGTATATACAAGCCATCATTCCTGTATATAAACTCCATCATCCCTGTATGTAGCAGCCAGGCTGGTATTTACAGATGTAGCCATCTTTAACTTGATTATGATAACTTGCTGCAGAGTGATATCACACAACAAAAGCCATTGAAAAGTCATTGAAAAAGTCAAGATAAGAAATCTAGCCATTGTTTATTTAATGTGTTAAAAGGCAAGGTAAAGACGGCTACATCTGTATAGGGATGATGGGAGATATATACAGGGATGATGGGGTTTATATACAGGAATGATGGCTGGCATATACAGGGATGATGGGGGTTATATACAGGGATGATGGGGTTTATATAAATGAATGATGGTTGGTATATACAGGGATTATGGTTGTTATATACAGGGATGATGGGTAGTCCAGCCATCTTCCCTGCATTAACCCCCATCATCCCTGTATATACCAGCCATCATCTCTTTATATAACCCCCATCATCCCTATATATAACCCACATCATCTCTGTATATACCAGCCATCATCCCTGTTTATAACCCCATCTTACCTGTATATACTAGCCAGGCTGGTATATACAGAGATGAAATGGGTTTAATACAGGGATGATGGCTGGTATATACAGAGGTGATAGGGATTATACACAGGGATGATGGCTGGTATATACAGGGATGATGGGGGTTATATACAGAGAAAATAAATATCAGCAGCACAACCAGCAACCACACCATATGGACCACATAGAAATCCCAACTTCAGGGGGGTTCTCGCAGAAGATAGGCCCAGTCCAGGGGAAATAGCAAATCCAAATAAAGAGAAGGAAGCCACAGCACTCCAGAGGAAACATTTGTCTTTAATTCACCAACACATCACCTGCAATGCTTCAACCCTCACATGGTCTTTTTGAGGCATCATGCTTGAAAAAGATTTTGTGAGGGTTGAAGCATTGCAGGTGATGTGTTGGGAATTAAAGACAAATTTTTCCACTGGAGTGCTGCGTTTTTTTCTCTTTTATTTGGTGGTTACATACAGGGATGATGGCTGGTATATTTAGGGATGATGGGGCTATATATAGGGATGATGGGGGTTACATACAGGGATGATGGCTGGTATATAATTAAAATGAACCTCTTCAGTTGTAAACATGCGTTAGGCGGGGCCCACTGGGTTGGGGCCCACTCAAATATGTTCCCTCCCCCCTGTGCTAAACCCCTAGCAATGCCTCAGAGTGGAAACATTGCCCAATGCTCTATGTACAGTTGGCAATTTATCATTAGTTAAGTGAGTCTCTTGGAGACAGATAATACTGAGCAAAACTAGTTAAATTTAATTAAATACAGCGATTTGTTTGGTCGAGTCTACTAATTCTCTTACATTTCATGTCAGAATCGTGAATCAATTAGCCATAATCTTGTGAAACTACAGAAATCAATATCCATTTAGGGAGGAAAGAATATTGACACTCAGCATTGATAAGGTTACAAGCCATCCCAATACAGAAGCCTCGTATCGACCAATTACAAAAAACAGAAGTCCCAACAAACAAATAGAAACATAGGAAAAGTTCTGAAATAACTAAAGAACATGGATCTTAGTGCAAAATTAAGAACACCTGTAAAGGATCTGCCAGGCACAGCTTCTGTGTCTACAGGTAATCAGTCTGCACCTGCTTCTCTGTCTGTGAGACTGACTCCATCTTCCACCACTCTTGTTGCTCACGGTGTTGCTGTGGGCAACTGTGCCATTTCCCTCAGCTTCTGTGTACCCTTGTCTGTTTGTCTGTCATGCACTTATTGAGCGTAGGGACCGTCGCCCAGTTGTACCCCGTCGCCTAGGTCGTTGCAAGTAGGCAGGGACTGAGTGGCGGGTAGATTAGGGCTCATTTGTCTGTTTCCCTACCCCCGTCATTTCATAATCACAAGCCCATAAACCTAGTCTACCCTGGTCCCTGACACTACTATGGACCCCCTTGAGACCCTGACTCAGCAAATGCAGGGTCTCTCCCTACAGGTCCAGGCCCTGGCTCAGAGGGTCAACCAGCCTGATGCTACCATGGTAGTGCCCCTCACCTCACCTCTCGAACCCCACCTCAAGTTGCCTGACCGGTTCTCAGGGGACCGGAAGACTTTTCTCTCCTTTCGGGAGAGTTGTAGGCTCTATTTCCGCTTAAAGCCCCACTCCTCAGGTTCTGAGAGCCAGCGGGTGGGTATAATTATGTCCCGGCTCCAGGAAGGGCCCCAAGAATGGGCCTTCTCCTTGGCTCCTGACGCCCCTGAACTTTCCTCCGTTGATCTTTTCTTTTCTGCTCTCGGACTCATTAATGACGAGACTGACAAGACTGCCTTTGCCGAGAGTCAGCTGGTGACCTTACATCAGGGTAAGAGACCTGTTGAGGAGTATTGTTCTGACTTTAGGAAGTGGTGCGTAGCTTCTCATTGGAATGACCCTGCCTTAAGGTGCCAGTTTAGGTTGGGTCTGTCGAACGCTCTGAAAGACCTTCTAGTTAGCTATCCCTCTTCTGACTCCCTAGACCAGGTTATGGCTTTAGCGGTACGACTTGCCCGACGTCTCAGGGAACGACAACTTGAAAGTTTTCTGTTTTCTCCTCTGACTCCCCCATGATGCCTCCCGAGGTTCCGTTGCTTCGTTCTTCCACGGAAGACTCGGAGGTACCTATGCCACTCGGGGCCTCCGTGTCCCCCCAACAACGTAGAGAGTTCCGCAGGAAGAATGGTCTCTGCTTCTATTGTGGGGATGACAAGCATCAAGTGAACACCTGTCCTAGGCGTAAGAATAAACAGCCGGAAAATCTTCCGCGCCTAAGTGATCATCGGGGAGGTCACTTGGGCGCACAGGTATTTCCCGTAAATATGAAACGTAATAAAATCTTGCTTCCCTTTCAGGTCTCTTTTGGTGGTAGGTCTGCTACCGGCAGTGCCTTTGTGGATTCAGGGTCTTCTGCTAATATCATGTCTGTGGAATTTGCTATGTCTCTAGCTATGCCTTTGATTGATTTGCCTAAACCTGTTCCGGTACTGGGTATCGACTCCACTCCTCTTGCTAATGGTTATTTTACACAGCATACCCCTGTTTTTGAACTCCTTGTTGGCTCCATGCAGTGCTCTGTACTGTACTGTTGATGCAGGGATTATCGTCCGATCTGGCTTTAGGCCTTCACTGGTTGCAGTTGCATAATCCCACGTTTGACTGGAATACTGGGGAGCTTACCAAATGGGGTAATGAATGCTTGACGTCATGTTTTTCTGTTAATTCTATTTCTCCCCCTGAGGAGGTGAACACGCTACCTGAGTTTGTTCAGGACTTCGCTGATGTTTTCTCTAAGGAGGCCTCCGAAGTGTTACCTCCTCATAGAGAATACGATTGCGCTATCGATTTGGTACCAGGAGCTAAGCTCCCTAAGGTTAGGATATTTAATCTCTCTTGTCCCGAACGTGAAGCCATGAGAGAGTATATCCAGGAATGCCTGGCCAAGGGTTACATTCGCCCCTCTACTTCTCCGGTAGGTGCTGGCTTCTTCTTCGTAGGGAAGAAGGATGGTGGTCTTAGGCCGTGCTTCGACTACCGGAACTTGAATAAGGTCACTGTAAGGAACCAGTATCCCCTTCCTTTGATTCCTGATCTCTTTAATCAGGTTCAGGGGGCCCAATGGTTCTCTAAGTTTGATCTACGGGGGGCGTATAACCTTATCCGCATCAAAGAGGGGGATGAGTGGAAGACCGCGTTTAACACGCCCGATGGTCATTTCGAATACCTCGTCATGCCCTTTGTGTTGTGTAATGCTCCTGCGGTCTTCCAGAATTTCATAAATGAGATTTTAAGAGATTACCTGGGGGTATTTCTTGTAGTGTACCTTGATGACATACTTGTGTTTTCCAAGGACTGGTCCTCCCACATTGAGCATGTCAGGAAGGTGCTCCAGGTCCTTCGGGAAAACAAACTGTTTGCGAAGACCGAAAAATGTTTGTTTGGGGTGCAGGAGATACCATTTTTGGGTCAAATCCTCACTCCTCATGAATTCCGCATGGACCCCGCCAAGGTCCAGGCTGTGGCGGAATGGGTCCAACCTGCCTCCCTGAAGGCGTTACAGTGCTTCCTGGGGTTCGCTAATTATTACAGGAGATTTATTGCTAACTTCTCGGTCATCGCTAAGCCTCTTAGGGCGGGTTCACACATGGCGGAATTCCACTTAAATTCCGCTGCGGACACTCCGCAGCGTTAATCCGCAGCGGAGCCGTTTCTCCATTGACTTTCACTTTAATTTAGCAGTGTTCGTTTACACGATGCGTACAATTCCGCTGCGGAGCATAGGCTGCGGAGCGGAATTTGGTGTCCGCAGCATGCTCTGTCTGTTGCGGAGCAGTGGCGGACTCATGGCGGAATTTCTCCATTGACTTCAATGGAGATTCTAAGTTCCGCAATGAAGTCCGCAGCTGTCATGCACATGTCATGTGTGCTGCGGATGCGTCTTGCTTTTTTAACTTGACATTTCTTCATTCTGGCTGGACCTAGGTATTTCTAGGTCTACAGCCAGACTGAGGAAGTCAATGGGGCTCCCGTAATGACGGGAGCGTTGCTAGGAGACGTCTGTAAATAGTCACTGTCCAGGGTGCTGAAAGAGTTAAGCGATCGGCAGTAACTGTTTCTGCACCCGGGACAGTGACTACCGATCCCAATATACATGTATCTGTAAAAAAACATATAAGTTCATACTTACCGAGAACTCCCTTCGTCTGTCTCCAGTCCGGCCTCCCAGGATGACGTTTCAGTGTAAGTGACGGCTGCAGCCAATCACAGGCCAAGCACAGGCTGCAGCGGTCACATGGACTGGCGCGTCATCCAGGGAGGTCGGGCTGGATGCCGAAAGAGGGACGCGTCACCAAGACAACGGCCGGTAAGTATGAAAATCGTTTACTTTCACTAGGGAAAGTGCTGTCCCTTCTCTCTATCCTGCACTGAATAGGGAGAAGGGAAGCACTTTTCCCGCAGTCTGCAGCAGCTAGTCCGCATCAATGTACTGCACATTTTGTGCAGATCCGCTGCAGAATCTGCAACGCAGATTCTGTGCGGCATCGATGCGGACAGTTGCGGAGGAATTCCGCCATGTGTGGTCATGCCCTTACGGATCTCACTCGCAAAGGTGCTGATCTCCTCCACTGGCCTCCTGAGGCCCTCCAGGCTTTTGAGGTCCTTAAGAAGTGCTTTAGCTCGGCCCCGGTGCTGGTTCAGCCCAACCAAATGGAGCCATTTATCGTGGAGGTTGACGCGTCCGAGGTGGGAGTGGGGGCTGTCTTGTCCCAGGGTACCAGGTCCCTTACCCATCTCCGTCCCTGTGCCTACTTCTCCAGGAAGTTTTCGTCCACTGAGAGTAACTATGATATTGGCAACCGCGAACTCTTAGCCATTAAATGGGCATTTGAAGAGTGGCACCACATCCTGCAGGGGGCTAGGCACCAGGTAACGGTCCTTACCGACCACAAGAATCTGGTTTTCCTAGGATCTGCCCGGAGGCTAAAGCCGAGACAAGCTCGATGGGCGTTATTTTTTACCAGATTCAACTTTTTGGTTACCTATAGGGCTGGGTCTAAAAATATTAAGGCTGATGCACTGTCGCGTAGCTTCATGGCCAGCCCTCCTTCGGAGGAAGATCCTGCTTGTATTTTGCCTCCAGGTATAATCATTTCCTCTATTGATTCTGATTTAGTCTCTGAAATTGCGGCTGATCAAGGTTCAGCTCCCGGGAACCTTCCTGAGAACAAGCTGTTTGTTCCCCTGCAATTCCGGCTAAGGGTACTTATTTTTAAACAGGTAATAGGAATGACATTTTTGCACAGATTGGTATATAGAGGTAAATAGATGTAAATACAATCAAGCAATCACGTTTGAGCAACAATATACCTACACCTGCAAAGTACGGGAATAGCCGGGAGATCAAGACCGGGGGTTCGCTGCGCATCAGCGAAACGCGCGTCGGGTTCAGCAGCGGACCCCCGGTCTTGATCTCCCGGCTATTCCCGTACTTTGTAGGTGTAGGTATATTGTTGCTCAAACATGATTGCTTGATTGTATTTACATCTATTTACCTCTATATACCAATCTGTGCAAAAATGTCATTCCTATTACCTGTTTAAAAATTTACCATCCATGCACTTTAGCATTTTGGGGGATCGTCTGACCGGATTACTATCTGGTTGATTCGCTGCGTGAATGTTCTGATTCCATCTTTTATCCTGCGAGGGTTATGCTATTTTATCGTGTTTAATGTTGTCTGTTTGCATGTGTCTAATTGACTACAATAAAGGATTTTTTTTATTTTATTTTTCAATTATATGGTCGTGACCGTTTTTTCTTCTTTGGTTTTAAATATACAGTTAGACAGTTAAACTTTTGAAATACCTTTTGTTAAACTTTCTAGATTTTCAAAAAAGCAGAGGTTCACTTTAAGTAAGTCTTCGGAATGCTTCAGTAAACTGCTTAGGATGCTCAACTTTATAAGCCGGATATTCTCAAGATGCTCATAACACTATATAATTACATATGATAGATTTAAATTTATCTCAACATTACTTACAACATTAATCTAATACAGAGCTAGAAAGCGTCATCTAATTGAGTTTGAATGAGTACTGTGGTTTTATGTTGAGGAAAGGCACCCATTTAAGTATTGGTTTTGGTAGCAAAATTCTCCCCAGTTGCTCTTTGAATAGAGAGTCGGGGCTCTAATTAAACTTTCCGCATTGCAATTGACTACTAACAAGCTAATTAACATATAATTTGTATAACAGAATGCACCACACTTAGCATGTCAAAAGAAAAAAACAAAAGAGGAAGCTCAGAGCATTTAATCCTTTCTTCTAAAGCGGCTAAAACAAACTTATTTTAGAGGAATCTGTTCTGTTACAATAGAGAAAACTGTCTTTCCCTGCCTTGTCTATACAGAATTGGCTTAAGGGCATAATCTCAACACAAAATGATAACCGTGACTAAACCATTAGACTAATTCCTCAGGGACCATTTATGAGCATACAGTGAAATATGTCCTGATAATATTTTTACATTTTTGCCTAACACAATAAAATAATAGCATTTCTTCAAAACTTGACTAATGTGAATTGTAATACTGTATTTAGAGACGTTCACTTGATAGTTACTCTCACAAATGTCATTAATCATAATATGATTCACTTAGCGTAAAGCACCTACTTGATGTATACTGGTATATATGTATTACTGGATTTGTGTTCAAAGACGTATGCATGGAGCCTGTACCTTGGCACGCAGAGTTAATATGGATCTCTATAACACAGCAATAGACACTCTGTGTAATGCTGTATGGTGCATATTTGTGGGAACTTTTTCTCCCCCAGAAGTAATGCTTCTATGTTAGAAAACCTCTATTATATGGCATGCGATGAAGCATGGCACAATTTAATTGTATGAAAATTGGGAAAACACGTAGGATGGAATGGGTTCGCAGATTTCTATGGGTGCCACATTACAAGTCCATGTAGAATGGCATAAATCATGCTAAGGCACTATATACAGTAGATCAAGCCTCTATGGGTTTCCTTGGGGTGTTTGAAATTATTTCTTACATACTATGAAGTTCATTTGTTTTTATCTATAGTGATCCTGGTGTGCTCGTGAAAAGACTGGTTAAAAAAACTAGGAGGCACATAAGCTACATGTAGCTCTAGGGCACCCTGTATCTTGCTCCCGACACCAGCCATGTCATAGTATTAACAAACACCTATAAGGAGAAATCCCCATTATCTTTATCAGTATTATCATCTGTGCAGTCTATTTTAACAACCGACAACACATTGTCGCATGCATTTCAATGCGGATATTCACACATCCATGTTTTTACAGGGACCGCGTGTCCGTTTCGAGAAATTCACTGCATGTCCTGCAGCCATGTACTTTTTAAATAATCATATACAGTTCCAATGCTGCATTTTATGAATAAGATGATATACTGTACATATAAGCAGTGGTGTAACTACCGATGTAGCAGCCGTATTGGCTACGGGGACCGCGGCATGAAGGGGCCTGTACCACCCACCGACATGGGCCCCTATGCCCCGTGGCACCACTAGCAGCCGTTATGGCTGCTACAGCGGTAGCGACGTCACTATGGGGCCCGCGCCGCCTGGCCTCTAACGCCACCGGGCATGAGGGGGCCCTGGTGCTAGGGCCAGCCACATTCACTGGTATCTGCGTCCTCTGGACATAGATACAAATGAATATTATATGCTGCTGCTGCCTCTCTGAGGGGGCGGCAGCACCACTGAAGCCAGCCACCACCACCCCGTCCTGCAGTAATTGTACCTGCGTCTATAACACGCAGATACAAATACATGCATTAGCGCTGAATGGCCGGGCACGTTCCGTGTCCAACCATTCAGCGCCTTACAATAACGCTGATTGGCGGGGCAAAATTATTATTAAATAGCGCTTCCGTTGTTGAAAGGCGCTGATTGACGGGGCAAGTCATTCTGCCCTGCCATCAGCGCCTTTCATCTACGCTAGCGGCACGATGATGCCATCGCGCCACTTGCGTCGTCAAGCACCAGCAGACCTGCTCAGAAGAGAGCAAGTCTGTATTGCCACCGGACGGCGCAGGAACGAGATCATGTGAGTATGTACATTTTTTTGTTTTTGTCTAATAAAACTGTGCGTGGCATTATCTACAGGGGGGTTCTATCTACAGGGGGTCCCTATGAGGGGCACTATATACAGGAGAAGCTATATGTAGGGCACTCTCAACAGGGGTGGGCTATTTAGCTGTGGGGCACTATCTACAGGGGGGCTATATGTAGGGCACTGTCTACCGGGGTAGACTATATGTGGGACACTATATATAGGGGGCGCTATATGTGAGGCACTATCTACAGAGGTGGGCTATATGTGGAGCACTGTCTATAGGTGGAGCTATATGTAGGGCAGCACGGTGGCTCAGTGGTTAGCACTATTGCCGGGCAGCTCTGGAGTCCATATGTGGGCACTGTCTACAGGGGGCTGTATGTGGGGCACTATCTACAGGGGCTACTATGTAGGGCACTATCTACAGAGGCTCCATGGGGTTCACTATCTAGAGGGGGCTATGGGGGCACTATCTACAGGGGGCACGATATGTGTGTGTGTGTGTGTGTGTGTGTGTGTGTGTGTGTGTGTGTGTGTGTGTGTGTGTGTGACACAGTGTATGGTACTATTATAATCAGGGACACAGTGTATGGCGCTATTATAATTAGAGCTGCAGTGTATGGTGCTATTATAATCAGGGACACAGTGTGTGGTGCTATTATAATGAGGGACACAATGTCTGGGGCTGTATATATGTATTGAGCTTTGTGCTGGTGCTGTATTTATACACTGAGCTTGGCTTTGGTGCTATATATATATATATATATATATATATATGTATTAAGCTTGGTTCTCATGCTGTATTTATGTATTGAGCTTGGTTCTGGTGCTGTATTTATGTACTGAGCTTTGTTCTGGTATCGTATATATGTATTGAGCTCGGTTTTGGAGCTGTATTTATGTACTGAGCTTTGTTCTGGTGCTGTATTTATGTATTGAGCTTGGGTCTGGGGCTGTATTTATGTACTGAGCTAGGTTCTGGTATCGTATATATGTATTGAGCTTGATTCTGGTACTGTATATATGTCAAAGCTTGGTTCTAGTGCTGTATTTATGTACTGAGTGTCACGGCCGTGGTCGCGGACCGCTAGCCATTCCTTACCTTGCGATGGCCGCGACCACAGACCGTTGGCATCCCACCAGCGTCTCCCTCCTAGGAAACGCCAGCACTCACGGCCATCCGGCCCTGTTCTGTCTGTTAAGGTGAGCGCGTGCTTGGTCCCGGCCTTAAAGGGCCAGCACGCGCACATGTTAAAGTGCCCTAATTAACCCCTGCTCATCCTGGACTATAAGAAGGGCTCCGCCCTTCCACTCCCTGCATGAGCGTTGTTGTAGTTTTCCCATGTTTGTATTGCAAATGGTCCCTTAGTGTTTTCCTGCTCCCAGTGTTCCCGTGCCCTGCCTCCAATCTCCTGTGCTGTGTTTTGTTCCTGAGCCTGTTTAGTATCTGAGCCGTGCCTTGCCTCGACTGCTGGAATACACCACGTCTGGTGTCAGCTGCCATCCCGGATAACATCTGCCACATCTGCTGGAATACACCATGTCTGGTGTCATCTGCCATCCTGGATACCATCTGCCACGTTTGGTGCAACCCACCACATCTAGCCCCATCTGTGCCAGAGGACTATCCCAGGTACCCTTGTGCTACACTCCTTCCATAGACTTTTGCATAGACTGTGAGTTGGTCAGCTGCCTCGCTACTATGGCAGAGCGGCCTAGTGGGTCCACATACCCCTAGATCGTGACACTCAGGTTGGTTCTGGTGCTGTATATATGTTTCGAGCTTGGTTCTTGTGCCATATATATGTACTGAGCTTGTTTCTAGTGCTGTATATATATATATATATATATATATATATATATATGTATTGAGCTTGGTTCTGGAGCTGTAATTATATAGGATATATTTATAATAACAAAATTGCAGGCAGATGGAATTGTTTTCAATTCATTGTATATTTAATAAGAACCGGTCTGGTAGTTTTAACCCCTTGAACCGCCACCATGCGGTAAATACATGACCTGACAATATTTCCAAATGTATGTTTTTTCAGATGCAGCAAAATCTATAAAATCAACTTTTAAAATGGTGCACACTATATGCTAATTACTCATTAAAGGGTCATGGGGCGGTGCCGCTATCTTGAAGAGTCACATCGCCCTGGTTCCAAACCCACCTTTCCATGTTTGATTGAAATTGCCCTGGCTGATACAACTTTCTCTGATGTGCCATTGCCTTGTACTACTTGGGCATGCACCGTGCAGCGAGCTGTACTCTGCCTGGCTTCATCGCTGCACCACGCATGCCAGGGGAGTACAAGGCAATGGCGCATCCGCAAGAATTTAAGGAGGCTGGTAGTAATGTAGAACAGCCAGGGGGATGTCAATTAAAATATGGGGGCGCCATTTAAATTTTCACCTCAGGCAGCAGAAAAACTAGAATCGGCCCTGAGTCTGAGGGCACATTAGGCCTGCAGCCTATAAGGTGCTGGGAAGACTCCCTGCGCAGGCCGGCATGATTACATCACTGCATCACGCTGGTCTGCGCATGTGTCCTGACCGGAGCCTGTGCAGTGCTCCGTCCATCGCAAGAACGGGGCAAGGTAATACCATTTATATTTTTTGGGGGTGGGCTGTGTGGCACTATATACAAGGGGGGAGCAGGGTGGCACTATATTCAAGGGGGAGCAGGGTGGCACTATATACAAGGGGGAGCAGAGTGGCACTATATACAAGGGGAGTGCAGGGTGGCACTATATACAAGGGGGGAGAAGGGTGGCACTACATACAAGGTGGGCAGGGTGGCACTATATACAATGAGGGAGCTAGGTGGCACTATATACAAGGGGGGAGGGTTGCACCATATACAAAGGAGGAGGAGGATGGCACTATATACTAGGGTGGCTGTGTGGCACTATATACAAAGGGATGCTGTGTAACACTACACAGGGGGGATATTGGCACTATACACAAGGGGGAGCTGTGTGGCACTATATAAAAGGGGCTGTGTGGCACTAAGGGGGGCTGTGTTGCACTATCTACTAGGGGAGCTGCATGGCACTATTTACAAGGAGGAGGGATGTGGCGCTGTCTACAGGGTTCTGTGTGTGGCGCAATCTACAGGGGTCTGTGTGTGGTACTGTCTACTAAGGGGGTGGCTGTGTGGCACTATCAACTAAGGGGCGCTGTGTGGCACTATATAAAAGGGAAGGGGGCTGTGTGGCACTATATACAGGGGGAGCTGTATGGCGCTATATACAGGGCGGGGCTTTATGGCGATATCTACAGGGGGCTGTATGGCACTATCTACAAGGGGGAGGGGGTGCTATCTACAAGTGGGGTGTGACACTGTCTACAGGGGGGGCTGTATAGCACTGTCTACAGGTGGGCTGTATGGCACAATCTACAGGGGGCACTATCTATAAGGGGGGCTGCGTGTGGCACCTAGGGGGTACCCCAGTCAAAAGTTTGCTATGAGGCCCAGTCTTTCCAAGTTACGCTCCTGTCCACATTTATATTTAATTAAATATGACAGTAAAATTAAGTTTTAATAATAGTGGAAAGGATTTAAAGGGTATTAGTTGCCATTTGGCGAGTCGTATATGTGTTGCAGTTTTCTGCACAGAGGGTGACTGGGAATGCCCTTGCGTAGGAAAAAAGCCAAAGGAGCTTCTGCCCCTTCTTTTCGATCATGAAGTGGTGGCATATCCTATCGTTATGCCATCACTTCTTATGATGGGCACACCCTTTAAATCGCAAACAAGTAGTAATAATGATACTTTGGATTCCCAATGTTTAGCTACTAGTGTAAAGAATTTTGCAGCAGTTTTTGAATTGTATACAATGACAGTTATTGATTGTTTCTGACCAAAGAAATATTATAAAAGTGAACAGTTTCCACATATAACGCAACAAACTAATCTGTCAATTAAGAATTTTAGGTGTAACATTTGGGCAGGTGTAATTGATATGACAAATGGAAAAAGATGACTTCCTAAAGTAATATTGATTGCTAGCAAGGTTTTGATGTATTTTTAATAGCGCTTGAGGCATATGAACATAAGTTTTTTAACTATTCTGAAGTTTCAGGACCTTTTCCTTTTTATGCCCTCTTGGTATTCCCAGTCAGTTCAGCTCAGGACCTACTAATACAGCATACACATATTCCCAGAATGTATGTTCTGTCTATGTACAACCTTCCTTGCATACAGATTACTTTATACTCGTGTGAAGCACAGATCAATAATATTAACAATTCAATATTCCCACATCCCATCTCAAGATTATGCTACATCTAGCACATGCTCGCATTTGCTTTGTAATAAGTGTAAACAGAGCTATCATTGAATTGCCCACTGAATGTGATTTACAGACATACATTTAGCACTGCCTGTGCCCAAGGGACAAATTAGATACATACAGCATTCAGGGCAGGAAAAATCATGGTGTTACATGGAAATAAGAGAAAAATAAGAGAAAACTCAGAAGAAAACAATAGAACTGCAAGAAATACTTGATTGTATATCGATATAAATAAACCAATTCATTTGAATAAAAAGTGTAACAACTAATTCAGGAAAGCAGGTCCAGAATTGATATAGTTTGTGTCAATCAGTTGGTGCATGTTGTTATCTCTAGTGCTGTTGTACATTAAAATAAAAAAATTCTCAGCCTTGAAAAAAAAAAATAGTTTGCCATGATAGCACCATGCATATAACGTACTGGTGACAACTTGGCACCTGCTCTAATTTTTGCACTTTGGGTACAATACAATTCAGGATCTAGTTCATTGTAAATATGACAGCCTTTATTTATATTTAGCAACAAATACAGACGAACATCCAGAAATTTAGATTTGTGACTGTATTCATGACTTCCTCTGTATTTATTTCCATGCTAAGAAATATCTACTTGTGCAGTGCTGTAAAAAAAAGTATTTGACCCGTTAAAGATGTCCCATATTATTGCATATTGCCACACTGAATGGTTACTTTTAATGTAAATATATAGGCAGAACTCTCCCAGTCTTTGAACAAAATTGCTAGGTGTGTGTTCTTGGGTAAAGGGTGTTTTACACTGGGCAATTATCGGGCAAACGATCGTTCATAGAATGCTTGTTGCCAATAACTGCCCTGTGTAAACAGGGCAGCGATCAGCAGATAAACGAGCAAACGAGCTCGATCATCTACTGGTCGTATCATTTTAAAGAAGTAAAATATTATCGTTGTCGGCAGCACATCTCCCTGTGTAAACAGGGAGACGCGCTGCCGACATAATAATAATGGATGGGGACGAGCGATCGGAGTAACGACCGCTTGTCCCCATCCATAGCTCCTTGTGACAGTAGCAAAGAAACGCCGATCAAAGAGCTGTCTCGTTGATAGGCGGTCACTGCACTGGCCAAAATTGGCCAGTGTAATAGGGCCTTTAGTCTTAAAAGCAATGATTTCAATAGTGTGTGGTAGAATAGCACTCTAAACAGGTGGTATGTTTCAGGCAAAAGCTTTTCATCAGCCATGGGTGTGGTGAATGGGCGTGTGGCCGCTGGCCCACCTTAAAAAGGTCATAATGCAGTTTTCAAGATTAATGGATTCTACTAAATTGCAGCAGGAGCCATTATCTCCAAATGGAGAAGGCTTGGAACAGTGGTGGCCCAAACCTGGAGTGGTTATCCTGCCATAATTACCCAAGTACACACCAACAATGTATCCAAGAAATGTCAGGAAGGTTTCTCTAGTTTTAGCTAGCTTCAGTGTTCATGACTCCCCAATAAGAAAGACACTTTGATAAATGGGATTGATAGTAAAATAGTACCTAGATGATTGCCAAACTTCAAGATAATATTTTATGGACAAAAATGTCAAAAGAGCAACTCTGTGCACAACGGATTTCATTATGACTGACATAAAACAAATACAGCATTCCACAGTAAGAACATATAATCCGTCAAAGATGGTGGTGGTGGTGTTATTTTATGGGGATGCCTACTGAAAGACCCTAAACTTAGCAATGCTCTAGAAAATTAAATACAACGTCATCTCTCCATAAGTTAAAACCTTGTTGGGCTATGCAATAAGACAATGATCAGAAACACAAAAGGAAACCTGCAACCAATCTCTACAGAAATCACTGCTTTATTTGAAGCAATAAAAAACAATATTAACAAAGGAAAAGTGGAGGAGTTGCTCATAGCAAGCTATTTTCTTTCAACATTTATTTTCGAAAGGGCCTCTATAAAAATTGTTGTGATTCTTTTTTCAGCTATTTTTTGCATGTGTGATATTGGTGCTGGATAACTTTGTTTCTAAAACGAATGCAGTAATTATAATGCAATAACTATAATGCAGTAACATACAATATATGTTTATTCAGGTTTCAGGATTGGCCATGAAACTATGTGACAGAGCATCAGCCTTAATATTCTTGGACCCAGCCCTATAGGTAACCAAGAAATTAAATCTGGTAAAGAATAGTGCCCACCGAGCTTGTCTAGGATTAAGCCTCCGGGGCGATTCTAGGAAAACCAGATTCTTGTGATCCGTAAGGACCGTTACCTGGTGTCTGGCCCCCTCCAGGAAGTGCCGCCACTCTTCAAAAGCCCATTTAATGGCTAGAAGTTCGCGGTTGCCAATATCATAGTTACTCTCCGTGGGCGAAAACTTTCTAGAGAAGTAAGCACAGGGGCGGAGATGGGTGAGGGAGCTGGTACCCTGGGACAAGACGGCCCCCACTCCCACCTCGGATGCGTCAACCTCCACAATAAATGGCTCCTCTTGGTTGGGCTGAATCAGCATGGGGGCCGAGATAAAGCACTTCTTGAGGGTCTCAAAGGCCTGGACGGCCTCAGGGGGCCAATGGAGGACATCAGCACCCTTGCGAGTAAGGTCTGTAAGAGGCTTAGCGACGACCGAGAAGTTGGCAATAAATCTCCTGTAATAGTTGGCGAACCCTAAAAAACACTGTAACGCCTTAAGGGAGGCAGGTTGGACCCATTCCGCCACAGCCTGAACCTTGGCAGGGTCCATGCGGAATTCATGAGGAGTGAGGATTTGCCCTAAAAATGGTATCTCCTGTACCCCAAAGACACATTTTTCAGTCTTAGCAAACAGATTATTCTCCCGAAGGACCAGGAGCACCTTCCTGACATGCTCCACGTGGGAGGACCAGTCCTTGGAAAACACCAGTATGTCATCAAGGTACACAACAACAAAATTACCCAGGTAATCTCTCAGGATTTCATTAATAAAATTCTGGAAGACAGCAGGGGCATTACACAACCCAAAGGGCATGACCAGGTATTCGAAATGACCCTCAGGTGTGTTGAACGCAGTTTTCCACTCATCCCCCTCTTTGATGCGGATAAGGTTATATGCCCCCCAAAGATCGAACTTAGAAAACCATTGGGCTCCCTGAACCTGATTAAAAAGATCCGGAATCAAAGGAAGTGGGTACTGGTTCCTTACGGTGACCTTATTCAGGTTACGATAATCAATGCATGGCCTAAGACCACCATCCTTCTTCCCCACGAAGAAGAAGCCAGCACCTACAGGAGAAGTCGAGGGGCGAATGAAACCCTTGGCCAGGCATTCTTGGATATACACCCTCATAGCTTCACGTTCAGGACATGAAAGATTAAATATCCTACCCTTAGGAAGCTTGGCACCAGGCACCAAATCGATGGCGCAATCGTAATCTCTATGGGGGGGCAACACCTCGGAGGCCTCCTTAGAAAACACATCGGCGAAGTCCTGAACAAACTCAGGAAGCGTGTTTACCTCCTCCCGGGGAGAAATAGAGTTAACAGAAAGACATGACATCAGGCATTCACTACCCCATTTGGTGAGATCCCCAGTATTCCAATCAAACGTGGGATTATGCAACTGCAACCAGGGAAGACCTAATACCAGATCAGACGATAATCCCTGCATCACCAGTACAGAGCACTGCTCCAAATGCATGGAGCCAACACGGAGTTCAAAAACAGGAGTATGCTGAGTAAAATAACCATTAGCAAGGGGAGTTGAGTCGATACCTACTACAGGGATAGGATAAGGTAAATCAATAAAAGGCATCTTTAGAGACATAGCAAATTCTACCCACATGATATTAGCAGATGAGCCAGAATCCACGAAAGCACTGCCCGTGGCAGACCGGCCAGCAAACGAGACCTGAAAGGGAAGCAAAATTTTATTGCGTTTCATATTAACGGGAAATACCTGTGCGCCCAAGTGACCTCCACGATGATCACTTAGGCGCGGAAGTTTTCCGGCTTTTTATTCTTGCGCCTGGGACAGGTGTTCAGTAGATGCTTGTCGTCCCCACAGTAGAAGCAGAGACCATTCATTCTGCGAAACTCCCTACGTTGTCGAGGGGACATGGAGGCCCCGAGTTGCATAGGTACCTCCGAGTCCTCCGTGGAGGGGCGAGGAGACGGGACCTCGGGGGGAATCGCAGAAAAGTCAGAGGGGAGCACATTGAAACGTTCAAGCTGACGTTCCCTGAGACGTCGGTCAAGTCGTACTGCTAGGGCCATAACCTGGTCAAGGGAGTCAGAAGAGGGGTAGCTAACCAGCAGATCCTTCAGGGCGTCAGATAATCCTAACCTAAACTGGCACCTTAGGGCCGGATCGTTCCACCGAGAAGCTACGCACCACTTTCTAAAATCAGAACAGTATTCCTCAACCGGTCTCCTACCCTGACGTAAGGTCACCCACCAGCTGACTCTCGGCTAAAGCAGTCCTGTCAGTCTCGTCGTAAATGAGTCAGAGGGCAGAGAAAAAACGATCAACAGAGGAAAGTTCAGGGGCGTCAGGAGCCAAGGAGAAGGCCCACTCTTGGGGCCCTTCCTGGAGTCGGGATATGATGATACCCACCCGCTGGTTCTCGGAACCTGAGGAGTGGGGTTTTAGGCGGAAATACAGTCTGCAACTCTCCCGGAAGAAAACCAACCCAAGAAAATATGATCGACTACAGCACAAATGTAGAGAAAAATACAAATGATTCTTTATTGGAATAAAAACATGAGACAAATAAAAATGGAAATAGGGGATGAGTCACACAGTAAAAAAGGACGTCTGATCAGTCAAACATGCCAGGTATGGATATTGTGTCCACGTGTTGTGTAATAGCAAAATAGGAGTAAATGCATGTAGTCACATAAAGAGCCGTGTCTAATGAAAAACAGCACGGATTCAATCAAGGTACATCAAATGACAACAGCACAAATCGCAGAGAGGTAAAAAACAGGTGCCGATAGCTGTGGTAATTACAAAATACGTATATACCATCAATAATAATTACACATAGTTACCAATGTAATGTGCACCAAGTGGTGCCAGAGTGTGCTTGAGATCAGAAGATGACCATAAATGATGAACATAATGGAGCTATATTTGCTACACAGGACAGAAAAGATAACACTACATACCAGTGGACATGATGGAAACAGGGATGAAACGTCCTAACCCGACGCGCGTTTCGGCGATTGCCTTCGTCCGGGGTTAGGGTCACAACTACTTGTGCCCACCTATATATAGTATAGAGCCATGTCCATGTGTGTAATTAGATGCTGTAAGAAGAGGTATCATGGACCGGATGTGGAGAGTCGGCGTCTGATGCGGGGTACCAAGATGGCGCTGCCCCACTTCCTGTACCACGTCATCAGAGAGGATGTGAGGCGGTCGAGGACTGACCACGCCCCCCACATCCTGCTCCAATCATAGACAGCGGACGGAAGAGGTCAGGGCCACTCCCCCCCCCCCGAGGGAAATCTGTAGTTATACAGAATATCCATAACATCAGCGCACTGCCACAGATCACATGTATGCCAGAAGAGGATTAAACAAGATAGATGTTTAAGCTGAATAGTACAGCCAGAGTATATGTTACAGATAATACAATAAAATATCTAAATGTGCCGATGCAAACATAAAAAAATCAATCACAAAAGGTGAAGGATAATAAAGTGAAAGTGTGAATGGAGTGGAGTGAGGTACAGTGTGGTGAAGTGAATGAATGACAAGTAAAGGGAATGAGTGAAATGAAATAGGAGAAAGTTTGTGCCTGGATATTACAAAATAAATGGACCAGTTGGTGAAAAATGAAAAGTGTACGACGGTACCGAAAAAAATATAAAATAAAGGGACCGATAATGTGATAGCAAAATATGTGAATACGAGGTCAACAGGCTGATAGTTTTTAACTGTGATACAAACTATACTAAGTGCACATGACAAAATAATGTGTGAAGGAAATTAATTTTTTTTTTTTTTTTTACGCATATGAACATATCGTACAATACACCATAAGCATGTGAACATATCGTGCAATACACCATAAGTATACTATATTTAAAGGAAACAGGTCGTCAGTCACATAAAGAGACCATGCTAAAGACTATGCATATAATACATATGCGACGTAACAGTAAAACGCAATATGTATAAAAATTAATATTAAAATCACATAACAATAAAATGCATATATGAATGCAAGAAAACATATCAAATAAATTCTCGTTCTTATTTCCTCGTTGTCCTCTATTTGGAACTTTAACTGTGGTCCAATCGGTAGCCTCCTCTGATGGTCACTGTAAATGATACCATGGCTCTGTATATATAAATGGACAGAAAGAGGGTAGTTAGTGCTAAAAAGTGACACAGAAAATGAGGAAAGGGTAAAAACCAAGACCCATGACAGGAGTCAATGGCTACAAAAACGGAGCGAAGCTCAGAGATTCATTTAGTCCATGTGGAAACATTGTCCCAAGAGTCCAGATCCAGCGAGTCTCGCATTGTGCAAGCTTTTGTTTTATGGCCCCACCTCTCGTGCCACAAATTATATGGTCAATTCCCCTCACCTTTAGTTTTGAGGGGTCGCAGGAGTGATGCAATTTAAAATGCCGAGCCACAGGTTTCAAGTTCTCCAAATTCTCTGCCCCTGATGCCCGCTTAATGTCGGCCATATGTTCTCGTACACGGACCTTTAGCTCCCTGGAAGTGAGACCGACATAAATTTTTGGACAAGGACAAACTGCATAGTACACGACAGCTTTGGTGGTACATGTGATAGAGTGAGTTATATTGAAGGTCTTACTACCTGAGGCATTAGTGAAGGTGCTTGTTTTTTCTACATTGGGGCACGCGACACATTGTCCACAAGGCTTACAACCCCATTTTGGACCCTTGGTCCCAAATGGGTATTTTGATTTTGTTTGATCATAATGACTTTTAACTAGATGATCTTTTAAATTTTTGGATCGTCTAGCTGTAACACTAGGATATTTCGTGATGAACCTATCCAAAGTGGGATCAGATAGTAAGATCGGCCAGTACCTCTTTAGGATTTCTCTCATCTGTTGCCATCGTGAGTGATATCCAGTGATGAATCTCACCTGGTGAAGTTTATCTGTCTTTTGCTTAGGAAACAACAGGTCATCTCTCAGTGTGCGCTTTGCCCTTTGGTAGGCTTTTTTAATGGATCTCCTACTGTAACCCCGTTCCAAAAATCGGTCTTTGAGATCATCTGCCTGTCTTTCGAATAATGGATCAGAGGAGCATATTCTCCTTATTCGCAAAAATTGCCCGATGGGAACCGCTTGGATGGTCTGCGGGGGATGAGATGAAGAAGAATGTAGTAATGCATTCACAGAAGTTTCCTTGCGAAAAACATCGCTATGCAGGAAACCCTGTTCATCAGTGAAAATTTTGACATCCAAGAAATCCAGACAACTGGGATGTGCTTTATAAGTACATTTTAAATTTACATCGTTTGTATTCAACCCAATCATAAATGAATCAAGATCCACATGTGTGCCCTTCCAGATGACCAGAATGTCATCAATGTAACGGGACCAAAGAAGGACCCGTGCCATTGAGTCATTCCCGTCATCTGAAAAGAGATCTCTCTCCCACAGCCCCAGGAACAGGTTTGCGTACGATGGTGCACATGCTGCCCCCATGGCTGTTCCCTGGAGCTGTAGGTAGAAACAACCGTTGAATACAAAAAAGTTGTGTGTTAGGACAAACTCAAGCATCAGAATGATGAATGAGCAGAGTGATTTGTCCAATTCTGACATAGATAGAAAATATTTGACTGCCCTTATCCCGTCTTCATGCTTAATGCATGTGTACAGGGATTCCACATCAATGGTCACAAGGAGCATATCATTGTCAATGCTGACACCGCTGATCTTCTGCAGCAAATCGGCCGTATCACGAATGTATGATGGTAAATTAATTACAAGGTTTTTGAGATGGAAATCAATGAATTTACAGATCCCCTCCGTGAGGCTGCCCCTACCTGAAATAATGGGCCTTCCTGGTGGGATCTTTTCATTTTTGTGGATCTTGGGTAATAGATACAGGGTTGGTACGGTTGGCTCATCCATTGAAAGTGCCGTATATAGTTCTTTGGAGATGGTGTTATCTTCTACTGCCTGCAGAAGTCTGGCCTGTAACTCTGATCTAAAGGACAGCAAGGGGTTAAAAGTTAATTTCTTGTAACATTGTTTATTCCTCAACTGTCGATTCAACTGTCGATTCACCTCTGCCTCATACATGACACACGGCCAGACCACCACATTTCCCCCCTTATCCGCCGCCTTAAATACCACATCGTTGATTTTTTGTAATTGTTTGAGGCTGCTTCTCTCTGAGGGAGTTAGGTTATCATTTTTAATGTGCCTTGGAATGTTCCAAAATTCCTGGATCACTGTTTTAATAAACAGATCAACAGCGGGGCATAGGCTAAGGGCAGGAACTTCTTGGATTTAGTACGGATGCACACTGGAATATTACCTGCAACATCGTCAATCTTGTGCTCATCCAATAGATCCTCTAAAACTTTAAGTGCCTGTTGTTCCTCTAAAGTTGGAAAATGTTCACTGTCCACTGGTTTATCAAACCATTTATTAAAGATGAGTGAACGGCCGAAGATGTGTAGGTCTTTCACTGCAGAGAACATATCAAAACCAGCACTTGGTGAAAACGTCAAGCCTTTGGTTATTAGTTCTAGATCGATATTAGAAAATATGTGTGTTGACAGATTAATTACCTTCAAACTGCTGCTCTGATCCCGTACATCTAGCCGCTTTCTATTGGCCACTTGTCTCTGTGCCATTTTCCTTTTAGGGCGAGTGTTGAAGTTGGGTCTATGGGACATGTGATCTGTTTCACTCTGGGAGGACACAGAGGAAATAGAGGGAGTACGGCTACGGCCTCCTGGGGCATGATTTCTTCTCCATCTATATACCTTATTATTTTGGAAGTCTCCGATGTCTCTAGAGAATTTCTTAGATTTAGTGTCTTGAATGTCTTTTTCCCATTCAATAAATTGGGCATCAAGGTTGTGTTTAAACTTGACCATACTGTCTGTGGACATGAGTGGAAAAAATTGAGCCTGGACATTTTCTATTTCTTCATCCATCGACACTATCATTTTCTGGTTGAGGTCAACCAGAAGCTCCATGAATTTCCTCGAGCTCTGGTTACACACCTCTTCCCATTTAGACGTAAACTCTTCCTCAATAATGGGGAAGGAAGGGAAGATTTGAATTCTCAGACCCCTTGGGACAAGGTTTCTCTGGATGGAATTTTCCAGGAAGGTTTTATTCCACCACACTTTCATGCGGCGGTGTAACAGATTTGTGTATTTACTCTGAAGCTCGCTGACATTTCTGCAAACATTAAAACCAAATACTGGGGACTCATCCTTGAAAACCTGTTCCATCTGGGATCGCCAGGCACATTCCCTGGCTTTATAATCCATGGGGCCCGTGGTATTGAGCTCTGTGAGAACACAGAAAAAATTAAGTACAAGACCGATAAAATACCAACACATAGGATGCAATAGAAAATAGTGCTAGAAAGTATCAACAAATGAACTATAAGACAACATTGCTGGCCATAATAGATGCACTATATATTGGATCCTACGAAGTAACCAAGATATACTTGGTGCGTCGATCAGAAATTGACGGAAAACCAACCCAAGAAAATATGATCGACTACAGCACAAATGTAGAGAAAAATACAAATGATTCTTTATCGGAAGGAGAGAAACGTCTTACGGTCCCCTGAGAACCGGTCAGGTAACTTGAGGTCGGGTTCTAGAGGTGAGGTGAGGGGTACTACTAAGGCAGCATCACCCTGGTTGACCCTCTGGGCCAGGGCCTGGACCTGTAGGGAGAGGCCCTGCATCTGCTGGGTCAGGGTCTCAAGGGGTCCATGATAGCGTCAGCATAGGAGAAATGGTAGACTAGGTATGGGCTTGTAATTATGTAATGGCAGGAAGGAGGTGAAGGGAAAGTGAGCCCTAATCTACCCACCGCCCTGTCCCTGCCTACTTGCAACGACCCGCCCTAGGCGACGGGGTACAACTGGGCGGCGGTCCCTAAGCTGTCTAAGTGCACGGGAGAACAAACAGGGAACACGCAAGGGAAGGGGCAGTAGCCCACGGAACGCCGCGAGGAAACGGAGCGGGGAATGAGTAGTCAGGACTAGGATGAAGTGGAGTATACCAACGTGAGCACGGAGAAGGAAGCAAGCCAGGGGCAAAGCGAAGCAAGTTAAGCGGAACTGCAGCAAGGCAGAAGCACGGCAGAAGCAGGCTGGAGCAAGCAGCAGTGGGGCCAGGAATCCAGAAGAATTACAATCACTGAGGAAGAGAACACGGCAGGTAATAAAGGACAGGGGGCGGAGCTAACTCCGACTGACCAGGCCGCGATAGGCTCTCCCACTCCTGAGCCTGCCACCCTGGTTGGTGGGAGACGGTGTCAGTCTAACAGGTCTGGCCTCAGGTGTGGATTGATTAATCCCAGGAGTATACCTAGACGTAGTACCTGGCAGATCCCTAACACTCTAACTGTAAAGTACCCTTTACTATATTGATGTCTGAAAGGCCTTTCTTCTATACGCAATGAATGTCCCCTTGTCCTTTGTAAGACTTTGTTCACATATGCGTTAGGGCTCGGTCCATGGGTTCTGTCTGAGCTTTCCATCAGGGGAACCCATGAACGGACCCCTGACTGAAATAAACGGAAACCATACTTTTCAGTTTGCATCACCATTGATTTCAATGATGATGGATCCGGTGAAAATGGTTTCGCTTTGTCACCTTTGTGCAAGGGTTCCATTGTTTTGACAGAATGAATAGCGCAGTTGACTACGGTATTGCTTCCATCAAAACTATGGAATCCTTGCACAATGGTGACAAAAAGAAACCATTTGCACCGGATCCGTCATCATTGAAATCCGTTTCTTTCAGTCAGGGTTCCGTTCATGGGTTCCCCTGATGGAAAGCTCAGACGGAAGCCATGAATGGAGCCCTGACACAGATGTGAACGAAGCCTAATGTCCATGTTCTCCAAGATTTAGCTGATGCCATTTCAATTGTTTCATTGTGTCAGATAATACCATTCTAGCTATATCTCTGCAATTTTATGCATCTTAAATAAGCTTTAGTGATAACGTTTTAAAAAATGTTTAAATAGTGAAGCCCCAAGTGTTCTCAGTATTATTACGTATCCCCAGTTTTGTATTCTACACAGATGATTTACACAATCATTGTAATTCATTTCTAGATTAAACACTGGCACACAACATCTATAAATCTGCAGTCCTAGCAGCTGCACCTCCATCTCAGTATAATGACCATAGGTCTCAATTCATCCCCAGTGGCTTAACCTCAATCAGGTACTTCCGTAAATAAAATGGTGATGTCATATCGCTCATGCAAACGGTGCCTTTCTCAATGATTACAGGCAAGCTATTAAAACAAAACACATTCTGACTTGTTCATGGCAGAAGCAGCAGAAAATAGATAGATTATGAAAATTATCACTCCTATGGACACAGAAGTGGCATTAAAGTAGAGCTTTATTTTTCATGAGGCTTCAGGAGATTTACTTCATATTCGTCTATACAGCTTGATATATACCTTATGTCACAAGTACTAGAAGACTTAATATAAGCATTTAAAAAAAAAAAAAATAGGAGTATTCATCCTATTTCCATAAAGAATCATGTCAGCATATAAGCAAACCTATATAAACTTATATGCAACCTATTAATTCCCCTTTCCTTTCTGCTTTCTTTCTGTAAATGTTCAAAAAACACTTCAGTCAGTAAAAAACGTAAAGGGAACCGGTCAGCAAGACCTCTGAAGTTATTCCAGAGCTTCCTAAACCTTAATGAAGTACTGAAATTGATCCAAAATGTTGCTGCACTACAGTATAAGGCCTCATTTACACGAGCGTAATATACGCGCGTGCGACGCTCGTGCTTTTCACGCGTGTCATACGCACCTATATTACTCTATGGGGCAGTTTAGACGATGCGTGAATTTTGCGCAGCGTGAGTGTGTTGCGTAAAACTCACGACATGTTCTATAATCGTGCGTTTTTCACGCAACAATGTTTTCACGCAACAAAGTCAATGGGTGCGTGAAAACCACGCATGCCACACAGAAGCACTTCCGTGCGAACTGCGTGATTCGCGCAAGAGCTGTCAAAAGGATGAATGTAAACAGAAAAGCACCACGTGCTTTTCTGTTTACAAACATCCAAACGGAGTGTCAAATTAGAGATGAGCGCACCGAACTTCACCGGGTTCAGCCGAACTCGTTTTGACCGAACCCGGCAAAAAATGTTCGGGTACGCGACGGCAGGAGACAGTCACTGTCCACGGTGCTGAAAGAGTTAAACTGGTTCAGCACCATGGACAGTGACTTCCGATCACAATATACATGAACGTGTAAAAAAAAAAGAAGTTCTGACTTACCGAGAACTCCCGGCTTCTTCCTCCAGTCTGACCTCCCGGGATGACAATTCAGTCCAAGTGACAGCTGCAGCCAATCACAGGCCAAGCACAGCCTGCAGCCAATCACAGGCTGCTGCGGTCTCATGGACTGCCGCGTCATCCTGGGAGGTGGGGCCGGATGACAAGAGAGGGACGCGTCACCAAGGCAACGGCCGGGAGACCGGACTGGAGGAAGCAGGAAGTTCATGGTAAGTATGAACGTCTTTTTTTGATTCACAGGTTGGTGTATATTGTGATCGGAACTCACTGTCGAGGGTGCTGAAAGAGTTACTGCCGATCAGTTAGCTCTTTCAGCACCTTGGACAGTGACGGGCGTCGACTAGCCTCATCTCTATGATGGTGGCTGCGCGAAAATCACGCAGCCGCGCATCATACACGGATGACACGCGGAGCTGTCAAATGCCTTTTGCGTGCGCAAAACGCAGTGTTTTTTGCGCGCGCAAAATGCACACGCTCGTGTAAATCAGGCCTTAGTGACATGCTTTGGATTTTTTGTGAAACCTAAGTAAAATTGAAATCTAACTTGCATCAGCAAGTCTAAAATGCTGTTTCCATTTGGCTATGTTCGCATTTACTATAACCCAAACAGTGGGATATTGAACATGTACACATCACAATTACCACTAAGCCCACATCTAGTGTAGATAGGGAAGGGAGAACACAAAGCAGAGACTGGAGGGGGAATCACACACCTCCATACATTTTATTTTACTGGGGCAGTATTAGTATCTACCGAAGAAGAAAGCAGTACAGGAATGAAGCTGTGAAGTTAGTAAGAGCTATTGAGCCAGCAGCATGAGCCAAGTCTGAGACTAGGAGCAGGTTGTAAACTCCATTTCAGTGGTCTGAAAATGAATAAAGTAATTGAAATTGCCGAAACTTAATTCAGCTGATTTATATCAAGATAACCACTAACAACATATAAAAGTAAGTTTTCCTTTTCAAAGTTGTTCACTGCCTTTTATTTGTCTACCCTAATAATTACTAAATACAGATGTAACGATCTTTAAGTTGATTCTGATAACTTGCTGCAGCGTGATATCATACAACAAAAGCCATTGAAAAGTCATTGAAAAAGTCAAGATAAGAGATGTAATCATTGTTTATTTAATGCGTTAAAAGTCAAGGTAAAGACGGCTACATCTGTATGGCTGCTGCATGTGTTTTTATGGGACCACAACAATGAAACGAAACATGGATTGTTTATAAAACTATTTCATGTTCACGGATGTAAGGATGGAACTACTTCAAAAGATATCAATTTAAGCTGTTGTGTCCTTGTAAGCGCATACACAGCTTATGAACAATATCCTCTCAGACACAGCCCCTGAGCACGGCTCTCAGCAGCCTGATTATGACAGAATATACTTTATATAACAAAGCTCACAATGTACAAACATAATATGTGCTCACGTATTTTGTATTAGAAAATAACCCTTTGATTTATTCTAGTAGCCATCTAACCCCACATGGACTTAAATAACAGCTGCAATTCTCTGTTCGATATCATCAGATGTATGATATATAATGTCAAATTATTATCACATTGTTCATATTTAACTTTAGCTTGTTTAATTTGGTTCTTACATGACTCTTGAGTAAAATAACTTGAGATAATCAACATCTCATTCTAGCTTCCCATCATAGTCCCCTGACATAATACATATTATGCATATTTTTACTAATCTTTTTTTTAGGAAACTCTTTTTAAATAATTTTTTATTACAATTAAAGTCCTAAAAAATTATCCTAGAAATAATCTTATTGTAAAATGTGGTGCGTTACAGATTTTTTTATGTCACTTAGGTCAATGGGGTATGTATGCTGCAGTTTAAAATGAGGAAAGTATCTCTTAAAAGCCAGACATTCTTAACATTAAGGGTATGTTCACACAGGGTGGATATACTGCATTAAAGCACACACCGTATCTGCCCTGGACACTGCAGGGAATTCTGGCCAAAAATACGCAGCAAATTGTGGTGCAGTTTTTCAGCAAGAATGTCCGCTGAAGAAAATAGCAGGTAAAAAACAAAACTCAAACTTACCCGTAGCCATGGCGACACGTCCCTCTGACGACCTGCAGCCCGGCCTACTGGGATGACGTTTTATCCCATGTGACGACTGCAGCCTGTGATTGGGATGAAACGTCTTTCCTGGAGGCCGGGCTGGACGCAGGGGCAGAGGGATCTGGGTAAGTATGAGATTTTTTTTTTCTAAGTTGCGATTTTTGCAGTGGAATTGCAGCTTTTTTTCCGCAAAAATTGTAACATCTGCTATTTGTTAGCGGGTTTTACCTCTCATTGAATTCAATGAGGATAACGCGCAAAAAAGCAGCGATTCTGCAACATAAATGAAAAAACTGCACCACAGGTCAATTTATGAACAGTTTTTCTATTTTTCTATTTATTCAAATCTCACCCACTTTAAAAACATATCGAGATTATTGTTTGACTATGTTTAGAATAGTAAAAAAAAAAACAAGCAACGCTGAGCATAAAACATGTAAAGAATAATAAGAATAGATTGTTATGACCTACACATGTATTTAACATTTTAAGAGTTAAGTTAAACTTTGCTACATCTGAAAGTCACTACATTTGCAATAATTTTAAAGGTTCTTTACATTGACCTCTGACATATTGACTGTATTTTGTTTGTAGAGACCATTGAAGAGATTATTGTTTTGTTATAATGCATGGTTGTTACATTAATACTGTTAATACATTATCTGATTTCAATGTATCAAATTATTTTCTGCAGTAATAACTGTATTTTGTTTGACATAACTGTAACAAATATGGAAATAACTCTTAGGGGGTTCTTGGCTTCTAATTGTGTCCTGATGTACACCACCAATACGATTTAGATATAAAGAAAAAAAAGGGGAAAAAGGGAATTGTGGGGAAAAGAAGGGCAAGAAGCATTAGGATCAAAGGATCTCTAGATAAAAAAAGATGTTGGACCAGCTTAGAACGGTATGTTGTACCAGGGAGATAAACGTCACAACCTTGTTCTGCCACTGTAAGCACCGTACTGCAGCAACTTGATCCATGCACCTTCCCTCTCTATTCCCACTTTATTATCAACTTGGTGACACACGCCAAGTGGGATTTGAAATGATAATAGGGTGCTCTTAATGAAGGACCGTTCATTCTATCCCTGTTAGGTACAACATACCGTTCTAAGCTGGTCCAACATCTTTTTTATCTAGAGATCCTTTGACCCTAATGCTTCTTGCCCTTCTTTTCCCCACAATTCCCTTTTTCCCCTTTTTCTTTCTTTCTATCTTAATGAATACTTTACAATTGTATCAATATCATTGTCCATTGTTTTTTATACTGACAAACTCTAGACTCTATAAGAAATGTTATAGAGTGGGTACAGTTTTCATTAAGTTTGCAATAAAAAAAAAACTATTGATAACTGGCCTAGGTCAAATGATAGTCATATTGTCAAAATTTATCTTCTAAAGGATAACGTTTATATCAGAAAAAAAACTAAATATTCAGTGTATAACTTCACTCATTTTAGCACCACATGAACAAACCTGGTTCCAATCCTGGGCCACATATTTTGTAACGTCTCTAATCTTTAAAATCTAAGTTCAAGGTAATGTTCAAGATTTTTCTTTATATTTTTAGAGTAGAATGCATCATGGTACTATGTAAAAATTAGGTCCCCTAGTAATTTTCACAGTCTAGGATAATTTAGTGGCTTTAGAGTTGGCGAGAAATGGTTGCAAGTCGTGCATAGTGTTGACAATTGTATTTTCTTCCTAATGGAAAGATTGATTTGCTATTCTTCCTTCAGATGTCATTTGCTGATATGTTCTGCCTTCAGCAGTGGCGTGAAATGTTTGGTAAGTAGAGATCTCCCTTGTAGCTTGATATCTATAATTCCCATTCACTTCTATTTGTTGCAAGTGCACTCCAAAATAGAAGAACACAGCTTGCAAACTTGCCCCCAGATCAATATATGTATGTCAGTCATTTCAAAAAATGACAAAATTATTCTAAGCAATTCTTTCTATAAGTATTGGAATTTTACTATTTTTTTCTTGCTACAATTTAAGATGATAGCAAACTAAATTGAAGGTACAAAAAATAAGAAAGGAAAGTTCTATTACACAAGATAAACACAAAATGCTTCCTTTGTAGTTATAGCTTCCTGTCTAAAATGATAAAATTAGTCAGATTTATTCTGCTTTCCTAAAATTCACAAATAAGTTGTTTTTTGCTTTTTAAAGCCATAAAGATTACTCAAGATTCCCATGGTAAATTAGGCCATGTTCGCACGTTGAGGATTTGATGAGGATTTTGTTGTGGATTCCGTGCCGAAATCCACATCAAATACGCTCACAATCCCACTCCAATACAAGTGAATGGGCTTTTTTTAACCCCATTCACATGCTATGAAAAAAATCTGTACAGATTTTGGTCCGCGCCGTGAAAAATAAAATTGCAGCATGCTTATTCTTCTTGCGTATTATCTCAATTGACTTGAATGGAGGCTTTAAAATTGGCACACCATCTGCAGTTGTGGCAAAAACGTGCAGATTAGCACTAAGAACCGCAGCGGACGTCCAAGGGTGGATTTTAGGCCAGTCTCTGGAAACACACCCAAAGAGTGTGGAACAGGAAGGAGAGACATTTTCTACTTGTGCTGAAGGGGTGGAGTAGTATCCCTTGAGAAACCATGGTCTCCAGATTTGGACGTAGGAGCCATGATATCTGAAGTAAATGTAAAGAGACAGAAATTTTATATTTCAATGCAGATGTGCATACAGACAGTTCTGAATGTGCATGCTACATGCACAAATGTTCTAAAAAGTACAGATTAGTATATTAAGTAATGTAAAAAGGTGTAATGTAAAAATTTATTTAAAAAAACATATCATTTTTTTTGTTTTGGAGGTGCCAAGTGCAGTGAATGCAATCAACGTGTATAAGGCACTGTACCCGGATTGTGGCAGGCTGTCACAGTCTGAGTGTTAGGGGTAAGTATTATGCTCTAGGAACAAACATTTCATAATGTGAGTTTCCTTACAGGAATCAATCAGGGTCACATGTCAACATCAAGCGGTTCAGTTGACATTGCTCTCTTGAACAGGCCTGTATTTATCATGTACTGTGTAAGTATAGTTGTTTTGGTCCCTTATAGCCATGCACAAGACAGTTAAAAAGCTTTGGCAACCAATAGCATTGTCCAACCAAACTGACAATGTCATGGTACCACACTGATAAAAATAAAAAAAATATGTATATACGTAGCGTTCACATGGTTTTGTATTTTATTCTGGAAGACTGTGCGGGACTGGTACTTTAAGTGCCTCCGTGGGGTGGCTCTTCTCCCTCCCATCACTCAAAGTGCAATTACGAGGAGCTGATGTTCCTCAAGCCAAACAAGGGCCTCCGCCTGTAAGCATATAATGCTTTGGATCTACTTTTATCTGTAATCTCTTTTTTTTTGTTTTAAACTTTTAGTAATTATTTTTATTTTCCACAGATCTAAAGGCAATTATTGTGATAGGGAAAGCCTGATGGAGGCCCTGCAAGAGGAGTATCTGCAGAGGGAGCCCACTCCTCCACTAACAGTGGAGGCTCCATAACTGGATGTGATCAAAAAATCAGGTGGGACCTTCAACAGCAGCAGTAGGGACCACTCCAGTTGCAATTAATGGAATACAGGATCACATCTTGCTGTTGCCTGATGCGCCCTGGTGTCCAGAATGACTCTATGTCATGCCATGATGACAGTCTTCTTAAAAGAAGAAATGACTACTGATAAACTAGGTTTTACATGGAGTGGCCTATCAGTCATACAGTTGTTGCTCCTGAGTAGAGATGAGCGAACCGGGACAACCGAACCCGGTTTCGGTCCGAACTTCCGGTAAAGTTCGGTTCGCAGCGAATCCGAACTTCACCGGGTTCGGCCGAACCCGTTTTGACCGAACCCGGTCAAAAACATTATACAAATCGGCAGCCACTTATCTCTATCAATCACTGATAGAGAAAAGAGGCTGCTGATTAAAAATAAAATAAAAAGCATTTCATACGTACCCGGTCGTTGTCTTGTTGACGAGTCCCTCTTCTTCCTCCAATCCGACCTTTTCTGACGCGGCAGCCTGTGATTGACTGCAGAGGCCTCTGCAGCCTGTGATTGGCTGCAGAGGCCGCGGCAGCCTGTGATTGGCTGCAGCGCTCACATGGGCTGCATCGTCATCAAGCAATGTCGGGCCGGATGTCGAGAGGGACGCGTCACCAAGGCAACGGCCAGGAGACCGGACTGGAGGAAGCAGAAAGTTCTCGGTAAGTATGAACGTCTTTTTTTTTACAGGTACTGTGATCGGTAGTCACTGTCCAGGGTACTGAAACAGTTACTGCCGATCAGTTAACTCTTTCAACACCCTGGACAGTGACTATTTAGGGTATGTGCACACACACTAATTACGTCCGTAAATGACAGACGTATTTCGGCCGCAAGTACCGGACCGAACACAGTGCAGGGAGCCGGGCTCCTAGCATCATAGTTATGTACGATGCTAGGAGTCCCTGCCTCTCTGCAGGACAACTGTCCCGTACTGTAATCATGTTTTCAGTACGGGACAGTAGTTCCACGGAGAGGCAGGGACTCCTAGCATCGTACATAAATATGATGCTAGGAGCCCGGCTCCCTGCAGGGTGTTCGGTCCGGTACTTGCGGCCGAAATACGTCCGTCAATTACGGACGTAATTAGTGTGTGTGCACATACCCTTACTGACGTCGCCTAGCAACGCTGCCGTAATGACGGGTGCACACATGTAGCCACCCGTCATTACGGGGCCTCATGCACACGACCATAAAAACACCCGTTATCACGGGTCGTAATTACGACCCGAAATAGCGGGCCCATAGACTTCTGTTAGCCACGGGTACCTTCCCGTTTTCTCACGGGAAGGTGCCCGTGCCGTTAAAAAGATAGAACATGTTCTATTTTTTTATTTTACGGGCCGTGCTCGTAATTACGACTCGTAACTACGAGCACGGCCGGCCGGCCACGGGCAGCCGGCCGCTTTTGCGAACCGTGCTGTCATTATAATTATAGCAGCACGGCCCGTAAAATAGAAAAATAGAACATGTTCTATTTTTTTAACGGCACGGGCACCTTCCCGTGAGAATACGGAAAGGTACCCGTGGGTAACAGAAGTCTATGAGCCCGTTATTGCGGGTCGTAATTACGACCCGCAATAACGGGTGTTTTTACGGTCGTGTGCATGATGGGAGCACGGCTCGGAAACACGAACGGCTGCCCGTGCTCATCTCCTGAAATAATCTGTGCTGCCTTAAACTCTGTGGACAGGTCAGGATCCTGTTTCTTTTAAATGCTGCTAGGGAACCCGCTCGATCCACTATATAAGGCTACGCTACAGTGCAGCATTTAAAAGAAACTGGATCCTGACCTGTCCACAGAGTTTAAGGCAGCACAGAGTATTTCAGGAGATGAGCGTGCAGATTCAGTGCTGTTGTGAACTCTGCTCTTACCATTACGTAGCTCTCAGTCTGTTATCTCTCCTCCACTCCTGTCCTCAAGAACACCTTCACATGATTGGCAAGTCACCACGTAATGGTAAGAGCAGAGTTCACAGCAGCACAGAGTATTTCAGGAGATGAGCGTGCGGATCTTGTGCGTGGTGGTGACTTGCCAATCATGTGAACGTGTTATAGAGGACAGGAGTGGAGGAGATGTAACAGACTGAGCTACGTAATGGTAAGAACAGAGTTCACAGCAGCACAGAGTATTTCAGGAGAGGAGCGTGCAGATTCAGTGCTGCTGTGAACTCTGCTCTTACCATTACGTAGCTCAGTCTGTTACATCTCCTCCACTCCTGTCCTCAATAACACCTTCACATGATTGGCAAGTCACCACCCCGCACAAGATCCGCACGCTCATCTCCTGAAATACTCTGTGCTGCTGTGAACTCTGCTCTTACCATTACGTGGTGACTTGCTAATCATGTGAAGGTGTTCTGGAGGACAGGAGTGGAGGAGAGGTAACAGACTGAGAGCTACGTAATGGTAAGAGCAGAGTTCGCAGCAGCACTGAATCTGCACGCTCATCTCCTGAAATACTCTGTGCTGCCTTAAACTCTATGGACAGGTCAGGATCCTGTTTCTTTTAAATGCTGCACTGTAGCGCAGCCTTATATAGTGGATCGAGCGGGTTCCCCAGCAGCATTTAAAAGAAACCGTGTTTGTGTATGTGTGTGTTTGTGTATATATGTGTGTTTGGGTATGTGACTTTGTCTGTTTTTGTTTTTATATGTGTGTGTGTATATATGGGTGTGTTTGTGTATATGTGTTTTGTGTATATGTTTGTGTATATATGGGTGTATTTGTGTATATGTTTGTGTGTAGATGTTTGTGTGTGTTTTTGTATATGTGTATATGTGTGTATATGGGTGTGTGTTTGTGTGTATATATGGGTGTGTTTGTGTATATGTGTTTGTGTATATGTGTGTTTGGGTATGTGTGTTTTTGTTTGTATATGTGTTTGTGTATATGTGTTTGTGTATATGTGTTCGTGTATGTGTGTATAACTGTGTGTGTGTGTGTGTTTGGATATGTGTGTTTTTGTTTGTATATGTGTGTGTTTGTCTGTTTATGTGTGTGTGTATATCTTGTTGTGTTTGTGTATATATGTGTGTGTCTGTGTATGGTTGTTTGTTTGTGTGTGCGTGTATATATGTGTGTAGGTGAGTAGAAGTATTGGTATTGTTCACATTGATAACTGTTTTTTTATGTTGTTGCAGATTTTGATGTACCGATTGGACTACATCTTCGATTCGTTGGACTACTGCGTAGATCTGCGTTTTTTCAAATTTTAATAAAATGGTTAACGAGGGTTTTGTTGGGGATTTCTTATTTCAATAAAAAAGAATTGTCTTTGTGGTTTTTTTTCAAACTTTATTAGTGCCTAGATAATGGCAGTTGGCTGATTGACAGCGTCCATTATTAAGGCGGTACTTAGTGTTAGCCGGTGCAGAGGCTAGCACTAACCACCCATTATTACCCCGGTACCCACCACCACCAGGGGTGCCGGGAAGAGCTTGGTACGATCCAGTACCCGACCATCTGTTGTGATGGTCGGGTACTGGGGCGGCCGTAGGCTGGTATTATGAGGCTGGGAAGGGCCAAAATCAGTGGACCTTCCCACCCTTGTAATGCTAGGCTGCTGCTGCTGTGTTGTATCGGGCCGGTTATAAAAATGGGGGGGACCCCCACGTCGTTTTTTTTTTGGAATTTAACAAATTTAGCAATAGACGGGTCCCCCACATTTTTAATAACCAGCCATATACAAGGCCGCAGCAGTCTGGCATTACATGGGTGGGAAGGGCCACTGGTTTTGTCCATTCCCAGGCTAATAACACTGTGTTGTATGTGGCTGGTTATGATAAATTGGGTGGAACCCCATGTCTTTTAAAAAAAAAAAATGTAAATAAATAATTTAAAAAAATGACGTGGGGTCCCCCCCACTTTTATAACCAGCCAGATACAACACAGCAGCAGCAGCCTAGCATTACAAGGGTGGGATGGTCCACTGTTTTTGGCCCTTCCCAGCCTCATAATACCAGCCTGCGGCCGCCCCAGAGCCCGACCATCACAACAGATGGTCGGGTACTGGATCGTACCTGGCTCTTCCCGGCACCCCTGGTGGTGGTGGGTACCGGGGTAATAATGGTGGTTAGTGTTAGCCTCTGCACCGGCTAACACTAAGCCTCGCCTTAGTAATGGATGTTGTCACTCAGACAGCGGCCATTACTAAAGTGGTAGTAATAAAATTTGAAAAGACAAAGATATAGATAAAATATTTTATTGAAATAAAGCACCCCCAACACAACCCTCATTAACCATTTTATTGTAGAAAAAAAAAACGTCATCTAAGTAGTCCTCGAAACCGACGTAGTCCAAACACCAAACCTGAAAAAAAAAAATAATGAAATAAAACATGTCGTAGGCTTAGATTCAGTTTAATGTGTGATACTGACTGTTATACCATGTATAGAAGCCTGCCGTGAAGTTGACTTAGATACAGGGCGCCAGCAGACAGTATCATACATGGCCATACATACATATATACAAATATACATACATACATATATACAAACATACATACATATATACAAGCATGCACATATATACATGCAAATATACATACATGCAAACATACACACATATATACATGCAAACTATCATACATACATGCATACACACACACATGAAAACATACATACATACAAACAAACATGCAAAGATACATACATACATACATACAAGCATGCACAAATATACATGCAAACATAAATACATGCAAACATAATTACATACATGCACATATATATAAACATACATGCAAACATACATGCAAAAATAAAAACATGCAAACATACATACATGCACATATATACATACATACATGACAACATACATACAAACATACATGACAACATACATACATGCAAACATACATACATGCAAACATACATACACACATGCAAACATATATACATGCAAATATACATACAAACATGCACATGTATACATACATGCCAACATACATGCAAACATACATGCACATATATACATACATACATGACAACATACATACATGCAAATATACATACATACACACATGCACATATATACATACATGCCAACATACATGCACATATATACATACATGACAACATACATACATACATGACAACATACATACATATATATATATACACACACATGCAAATATACATACAAACATGCATACATACATGCAAACATACATTCATGCAAACACACATACATGCAAACATACATACATACATACAAATATACATACACAAATGCACATATATACATACATGACAACATACATACATACATGACAACATACATGCAAAAATACATACATGCAAACATACATACATACATGCAAATATATACATGCAAATATACATACAAACATGCACATATATACATACATGCCAACATACATGCACATATATACATACATGACAACATACATACATACATGACAACATACATACATATATATATATATACACACACATGCAAATATACATACAAACATGCATACATACATGCAAACATACATTCATGCAAACACACATACATGCAAACATACATACATACATACAAATATACATACACAAATGCACATATATACATACATGACAACATACATACATACATGACAACATACATGCAAAAATACATACATGCAAACATACATACATACATGCAAATATATACATGCAAATATACATACAAACATGCACATATATACATACATGCCAACATACATGCACAGATATACATACATACATACATGACAACATACATACATGTCAACATACATACATGCCAAAAAATAATAATAATACGTTCATACTTACTTTCCTCCTGTCCGGCCTCCAGCGATGACGTTTCATTCATGTCGCCGCTGCAGCCTGTGATTGGCTGCAGAGGCGGTCACGTGGGATGAAGCGTCATCCTGACGTGCGTGACCGCCACTACAGCCTGTGATTGGCTGCAGCGGCGAAAGGGATGAAACGTCATCGCTGGAGGCCGGACAGGAGGAAAGTAAGTACGAACGTATAATTTTTATTTTTTTATTACATTTAAATTGTATTTTCCGCGCGCCGAGCATGTACTGTGAAGGTTGCTGAAAGAGTTAGTGCAGCCCATTAACTCTATCAGCACCCTGGACAGTAGCATGCTCGGCGCACGTAAGTGACAGGTTCGGTCAGAACTAGTTCGGTCCGAACCGAACTTTTTTGTGAAATTCGGCGAACTAGCCGAACCGAACTTTTGATAAGTTCGCTCATCTCTACTCCTGAGCTACTCCATGTACTGGTTAACCCAATCCAATGAGGAAGCAGCACAACTTTACAAAAAGTGCCTATTCTGCAGCAAAAGTAGTATGATACTGAGAAATCAACTTTCTAAAAACATAAGTACATTTCTCTTCTCAAGGTGTGCATTTGGTAAAATAATGTCTGTGAAATTCACAGTTGCATGGGAAAGATAACATTTTCCCTCAGGAGGCCTGTTTTTATAGTGGTTAAATAAACCAACAAACTCTGGGTGGCTTCCTGTTTCAAATGTCTATCAGCTATACTACATATCAATAGTATACAAATAAATACAGACACATGTTTAAAAATAAATGAAGAAAACTTTACTGAGGCAAATTGCCAGGGCACGGCACCTTTGGGACTTATGAAACAGTCCGCAAAGTTTTCTCCTACCTGTACGCCATGGTTAAATGACCCACCCCCAGTTTGTGTCGCTAAATGTAGCTGTGTCTTAACTTCCATCATGCTCAACCCTCCATGGGTATGGGCACAGCAGGTTGGGCATCAACGGAAAAAATTAATCAGATTCCATGACAAAGAAGACTGGATGCTACCCAGAAGAGGTCTTGAAGCCAGAAGATTCCCCTAGTTTTGCTGTACGTGCTACCCAAATTGAAAGGTCAGTAGCAACCGGGAGTCCCCAGTACAGAAATTGGCACCAACGTCGATCGCAACATATTTTTATAAGCCATATGTGGTATGAGCCCTCGCCTATAGCCCCCACCATCTGCACCACAGAAAAGTACTTCTTGTAACTGAATTAGTGCAATCCTGAATGTGGTGCCTACTGCACTCGTTTGTGTTTACCATTTGAGGCCGCAGATTGAAAGCTTGCTGTGACCTGCAACCAAATTTCTTGGTTGGTGTAAAGGATCTGCCAGGCACAACTTCTGTGTATACGCCCATAGGTAAGCAGTCTGCACCTGAGTCTATGTCTCTGAGACTGACTCCATCTTCCACCACTCAGGATGGCAGGCTTAGGAGTGGGAGAGCCTATCGCAGCCTGGCCAGACGGAACTAGCTCCCGCCCTCTGTCTATTTATACCTGCCTTTCCTGTTCCTCCTTTGCTTGTGATTCTTCTCGTGTGGTTTCCTGGCCCAGCTACAGCTTCTAACTATTTGATCCTGCTCCATACTGACGCTGGCTTACTGACTACTCTCCTGCTCTGCGTTTGGTACCTCGTTCACCACTCTTGTTGCTCACGGTGTTGCCGTGGGCAACTGCCCCATTTCCCTTTGTTTTGTGTACCCTTGTCTGTTTGTCTTGTGCACTTACTGAGCGTAGGGATCGCCGCCCAGTTGTACCCCGTCGCCTAGGGCGGGTCGTTGGAAGTAGGCAGGGACAGAGTGGTGGGTAGATTAGGGCTCACTTGTCCGTTTCCCTACCCCCATCATTACAGTTGGAATGGCCATCGTCATTAGATGCAAATATTTCCAGTTCATGTGGCATATGCTCTTCCTAACTTTGGAGATGGTAGATTTGCCGAACCCGGAACTAGAGGTGCAGCGATGCATAACTCTCCCCCATGGCCAAGAATCTGAAAGATAAAAAGAAAAGAACAAAACAAAACTAGCACCCTTCAGCCTTATTGCTATTTTCTGCCTCCCCTATTGGCAGTATTGGTTTTTATTTTTATTTTTTCCTTTTGATGTTTTTTCTTTCCATATTATTCAGCATAAACATTCACAAAGAAAGCATTGGTGGAGATAAAAGCATAGTTACCATCCAGTAGAGCGTACTGATGGTTCTTTTATGGATCTGGTATGTAATTTACCTGTGCTAGAAATGATAGCTTAATTTCCCAAACCACAAATTAACTCCCAGTAAAGAAAACCTGCCTTCCATTATAGCAGTCAGTCTATTGCAGAGCCTAGAAACAAATATCTGTTTTGTTCTGTTAGATCAGCCCACCTGGTGGAGTGCTATGTTAATGTAAAACCACGGATGCAATTATTATGTGCACATCAGTAATGGTAGGACCCAGGCACTAATCAATTCGCTTATCACCAGTAATTTATAACTGCAGTAAATATTATCACCACATGATAAAACATCCCCAGTATAACTACTAGAAACTAAAAGTCTGAAACTATTTTTGGGGCCTGCAAATCGCAATAGTAAACTTTCTGCCCATGCATGATAATAGGCATCTTAACTCCGCTTTAAGTAATCACTTTGCAAATCATTTGAAGTGTGGAGCATTCAAAGAGTCTCATCTTCAATTCCTTCCTATGAGTTTTATCATTTATAGCTAGTTTTTCTTTGGTGATTTATGTTAATATATAAAATCCCTTGATTATATATCTGCATATATAAGAATAATCTAACAGCAGACATACACAAGTATTTCCTGCTTTGATGTTTTGAAGATCAGTTTCTGGATGTTTTTAAGTTTTCTTCCATTTGTATTGTATTTTATAGCCTTATTATTTTTGGAATTTCAAAATTTTTCAGCTTGTAATGGGAACCTGTCTCTATGTTGCTGTCCTATGCAGCACTGCACTATTTCACAGATATTATGACATGATCTGTCAATCACTGGAAGCAGGACAGGGAAGGTGCAGGGGAACACATCTCCCCGTGCCTGTTATTTTACACTGTTTAAGTCATAATATCGGTGAAATATTAGTGCTTCGTTATATTCCTAACACTTATCTGTCTAAGGTTACCAGTCCTGTCACTTACTCAGATTCCCTGTACACTGTGCTTTCACATGACATGTTTCAGAGGCGTAGCTAGGTTCTCCTGCACCCGGGGCAAAGATTCAGCTTGGCGCCCCCCCCCCCCCCTCCCAAACTCTTTCCCGACATCTCCTTCCCACTCATTATGTTTGCTTTCTCAACCAATCAATGAGGTGTAACTTTTTTTTTCACTTTTATTTTAATGTAACTGAAGCATAAAGCCATTTGTACATTTTACAAGCAGTATAGTTCTACGTGCGGTCCTTGTTTTGCGGATCCGTGATATGCAGCCGTGTAAATGGCAACGGATGTGTGCTTGATGCCTCAGGCCTCATGCCCACTTCAGTTTTTTCATCAGGGTGCTATCCGTTGTTTGAACTGATAGCACCCTGATACATTCATTTCAATGGGTCCATGCACACTTCCATTGTTTTAACGGAACCGGGCCGCCGTTCCCTCAAAAATAGGGCAGGTCCTACTCCTGCCCATTTTTGAAGGCACAGTCTCAGCATTTGCATTGATTTGGTTTGTGAAACAACGGACTGGACGGAAGCCATCCGTGTGAGGTCCGTGATTCACGGAACCGTCATTAGCGGCAGTACAACGGTCGACGGAAGTGTGCATGAGGCCTTATAGTCAAATCCTTCCTCCCACTAAAACAATTTATACAGAATCCGCTCGCCCAACACATAATATTTACAGTCAAATCCCCCCCACACAAAAACAATTTATAAACACACACACACACACACACACACACACACAAACACACACACCTCCACACACACACACACACACACACACACACACACACACCTCTGAGGCAGTGCTCAAAACTTGGTCTATTTGCCACACAGATGTTTCTTTGTCTGGAAGCAAGTGTCTTGTCCAGGGGCGTTGCTAGGGTCTTAAAAGATCAGAGGCACAAGCCCTGAGGCATATATTTAACCCCCCCAAAAAAACAATTTTTACATACATATTGGAGATAGCGTATCTATAAGACTAAGGCTCCTATAACTACGCAGCTGGATAGAATTGGATGCATTGTCTCAGCCGACAGTATCATATATGATAGGCTTAGATACATGACCACAGCAGACAGTATCACACATAATAGGCTTAGATACATGGCCCCAGCAGACAGTATCACACATGATAGGCTTAGATACATGGCCCCAGCAGACAGTATCACACATGATAGGCTTAGGGCTCATTCAGAAGAGCGTGATTCTCATCCGTGTGCTGTGCATTGAAACAAAATACAGCACACGGACCCATTGATTTCAATGGGACTATTCACACATGCATAACGGACACTTGTTGTCCGAAAACTCACGCATGTTTGAATAGCGGACATGGACGACATCCATGTGCTGTCCGTGTTTCACGCATCAATTACACTGAAAAAGTGCTTGCAAGTGCGTGAAAAACATATGCCACACATGAAGCACACTGATCTAAAAACACAACGCACGCTGACAGATTTACGAGCGTTTTTTACGCACGTAAATCTGTCATGCTCGTGTGAATGTAGCCTTAGATACAGGGCCCCGGCCGTAAGTATCCCTGTACTAAACCTCAGGGGCAAATTTGTCATTTCTGGGGCCCCAAGCAAAGTTATGTCTCGGGGCTCTAATCAAAGACACCTGTAGAGCGTTCCCCACACAATGCCCCCTGTATATATATATATATATATATATATATATATATATATATACATATACACTACCGTGCAAAAGTTTGGGGTCACCCAGACAATTTTGTGTTTTCCATGAAAACTCACACTTATATTTATCAAATGAGTTGCAAAATGACTAGAAAATATGGTCAAGACATTGACAAGGTTAGAAATAATGATTTTTATTTGAAATAATCATTTTCTCCTTCAAACTTTGCTTTTGTCAAAGAATGCTCCATTTGCAGCAATTACAGCATTGCAGACCTTTGGCATTCTAGCTGTTAATTTGCTGAGGTAATCGGGAGAAATTTCACCCCATGCTTCCAGAAGCCCCTCCCACAAGTTGGATTGGTTTGATGGGCACTTCTTGCGTATCATACGGTCAAGCTGCTCCCACAACAGCTCTATGGGGTTGAGATCTGGTGACTGCGCTGGCCACTCCATTACAGATAGAATACCAGCTGCCTGCTTCTTCCCTAAATAGTTCTTGCATAATTTGGAGGTGTGCTTTGGGTCATTGTCCTGTTGTAGGATGAAATTGGCTCCAATCAAGAGCTGTCCACAGGGTATGGCATGGCGTTGCAAAATGGAGTGATAGCCTTCCTTATTCAAAATCCCTTTTACCTTGTACAAATCTCCCACTTTACCAGCACCAAATCAACCCCAGAACATCATATTACTTCCACCATGCTTGACAGATGGCGTCAGGCACTCTTCCAACATCTTTTCAGTTATTCTGCATCTCACAAATGTTCTTCTGTGTGATCCAAACACCTCAAACTTCGATTCGTCTGTCCATAACACTTTTTTACAATCTTCCTCTGTCCAATGTCTGTGTTCTTTTGCCCATATTAATCTTTTCCTTTTATTAGCCAGTCTCAGATATGGCTTTTTCTTTGCCACTCTGCCCTGAAGGCCAGCATCCCGGAGTTGCCTCTTCACTGTAAACGTTGACACTGGCGTTTTGCGGGTACTATTTAATGAAGCTGCCAGTTGAGGACCTGTGAGCCGTCTATTTCTCAAACTAGAGACTCTAATGTACTTGTCTTGTTGCTCAGTTGTGCAGCGGGGCCTCCCACTTCTCTTTCTACTCTGGTTAGAGCCTGTTTGTGCTGTCCTCTGAAGGGAGTAGTACACACCGTTGTAGGAAATCTTCAGTTTCTTGGCAATTTCTCGCATGGAATAGCCTTCATTTCTAAGAACAAGAATAGACTGGCGAGTTTCACATGAAAGCTCTCTTTTTCTAGCCATTTTGAGAGCTTAATCGAACCCAAAAATGTAATGCTCCAGATGCTCAACTAGCTCAAAGGAAGGTCAGTTTTATAGCTCCTCTAAACAGCAAAACTGTTTACAGCGGTGCTAACATAATTGCACAAGGGTTTTCAAGTGTTTTCTAATCATCCATTAGCCTTCTAACACAGTTAGCAAACACAATGTACCATTAGAACACTGGAGTGATGGTTGCTGGAAATGGGCCTCTATACACCTATGTAGATATTGCATTAAAAACCAGACGTTTGCAGCTAGAATAGTTATTTAGCACATTAACAATGTATAGAGTCTATTTCTGATTAATTTAATGTTATCCTCATTGAAATATCTGTGCTTTTCTTGCAAAAATAAGGAAATTTCTAAGTGACCCAAAACTTTTGAACGGTAGTGTATTTATTATATAGGACAGCATATCTATAGCACTACGAACCTATAGATTTGGATAGGATTAGATCCATTGTCTCAGCAGACAGTATCACACATGATAGGATTAGATACAGTGGGTCAGCAGACAGTATTACACATGATAGGATTAAATATAGGGCCCAGCTCGCTGACATTATGGCTCCAGCGCTGGACCCAGGAAAGGTAAGTATAAGAATTGCTTTGCTTTTGTATGTGTTACTAATTTTTTTGGTATATTTGTGTTTTTTTACAGGTTCTGTTGTTGGACTATGTCGGATTCGAGACGACTTCGATTACGACTTTTTTATTCACAATAAAATAGTTAATGAGGGTTGTGTGTTTTTTTTTAATTTCAATAAAATATTTTTTCTATGTCCTTTTTTAAACTTTATTACTACCGCCTTAGCCATGGCCACTGACTGATTGAAAACGTCCATTACTAAGGCAAGGCAGAGGCTAACACTAACCCCTATTATTACCCCGGTACCCACCGCCACCAGGGGTACCAGGAAGAGCCAGGTACAATCCAGTAACCAACCATCTGTAGTGATGGTCGGGCAATGGGGCAGCCGCAGGCTGGTATTATTAGACAGGGAAAGCCCAAAAACAGTGGCTCTTCCCACCCTGGTAATGCTAGCCTGCTGCTGCTGTGTTGTATCTGACTGGTTATGATAAATGGGGGGGGGGGGAACCACACGTTTATTCCATTTAAAAAAAAAAAAGATACAGGGCGCCAGCAGACAGTAATCTTATACAGTGTATGATTACTGTCTGCTGGGGCCCTGTATCTAAGCCTACAATGTGGTAGGCTTAGATACAGGGCCCATCAGACAGTATCATACATGGCCATGTATCTAAACTTACTATGTGGTAGGCTTAGATACAGGGCCCATGGTCCAACAGACAGTATCACACATGGGCTCTGTATCTAAGCCCATATGTGATGCTGTATGTTGGACCCTGTATGTAAGCCTACCACAAGGCAGGCTTAGATACAGGACCCCAACAGGCAGTAATGATGTTACACTTACTCAGCTCTTCGTTGCAGCGGATGTCCCGGCACCATCCAGCATGCGCGGTGCACAGCATCGTGACGTAATGACATGAGAAGTCGCCAGGAATTCCGCTGGAGGAGGGTAAGTATAGTGGTATTACTATAGTAACAGGGTCCCGTTTATGACATAGGCCCCTGTTACTATAGTCAATTTCTATACATGCGGTGCATGGGCCGCGCCCTGTTCGCAATCGCGACCATTGCAGCGGCAGTTGCCTGGGGATCCGGGGCACTTGGCCAAAGATCCAGGGCTTGTGTCCCGGAGGTCCGGTGCTAGCAACGCCCCTGGTCTTGTCATAAAGGGTGTTTGTTGCGCCACAAACTAGTCACTATTCGAATTCATAAGACCCCAAATGGCACAAAGTCACCCAATGCTGGTATGTGAAGACTAACTTTTCTCAAAGTTAAAGACTATGTGCACCTTTAAAATATATATATATTTTTTTTAATAAAAATGTCTATCAGTGTCTTTTGTGCAACTTTCTAAATACTTTTTGTTACAAATTATTTTTACTTTTTGAGATACAGCTGCTTTGTATCCCGTATACAGAGCAGCTGTATCTAGTGCTGAAACCTGTATCCAACAGTTCAGCAGTACTGACGGGTTCAGTGACGGCGGGTACTGCGTGTCTGACACACAGGATCGATCACATATAGGCATCATGCACATGACCGTAATTTTGAAGCCATATACTATCTGTAATTGTGGAACCACAATTGCGGATCATATAAAACACATGGTAACCTATGGGCCAATGCACATGACATTGGTTTCCATGGTCCATGTATTGCCCGGAGACCTGACCAGAAAAAACAAAAAAAACATGTCATAATACAGTCCGCAATTGCATTCCGGGCTCATTGAAATGAATGCACATCTTGTGTGTGCACGGTCCGTGAATGTGGACAACCCGCGGATGACACTCCGCTGATCATCCGTGCCGTAATAACGGACCATGCAGGAAGCCTTAGATGTGATCTATAACAGGTGGCTCACACGCAGGACCCGCTCTCACTGAAGCCGTCAGTCCCGCTGAACTGATGGATTCAGGTCTCAGAGCAAGATACATCTGCTCTGTATACAGGATACAAAGCAGCTGTAGCTGAAAAAGTCAAAATAGTTTTGTGTACATAGCCGTTAATGATTTTCTTTGATATTTAAGGAATTTCAGCCACCTCCAGATAAAATAAACTAAATTTCTATGTATCAAATGGCTTTTGATAGAACATGTGCATGTATAAGATTGAAGAAGTAGTGGCTAGATACGGTAGAAACTTAGCTTTGCTTCTCATACATATTTCTGAAGAGGGTCTCGACATATACACCCAGAAGGAAGCACATGTGATTAATACTCAAGCTCTTGTAATATATACATTTATTGCTTTAGCCCTATAGAAAGAACAGTCCCTTTTTTTTACTTTACAGAGGTTTTCCACTCTGCTATAAATATCTCAGGTTGGAGTTGCTACTAAGTTCAAGGCAAGAATATACAAAAATTGACAGCTTGGACATATTGTAGACTCCTCAACATTGAAATTGCAACACCAAATAGGGCAAGCCGTAAGGTTATTCAAATCGAGGAACTAGCAGGTGTCTTTAAGATCCGCAAATGATTCAAGCACCTAGCTCCAATCTGTAACACGTGGAAGGGGCATAAAAGCCAAATTGAAAGCAAAGTTTTTTAGCCACTTGAAACCTCAAAAATTGGATCAAGTGGTGTGAGATGATTGTGCGATGCCTCCTGTTCGTCGACGTGCCAGTTATGGCCAGTTGTTTGTAAACTGAGAGGGACAGAATTCTTGAACTGGTTTATAACTCCGGCAGATCGTTACGCGCCTAGGCTGAGATGTCAGCACTGTTCAACATTGAGTGTCCCGGAGGTTAGGAGAACAACAATGAATGGGAATGACAGCAAGAGGTGAGTGTAGGCGAACTTCTGCATGGACGGATCTTCTAAATGGAAGAATGGCGCGTAGTATTCCATTCAGTACTGGGAGTAAAATTGGATGTTACATCCCCAGCCTAGGGTGGCAACCTGTGTCGAAACAAACAATCAGAAGGCATTTGTATGACATTGGGCTACAAGCCACATGTCCAGCTACAGGTGTTTCATTGACCACACACCACGGCTCTCAAAGGCTATGATGGTGCACAGCAAGACTCCAATGGAGGCTGGAATTGAGGTCTATCCTCTTCAGCGATGAGTCCCGCTTTTGTCTCGGATGCAATGATAGCCGGTCATTGATCTGGAGACAATGTGGGCAATGCCATGAAGAGACCTTCACAAGGGTACATCACACCGGTCCTACTCCTGAGATTATGGTGTGGGGTGGCATAATGTACGGTATCCGGACCAGCTTGTCTTTATTTCAGGTAAACTTACATCTCGGCGTTACATTGATTTGGTCGTGGAACGATTTCTCCAAAGGTTACCAGAAGTCGTTTTTCATAAGGACAACGCTACACCGCATGTTGCTCGTGCTACTGTGAGCAGCCTACATGGCCTAAATGTGCTACCATGGCCTGCAGCCCCTCCAGGACTGGTTTCCCATCAAGCACATCTGGGACATCATTGGTCTGCAATTGTAAAGGGAGCTGCCAGCAGCCAAACTTGATGATTACACACTCAGTATTACAGATATTCCTCTCTTAATCAACAAATACATGGAGGCATTCCTCCTAAACAGCCAAATCATTCACACTCTCCCTCTATTGTCGCTAAGCCATGGTTTTGTTATTGTATTGGTATTATAAGGGCTAGTGCTAGCAAGGATTAAATTAACAAAAATGTCCCTAAATCAGCTCCCTACGTTTCACCACATACATTGGCATCATCAGGAGAGAATGGCTGTTCTAATGGCGTCCGCATGAGGTCTGGCATCTCCTTAACCCCTTAAGGACGCAGCCTTGTTTTGGCCTTAAGGCTCAGAGCCCATTTTTCAAATCTGACATATTTCACTTTATGTGGTAATAACGTGGGAATGCTTAAACCTACCCAAGCGATTCTGAGATTGTTTTCTCGTGACCCATTGGGCTTCATGTTCGTGGTAACATTTGGTCGATATATTCAGTGTTTATTGGTGAAAAATTGCAAAATTTAGAGAAAATTTTGAAAAAATTGAATTTTTCAGAATTTAAATGCATCTGCTTGTAAAACAGACGGTTATACCACCCACACTAGTCACTAGTTCACATTTCCCATATGTCTACTTTAGATTGGCATCGTTTTTTGAACATTCTTTTATTTTTCTTGGACATTACAAGGCTTAGAACATAAACAGCAATTTCTCATATTTTTAAGAAAATGTCAAATGCCTTTTATTTAAGGTACCTGTTCAGTTCTGAAGTGACTTTGAGCGGCCTATGTATTAGAAAACCCAATAAAACACCCCATTTTAAAAACTAGACCCCTCAAAGTATTCAAAACAGCATTTAGAAAGTTTTTTAACCCTTCAGGCATTTCACAGGAATTAAAGCAAAGTGGAGGTGAACTTTGCAAATTTCTTTTTTCTTGCGGAATTTCAATTTTATTCATTTTTTTTTCTGTAACACAGAAGGTTTTACCAGAGAAACACTACTAAATATGTATTGTCCAGATTCTGCAGTTTTTAGAAATGTCCCACATGTGCCTCTAGTGCGCTCGTGGACTAAAACACAAGCCCTAGAAGCAAAGAAGCACCTAGTGCATTTTGAGTCCTCTTTTTTATTAGAATATATTTTAGGCAGCATGCCAGGTTTGAAGAGGTGTTGAGGTGCCAAAACAGTAGGAATCCCCCAATAGTGACCCCATTTTGGAAACTACACCCCTCAAGGAATTCATTTATGGTTGTTGTTACCATTTTGACCGCACAGTTTTTTCACAGCACGTATTTGAATTGGGCTGTGAAATGAAAAAAATGTCATTTTTTCCAATAAAATGTCATTTGTGATCAAAATTTCTTATTTTCACAGGGAACAAAATACCCCATTTGGTTGCCCAATTTGTCCTTAGTGTGGCAATACCCCATTTGTGGTGATAAACTGCCGTTTGGGCCCATGGGAGGGCTCAGAAGGAAAGGAGCGCTATATGTTTGTTGGAGTCCAGATTTTGCTGGATTGGTTTTCGGGTGCCATGTCGCATTTGCAGAGCCTCAGGTGTATCAAAGCAATGGAAACGCACCAAAAGTGACCCCATTTTGGAAACTACACCCCTCAAGGAATTCATTCATGGTTGTTGTTAGCATTTTGAGCACACAGTTTTTTCACAGCACCTATTTCAATTGGGCTGTGACATTAAAAAAATGACATTTTTTCCAATAAGATGTAATTTTTTATCAAAATTTCTTATTTTCACAGGGAACAAAATGCTCAATTTTGTTGCCCAATTTCTCCTGAGTGCAGAAATACCCCATTTGTGGCAATAAACTGCCGTTTGGGCCCATGGGAGGCCTCAGAAGGGAAGGAGCGCTGTGTGTTCTTTGGAGTCCAGATTTTGCTGGATTGGTTTTCGACTGCCATGTCGCATTTGCAGAGCCCCAGAGGTATCAAAGCAATGGAAACCCACCAGAAGTGACCCCATTTTGGAAACTACACCCCTCAAGGAATTCATTTATGGGTAATGTGACCATTTAGACCCCATAGTTTCTTCACAGAACTTATTTGAATTGGGCTGGGAATTAAAAATATATATATTTTTTCCAATAATATGTCATTTTAGCTCAAAAATTCTTATTTTCACAAGAAATAAAATACTCCATTTTGTTGCCCAATTTGTCCTGAGTGCGGCAATACCCCATTTGTGGTGATAAACTGCCGTTTGGGCCCATGGGAGGGCTCAGAAGGAAAGGAGCGCTGTGTGTTCTTTGGAGTCCAGATTTTGCTGGATTGGTTTTCGGGTGCCATGTCGCATTTGCAGAGCCCCAGAGCTATCAAAGCAATAGAAACCAATCACAAATGACCCCATTTTGGAAACTACACCCCTCAAGGAATTCATTTATGGGTGTTGTGACTATTTTGACCCCACAGTTTTTTCACAGAACTAATTTGAATTGGGCTGGGAATCAAAACAAAATTATTTTTTTCAAATAATATGTAGTTTTGGCTGAAAATTTCTTATTTTCACAAGAAACAAAATACCCCATTCTGTTGCGCAATTTGTTCTGAGTGTCGCAATACCCCATTTGTTGTGATAAACTGCCGTTTGGGCCCATGGGGGGGCTCAGAAGGAAAGGACCACCATTTGGCCTACTGGGGATTTTCTAGTGCGAAGTCATGTATGCAGAAGCCCCTGAGGTACCAGTACAGTTGAAACCCGCAAGAAGTGACCCCGTTTTAAAAACTACACCCTTAAGGCATTCATCTAGAGGTGTAGTGAGCATTTTGACCAGAGACATACACCCCATAAACTGTAATGTGGGTTCTCCCGGGTATGGCAATACCCTACATGTGGCTGTTATCAGCTGCCTGGGCACACAGCAGGGCTCAGAGGGGAAAGACGAGGGGGGATAAGCTGTGCGGAGTGCATCAGGGTAAGTAAAATTGGGGTAAATTATAAACCAAGGGATGTATGATAAATTTTAAAACACTCTTTCATACAGAGCTCTGGTTATTCGGGACACGTGTCACATTGATATATTGTGTCATCCCTTATCGCCCTCTTATAGCAGACTTTGCACCTCTTTTGACTTTTTCACTTCTTGCCAGTTTGGGGAACTTCCCCTGGAAAGTGTTGCCGCCCTGGTACGATGCGTGTGGCCCCGCTTCCAGAAGTACTGGGTGCCCCCCCTTCTTGGTCCCTAAAGATTAGGTTATTGATAATCACCTCTTGAAATTCAAGGAAAGTTCCCGTCTGGCCTGCACATCGACTTAGCACTAACACATTGTACAAAGCCATCTGTATGATGTGCATGGCCAGCTTCTTATACCACACCGCATGGCGCTGTAGGGCTTCAGGACTTGATCTTACAAGTCGTCCCTCCCATGTAACTATTGTAGTCCAGGATGCAGTCTGGTTTGGGGGTGGCCTTTCCTTCATATATCCTAAACCTGTAGGTATACCCTGATGCACTCTCGCAGCTTATACATCTTCACGCCATACCTTGCCCTCTTACCCGGCAGGTACTCGCGGAATTGAACCCTCCACCGGGCACTGGAACGGTCTAATAGGGGCCTCCGTTTATACAAACGGTCAAAACTGGGGCCATCTCGAGGTGGGCACGGCTCATTATCAGTATAATGTAAGAAGCAAAGTATTGCCTCATTTATTTATTTTTTTAGGTTCCAGTTCAGTTCTGAAGTTGCTTTGAGGGGCCCATATATTAGAAACCCCTATAAAATACCCCATTTTAGAAACTAGACCCCTCAAAGTATTCACAACAGCATTTAGAAAGTTTATGAACCCTTTAGGTGTTTCACAAAAATTTAGAGCAAAGTAGAGGTGAAATGTAAAAAATTTTTTTTGTCAGAAAATCCTCTTTATACCATTTTTTTTATAACACAAAAGGATTTATCAGTGAAACGCAAATTAATACGTATTGCCCAGATTCTGCAGTTTTTAGAAATATCCCACATGTGGCCGTAGTGCGGTAATGGACTGAAGCACCGGCCTCCGAAGCAAAGGAGCACCTAGTGGATTTTGAGGCCTCTTTTTTATTAGGCACCATGTCCGGTTTGAAGAGGTCTTGTGGTGTCAAAACATTGGGAACCCCCCAAAAGTGACCCCAATTTGGAAACTAGACCCCTTGAGGAATCCATTGTAGTTTTCTTGGGGTGCATGCGGCTTTTTGATCAGTTTTTATTCTATTTTTAGGTGGCGTGGTGACTAAAAAACAGCAATTCTACTATTGTTTTTTTATTTTTATTTTTTTACAGCGTTCACCGTGCGCTATAAATAAAATATTCACTTTATTCTCCGGGGCGATACGATTACGGCGATACCAGATGTTTATAGTTTTTTTTTATGTCTTTATGTTTGCACAATAAAATACGTTTTGTAAACAATCATTCACTTTTTGTGTTACCTTATTCTAAGAGCCATAACGTTTTTATTTTTCAATCAATCAAGCCGTGCGAGGACTTATTTTTTGCGTAACGAACTGTAGTTTCGATCAGTACCATTTTTAGGTACATGCGACTTTTTGATCTCTTTTTATTCCATTTTTTGAGAGGTGAAGTGACCAAAGAATTGTGATTGTGGTACGGTTTATTATTATTTTCTTTTACGGCGTTCATCGTGCGGGATAAATAACGAAATAGTTTTGTAGTTCAGGCCGTTACGGACGCGGTGATACCAATTATGTATAGTTTATTTGTTTGTTTATATATTTTTATTAATAATAAATGACTGATAAGGGAAAAGGGGGGATTTTTACTTTTATTACTTTTAAATCTTTTATTTTCTTATTTTTACACATATTTTTTTAACTTTTTTTTAACTTTATTACTTTGTCCCACTATGGGACTTGAGGGCAGGAGGCGCTGATCGCTATTCTAATACACTGCACTACATGCATAGTGCAGTGTATTAGAACTGTCAGCTACTCACTGACAGCAAGCATAGTGGGTCCTGACGTTGTCAGGACCCACTAGGCTTCCGTCTATGGCATAGCCGGACGCCATTGTTTGGTGTCCGGTTGCCATAGTCACCATCGCCGGCCGCTATCGCGTAGCAGGCCGGCGATGGCAGCTTAACCCCTAAAAAGCCGCGATCTCTATAGAACGCGGCTTTTAAGGGGTTAATCAGCGGGGACACAGCGATCGGTCCCCGCTGTAGGAGCTGTGACAGCTGCTGAACAAGACAGCAGCTGTCACATCTCCAGTATGTGTCGGGAGGACGGCCGAAACGGCCGTTACTCCCGTGACGTACTATTACGTCATGGAGCGCGAACGATACAGCTGCCATGACGTAATAGTACGTCAAGGAGCGGGAAGGGGTTAAATAACTTCCCCTTCAAATTGTGGCCAATTAATGCATGTGATTGCCCTCAATACTTTTGCACATGGCGTGCATACTCGATACAGAATAAATCCAGATGTTTGGAATATTTTGTTTAATTTTTTTTATTATTTGCATATCATTAACATGCCTATTGATCCTGTGATTTCCACAATTCCCAAACATTTTCTTCTTGGTGTTGCAATTTCAATGTTGAGGAGTGTATTATAAGATTTCTGGATATTTCTTGCGTCTGCATGCCCTACATTAGCAATTTTTCAGGAGATAATAATGATGGATTTACATGACCTATTTTTTATTAATGTAAACATGGATTCTGTATTCATATTACTGCAGAAATTGATACTGACTACAAAGAGACAGTTTGTTCTGGAGTTAGTTACTGCTGAGTTCCATGGAAAAGAAAAAACTCAAGAGAGAGATAACCTTGAGGAGAACCAAACCACTGCAAATAAATAGATTTTTCTTGATCTAAATGCTAATTTCAATATTCTTTTTGCTGCAAATGGAGAACAATGCTACTTGTGGTAACTCGGGAAAGCATGTAAATATTTACAGACTTATTACTGAAGAACTTCTATTTCCTCTCGTTATTACTCTTCTCTTCAGTTCTTTTGTTGCATTAGCACTGAAATTTGTAACAAATTGTTTAGGGATTTTGTGAATCTTTACATATTATGATCACATTTACAACATAATAGATGGTACAGATGGTACATTAAAGGTGTATTCCCAACTTAGACATTTATGGCATATCAACAGGATATGTAATCAAGGTCTGTTAGATGCAGGTCCTAGTTCTGGGAGCTGCTCCTATGTCGAGAACAAGGGTCATCCGACCCCTGATTCGCATGGTGCGGCGGCAAACTCGTGGCTCATACCAATTCTGTTGTATGCAAGTTATGGAAATAGCCGAGCAGCGCTTGCTCGACTGTTTCTGTAAGGAAATGTGTTTTGATGCTTAACAGCACAAATATGCTGGAATATTACAATGGTATACTATGAGTGGTCACAGTCTTTTTGGTAAATCAGTTTGCTTTGTCCCAAACTGATCACATTATTGTAGAGTATGCCAGAGCCGGTTTTAGGCAAAGTTTGGCCCTGGGAAAAATTACAAGCGGGGCCCCAAAATTTAAAATATTGTGCCAACAACATAATCACATTCAGTCAATTCAGTAAATGAAAACAAACGTGCTCATGTGAAAATATATGTTTAATTATATAAACCCCTTCAGGACCAAGCACAGTAGAAGGAAGTCGGCACCACTCTCAATCCTCACAGCATGGAACAGGCAGATAGATGCAAGTGGAATCAGGGTTTTTCTCATTTAAGCAAAATTCGGGCGGTGCTCAGCATAAAAACAGACGGTCTTGTAGTATAATATAGATGAAAGAAATTAAAATGCGGCACTCACCCGTTTGCAAATCTTCTTAACTTTATTGTGTCACCTTGGCGAGGGTAAAAGCATTACAGAGAGGACAGCTAGTTGTAGGTTACAGCCTGTTTCGCGCTGGAGATCGCGCTTCTTCTGACCTAGTACGTCACTGCTGGAGGCGTTCTTTTAAACTGCCAACAGCTGTAGCTTCCATAGTAACGCATGTAGCAACAGTGAACAGCTTCTGGAACACACCCCTTTATGTTAATTTCTTTTCACAGAGCAAGCATCACTTTTACCTTTCAAGGAAAAGGGCTCCATTCACACCTTATTCTGACCTGAAGGCCGCAAAGAAGCAAAACTTCCATCACGGACACATCAGACAACGATAGGCAAGTAAGATTTAAAAAAAATATATACATATATATGTAGATTAATTAGAATGGAACCTTTTGATGAATTATCGGGGGATGGAGCAAAGAACTGTATTCAATTAAATACACTATAAATAAATAGTTTTATCCTTACATAGCCATTTTTGTTTGTACACCATAATGGATATGATATAGGAAGCCGTTCATTGTTCCTTTACAGAAAGCATAGTTACACTGTTGTACACATAAGTGAGGATAAGGGCATGACCACACGTGGCGGATTTCCTCCGCAACTGTCCGCATCAATGCCGCACAGAATCTGCGTTGCAGATTCTGCTGCGGATCTGCACAAAATGTGCAGTACATTGATGCGGACTAGCTGCTGCGGACTGCGGGAAAAGTGCTTCCCTTCTCCCTATCAGTGCAGGATAGAGAGAAGGGACAGCACTTTCCCTAGTGAAAGTAAACGATTTTCATACTTACCGGCCGTTGTCTTGGTGACGCGTCCCTCTTTCGGCATCCAGGCCGACCTCCCTGGATGATGCGGCAGTCCATGTGACCGCTGCAGCCTGTGCTTGGCCTGTGATTGGCTGCAGCCGTCACTTACACTGAAACGTCATCCTGGGAGGCCGGACTGGAGACAGACGCAGGGAGTTCTCGGTAAGTATGAACTTATATGTTTTTTTACAGATACATGTATATTGAGATCGGTAGTCACTGTCCCGGGTGCAGAAACAGTTACTGCCGATCGCTTAACTCTTTCAGCACCCTGGACAGTGACTATTTACAGACGTCTCCTAGCAACGCTCCCGTCATTACGGGAGCCCCATTGACTTCCTCATTCTGGCTGTAGACCTAGAAATACATAGGTCCAGCCAGAATGAAGAAATGTCATGGTAGTAAAACCAATACGCTCCGCAGCACACATAATATCTGCGGACTTCATTGCGGAATTTTGACTCTCCATTGAAGTCAATGGAGAAATTCCGCCATGAGTCCGCCACTGCTCCGCAACAGACAGAGCATGCTGCGGACACCAAATTCCGCTCCGCAGCCTATGCTCCGCAGCGGAATTTTACGCCTCGTCTAAACGAACACTGCTAAATTAAAGTGTAAGTCAATGGACAAACGGCACCGCTGCGGATTAACGCTGCGGAGTGTCCGCAGTGGAATTTAAGTGAAATTCCGCCACGTGTGAACCCAGCCTTAAAAGCAACACATACATCATATGTGTGGCAAATTAAAAACAAAAACTATAAGCACAAATATAAAGATTGTTATAGAAAGACTGCCATGTCATTTTTATCATTTAGGCCGGCAGGACCAGCCCCATTTTTTTTAAATCTGACTTGTGTCACTTTATATGGTAATAACTTGGGAATGCTTTTACCTATCCAAGCAATTCTGAGTTTGTTTTTTCGTGACATATTGTACATTATATCAGTGGAAAAATTTGGTCGATAAATTCATTAATTATTTGTGAAAAACACCAAAATTTATCGAAAATTTGCAAAAATAATGATTTTTCTAATTTTAAATGTATCTGCTTGTAAAACAGATAGTAATACCACACAAAAAGTTACTATTTCACATATTCCATATGTCTACTTTATGTTGGCACAATTTTTTGAACGTCTTTTTTATTTATGTTACAAGGCTTGGAACTTTAGCAGCAATTTCTCACATTTTCAAGAAAATTTGAAAAGGCTATATTTTCAGGGACAAGTTCAGTTCTTAAGTGGCTTTGAGGAGCCCATATATTAGAAACCCCATAAATCACCCCATTTTGAAAACTTCACCCCTCAAAGTATTCAAAACTTCATTCAGAAAGTGTTTTAACCCTTTAGGCGTTTCACACGAATTGAAGCAAATTAGAGGTGAAATTTAAAAATGACAAATTTTTTCCCAAAATTAATTTATAATACATTTTTTTCTGTAACGCAGAAGGTTGTACCCAAGAAATGCATCTCAATATTTATTGGCCAGATTCTGCAGTTTTTAGAAATATCTCACATGTGGCCCTAGTGTGCTAATGGACTGAAACACAGGCCTCGGAAGCAAAGGAGCATCTAGTGGATTTTGGGGCCTCCTTTTTATTAGAATATATTTTAGGCACCATGTCAGGTTTGAAGAGGTCATGTGGTGCCAAAACAGTGGAAACCGCCCAAAAATAACCCCATTTTAGAAACTACACCCCTCAGGGAATTTATCTAGGGGTATAGTTAGTATTTTTAGCCCACAGGTTTTTTGCAAAATTTATTTGAATTAGTCTGTGAAAATTAAAATCTACTTATTTTTTCTGGAAAAACATAGAATTTTCTAATTTTTGCAAAAAATATAAAGGAGAAAAAGCCCCCCAACATATGTAATGCATTTTCTCCCGATTACGGAAATACCCTATATGTGGTAATAAACGGCTGTTTGAACCCACGGCAGAGCTCAGAAGAGAAGAATCGCCATTTGGATTTTTGAGAGCAGATTTTACTGGAATGGATTTCGGTGCCATGTCGCGTTTGCAACGCACTGGAGGGACCTAAACATTGGAAACCCCCAAAAGTGACCCCATTTTCAAAAACGACACCCCTCATGGAATTTTTCTAGTGGTATAGTTAGCATTTTGACCCCACAGGTTTTTAGTCTGTGAAGATGGAAATCGACTTTTTTTTAAAAAAAACATAGAATTTTCTAGTAATCCAAAGAATAAGGGAGAAAAAGCACCCCAACATTTGTAGAGCATCTTCTCCTGATTACGGCAATACCCCATATGTGGTAATAAACTGCTGCTTGGACCCACAGCTGGGCTCAGAAGAGAAGAAGTGCCATTTGGATTTTGCAGTGCAGATTTTGCTGAATTGGTTTCTGGGGGCCATGTCATATTTGCAGAGTCCCTGAAGTACCAGTACAGTAGAAATTCCCCAGGTATGATCCCATTTTGGAGACTATACCCCCAAAGAATTAAATTAGAGGTGTAGTGAGCATTTTGATCCCTCACGTGTTTTATAGATTTTATTAGAATTGGGACGTGAAAATGAAAAAAAAAATTCCCAGTAATATGTAGTTTTAGCTCATAATTTTCATTTGCACAAGGAATACAGAAGAAAAGACACCCCAAAATTTGTTACACAATTTCTCCTGAGTAGGGAAATACCCCATATATGGTTGTAAACGGCTATTTGGACACACATCAAGGGTCTAAAGGAAAAAAGCGCAATTTAGTTTTTGGAGTGGAGATTTTACAAAATCATTTTTTGACCCCATGTTGCATTGCGCTGAGGTACCAGTACAGTGAAAACCCCCGAGAAGTTACCCCATTTGGGAAACTACACCCCTTTAAGGAATTTATCATGAGGTGTAGTGAGCATTTTGACCGCACAGGTTTTGCAGAAATTAGTACACAATAGATGTTGCAGATTGAAAATTGCAATTTTTTCCACAGATATGCTATTTCAGTGCCCAATGTGTTGTGCCCAGCTTTTACCACTGGAGACACACATCCCATAAATTGCTAAACAGGTTATCCAGAGTACAGTAATACCCCATATGTGGTCATAAACTGCTGTTTGGGCACACTGCCAGGCCTAGAAGGAGCGCGATTTGGCTTTTGGAGAGCAGATTTTGCTTGGTAGTAGTTTTGTTTAGTATTTTACTGGTGTTTCAGTTTATAATGAGGGGGCATATGTAATCTGTGCGGAGTACATCAGGGCATATGTAAACTGTGCGGAGTACATCAGGGTATATGTAATCTGGGCGGAGTACATGAGGGCATATGTAATGTGTGCGGAGTACATCAGGGTATATGTAATCTGTATGGAGTACATCAGGGTATATGTAAGCTGTGCGGAGTACATCAGGGTATATGTAAGCTGTGCGGAGTACATCAGGGTATATGTAAGCTGTGCGGAGTACATCAGGGTATATGTAAACTGTGCAGAGTACATCAGGGTATATGTAAGCTATGCAGAGTACATCAGGGTATATGTAAGCTGTATGGAGTACATCAGGGTATATGTAAACTGGGTGGAGTGTATCAGGGTATACGTAAACTGGGCGGAGTGCATCAGGATATATGTAAGCTGTACGGAGTACATCAGGGTATATGTAAGCTGGGCGGAGTGCATTAGGGTATATGTAAGCTGGGCGGAGTGCATCAGGGTATATGTAAGCTGTGCGGAGTACATAAAGGTATATATCAGCTGGGCGGAGTGCATCAGGGTATATTTAAGCTGGGCGGAGGGCATCAGGTCATAATAGGATGATGTAATAATGGGGTAAATGACTAATAAAATTAATTATCCATGGATAGTGATTTACACTTTGAACCAATCATTTATGCACTGGCCAGATTTTTGGGTGCAGGAGTCGCACTTCTAAAGCAGGGGCGTAGCTAGGGGGGGCAGGCGGGGCATGTGCCCCGGAAGCAAATACAAGGGAAGGAAGGGGGCGCCGACCAGGGGAGTGGAGGCATGTGCCCTCCGGGCCAGTACCCCCATAGACATTTAGTGCCATGGGCAGCACATGGGACAGGAGCGGGAGCTGTGTAATGCATGCACGATGTTCTCCTGCACAGGCAGAGCGTGTGCGCTCCGGGTGGCTGCATTATACGTCACATGTGACGTCATATAATGCAGCCGGCCATACACTCTGCCTGTGAGGAGAACACCATTGAAGTGTTCAGCCCCAGCTAGCAGACAGGCAGGGGGGATGGAGGAAGATAGGGCTGGGGGGGAGCAGTCTTACACACAGCTCTCCTCCTGCCTGCAACGTGTGACCCCTCACAACATGAAGATCCCTCCACGGAGCTACGGACTGATAAGTACAGCTGTGTATGTGCAAGTAGGGGGAGGTGTGTGTGTGTGTGTGTGTGTGGAGGTGTGTGTGTGGTGTGTGTGTGTGTGTGTGTGTGTGTGTGTGTGTGTGTGTGTGTGTGTGTGGAGGTGTCGGTAGGTGTGAAGGTGTGTGGAGGTGTGGAGGTGTGTGTGGAGGTGTGTGTGTGGAGGTGTGTGTGTGGAGGTGTGTGTGTGTGTGTGTGTGGAGGTTGTGTGTGTGTGTGTGTGTGTGTGTGTGTGTGTGTGTGTGTGTGTGTGTGTGTGTGTGTGTGTAGGTGTGTGTGTGTGAGGGGGGATTTGACTGTAAATATTATGTGTGGGGTGAGGGGATTCTGTATAAATTGTTTTAGTGGGGAGGAAGGATTTGACTGTATGGCCTCATGCACACTTCCGTCGGCCGTTGTACTGCTTCTAATGACGGTTCCGTGAAACACGGAACCCACACGGATGGCTTCCGTGTGCAGTCCTTTGTTTCACGGACCAAATCAATGCAAAGGCCGAGACTGTTCCGTCAAAAATGGGCAGGAGTGGGACCTGCCCTATTTTTGATGGAATGGCGGCACGGTTCCGTTAAAACAAACGGAAGTGTGCATGGCCCCATTGAAATGAATGTGTCAGGGTGCTATCAGTTCAAACAACTAAGAGCGCCCTGATGAAAAAAACTGAAGTGGGCATGAGGCCTGAGGCATCAAGCACACATCTGTTGCCATTTACACGGCTGCATATCACGGATCTGCAAAACAAGGACCGCACATATAACTATACTGCTTGTAAAATGTACAAATGGCTTTATGCTTCAGTTACATTAAAATAAAAGTGAAAAAAAAAAGAGTTACACCTCATTGATTGGTTGAGAAAGCAAACATGGTGAGTGGGAAGGAGATGACGGGAAAGAGTTTGGGGGGGCGCCAAGCTGAATATTTGCCACGGGTGCAGGAGAACCTAGCTATGCCTCTGTCTAAAGGGTGTCCGTGGGATTGTACAAAATATCCGCACTCCAGCATTGCCTAATCTTTGACTTCTTCACTAGCCCCATATGTAGCAAAGACCCCAAAATGTCATAGTTTCCGCTGCATTTACAGGGTCTACCAGTTGGGGCTAGCAAATGATGACGTGGGGTTTTAATTGAGGAACTGCTGCACATATAAATTAGTCTGGACCGTCGTTTTGCATTATTGCGTTCCGAGAGTCATAACTTCTTATTTTTCCGTTGATGAGCCGTGTGAGTGCTTGATTTTCATGGGACGAGCTGTAGTCTTTATTAGTATCATTTTGGGGTACAAGCGATTTTTTTTGATCAGTTTTTATTACATTTTTTGGGAGGTGAGGAGACCATAAAACAGAAACTCTGTCACTGTCTTTCATAAACTTTTAACAGCGTTCTCTGTTCAGTATAAACAACATGTCTGCTTTATTCTGCAGTTCGATAAGATTATAGCAATACCAAATTTATTATGTTTTTATATGTTTTACCACTTTTACACAATAAAACACCCTTTGCTAAATAAAATAATGTTTTAGTGTCACCATATCCTAAGAGCCATTTTTAATTTTTTGTCCACGGAGCCCTTAGTTTTTAATCTTTTTGATCACTTTTTATTCCATTTTTTTGAAAACCACATGACCAAAAAAGGAATTTCTGCCATTGTTTTTCCTTTGTATTTTTTTACGGTGTTCACAGTGCAGGATAAATAATATGATATTTTTAAAGTCAGGTCGATATGGACACGATGATACCTATTATTTATAGTTTTGGGGGGGTTTTTTTCATTTTTTTTTTTCTAATTATAAAGCACTTGATCAGGGAAACAGGGCAATTATTGTTTTTATAAGATAAAACTTTTATCTATTTATTTTTCGACAACTTTTTTTTTTTTTACACTTACTTGGGGACTTGAAGATCTGATCTGATCCCCTGTACAATACACTATAATACTTATGTAGTGCAGTATATTGTAACTGTAATTTTACAAAAGACAGTCAGTCTATTAGGTCTTGCATTTGGCAGGACCTAATAGGCTTCCATATCTGGCCGACCAGGAAGTCGTTGCTAGGCTTTCTGGTTGCCATATGCGATTTTCACAGGGGGCCAACGGGGTACAGAGGGAGCCCCCTTCCTCTGTGTCAATCACTTAAATGCCGCTGTCGCAGTGGAACAAATAGCTCTAGAGGAGCTCAGTAAGAATGTTGATTTAGTCTTGAAACCTTCTGACAAGGGGGGTAATATTGTCGCTATGGACCGAATTGACTATTCCTATATGTGTAATGACGGGGGTAGGGAAACGGACAAGTGAGCCCTAATCTACCCGCCACTCTGTCCCTGCCTACTTGCAACGACCCGCCCTAGGCGACGGGGTACAAATGGGCGGCGGTCCCTACGCTCAGTAAGTGCAAGAGACAAACAGACAAGGGAACACAAAGCAAAGGGAAATGGGGCAGTTGCCCACGGCAACACCGTGAGCAACAAGAGTGGTGAACGAGCCGAGTCAAACCAGGAGTGCACGAGGTACCAAACGCAGAGCAGGAGAGTAGTCAGAAAGCCAGGGTCAGTATGGAGCAGGATCAAATAGTCAGAAGCTGTAGCTGGGCCAGGAAACCACACGAGAAGAATCACAAGCAAAGGAGGATCAGGAAAGGAAGGTATAAATAGACAGAGGGTGGGAGCTAGCTCCATCTGGCCAGGCTGCGATAGGCTCTCCCACTCCTAAGCCTGCCATCCTGAGTGGTGGAAGCTGGAGTCAGTCTCAGAGACATAGACTCAGGTGCAGACTGATTACCTATGGTCGTATACACAGAAGTTGTGCCTGGCAGATCCTTTACAGTACTCCCCCCTTTTATGAGGGGCCACCGGACCCTTTCTAAGTGGACCTGGTTTATTGGGGAAACGAAGGTGGAACCTCCTGACCAATACCGCAGCGTGAACATCCCGGGCGAGTACCCAAGTCCTCTCCTCAGGCCCGTATCCTCTCCAATGGACCAGGTACTGGAGGGAGCATTGGACCATCTTGCTGTCCACAATCTTGGCCACCTCGAATTCCACCCCCTCCGGGGTAAGAATGGGAACAGGAGGTTTCCTCGAGGGAGCCAAGGACGGGGAGCAGCGTTTAAGGAGGGAGGCATGAAACACGTTGTGTATTCGAAAAGATGGGGGCAACTCCAGTCAGAAGGAGACAGGATTGAGGACTTCAATGACCTTATACGGCCCAATAAACCGGGGAGCAAACTTCTTGGACGGGACCTTAAGGCGCAAGTTCCTAGACGATAACCACACCAGATCCCCGACCATAAACAAGGGGTTAGCAGAACGTCTTCTATCAGCCTGAGTTTTTTGTACGCTCTGGGACACCTCTAGGTTCTTCTGAACCTGGGCCCAGACTGTGCACAGTTCCCGGTGAACGACCTCTACCTCGGGATTGTTGGAACTACCTGGTGAGACGGAGGAGAACCGTGGATTAAACCCAAAATTACAGAAAAAGGGGGAGACCCCTGACGAGTTACTGACCCGGTTATTAAGGGAAAATTCGGCGAGGGGAATGAATGAGACCCAATCATATTGACAGTCAGAGATAAAACACCTTAAATATTGTTCTAGAGATTGATTAGTCCTCTCAGTTTGACCATTAGTTTCAGGATGGAAGGCAGAGGAGAAGGACAGATCAATCTCCAACTTTTTACAGAAGGCTCTCCAAAACAATGAAACAAATTGTACCCCTCTGTCCGAAACAATATTGACAGGGACCCCATGGAGACGCAGGATGTGTTTGACAAACAAGGTAGCTAACTTCTTGGCATTAGGTAGTTTCTTGAGGGGCACAAAGTGGCACATCTTACTGAAGCGGTCTACTACCACCCACACCACCGACTTGCCTTGAGATGGAGTCAAATCGGTGATAAAATCCATGGAGATATGGGTCCAAGGTCTCTGGGGAATGGGCAATGAATGTAGTAATCCCGCTGGTCGGGACCTGGGAGTCTTGGACCTAGCACAAACCTCACAAGCGGCGACGTAGGCCTTAACGTCTTTAGGAAACCCAGGCCACCAATAGTTTCTGGCAATGAGGTGTTTGGTACCCAGGACACCTGGATGACCAGATAGTGCGGAGTCATGATTTTCCCTAAGTACCCTTAGCTGGTATTGCAGGGGAACAAACAGCTTGTCCTCAGGAAGGTTCCCGGGAGCTGAATCTTGATCAGCCGCAATTTCAGAGACTAAATCAGAATCAATAGAAGAAATGATTATACCAGGAGGCAAAATACAAGCAGGATCTTCCTCCGAAGGAGGGCTGGCCATGAAGCTACGCGACAGGGCATCAACCTTAATATTTTTAGACCCAGCCCTATAGGTAACCAAAAAGTTGAATCTGGTAAAAATAGCGCCCATCGAGCTTATCTCGGGTTTAGCCTCCGGGCAGATTCTAGGAAAACCAGATTCTTGTGGTCGGTAAGGACCATTACCTGGTGCCTAGCCCCCTCCAGGAAGTGGCGCCACTCTTCAAATGCCCATTTAATGGCTAAGAGTTCGCGGTTGCCAATATCATAGTTACTCTCAGTGGGCGAAAACTTCCTGGAGAAGTAGGCACAGGGACGGAGATGGGTGAGGGACCTGGTACCCTGGGACAAGACAGCCCCCACTCCCACCTCGGATGCGTCAACTTCCACGATAAATGGCTCCATTTGGTTGGGCTGAACCAGCACCGGGGCCGAGATAAAGCACTTCTTAAGGACCTCAAAAGCCTGGACAGCCTCAGGAGGCCAGTGGAGGAGATCAGCACCTTTGCGAGTGAGGTCCGTAAGAGGCTTAGCGATGACCGAGAAGTTAGCAATAAATCTCCTGTAATAATTAGCGAACCCCAAGAAACACTGTAGCGCCTTCAGGGAGGCAGGTTGGACCCATTCCGCCACAGCCTGGACCTTGGCGGGGTGCATGCGGAATTCATGAGGAGTGAGGATTTGACCCAAAAATGGTATCTCCTGTACCCCAAACACACATTTTTCGGTTTTCGCAAACAGTTTGTTTTCCCGAAGGACCTGGAGCACCTTCCTGACATGCTCAATGTGGGAGGACCAGTCCTTGGAAAACACCAGTATGTCATCAAGGTACACTACAAGAAATACCCCCAGGTAATCTCTTAAAATCTCATTTATGAAATTCTGGAAGACCGCAGGAGCATTACACAACCCAAAGGGCATGACGAGGTATTCGAAATGACCTTCGGGCGTGTTAAACGCAGTCTTCCACTCATCCCCTCTTTGATGCGGATAAGGTTATACGCCCCCCGTAGATCAAACTTAGAGAACCATTGGGCCCCCTGAACCTGATTAAAGAGATCAGGAATCAAAGGAAGGGGATACTGGTTCCTTACAGTGACCTTATTCAAGTTACGGTAGTCAATGCATGGCCTAAGACCACCATCCTTCTTCCCTATGAAGAAGAAGCCAGCACCTACCGGAGAAGTAGAGAGGCGAATGTAACCCTTGGCCAGGCATCCCTGGATATACTCTCTCATGGCTTCACGTTCGGGACAAGAAAGATTAAATATCCTATCCTTAGGGAGCTTAGCTCCTGGTACCAATTCGATAGCGCAATCGTATTCTCTATGAGGAGGTAACACTTCGGAGGCCTCCTTAGAGAAAACATCAGCGAAGTCCTGAACAAACTCAGGTAGCGTGTTCACCTCCTCAGGGGGAGAAATAGAATTAACAAAAAAACATGACGTCAAGCATTCATTACCCCATTTGGTAAGCTCCCCAGTATTCCAGTCAAACGTGGGATTATGCAACTGCAACCAGGGAAGGCCTAAAACCAAATCGGACGATAATCCCTGCATCAACAGTACAGAGCACTGCTCCAAATGCATGGAGCCAACAAGGAGTTCAAAACAGGGGTATGCTGTGTAAAATAACCATTAGCAAGAGGAGTGGAGTCGATACCCACTACCGGGACAGGTTTAGGCAAATCAATTAAAGGCATAGCTAGAGACATGGCAAATTCCACAGACATGATATTAGTAGAAGACCCTGAATCCACGAAGGCACTGCCGGTAGCAGACCTACCCCCAAAAGAGACCTGAAAGGGAAGCAAGATTTTATTACGTTTCATATTTACGGGAAATACCTGTGCGCCCAAGTGACCTCCCCGATGATCACTTAGGCGCGGAAGTTTTCCGGCTGCTTATTCTTACGCCTAGGGCAGGTGTTCACTTGATGCTTGTCATCCCCACAATAGAAGCAGAGACCATTCTTCCTGCGGAACTCTCTACGTTGTCGGGGGGACACGGAGGCCCCGAGGTACCTCCGAGTCTTCCGTGGAAGAGCGAAGCAACGGGACCTCAGGAGGCATCATGGGGGAGTCAGAGGGGAAAACACAAAAACGTTCAAGTTGTCGTTCCCTTAGACGTCGGTCAAGTCGTACCACTAAAGCCATAACCTGGTCAAGGGAATCAGAAGAGGGATAGCTAACTAGCAGGTCTTTCAGGGTGTTCGACAGACCCAACCTATACTGGCACCTTAAGGCAGGGTCATTCCACCGAGAAGCTACGCACCACTTCCTAAAGTCAGAACAATACTCCTCAACAAGTCTCTTACCCTGACGTAAGGTCACCAGCTGACTCTCAGCAAAGGCAGTCCTGTCAGTCTCGTCATAAATGAGTCCGAGAGCAGAAAAGAAACAATCAACGGAGGAAAGTTCAGGGGCGTCAGGAGCCAAGGAGAAGGCCCACTCTTGGGGCCCTTCCTGGAGCCGGGACATAATAATACCCACCCGCTGGCTCTCAGAACCTGAGGAGTGAGGCTTTAAACGAAAGTAGAGCCTACAACTCTCCCGAAAGGAGAGAAAAGTCCTCCGGTACCCTGAAAACCGGTCAGGCAACTTGAGGTGGGGTTCAAGAGGTGAGGTGAGGGGCACTACCATGGTAACGTCAGGCTGGTTGACCCTCTGAGCCAGGGCCTGGACCTGTCGGGAGAGACCCTGCATTTGCTGGGCCAGGGTCTCAAGGGGGTCCATAGTAGTGTCAGGGACCAGGGTAGACTAGGTATATGGGCTTGTGATTATGTAATGACGGGGGTAGGGAAACGGACAAGTGAGCCCTAATCTACCCGCCACTCTGTCCCTGCCTACTTGCAATGACCCGCCCTAGGTGACGGGGTACAACTGGGCGGCGGTCCCTACGCTCAGTAAGTGCAAGAGACAAACAGACAAGGGAACACAAAGCAAAGGGAAATGGGGCAGTTGCCCACGGCAACACCGTGAGCAACAAGAGTGGTGAACGAGCCGAGTCAAACCAGGAGTGCACGAGGTACCAAACGCAGAGCAGGAGAGTAGTCAGAAAGCCAGGGTCAGTATGGAGCAGGATCAAATAGTCAGAAGCTGTAGCTGGGCCAGGAAACCACACGAGAAGAATCACAAGCAAAGGAGGAACAGGAAAGGCAGGTATAAATAGACAGAGGGCGGGAGCTAGCTCCGTCTGGCCAGGCTGCGATAGGCTCTCCCACTCCTAAGCCTGCCATCCTGAGTGGTGGAAGCTGGAGTCAGTCTCAGAGACATAGACTCAGGTGCAGACTGATTACCTATGGGCGTATACACAGAAGTTGTGCCTGGCAGATCCTTTACAGTTGGGCCATAGATTGTTGGACTTATTCCATCTTAGAAAAAAAATCCCACCGAATCCATTCTTCCTCAATTACAAGCCTTGCTAATCAGAGCTAGGCTTGATAATCTGATTACACAGGACGAGTTCAAACGGCTCTTCAACACAACTCCCACTTTGGCAACATTTTATGCACTTCCAAAAATTCTTAAACCTTTACGTCCAGTCCTTGGTAGACCTATAGTTTCCGGGAATGACAATTTGACCCAAGGAATTAGCACATATGTTGACGAGATTCTTTCACCATTTGTAACAACATTACCCTCTTTTTTGAGGGATACTAGGGACACTGTCACCAGGATTCATGAGATCAATGTCACTCCTACCACTATGGTGGCTAGTATTGACGTCGAATCACTATATGCAAATATCCAGCATCACTTAGGACTCCAAGCAACTCAATATTTTTTGATCAGTAAGGGTACACAGTTTTATCCACATAATGAATTTGTTTTATCACTTTTGGATTTTTTGCTTACACATAATTATTTCACATTTGATGGAAAATATTACCATCAAATAAAGGGCACTGCTATGGGGACAGTTTGTGCACCCACTTATGCGAATTTATTTCTGGGGTGGTGGGAAAATATAATTGTTTTCACAGAGGATTTACTTTGTTTCACCTGTCATATTTTATTCTGGGGTCGTTACTCTTCCTTGATTTCATGTCCATATAGAATCATAACACTATGGGAATGAGATTTACTCACGAAATACACACTAATGAAATGAATTTTTTGGATCTCAAAGGGAATGTGTCTCGAATGAATTATTTTTTTAAGTAAGTTACTTATTTTTATTATATGTTTTACGTTTTTTTGCTGTATTTTTTTTTTCTTCCACATGGGGAAGTATTAAAAATGAAATAATAATTCGACATCTTTTCCTATGTTGGCCACCAGAGGGAGCACTTCCTAGAATTACAGCATGGTGAATAAGGGAAAGCAGACTGACTCACAGCTGCTGAAAATGTGGGAGGGAATCTCACCCCCCTCCCTATTTTTTGGCTACAAGCCAGGAAAAGGTGTCTTCAAATTGCTGAGCATTGTCTGGCTGCCATTTTGGGAGAGATTGTACAATGCAGCTGATAGAAGCTATAGGACACACAAAAAGGCTAAGAATTATGAAAGTGAAGTGAATGACTTTTCAATTGACAGGTTCACACGGCGTGTATTTGACATGGGTTTTTCTTGCGCGTTTTAGGGTATGTTCACACGTAGTCAACAAAAACGTCTGATAATCCAGAGCTATTTTCAAGGGAAAACAGACCCTGCTTTTCAGACGTTTTTTTACCAACTCACATTTTTCGCAGCGTTTTTCACGCCGTTTTCGCGGCGTTTTTTACGTCCGTTTTTGGAGCTGTTTTCATTGGAGTCTATGAGAATACAGCTCCAAAAACGTCCAAAGAAGTGTCCTGCACTTCTTTTGACGAGGCTGTATTTTTACGCGTCGTCGTTTGACAGCTGTCAAACGACGACGCGTAAATAACAGGTCGTCTGCACAGTACGTCGGCAAACCCATTCAAATGAATGGGCAGATGTTTGCCGACGTATTGTAGCCCTTTTTTCAGACGTAAAACTAGGCAAAATACGCCTCGTATACGTCTGAAATTTGGCCATGTGAACATACCCTTACATGCCAAAAACCGCATCAAAAAGCCCTTGATTATGCTTTTCATTTACATAGTTGGTAAAGTGCGCTGTTAGTACATATAATGCACTTTTTTACACACGTGTTTTTAAAAAACGCGTTGTGTAAATAAAGAAGTGTTGAGTCAATTCCTTTGCACGTAAAACGTGCCAAATGTTCCCATAGTCAATGGGAGTCCTAATTGTCCGCCAAAAAGCGCACACAAAATGCCTAAAAAAACACGGGAAAAAAAAGCGTCAAATACTTGATTAAGCTTCCCATTTACATCAATGGGAAAGCGAGCTGTTCGTTTTTTACACAAGCGTTTTAAAAAAAATGGGTTGCTTAGAAAAGCGTTGGATCAATTCTTTGGTGCATAAAACACGCCAAATGTTCCCAGAGTCAGTGGGAGTCCTAACTACGCGCCCATAAACTTGCAAACAGCACACAAAAAAAACCAAAAAAAAACACACAAAAAAAAGGAATTGTGCATGGCCCCATAGAAATGAATGGGTCAGTGTGCTATCCGTTAAAAAAATGGATAGCACGCTGAAGCATTTCACTGAAGTGTGCTTGAGGCCTAACTTTATTTTTTTGCACGTTCCGCTGGACCTGTTGGACTACGTTTTAGATTCGGTGGACTACTGCGATGATATACGTTTTTTGTTTAAATAAAATGGTTAGTGAGGAGTGTGTGGGGGAGTTTTAATTTCAATAAAAATATTTTCTTATGTCTCTGTTTTTTTAATACTGTATTACCACCTCAGTAATGGCAGTTGTCTGTTTGATGACGTTCATTACTAAGGCGGGGCTTAGTGTTAGCCAGTAAAAAGCTAGCACTAACCTCCCCATTATTACTCCGGCACCCACCGCCACCAAGGGTATCGGGAGGAGTCAGGTACGATCCAGTACCCAACCATCTGTTGTGAAACTTGGGCAGTGTGGGCGGCCGCAGGCTGGTATTACGAGGCCAAAAACCGTGACTTTTCCCACCCTGGTAATGCTCGGCTGCTACTGCTATGTTGTATCTGGCTTGTTTTAAATTAAATATATATTTTTTAAAACGACGTGGGGTCCCCCCCCATCTTCATAACCAGCCAGATACAACATAGCAGTAGCAGCCTAGCATTACCAGGGTGGGAAAAGTCATGGTTTCTGGCCCTTTCTCAGCCTAATAATACCAGCCTGCGGCCACCCCAGTACCCAAACATCGCTACAAATGGTCGGTACTGAATCGTACCCGGCTCTTCCCGATACCACTGGTGGCGGTGGGTACCGGGGTAATAATGGGGGGTTAGTGCTAGCTTTTTACTGGCTAACACTAAGCCCTGCCGTAGTAATGAACGTCCTCAAACAGACAACTGTCATTACTAAGGTGCTAATAAAGTATTAAAAACATAGAGACATAAGAAAATATTTTTATTGAAATAAAAACTCCCCCACACAACCCTAACTAACCATTTTATTTAAAAAAGTCCAATAGGTCCAGCGTACCCTGCAAAACAATAAAATAAAGTTAGAAATATGAAAAATAGAAATTCTCATACTCACCTACACTGACTTCTTTCTTCTCCCCACAATAAATGCTAGAGGTCCCAACAAGCACCCTGCATGCACCCCCTCAAAGACATAAGCCCACGCAAACCATCACACAACCCCGCCTCCAAGCACCCTGCACACAACTCCTCCCCACAGGAGGAGGGTTGTGTGTGGCGCAGTTGCATGTTTGGGGGGATTTGTATGTGTGTGTGTGTGTGTGTGTGTGTGTGTGTGTGTGGGTGGGGTGCTCGCCACTGATTCTTCAAAACAGCTGATAAACGGCTATGAAGAATCAGCGGCACCAGTGCATACATCGCTGAACAAAAATAGGATACAGTCCTGCTGCGCACACTAGACAGACACAGCTTTGCTGCATGCACACACACACAGCTCTGCTGCACGCACACAGCTCTGCTACACACACACACAGCTCTGCTACACACACACACACAGTTCTGTTACACACACAGCTCTGCTACTCACACACAGCTCTGCTACACACACACAGCTCTGCTACACACGCCACTCTGCTACACACACACAGCTCTCCTACAAACACAGGTCTGCTACACACACACAGCGCTGGCATACACACACAGCTCTGCCACACACAGCTCTGCTACACACACACACACGCACATAGCTATGCTACACATACACACAGCTCTGCTACACACACACACATAGCTCTGCTACACACACAGCTCTGCTACACATACAGCTCTTCTACACACACAGCTCAGCTACACACACAGCTCTGCTACACAAACACACACACATCTCTGCTGCACACACAGCTCTGCTACACACAGCTCTGCTACACACACCTGTGCGAGAGACACACACACACAGGCACCTTACCTGCAGCGCAGCTAGTCTTCAAAATGGCGCTGACTTTCCCCCTACAAACCAGCTTCTATGCTGGTTCGCTCTGAAATGCGTTTGCGTAGTACAGAGCGAGACAGTAGAAGCACAGGATATGCACAGGATATAAGGAAAGGGAACAGTTCATTATGTCCTATGCACTCTAGCTGCCGTATTCCATCTGTGTATGTGTCGTTAAGAGACACATTCACAGATTAAATAAAACATGGCAGCCCCCAGTAAAGTAAGAAAGTGTGAATAAAAAAAAAACATTGTGTGTGGAAAAAATAGATAAAGTCAATATAATATTTTATTAAATAAAAACACACAAATATTATAAAAAAAAGATTCATGGCACCTTTCCTTTAAGATCTCAGTGGATTCTGGCAGCAGTGTCCATACAGATATTTACAGGAAGGCTACAGCTACAAATAGTTTTTGAATTGGAACAGTTATCCACCTGTCTAAAGAGTGGAATCCCCTTTGGCCAATGAGAGCTAAGATAAACTGCTCAGATGAACACACTTTCCGACGGGAATGTGATAGCTTATACCATAAATTTTTGGCTTGTGGTTACCCCAAAAAAAGTCTTCATCGGGCTTATGCCAGAGCAAAAGCTACTAATAGAAGGGACCTCCTTTATGGTCAAAATAAGAAACCTGGACAATCTGCAACTGTGATCAGATGCATTGGTACAAATGATGTCTGCTCCTCTCAAGTAGTGCATATATTACAAAGGTATTGGCCTATTCTCTCTGCCGATTCTGATCTACGAGAGACGTTATCCCCAAACTACCAAGTATTACTTACCGAAGAGGTGAGAACCTCAGAGAATTTCTTGTTCACAGTCATTTCAAGAAACAATCCATTTCACGTACAACTTGGCTTCAGTCTACCATTAAAGCTCTCATTCTTGCGGCAGATGTTCTTTTTGTCCTCTTATGCCAACTGCAAAAAAACTTTACCAACCCTTTTGATAATAAAACTTATCATATTAAACAATTCATTAATTGCCAGTGTAGTGGGCCATTTATGCGGTGAAATGTCCCTGTCCTAAATTATACATAGGCAAAACTATTCAGGAACTTAGAAGACGTATCTCTAAACATATCAGTTCAGTTAATAGGACTTCCCTGTCACGTCATGTTAGAGCAGTACATGAGGGGAATACTAAATCCCTCCAATTCTGGGTATTACACAATTGACACTTGGACCCAGAGGGGCCGATCTTGATAATAAACTGCTACAGTTAAAGGCTCGTTGGATTCATCGCCTCAGCAGTTTGAACCCCAATGGCCTTAATGAAGGGTTTACCTTCGTGGTCCTCTCTGATAGATTTCTTTACACCTTGCCTTCTTTATCATTATCAATGTAAGCCGTATTATAGGATTTATAATTAAGTATTTATAATAGTTGTACTATCCTCAATACGTAGGGGCAACTTCATGTAACTATAATACAAATCCATTTGGCACCTCCTTTGTTCTATATCATATAAGAAATTGAATATGCCTCATATTATTGAATGATATACTGTCTTCCACAAGACCACACCCACTTTTATGTATTGGAGGTCATTAGTATCCCTTTCTTCTTATCCCTCTAGCTATTGTCAAACTTTAGACCTAATTATGACCTGTGAGCTGTTATTTTATTGTTGGTCCTCTGGCTGTTAGATTCTAAGAGTCTGCGTCTAGTTGTTGCAATCTGTTTAATTTTTGTAAGTCCTGAGACATGCGCAGTAGCGCATGTCTCTAGCTCATTTTCAGAGTATAACTATGGCCCTAGTGAATTTTGTCTGATTCCTTCGAAGTCCTTAGATATGCGCCTTAGTGAATATTGTCTAATTTCTTGTATGTTCTGTGACGTGCAGTAGTGTCCATTTCTGACTTAGTTTTAGAGCGCATTTATATTCCCTGTACTATTTGTCAGATTTTTTTCTAAGTCTTTTGACATACGCAGTAGCGCCTTTTCTCAAATTAGTTTTTGGAATATATATATGGTCCCTTGTTATACATCTGATTCTTTCTAAGTCCTTAGATATGCACCTTAGTGAATTTTGTCTGTTTTTTTTAAAGTCCTTTGACATGCGCAGTAGCGCCTATTTTCAACTTAGTCTCTAAAGTATTTATGGTCCTTTTGTCATACACATGATTTTTTTCTAAGTCCTTATATATGCGGAAATTGTAAGGAGGAAAGAGAGGGTAGGAGGAAACCTCCAGCTCACCAGCTCCACGTTCTTGTATTCGGATCTTGTCCGATCACCGCGACGGCATACGGCAGGCAATACAAAAGAAAAAAGGAAAGGATCCAGCGATGTATAATAGAAGTGGGGAAACTCGAGAAACCGAGTTTCCCCACTTCTATTATACATCGCTGGATCCTTTCCTTTCTTCCTTATATATGCGCCCTAGTGAATTTTGTTTGATGTTTTCTAAGTCCTTTGACATGCGCAGTAGTGCTTATTTTCAACTTAGTCTCGGAATGTATCTGTAGCGTCCATGGCGGCGGGCCGTCGGGTTTACTCACCTCCCGACGCCCGCAGCCATGGATCCGTGAGCGCTGGTCCCCGTCTCCCTCCTAGGAGACGCCAGCGCTCACTTCCGCTCCATTCGGCTGTGTCCCGTAGTCCAGTACTGCCATGTCCAGTGTCTTCTGCCACGTCCAGTGTCTTCTGCCACGTCCAGTGTCTCCTGCCACGTCCAGTGTCGTCTGCCACGTCCAGTGTCTTCTGCCACGTCCAGTGTCGTCTGCCACGTCCAGTGTCTTCTGCTTCATCGCATACTGCCCGCCACGTCTGGCGCCACCTGCCGCACCAGCCTCCATCCGTGCTGTAGCCACAGCCACCGTCCGGACTATTTCAGGTACAAAAGCATTACTGTCTGCCATTGACTTTCGCATAGACTGTGACCTAGTCAGCTGCCTCCCCGCTACGGCGGAGCGGCCTAGTGGGTCCACATACCCTGTGTCCGTGACAGTACGCTCAGGCCATGGAACCCACTGGCCAGCCCAAGACCGCAGTCCAGAAGATTCAGACAGAGATGCATGACCTACGCACACGTCAGGATCAACTCCTTGAGGCGGTGAATTCTATCATGGTCCGCCTGGATCGACTCGGTGTTCCACCTCCGGTTCTCCCTCCTGATGCTGTTGCTGTGCCACTGCCCGTTCTCCTCCTGTTTGTCCCGGACCCACAGTTCCTCTGCCTCTTCCTCCTCGCTACGACGGTGGCCCCAGAGCATGTAGAGGATTTCTCAATCAATGCACGGTGCATTTTAGGCTACGGCCTCATCTCTTCCCCTCCAAGGAGGCCAAAGTGGCGTTTATTATCTCCCTCCTCGCTGGTAAGGTCCTCAATCTTGGAGCAACAAGGACCTGTATCCGCGGACCTAGCCTTGTTCCTGCAGTCCTTTCGTGCCGTGTTCGAGGAGCTGGGTCGAACATCCTTTGCCGCAGCCACTCTGTTGACCCTCAAGCAAGAAGGCTCCACTGTAGGGGAGTATGCTATCTCCTTCCGTACCCTAGCAGCCGAGCTGGCATGGAACAATGAGGCACTGGTGGCGACCTTCTGGCAGGGACTGTCCTCTCACATCAAGGACGAACTGGCAGCCCGCGACCTTCCTTCTACCTTGCATGCCCTCATCCTGTTTGCCACCCGGGTTGATATGAGAATCCGGGAGCACTCTCAAGAGGTTCGACAGGAGAGCCGGGTCCACAGACCAGCACCATCAGTCCAGAGACCACTATTGACCACTCCTAGTGCGCTACCTGAAGAACCCATGCAGGTAGACAGAGTCCGGTTATCTTAACAGGAGAAGCAGTGCAGACGCTCCTCTGGACTATGTATGTATTGTGGCCTCAAGGGTCATTTTGTGCGCCAATGCCCACAGAAACCGGGAAACTCCAGTACCTAGGGTTGATTGGAGAGGCAACTCTAGGTGGAACGTCTCCAAACGTTAAAACCTCTTCCAGATTATCGATTCCTGTGGCCGTCGTCACCGGAGAGACATCACATCCTTCCTCCGCCTATCTTGACGCTGGAGCGCCTGCTAATTCCATCCAGCAGGATCTAGTGTATCGTTTTCGTCTACCCACAGTCCGTCTGGAGAGACCCCTGGTTGTTGCCTCCGTGAATGGTCTACCATTGCCTGCCTGATCCGATCATGCTCATCACAGAGCCATTGACACTACGGGTTGAAGCTCTTCACTCAGAACAGATCACCTTCCTGGTACTATCCAAAGCTATCAATCCTATCCTGCTGCGTCTGCCATAGCTCTGTCTACACACCCCGACACTTGACTGGAATTCTGGAGAGGTTCTTCAATGGGGTTCCAGATGCCATAGCCATTGCCTGTCACAAGTCCGTCCAGTTGTGCCCCCTCTGCCTCAGTCACTTTCCGGTCTACCATCTCAGTATGCCAGTTTTGCGGATGTCTTTTGGAAACGAGAGGCTGAGACGTTGCCTCCTCATCGGAATTATGACTGTCCCATTGAATTGGTCCCCAATGCTTCTCTTCCCCGTGGACGAGTATATCCTCTCTCCTTGCCAGAGACTTTATCGATGTCAGCCTATATCAAGGAGAACTTGGAGAGGGGTTTTATTGGAAAATCCTCCTCCCCGGCCGGGGCAGGCTTCTTCTTCATTAAAAAGAGAGATGGATCTCTTCGACCCTGCATTGACTACCGTGGTCTCAATCAGATCATGGTCAAGAGCAAATACCCGTTGCCATTTATTTCCGAGCTCTTCGATCGCATACGAGGAGCCAAAAAATTTTCTAAGCTAGATCTGCGGGGGGCTTATAATCTAATCCGGATTCGCCGGGGTGACGAATGGAAGACGGCATTTAACACCTGCGATGGGCACTACGAATACCTAGTGATGCCCTTCAGACTGTGTAACGCTCCCGCAGTATTTCAGGAGTTCGTTAATGATATCTTCCGAGATCTCCTCTATATGTGTGTTGTAGTTTATCTCGATTATATTTAAATTTTCTCCCCAGATCTGATGACCCATCGGAGGCATGTTCGTCAAGTTCTTCTGCGACTAAGAGAGAATCGCTTGTATGCCAAGTTGGAAAAGTGCACCTTTGAAAAGAGGTATTTGCCCTTCCTGGGCTACGTCATCTCGGATCAAGGCCTTAAAATGGACCCTGAGAAACTAAAGTCTGTCCTGGAATGGCCACGTCCTCAAGGCCTAAGGGCCATACAATGGTTCCTGGGATTCGCCAATTTCTACCGGCAGTTTATTCCGAACTTTTCTTCTCTGACGGCTCCCATCTCTACCCTTACCAAGAAGGGTGTGAACGCCAAGGTGTGGACTCCAGAGGCAAAGTCCGCATTCATTAGCCTCAAGAAAGCCTTCACTTCAGCTTCAATCCCCCATCACCCTGACGTGTCTCGGCAGTTCTCACTAGAAGTGGACGCCTCCTCTGTTGGTGCAGGTGCACTTCTGTTCCAGAGGAGCTCCAAAGGAAAGGCAGTGGTATGTGGCTACTACTCAAGACTGTTTTCTTCTGCTGAGCGCAATTACTCCATTGGAGATTGGGAGCTACTGGCTATCAAATTGGCCCTGGGGGAGTGGAGACATCTTCTGGAGGGCACTGCTCACCCCATCCTGATCTTCACCGACCACAAGTACCTCACCTACCTTCAGTCCGCTCAAAGACTAAATCCCCGTCAAGCCAGGTGGTCGCTGTTCTTCACCCGTTTCCAATTTCTGCTCCACTACCGTCCCGCTGACAAGAATGTTAGGGCCGATGCCCTGTCCAGATCATTTGAGACGGAAGACACGGTGGAGTCCCTTCAGACCATCATAGACCCATCCTGCGTTGTCACTGCTAATCCTCTGCAGCTTAGAAATATCCCTCCAGGGAGGACTTTTGTTCGGTTGGCAGACAGGAAAAGAATTCTCCGCTGGGGACACAGTTCTAAATTAGCTGGGCATGCTGGTGTCCGTAAAACCCAAGACCTGATTGCCCGTCACTTCTGGTGGCCCACGCTACCTAAAGATGTTCTGGACTTTGTCTCTGCTTGCTCTGTGTGTGCCTCTAACAAAGTGACTCACTCCAAGCCTGCCGGCCTGCTTCAACCTCTGCCTGTACCCAGTGCCCCCTGGCAGCACATCGCAATGGACTTCGTAACAGACCTTCCTCCCTCAGCAGGATGCAACACCATCTGGGTGGTGGTGGACCGGTTCTCTAAGATGGCACATTTTATCCCGCTGACCGGCCTACCTTCTGCTCCCCGACTGGCGAGTCTCTTCATTCAGCACATCTTTCGCTTGCATGGCTTGCCTCTTCACATTGTGTCCGACCGGGGGGTTCCGTTTACCTCTAAGTTCTGGAGAGCCCTCTGTAAACTCCTGGATGTGAGTTTGGACTTTTCCTCTGCCTATCACCCCCAATCCAATGGGCAAGTGGAGAGGATCAACCAGATCATGGAAAATTATCTCCGCCACTTCAACTCTTCACAGCACGATAACTGGGTACAGTTTCTTCCATGGGCCGAGTTTTCATACAACAACCACACAAGTGAGTCCACCACTTCCACTCCGTTTCACATCGTGTACAGTCAACATCCCAGAGTCCCTCTTCCTGTGTCGACTTCATCTCAGGTACCCGCTGCTGACTCTGCATATGGGGACTTACTGCAAATCTGGCAACAGACCCGGTCCTCTATTTTGCTGGCAGTAGATCGCGAAAGGCAGATACCAAGAGAAGAGAGCCGCCTCAGTATCTTCCGGGGACTAAAGTCTGGCTGTTTTCTCGGAACATTCGCTTGAAGGTACCCTCATACAAGTTTGCCCCCAGGTTGCTTGGTCCTTTCGAGATTCTGCAAAAGATCAACCCTGTCTCCTATAAACTGCAGCTGCCTCCTACCCTCAGAATCCCTAACTCCTTCCATGTGTCCCTCCTGAAACCAGTGGTCCTGAACCGCTACATCAAGACTTCTAGTTCCACAGTTGCCCCCAGCGGTCCTTCTGATGTATTCGAGGTAAAAGAGATCCTGGACTGCAAAAGGGTAGGAGAAAGGACTTTCTATTTGGTGGACTGGAGAGGGTTTGGTCCTGAGGAGAGGTCCTGGGAGCCAGAAGAGAACCTTAGCGCTCCTGCTCTTATTAAAAAATTCCTCTCTCGCTCTGGCCCCAAGAAGAGGGGGCGTAAGAGGGGGGATACTGTAGCGTCCATGGCCGCGGGCCATCGGGTTTACTCACCTCCCGACGCCCGCAGCCATGGATCCGTGAGCGCTGGTCCCCGTCTCCCTCCTAGGAGACGCCAGCGCTCACTTCCGCTGCATTCGGCTGTGTCCCGTAGGGTGCGCCCGCACGCTCGCGCTCGGCCTTAAAGGGCCAGCGCGCGCAAATAGGAAGTCGTCATCATCAACTGCCACAATTTCCTGATCTATAAGAAGGCCCCAGGCCTTCTAATCCTTGCCTGAGCGTTGTTAGTCTATCCCAGTCTGTCTCGGAAATGGTCCCTTAGTGTTTCCCGTTCCAGCTGTTACCCGTGACCTGTTACCCGTTCTTGTATTCCGTATTGTTCCAGTTCCTGTGCCTACCAGCGTTGGAGTCATGTCTTCTGCCACGTCCAGTGTCTTCTGCCACGTCCAGTGTCTTCTGCCACGTCCAGTGTCTCCTGCCACGTCCAGTGTCTTCTGCCTTGTCCAGTGTATTCTGCCACGTCCAGTGTCGTCTGCCACGTCCAGTGTCTTCTGCTTCATCGCATACTGCCTGCCACGTCTGGCGCCACCTGCCGCACCAGCCTCCATCCGTGCTGTAGCCACAGCCACCGTCCGGACTATTTCAGGTACCCAAACATTACTGTCTGGCATTGACTTTCGCATAGACTGTGACCTGGTCAGCTGCCTCCCCGCTACAGCGGAGCGGCCTAGTGGGTCCACATACCCTGTGTCCGTGACAGTATCTATGGCTCTAGAGCGTATTTATATTTTCAGAACAATCTGTCAGAGATTTTTTCTAAGTCCTTAGACATGTGCAGCAGCATCTATCTTTCACTTATCTTCAGAGTGTATACATATTCTCGTACTATCTGTTTGACAATTTTTTTCTATGTCTTTTGATATGCCCAGTAGCACTTTTGCGTAACAGTCTCGGAGTGTATCTCCAGCATTAGTGTGCAGATGTGGGTGTTCGCATGTCATTGGCTCTTCCATACTAGCCCGCTATCGACCATATGCCAAGTCTGTCATTAGGGTAGGAGGTGTCTTGGCAAGGGGATAGACGAGATTGGTTACACGTAACTACACACCTGGTTCAATCTAGGTGGTAGATGATAAAGAGGCTGTTTTGTTTGGAGCGTGCCATTATATGCCCCAAAACCCCTGAGGATGCTGCATAACATATGGGGGGGGGGGGGCTATATTAATCCTATTTTAGAGCAATGTTAACAGCCGACCTTTACTATTGACCACAGTTAGTACCTTTACTTAGTGATAGCTGATCTATACTATTCATTACAGATAGCACTTTTACTCAGTGCTTATGATTTGCATTGGGCTATTCCTATCTCTTGTATGGTATAGGAACTTTGATACTATTACTGATCGGCACACATTGTAGTTTTAAAATCTATGTTGTTTGTCCATACTTGATTTAAATAAAGGTATTTTTTAAAATTTAACTATTCTACTAGGTAGCAAGTATTGGGAAAAAAACGGGTTTCTATTGCCTCTGGCAATTTTTCTATATATTCAACTTTTTTTTACCCGCCAACTACTAGGGTCTTTTTCTATTTTTTTGTTAAGCATAATTAAATGTTTGACACAATATAGCAGGTTAATTTTAACGTTTAGAATTTTGTATGGCCCACGAATAATGTTATAAATATTGAAATGGCCCTTGGCAGAAAAAAGGTTCCCCACCCCTGGTTTATGCAAATGGCACCTACGTTTTATCGTGCTCCCAGTGTTCCCGTATCCTGCTTCCCGTATCCTGTTGCTGTGTTTGTTCCTGAGCCTAAGCCTATTGTGCGAGTCATGTGTGCTTCATCTGCCACATCTGTTGCCATCTGCCACGTCTGGTGTCATCTGCCACGTCTGGTGTCATCTGCTACGCCAAGCATCATCTGTGCCTGCTTCACCACGTGTCTTCTACTCCGAGTACCTGCCTGATCTTCTACCCAGGTACCCATATCCAAGAGACTGTTATTGACTGTTGTTTGGCCAGCTGCTTCTCCTCTACGGCGGAGCGGCCTAGTGGGTCCACATACCCCACAGCCATGACAGTACACTCAGGGCATGGATCCCGTTTGTCAGCCGAAGACTACGATGGCTTTTCAAGCGATGCAGGCAGACATGTGTGACCCCCGGCAACAGCAAGATCAGCATCTACAGGCCGTGAACTCCATCGTGCATCGTTTGGATCCTCCTACTGCAATCACCATGGTTCCTCCTCCTGCTCCTCCTCCTGTCAGTGCTGACTCTATAACCCCTCTGCCGCTACCACCTTGCTACGACGGGGATGCGAAGACCTGCAGAGGTTTTATTAACCAATGCCAGATCCACTTCAGGCTGCACGCAAGGTTGTACCCCTCCGATGAGACCTAGATCGCTTTCATCATCTCCCTCCTTACTGGCAAGGCCCTGACATGGGCTAATCCTATCTGGGAACCTGGGGCTTCAGAGATCTCCAATTTGCAGTTGTACCTACAGACTTTCCATACAGTTTTCGAGGAACCTGGTCGGTCATCTTACGCAGTTGCATCGCTTTTGACCCTCCGTCAAGGTCGAAATCACAGCTGGAGAATATGCTATCCAGTTCCACACCCTAGCAGCGGAACTTGCCTGGAACAATGAGGCCTTAGTAGTTACCTTCTGGCAGAGACTGTCCCTGCAAATTAAAGACCAGCTTGCCACTCGTGACCTCCCATCCTCCCTGGATGCCCTCATTCTGTTGGCAACCCGGATCGACATAAGAATCCGGCAACGGGGCCAGGAGGCTCGCCGTGACAGAAAGTACCCTAAACTGGCACCCAAGTTCAAGCGACCCCTGCTACCCTCTTCTGTTGTCCCGCCAGAGGAACCCATGCAAGTGGACCAACTCAATTTGTCGGTCCAGGAAAAACAGCGTAGACACACTTCTGGACTGTGTTTGTATTGCGGCCTTGGAGGCCATTTTGTGCGTCAATGTCCACAAAAGCCAGGAAACTACAGTGCCTAGGGTTGGCTGGAGAGACAACGTTAGGTGGAACTACGCCAACTGCCAAATCCTCTCCCAAACTGTCCATTCCAGCGACCATTGTTTCCAGTGAAAAATCCCATAACGTCTCTGCTAATCTGGATTCCAGAGCCGCTGCACACTTTATTCAGCTGGATCTAGCAGATTGTCTCCAATTGCCCACGGTTCCTCTAGTGAGACCCCTAGCAGTTGCCTCGGTGAATGGACAACTTGTGCCTGATCCTATATTGTTCATGACAAAACCGCTGAGACTTCAAGTCGGCATCCTCCATGCGGAACATATTTTCTTCTTCGTCCTGCCTAAAGATGTCAACCCTATTTTGCTGGGCCTGCCTTGGCTTCATTTACATGCTCCGGTTCTCGACTGGAACTCCGGAGAGGTACTCCAATGGGGCCCCAATGCTGCCTACCACCGGAATAAATCCAATCCAGTCTCCTCTACATAAGTCGCTCTCTGGACTACCCACATACTATCCCAGCTTTGCGGATGTCTTCAGTAAAAAGGAAGCAGAGGTCCTTCCTCCTCATCGTCCCTACGATTGCCCTATAGAACTGCTCCCAGGTGCCTAACCTGCTCGTGGACAGGTATATCCTCTCTCCTTGCCAGACACCAGGCCATGTTGGTCTTGGTGGAAAGGAGACATTTGCTGGAGGGCGCCATACATCCTTGTCCTTTACGGAAGACAAGAATCTTACCTATCTTCAGTCTGCTCAATGATTAAATGCTCATCAAGCCAAGTGGTCGCTGTTCTTCACCCAAATTCCAGTTTGTGCTTCACTTCCGTCCCGCTGACAAGAATGTGAGGGCCGATGCTTCGTCTCAGTCGTTTGAGATGGAGGACTCTGAAAAGAATTCTCAATACATTGTAGATCCTTCCAGAGTTATTTCCGTCAATCCTCTTCAAATTAGAGATATTCCCCATGGGAAGACCTTTGTTCGTCTTGCAGACAAGAGAATGATTCTCTGCTGAGGACACAGTTCCAAACTGGCTGGATACTCTGGCGTTCATAAAACTCGGGACCGAATTGCACACCAATACTGGTAGCCCACGCTGCCTAAGGAAGTTGCGTACTCTGTCTCCTTCTGTACTATTTGTGCCTCTAATAAATCTGCTCATTCCAGACCTGCTGGTCTGCTCCAACCCCTGCCAGTGCTCGATGCCCCCTGGCAACATATTGCAATGGACTTTATTACTGACCTTCCTCCTTCTGCAGGTTGCACTACTGTCTGGGTGGTGGTAGACCGTTTTTCCAAGATGGCACATTTCATCCCACTAACTGTTCTCCCCTCAACTCCTCGTCTAGCTAATCTCTTCATGCAACATATCTTCCATCTTCACGGATTAGCTCTCCATATGGTGTCTGATCGGGGGGTACAATTCACTTCGAAATTCTGGAGAGCCCTCTGCAAACTCCTCGATGTAAAATTGGACTTTTTCTCTGCCTATCATCCTCAGTCTAATGGCCAAGTTGAGAGAATTAACCAAATATTGGAGAATTACCTTCGTCAATTCATTTTTGTTCAGCATGGCAACTGGGTGAATTCCTTGGGCCGAGTTCTCCTACAACAACCACACAAGTGAATCTACTGCCTCTACACCATGCTTCAATGTTTACAGCCAACATCCACGTGTTCCTCTTCTAGTTCCTGCTACGTCTCAAGTACCCGCAGATAACTCTGCATTTGGCAGCAGACCAGGTCTTTTATCCTACTGGCAGTAGACTGCATGAAGAGGAATGAAGAGGAATGAAGAGGAATGTGTATAGAAGAAGAAGAAGAAGAGAACTCCTCAGTTTCCCCCTGGAACCAAAGTCTGGTTATCTTCTAAAAAGATCCGCTAAAAAATTCCTTCTTACAAATTTGCTCCCAGGTTCCTCTGACCTTTTAAAGTCTTGCAACTAATAAACCCTATAAACTTTGGCTGCCTCCTACCCTCAGAATCCCAAACTCATTTCATGCATCCCTCCTGAAACCCGTGGTTCAGAACCGCTACAGTAAGTCTCCTGGTTCTGCAGTTGCTCGAGGCGGTTCTTCTGACATCCTTGAGGTGAAAGAGATTCTGGACTACCAGAGGGTAGCAGGAAAGACATTCTATCTGGCGGACTGGAAAGTGTTTGGTCCTGAGGAGAGGTCCTGGGAGCCGGAGGAGTGAATCAATGCCCCTGCTCATCCAAAAGTTGCTCTTATGCTCTGCACCTAAGAAGAGGGGGCGTAAGGGGTGGTACTGTCATGCCCGCTGTCGCTGACCACCAGAACGTCCCACTTACCGGCATGTGCGACCGCAGGACTGTATCTTCATGTCTGCGTTTCCCTCCTCATAGACGTCGACACACACGGCTGCAGTACTCCCCTGTGTCATATGGGGTGCCCGCGCGCTCACTTCCGGCCTTAAGGGGCCAGCGCTTGCACCTATCTAAAGTTCCCCAATCACCCCAGTAACACCCTGGACTTTAAAAAGGGCTCTGCCCTTCCTCTCCTTGCTTGAGCGTTGTTTGTATTCCTGTGTTCGTCTATGCAAATGGTCCCTTAGTTGTATCCTGCTCCCATTGTTCCCGTATTCCTTTTCCCGTATCCTGTTGCTGTGTTTGTTCCTGAGCCTAAGCCTATTGTGGGAGTCGTGTGTGCCTCATCTGCCACGTCTGTTGCCATCTGCCACGTCTGGTGTCATCTGCTACACCAAGCATCATCTGTGCCTGCTTCACCACGTGTCGGCTACTAGAAGTACCTGCCTGATCTTCTACCCAGGTACCCATATCCAAGAGACTGTTATTGACTGTTGTTTGGCCAGCTGCTTCTCCGCTATGGCGGAGCGGCCTAGTGGGTCTACATATCCCACAGCTGTGACACACGCCAAGCCTCTCCTGCCCAAGAACTGTGTCGTCTAACAATTCCCGCACCTGTGTGTCCATCACATGACCAAGACATAATTTAATTCACTTGAAGTAAACATCAATTTGCTGAAACCGGGCAACCGCTTTAAATTCTAACAATTTAGCCTTTTAGTGTCATTTTATCGGCCCATGCTTGTCTGTGGTGGGTGGCATGATTATCATTTCACCATACTGACCTGTCTTAATGAATCACATAATAGTATCACACACTATACAGCCCATCCCATAACAACAAAACTTGTCAGTCCCACATAAGACATCCATCATTAAACTCTGCCATGAGGAACATGATAAATAATCAACAGTCATTCCACTCTGTCTGCTTTTGACAGTCATTGGACTTTAGATTCGGTATTTTTTTTTTAGGTCTAATCTGAGACATTTTATTTAGTGATGTTAAGGCATAACATATTAGACACTTGTTGGGCTACTAGCCAGGAATGTCTGTAATGAGGTTACAGATTCTCAAACATCAGGCTGTTATTGTATTCATTATTAATTATTTATTGTGCATCATATTAATTAAAATACCCTTTTGAGCTAGGGCAATACATTTATTTCCCTGTGTTTCGTATAGTGATTTTGACAAGTCATTTGATGTTGCACGCTTTAGCTATAGCAATAAAAGTTTCGTAGTCATTTGGAGAAAGTCTTGTTTTACCAGAAGAGAATTCTGTTTAGTAATGTTTTATAACTAACAGTTTCTAGAAATTAATTATGTTTATGATAAGATGCATGAACAAATGCTTCAACCAGCTGTTGTAGAGTGATGGGTTGCTTCAATGGTTTCCTGATGTAAAACTATTTATCTATATAATAATGTCAAACATACTGTAAACTTATCTTCTTTCTACAATTAAGCTGTCTGCATAACCATTTTGGCTCTACAACTTTTTATGAATGCGAAAGCAGCAAAACGTTAATATATTATATGCAATGTAAGAGGGTTTTAATAATAAACAGAACATGGAGGTCAGTTTACAATTGCAGACACATGTAGCTTTTTGAGATGCAGCTTCTATGTATCCTGTATACATAATACCTATATCTTGCCATCAAAGCCGAACCCATCAGTTTAACAGGACTGGCGACTCGACTGAGAGCGGGTCCTGCGTGCCTCTGACACGCATGATCCAGCTGTTATCGATCATATCTAAGAACGCATTGACTATAATGTGCCAAGCCGAGCTGACAAGCGCCAAAAGGGCATGGCATTTCTATAGCGCCACTGCCACTTAATTCTAGAGATCACAGCGTTCAGTCGGACCTACCAATCAGACACTGATAGCATATCCTAGTCTTAAATGACAAAACCCCTTTATAAAATGGAAGAATAACACTTTTGTCTAGTCTCACTATAAAGTGGCCATGTATTGAACACCCCTGGCAGTACAATAGAAGTACAAATAATTAATTTGTTCTAAATACTTTCATTGTGGATATTCTGAAATGTATTGTGATTAATACAATTAAACAATATTTGACATAATGGTATATCGTAGAACAGATGGAGGGTAATCTGACTGGAGAATCTGACTATAAATTGTTTATTTGTAGTCTGTAACCATGGAGATGCATAGGAGTTGTAAACAAGACAGTAGGAGATTTTTGTAGCAATATTTGTATAGTTGCTTCATTTTTTTACTTTAGATGCATTGGAGCAATAAAGAAAATTATTCTAATTTTATAAAGGCATACATTAAAGCGTACCTAACTTTTCAAGAGATTTTCAGAATAAGCTGTCATATGTGAGTACATGAGGAATAACACTTTTTATGGTCATTATATGACTTGTGTTCTGCATTTTTTTTAAGCAGTGTTCCCCTTTGCAGGCTATATCTTTAATTCTCAGTTTTCTATGAGCTAGTGGGCGTAGACTCACTGCTATCATGTCTACTATACACTGCACACGTCGAAGAGGAGAATCCTGCTCTCCCATCAATGTCTATCACATATATAGAAGCTACAGCAGAATGGAGAAAATCATACCGCAGTACAGACCAGTGTAGCTGAGAATACAACAGTGGAGTGACATAGAAATTTTACCAGCGGGTGTCATTCTCACTCTGCCCCTGATTACTCCCCCTGCTCACCCCTCCCATCTCTATAGACTTGTATGCAGTGTGTCTGTTGCTGACTCTCTCTCTCTCTCTCTCTGATCCCTTTGTCTGTTTGAAGCGGGGATGAAACCCCCACTTAAAGGAACTCTGTCACCACATTCTAAGTGCCCTATCTTGTACATAATATGATCGGCGCTGTAATGTAGATCACAGCAGTGTTTTTTATTTAGAAAAACGATCATTTTTGACGGAGTTATGACCTATATTAGCTTTATGCTAATGAGTTTCTCAATGGAAAACTGGGCGTGTTTTACTATATGGCCAAGTGGGCGTTGTGGAGAGAAGTCTATGACGCTGACCAATCAGTGACCAATCAGCGTCATACACTTCTCTCCATTCATTTACACTGTAGATAGCGATATAGCTATATCGCTATGTGCAGCCACATAAACACACTGTAACGTTACTGCAGTGTCATGACAATGAATACACATTACCTCCGGCCAGGACGTGATGTGTAGAATCCTGACCACTTCTCTGCACTTCTCTATGATTTACAGCAAAGCAGGCGTAGTCTCACGAGATTACGCTGTAAACTGTCATTTACAGCGAGATCTCGCTGTGCTGTCCTGTAGTCTCACACAGACGCTACAGAAGTGGTCAGGATTCTGAGTACACATCACGTCCTGGCTGGAGGTAATGTACAGGGTGGGCCATTTATATGGATACACCTAAATAAAATGGGAATGGTTGGTGATATTAACTTCCTGTTTGTGGCACATTAGTATATGGGAGGGGGGAAACTTTTCAAGCTGGGTGTTGACCATGGCGGCCATTTTGAAGTCGGACATTTTGTATCCAACTTTAGTTTTTTCAATGGGAAGAGGGTCATGTGACACATCAAACTTATCGCGAATTTCACAAGAAAAACAATGGTGTGCTTGGTTTTAACATTACTTTATTAATTTGTTAATGGTGAAGTTAACAAACAAAACCACCGCTATTGGTCTGATACTAACCCACATTGGATAGATCCCTCCAAGACTGTTGGAACACAAAAATTGATGGTGTGGTATATGGGGTACAAAGATAGTGGGGCCATTCTTCATCAATGGAAACCTCAAGGCCACGGTATATCTGAAATTGCTACATAATTATGTGTTTCCCTCTTTATGCACTGAAGCTGGCATGTTCCCTGAGTTTTTCCAGCAAGATGGTGCACCACCACATTATGGGTGTCAGGTCCGAGCATTCCTAGATGAACAGTTTCCTGGAAAGTGGATTGGTCGTCGTGGGCCAGTTGAATGTCCCCCTAGGTCTCCCGATCTAACCCCCTTAGACTTTTATCTTTGGGGTCATCTGAAGGCAATTGTCTATGCTGTGAAGATACGAGATGTGCAGCAACTGAAACTACGGATACTGGAAGCCTGTGCTAGCATTTCTTCTGCGGTGTTGCTGTCAGTGTGTGAAGAGTGGGAGAAGAGGGTTGCATTGACAATCCAACACAATGGGCAGCACTTTGAACACATTTTATAAGTGGTCAGAAACTTGTAAATAACTCATGAAAGAATAAAGTAACGTTAAAACCAAGCACACCATTGTTTTTCTTGTGAAATTCTCAATAAGTTTGATGTGTCACATGACCCTCTTTCCATTGAAAAAACTAAAGTTGGATACAAAATGGCCGACTTCAAAATGGCCGCCATGGTCAACACGCAGCTTGAAAAGTTTCTCCCCTCCCATATACTAATGTTCCACAAACAGGAAGTTAATATCACCAACCATTCCCATTTTATTTAGGTGTATCCATATAAATGGCCCACCCTGTATATTCATTGTCATGACACTGCAGTAACGATACAGTGTGTTTATGTGGCTGCACATAGCAATATAGCTATATCGCTATGTGCTGAATAAATGAATGGAGAGAAGTGTATGATGCTGATTGGTCACTGATTGGTCAGCATCACTTCTCTCCACAACGCCCACTTGGTCATATAGTAAAACACGCCCAGTTGTCCATTGAAAAACTCATTAGCATAAAGCTAAAATAGGTCATAACCGTCAAAAATTATCGTTTTTCTAAATAAAAAAACACTGCTGTGATCTACATTACAGCGCCGATCACATTATGTACAAGATAGGGAACTTATAATGTGGTGACAGAGCCTCTTTAACTAAAAAATATTTGTACGCATAAAACGTTACCTAGAAGCATTGATTACCTTAAACCATTGATGTATATTTAAGTGATTTAAATAACAAATACAGACAAAATAACCAGCCTGATAACAGTATGCAGCGAAGTCCTTTGTAGCAGAACAAACAATATTCAGAACAAACAAAGTGCACAAATTTACAGTGAATTGTTGGGTTGCTTTCTTTATTTGTTTACTACAATTTTCACAGCAAGAAGCCAAATTATATTCAAGTTACGTTGTGCACTCTAAATGCTTCAATGCAATCATAACCTTGAAATAAATGAGAATCTTCAGGTCTAATGTAATATATAGAGTTCTAGTACATTTGTTCAGTAGCGTAAATCAAATGGTTATTAAACATCAGCAGATTTGTCTAATATAAGACAATTGTCACATAAGGGGCATACAATAAACAGGATCAGTAGTTTGCTTTGTGTTCCCCATAATATTAACTGGATCTATTTTTTGTAGAGCTTAAAGAAATTTCTGCAATGTGATGATGCCAGTTTATATAACTGTAAGTACCTCATTGTATAGCAGCAGTTAGAATGAGACCTATGATGTGGATACAGATTTAGATCCACATAATTTCCCTATAATAATCCGTGTCATAGGGATGCACAGAAACTCTTCTTCTCAAAGGCAGCCTGTAACTTCAATCACAGATGACTGTAATAAGGCATTCATATTTATTTTTTCACAATTTCAAAACATGTTAAATAGGCTTTTTGCATAGACGTGTGGGGGTTACTTGCATTAAACAAGTTCTTGTCAAATGTCTTATAATATAATGTTGGGCCTTGGATGTAGCTATAAAGGGTGCAGATGTAGCAGTAGTACCCCGGCTCTGGTGCCTGACAGGGCCCAAAAGCCTCTCTGCCACATAGAAGAACACCAGTATTATATAGAGCCCATGGTAGGTAGTGGCCCTGTTACAAATTTTGTATTGGGGCCCAGGAGCTTCAAGTTACACCTCTGCCACATCCAGCACTCTTGGCGCTGGAGGACTGCATGGCACTAATTAAAAAAATTCAAGTGAAGATCCGTTTTTAGCTATCTTTTGTCACTTTATTAAGACATATAAAAAATAACATTGACTGCTGGGACTCCATCGACTAGAATGAAAAGCAAAGTCATTTAAATAACAAACACAGACAAAATAACCAGCCTGATAACAGTATGCAGCGAAGTCCTTTGTAGCAGAACAAACAATATTCAGAACAAACAAAGTGCACAAATTTACAGTGAATTGTTGGTTTGATTTCTTTATTTGTTTACTACAATTTTCACAGCAAGAAGCCAAATTATATTAAAGTTACGTTGTGCACTCTAAATGCTTCAATGCAATCATAACCTTGAAATAAATGAGAATCTTCAGGTCTAATGTAATAAATAGAGTTCTAGTACATTTGTTCAGTAGCGTAAATCAAATGGTTAGTAAATATCAGTAGATTTGTCTAATATAAGACAATTGTCACATAAGGGGCATACATTATGAAGTAACAGTAGTTCGCTTGGTGTTCCCCATAATATTAACTGGAATAGTTTTTGGTAGAGCTTAAAGAAATTTCTGCAATGTGATGATGCCACTTTATATAACTTCCCAAATTGAAAAGAATGAAAAGCACATGACTATTAAACATCAGAAACTTCTGTCAACTGAATTTCCAAGATAGAACTGGGATACATTGCTTAGTAGACTTATCTGGGCATATTTGTTTTTAAGATCTTTAGGGGTCCCAGTTCATGGATGCCAATCAACCGCTGTGCAAAAATTGATGGGTTAAGCAAGAGTCATGGTTTAGCTAAAATAGCATTTTTTAACAATTGTTTGAAATACATCATGAGAATTATAATTTCAGAATTTTTCCTATGTAATTAATTGCACATCTTTGAAAACTATATAACACGCAGGATTGAGCTGTTATCCATAACATCTAAGTTCATAACTGCTGTCACTGAACTCGATATTCCCGCTGACTTGACAGATTCAGGTCTCAGCACAAGATACAGCTGCTCTGTATACAGGATACAAAGCAGATGTATCACAAAAAGTAAAAATTATTTTGGATAAAATATAATTACAGAGTTGCACCAATCACACTGATACACATTTAAAAAAAAATATACATAACCTTTAAAGTAACTCAATTATTACATTTCAATGATTATTTTAATTGTAATTGTTTCAAAACTTTTTTTATTGTTTTAATGTATCTAAAATAAAAAATGAAGCAACTTTGGTAATAATTTTGATGAACAATATCCAATAGCTGCTATGCACACCTACAGTGAAGGAAATAAGTATTTGATCCCTTGCTGATTTTGTAAGTTTGCCCACTGTCAAAGACATGAACAGTCTAGAATTTTTAAGCTAGGTTTATTTTACCAGTCCATCGAAAACTTATGGAGGGAGCTGAAGATCTGAGTTGCCAAGCGACAGCCTCGAAATCTTAATGATTTACAGATGATCTGCAAAGAGGAGTGGGCCAAAATTCCATCTAACATGTGTGCAAACCTCATCATCAGCTACAAAAAACGTCTGACTGCTGTGCTTGCCAACAAGGGTTTTGCCACCAAGTATTAAGTCTTGTTTGCCAAAGGGATCAAATACGTATTTCTCTGTGCACAATGCAAATAAATATATATAATTTTGACTATGTGATTTTCTGTTTTTTTTTATATATAATCTATCTCTCACTGGTAAAATTAACCTAGCCTAAAAATTCTAGACTGTTCATGACTTTGACAGTGGGCAAACTTACAAAATCAGCAAGGGATCAAATACTTATTTCCTTCACTGTATGTCTCTCCATGGTTACAGACTACAAACAAACCCTGTGTAGTCTGTATGTTCTCACCGGTTTGTTCGTGGATCCTCAGTGTCGTCTAGGAGATGGTGCTTGGAACCCAGGCAATGCTTGGCACAGCAGGTAGAGGCGGTCGGATGGATAGGCAGAAATCAGGACAGGCAGCAGACGTCGTAACGGGTATGGAAGCAATAGGTCAAGGCAGGCGGCAGGCAAGGATAGTCAAGTTCAGGCAGAGGTCAGCAATGGGAAATCCAGACAAGACAGAAGGGAAGGAAACAGAGAACCCGGGCACAGGGAAACTCACGGGGAACTTGGTTGAACAAGCATGGATACAAGGAAGGAGGGCCCTTAAATAGGAAGTCTTGGAATTAAGGCACGCGCTGGCCCTTTAAGACAGAACGAGTCAGCATGCGCGCCCTCTAGAGACTGCAGCCGCACATCGAGGATGACGGCCGCGGAGGGAGGTAAGTGATGCACCTACCTGATGCCGTCCAGGGCCAGCAGAGCGTCCGGATCGGGTAAGTGGAGCTCGGGATGAGCATGTGGTAATGGAGGACGCAGGAACCGGAGCAGAGGCCGCGGGGAAGGCGGGGAATGGTGCAGTAGCCGTTACAGTACCCCCCCTTTACGCCCCCTCTTTTTAGGCTTGCTTGGAAACCTTCGCTCAAAGTCCTTGATAAGACCTGGGGCGTTGATATTCTCCACGGGCTCCCATGATCTCTCCTGAGGACCATAATCTTTCCAGTCCACTAGGTACCATAATCTCCCCCGTGTACGTTGCGACCAGGGAGAGTCAGGCACGGGTAGAGGATGTAAAAGGCCAGCAGGTCTTGAATGGGAGACTTTATTCTGAGAGCAGGTGGAGCAGGCTGAAGTGTCTTGGGACATGGAAGTCCACCAGTACTGACAGCCAATCAAATTTAGAGTCTTTTTGGTGCCAGGATGCCCAGAAACAGCTGGAGGCATGACCCCCAATGAAGAACACAATCCCTTTGTTTAGGGGGTACGTAGGTCTTTCCTCTGGGAATGTGTACCACTTCAGCTGGAGCAGCAATCACAATACGTTTAGGCTCTATAATAAACTGTGGGCTGGGCTCTTGGTCTGTGGGGTCAAAACAGCGGGATAAAGCGTCAGCATTGGTAGTCTTTCCAGCGGGTCTGTAGTGAAGCCGAAAATCGTTTCTGGAGAAGAATAATGCCCGGCGTGCTTGACGAGAGCTTAGCTGTTGAGCAGTCTGTAAGTATAGGAGGTTCTTACGATCTGTGTAAATGATGATGTGATGTTGTGCACCCTCAAACAAATGTCTCCATTCCTCCAGGGCCAATTTAATAGCTAAAAGTTCTTTATCTCCAATTCCATATTTTTTTTCACCGGATGTGATTGATTTGGAGAAAAAACCACAGGCCACCAGTCTTCCTCTACAAGTCTTCTGTGATAGAATGGCTCCGACTCCCACAGATGAAGCATCGACCTCCAGAACAAAGGGTTTGGTAGAATCCGGTCTATGTAGGACTGAAGCAGAAGAGAAGGCAATTTTAAGAGCTTGGAAGGCAGCTTCAGCCTCCGTGGTCCAGTCTTTGGCATTAACCCCCTTTTTGGTCAGAGCAGAAACAGGAGCTGTCATAAAGGAGAAATGAGGAATAAACTGGCTGTAATCATTTGAAAAATCCCAGCAGACGTTGGACAGCTTTGAGCCCTTGTGGACGAGGCCAGTTGAGAATAGAATATAGCTTGGCTGCATCCATTTGAAGTCCCTGGTCGGAAATTATATACCCCAAGCAAGGCAGGCTGGTTTTCTCGAAGAGGCATTTCTCTAGTTTGGCAAACAGAGTGTTCTATCACAGACGCTGTAACACTTGACGTACATGCACACGATGAGTTTGAATATTGGGAGAAAATATTAAAATGTCATCTAGGTTTGCCACCACACAGCTGTACAACAGATCTCGAAAAATGTCGTTAACAAAGGCCTTGAAAACCGCAGGAGCATTACAAAGTCCAAAAGGCATGACGAGGTATTCAAAATGCTAATCACAAGTGTTGAATGCAATTTTCCATTCGTCACCCTCGCGGATACGGATGAGGTTATAAGCTCCACGAAGGTCTAGTTCGGTGAAAATTTTCACCCCCCGTAGGTGGTCAAAGAGTTCTGAGACCAACGGTAATGGGTACTTGTTTTTTAGCTTGATATTATTCAATCCTTGGTAATCAATACAAGGATACAGGGAGCTTTTTTTCCACAAAGAAAAACCCTGCGCCAGCAGGAGAGGAGGACTTACGGATGAATCCTCTTTCCAGATTCTCTAGGATATACCGAGACATGGCCTCCATCTCGGGCAAGGACAAACGGTAGACTCTGGGAGGCGTGGCGTTGGGGACCAGGTCTATGGTACAGTCGTATGGCCTGTGAGGAGGCAGCGATTCAGCTTGTTGTTTACAGAAGACATCAGAGAAGCTTTTGTATGGAGTAGGAAGTCCTGCTGAGTTAGGTTCTGTAGGCTGAGGCATGGGTGGGCGAATAGATTGTAGACAATGCTGGTGATAGAAGTCACTCCAGCGGGTGATTTGACCTCCAGTCCAGTCAATAACAGAAGAGTGCTTCTGCAACCACGGTAGACCCAGTAGCAAAGGGTTCAGAGAGTTCTTTAAAATATAGAAGGAGATACGTTCCTGGTGCAGTGCCCCTGTTAACAAGAGAATGGGCTCGGTGACAAGATAGATAGTTTCCTGTAGAAGCCTCCTATCTACAGAAGCAATGCACAACGGTTTGGTTAGTTTTTTCACTGGGATTTGGTAGCGATTTACCAGGACTGGCACAGAAAATTCCCAGCGGATCCGGAATCTGGGAAGGCTTGAACGCAGAAAGTGGTTCCTGCAAAGGACAGCTTAGCTGGTATGGTCATCTTCTGAGAGGAAGGTATTCCAGCTAGGGTAGCCTCTCCTACTTGCCCTAGGCATTGGAGTTTTCCGGCCTCACTGGACAGTCCTTGAGTAAGTGCGTTTTACCACCACAATACAAACATAAATTCTACTTGCGTCTATTCTGGCGCTCCTCAGGCGTGAGTCTTGTTCTCTCCACCTGCATGGTTCGTCCGACCGATAGGAAGATGAGTCCAGAAGAGATCTTTGGAAGGTTGGTGCCAACCGTGATGTCCGATTGCCTCTAGCAGATTCTTGTTGTCTCTCACGGAAACGTATATCTATACGATTAGCAAGAGAAACCAAGTCGTCCAAGGAAGGCGGAAGGTCTCGGCCAGCAAGTTCATCCTTGATTCGGCCCCCCAGACCCTCCCAGAAGCCACATACCAAAGCCTTATTATTCCACTGGAGTTCAGTAGCCAGGGTACGAAATTCAACGGCGTATTGGCCTACTGTGGAGGTTCCTTGCCAGAGCTTGAGTAGAGAGGAAGCTGCAGAAGAGGTTCTTCAAACACCCTTTTAAACGTGGAGAGAAAGTTCTGAATGTTGTACATGATGGGGTTGTTTCTCTCCCACAAGGACGATGCCCAAGCCAGCGCTTCACCAGACAGCAGGGACAGGATGTAGGCCACCTTAGCCCAGTACAAGGAAAAATGATGCGCCATGACTTCAAAGTGGATGGTGCATTGGTTAACAAATCCCCTGCAGGTCTTGGGTTCTCCCTCATAGCGGGCAGGCGTAGGTAAATGTAGTCCCGGACTATAGACTGGAGCTTGCGGTGGTGGTGGCGGTGGAATCGGAGGCGCTAGTTCGTTCAAACGAGTGGACACATTCTGCAGTAGCTGAAACAGCTGATCTTGGCGGACTCGTCTGGAAAGCTCCTGAGCCATGTCAGCCGTATCAGGCACGGCTGTGTCAAGGGAATCCATGGCTTGTTCAACCTATAACGGTTCTCACCGATTTGTTCGTGGATCCTCAGTGTTGTCTGGGAGATGGTGCTTGGCACAGCGGGTAGAGGCGGTCGGATGGATAGGCAGAAGTCAGGACAGGCAGCAGATGTCGTAACGGGTATGGAAGCAATAGGTCAAGGCAAGCGCCAGGCGTCGTAACGGGTATGGAAGCAATAGGTCAAGGCAGGCGGCAGGCAAGGATAGTCAAGTTCAGGTAGAGGACAGCAACAGGAAATCCAGACAAGGCAGAAGGAAAGGAAACAGAGAACCAGGGCCCAGGGAAACTCACGGGGAACTTGGTTGAACAAGCATGGATACAAAGAAGGAGGGCCCTTAAATAGGAAGTCTTGGAATTAAGGAGTGCGCTGGCCCTTTAAGACAGAACGAGTCAGCGCGCGCGCCCTCCAGAAACTGCAGCCGCACATCGAGGATGACGGCCGCGGAGGGAGGTAAGGCATTCACCTACCTGACGCCGTCCAGGGCCCGCAGAGCGTCCGGATCGGGTAAGTGGAGCTCGGGATGAGCATGTGGTAATCGAGGACGCAGGAACCGGAGAAGAGGTCGTGGGGAAGGCGGGGAACGGCGCAGCAGCCGTTACAGTCTGGTCCTACAGTCATATTTTCTTCCAACTGTCCCTACTTCTTATTAACATATATCAGTAATTTGGCAAGAAGAAGGGGACAGATTTAAGAGAGTACGAGAGTACGGTATCACTGCATGAACAGATTACCCAGGGTTTGTCTGTAGTCTGTAACCATGGAAACACATAGGTCTGCATACTTTTAATCAAATATATTTACAAAGATTCATAATTTTTTTGTTCAAGCAATAAAAAATTGTTTGCAAAAGTTGACATAGCTTTAATATTATTTCCGTATTAACACAAGCATTTCCATTATACCCCACCCCCCCTTAGATAACAGATGATTAAAAAGTTGTCCAAAACAGACAGACTGCCATTCATAACTAATGTGAAGAATTCCAAAAATTTATTCTTTAAGGCAGCTTCATGGGGGAGGTTTATTTCAAGCCTTTATCTGACGCAAGTGTTTTATTTGATGCTACAGTAGGGTGCACAATGTTCACACATATTTAATTAGTAACTGAGCCCTCTCATGTTTGCTTTTCTGCAGATATGTTCATTGGTGAAATGTCACCTCGTGCGTTACTGAATACAGTTAAAATCCAAGTGTTAGAACTTAGTTTTCCTTATTGTTGTTTCCAGGGTGATTGCTTGATTTCAAGTTTAAAATATTGAAATGAAAAATGTGACTGAAAGCTTAAAGGTTTACCTCTCTGTTTATTCTGCAAAATGCACCGTATATTTTTCAAATATTGATCTGCTGGAAAAATAATTCCGTAAATCTTTCCATTTCAAAATGAATTCTCTATATCCATACATACTTATAGGTCAGAACATGAATTCTGCATGCTGAGATACATTACTGTAATAACTCAAATATGAATATGGCATGACTGCTGGAATATCAGATATTTATTGCTAGATAGATGAAGATGCCTCTAGTCTATAAATTCTAAATCTATTAGGAAAAAGTAATTTATTCTACTCATTGTAACTTCTGGTTGCATTTCCTAGATAATAAACTAGGCAAGCAGTTTACAAAGAGGAGAGTCGATTGCTACAGCTATTTTATGCCCAATCCACGTAGATATTGAAAAATATTTTTGAATATATCAGAGTATAAGCCTTTGCCTGCTATGCCATATTTGTCTGAACAGCAGAGGTTAATTTCCCCAATGCGGTAAATAATTGGCTTAGTTCTTTTGTAAGAAATATATGGAAATGTCAGCTCACCCTCCTAGGTGCACAAAGAAGACAGCGATCTCCACGCTATAGAAACAACAATCCAGAAGGAAAAGGTTCAGCACTCCTTGTGGAATATGAAAAAAATGTGGACTTACATAAATTAATGTGGGACTTTGAAAAACTTTTAATCAAAGAAACGAGAATATGGTAGGATTTCTCTACCCTGCAAAAATATGTTCAAAAAGAAATGATACCTACAGGGTTAAGAATTAAAAAGATACCTACCACAGTATACTCTAAAGATTTTGTGCAAAAATGGAATAATATCTTATCCAAATGCTCTCTAGACCTTATGGGTTTGATTTTATCTTTTGAAGATGAAGCATTGAAAAAAGTGAAACATGACATCAAAAAAATGCATGATCATTTACAAACATATACTGGATCCAAGCCATTTGAGGAGCTAGACAATCGTCTAAAAACCACTATTTCAGAGTTGGAATCTGCCATTACAAAAAGTAAAAAATTGAAATTTCAAAGAGATATTTTCGATTATAATACAGATGCAGTATATGAATGGGGTCGATGGGAAAAATACACCCCTAAATCTATCCTCAAAAAGCAAATACGCAGACAATCGCAACCAACGGATCATGTGAGAAAGTCTGTTAATTTCAGTACCACGGAAGCAGAAAGTTCTGAATGTCGATCTGAAGATTCCTCCATGTCCATGAATTTACAGAAACCCCCCTCTTATTACAATAAGTCAAAGAAAGGACAAAAATCAAAAACCGAATACATAGGGCGGGGAGAAAGCATCGCAGGAAGATATCCGCAGAGAAATCGCACGGGAGCGAAGAACAAATAACAAATGTCATCAACTTGTCTTCTCAAATTTTGAATATGGACGAAATATCCATTTTGTCCAAAGGACTTTCGTTTGCTCCAACTAATCCCTACAATTTATACAATACCATCGTGGACATTAATAGTTTTATTAGGCTGCTTACTGTCAAGAGACATTTTTTTGGATCATGATTCATGTATTGATTATATGGACATTTCCAAGGATTACACACATATGATCCAGGAGCTGCCTAGTACTAATGATATGCCATTTTGTTCATTTTTAGATCATATATGCACTAATGTTTTGCAGGATTTACAGGAAGAGTCGGCTGTGCCTGAATGTGAAGCTTTGTCCAGAGCCACAAATTTTTCTGTCCACAATCCCTCTTTTTATCCCATTCATCTCAAACCTCCCGTTTTGGATTGGTTTCAGGAATTGGTTCAAAGAGATTTAGTTGAATTACACACCATGGTAGATATTAAATCTATTGATAACTTATCCAAGAGGGAACATAAAGCCATTTTTTCCTTGAGAAACAATCGTGATATAACTATTAGAACAGCTGATAAGGGAGGGGCGGTTGTGGTCCTGGACACTGCACTCTATATTAAATTAAACAAGGAATTATTATCGGATAATAACACATATGACAGATCAAGCATTAATCCAACTGATATTTTTTTCTGAACGCCTATACTTTTTTTTACAAGAGGCTCTAAATTTGGGAGCCATAGATCAGAAGGAATGTGATTATATTTTTGTTGAGAAACTGGTTATTCCTATTTTTCACTCTTTGCCTAAAATCCATAAGGATCGCTTCCCGCCCCCTATGAGGCCTATTGTGGCAGGTATTAGTTCCTTGAATGAGAAATTTAGCGAGTGGGTAGATACATTACTGCAACCTTTGGTTACACGTTGCTATGGGTTTCTCCAGGATACAAAACATGTGCTATCGTCTGTAGAAAGTATAAAATGGCAGGATAATTTTGTATGGATAACTCGTGAAGCATTCTATACATGCATCCCTCACCAATTGGTTTTAAAGGCAGTTCTATACCATTTAGATAGATATTCCAAATACTCTCTAGATCTCAAAAAATCTATTATTATGGCAAAAGAGTATCTTCTCTCCTCTTACTATTTCATGTTTCATGGTTGCTATTATATGCAAAAAACAGGCGCAGCTATGGAAGCTAAATTTTCCCCTTCGCTTGCCAATTTATATGTAGCATGGTGGGAGGAGTGCTTTCTATTCACTGAAAGCAATCCTTTTGCTTTTGATCTGGTCTGGTATGGTCGTTACATTGACGACATGATCATTATCTGGTCCTCAGATGTGGCGACCATACCAGACTTCATCAACTACATAAATAATAATCCATTTGGTTTGACATTCACCTATGCTTATGATTGCCAAAAAATTACGTTCCTGGATCTCACTATAAGGCATCATTTACACGAGCGTAATATACGCACGTGCTTTTCACGCGTGTCGTACGCACCTATATTAGCCTATGGGGCAGTGCAGACAGTGTGTGAATTTTGTGCAGCACAAGTGCTTGCGTAAAATTCACAACATGTCCTTTCTTTGTGCGCTGTTCGCGCATCACGCACCCATTGAAGTCAATGGGTGCGTGAAAACCACGCAGGTCGCACTTCCGCACTTCGCGCAACAGCTGTCAAACTCTGAATGTAAACAGAAAAGCACCACGTGCTTTTCTGTTTACAAACATTCAAACGGAGTGTCATAATGATGGCGGCTGCGCGAAAATCACGCAGCCACGCATCATACACTGATGACACACGGAGCTGTTAAGTGCCTTTTGCGCACGCAAAACGCAGAGTTTTTTGCGTGCGCAAAATGCACACGCTCGTGTAAATCAGGCCTAAGTGATATTTCCAGCCTAGAGATTGTTCAGACTGGCACCTATCGAAAGCCTACTGCTGGTAATGCAATTTTGCATGGCAAGTCCTGCCACCCGGAGCACACCATCAAGGGTGTTCCGGTTGGAGAAATTTTACGAGCTAAAAGAAACTGCTCGTCTGAACAGGTGTATAAGGAAGAAACAAATAAAATTTGTAATCGTTTAAAAAATCGAAGTTATCCTCAATGGATTCTGGATAGGTCTATTCATTTGGGTGAGGACAGAAAACGTTGTGATTTACTGCAAAGAAAGCATACATATAAAAAGAACAAAAATTAATCTCTTGCGTTTGTTACATTGTACAGTAAAGAATATCTTACGATACGATCTATAGTGTCCAAATATTTACCAGTCCTCTTTCAAGATGAGGACTTACGCCAGATATTAGAGCCAGGTTGTAAATTTTCCTCTCGGAGAGCACCTACTTTGGGTTCTATGCTTTCACCTAGTTTAACGCAATTTTCATCCAAACAGAATTCGTGGCTATCGTCAAAGGGTTTTTATCCTTGTGGTGCAAATATATGTATGTGTTAAAATTATGCACACCAAACTAAAGAAGTTATCTCAGCCATTGATGGATCTATACATAAAATGAAACAATTCTTCATTTGCAACACACGGCATGTAGTTTACCAAATAAATTGTACTCTTTGTAATTTATCTTATGTAGGGTGCACTAGTCGCTCCCTTAAAGAGGCTCTGTCACCAGATTTTGCAACCCCTATCTGCTATTGCAGCAGATAGGCGCTGCAATGTAGATTACAGTAACGTTTTTATTTTTAAAAAAACGAGCATTTTTGGCCAAGTTATGACCATTTTTGTAATTATGCAAATGAGGCTTGCAAAAGTCCAAGTGGGTGTGTTTAAAAGTAAAAGTCCAAGTGGGCGTGTATTATGTGCGTACATCGCGGCGTTTTTAATACTTTCACTAGCTGGGTGCTCTGAAGAGAAGTAACATCCTCTTCTCTTCAGAACGCCCAGCTTCTGACAGTGCAGATCTGTGACGTCACTCACAGGTCCTGCATCGTGACGGCCACATCGGCACCAGAGGCTACAGTTGATTCTGCAGCAGCATCAGCGTTTTCAGGTAAGTCGATCTTACCTGCAAACGCTGATGCTGCTGCAGAATCAACTGTAGCCTCTGGTGCCGATGTGGCCGTCACGATGCAGGACCTGTGAGTGACGTCACAGATCTGCACTGTCAGAAGCTGGGCGTTCTGAAGAGAAGAGGATGTTACTTCTCTTCAGAGCACCCAGCTAGTGAAAGTATTAAAAACGCCCCGATGTATGCACATAATACACGCCCACTTGGACTTTTACTTTTAAACACACCCACTTGGACTTTTGCAAGCCTCATTTGCATAATTACAAAAATGGTCATAACTTGGCCAAAAATGCTCGTTTTTTAAAAATAAAAACGTTACTGTAATCTACATTGCAGCGCCTATCTGCTGCAATAGCAGATAGGGGTTGCAAAATCTGGTGACAGAGCCTCTTTAAGGTTAGAATTAGAGAACATCTCAATGGACCTACTAATCCTGGAGTTAGAAATCCTTCCAATGCATCCAAACATTTTAGTCTTATGCACCAAGGCGATACCAGTAGCTTTGAGTTTTCAGGAATTGAAAGAGTTAATAGACCAGTGCGAGGTGGTGATCATAGGAGAACACTCTTAAATCGTGAGGGTTACTGGATTCTCATGTTGAATAATATAGTCCCCAATGATCTAAATGTGAGAAATGATCTTATTCTGAACTACTAATATTTTATATATTTTGCACATTTTGTATTTTTGTATTTGGCTTGAGACTTTATAGTTGCATTTTATACAATTTTGTATTTTCACATGTCATCCACTTCTGTGATAATTGCATACACCTGATCAAAGTGGGTGTTTTTTGTCTTGGCTGCTATTTTAGCCACACATTCTCATTCCTTCCCCTATCTATGAGTAATGGCTCTTGAGAGCTAGAAACGCGTCAGAAGGAACGTATGTTTTATGTATCTTGTCCACTGTTTCCTGATCAGTCTTCCGCTGGCTATCTATTTTAACCAATAAAGAAGATTATTTTCATATTCCCCAAGGAGTGCTGAACCTTTTCCTTCTGGATTTTAGTTCTTTTGTAAGCCATGGCAGGTAGTCAATTGCTTATACTACATATACAGTAGTACTGAATGTGGGAGCATTGACACCAACTCAATGACATTAAAAGGGTTGACCAATTTAGAAAACCTATTTTCATATACCCTATTAGGTAATACTGAGTTATCCCCTTCCCGCCGCAGCCATTTTTCATATTTTCATTTTCCAAAAGAAATAACTTTTTTATTTTTCTGTCGATATAGCCCTATGAGGGCTTTATTTTTTCAAGACAAGTTGTAGTTTATCATGATACCATTTATTGTAATGTACTAGGAAATGGGCAAAAAATACTTTGTGGGGTGGAAAATGAAAAAAAAACTGATACTACCATTATTTTTTGCGCTTCGTTTTTACAGCGTTCACCCTGCAATTAAAGCAAAATGTAAAATTTATTCTGCAGGTCAACACGATTACAGCGATACCAAATTTATATAGTATTTTATATATTATATTACTTTTACCAGGAACAAAGTAACTGTAAAAAATAAAATATATTTTGTTTCGCTAAATTATGAGAGCCATAACTTTTTTATTTTTCTGTCGATATGAAGGCATATTTTTTGTGGGGCGAGCTTTAGTTTTTAATGGTAACATTTTTGAGAACATGCAAGTTTTTGATCACTTTTTATTACATTTTTTGTGGAAGATGAGGTGACCAAAAAACAGTGATTCTGGCGTTTACATTTTTTTTTTATGGCGCTCACAGTGAGTATTAAATAATGTTATATGGTAATAGTTCAGACTTAAAGGGATGCGGTAATACCAATTATGTTTATTATTTTCTTTGAATTAAACAAATGCGGAAATTGACAATCTCTACGAAATTTCATTCTGCAGCATATCAATATATTTTGTTGAAACGCTGCAGAATTTCCACAAGAAAAATCTGGTCAGAATGTCCACAGTATTTACACTATGTGTGGCATTACCCTAATGGAGCAGGTTCACCAAAATTGTATTAGGTATATGAGTGTCTTTTACTTTCATCATAAGTGAAAAAAAATTATTTATTTGCAATTATACAAAAGTTTAATTCACAAGCACATAGAGACATGGCCTAGTAGATTGCCTGTCAGTTTTAAACAGAGAGGCAATAATGCTTTGTATACTAAGTATACTAAAGCATTACATAAGCAATCCAAAGATTGCATTGTAAAGTCCCCTAGTGAAACTAAAAGAATAATGAATTAATGTGAAATAAAAATTATTAGGTGTACATAAAAAACAACCCCAAAAATTATTTTCCATAAAAAGTGTTTTTATTTAGTAGAAGTGTAAAAAATAAATAAAAATACACATATATGGTATCGCCGCGATTCCAAAAAATAAAGTTAACATATTATTTCAACTGCAAGGTGAACGGCGTAAATAAAAAAATAAAAAAACAACAGCGGAATTGTTATTTTTCCCATTGCCCCGTCCCAAAAAATAATAATTAAAGTTAATCAATAGGCCCCATGTAGCCCAAAATGATACAAATGAAAACTATGTCTCATCCCACAAAAAAACAAGACCTCATATGGTGACATCGAGAGAAAAATAAAAAAGTTATGGCTCTTTGAACGAGGCGACACAAAAACAAATAATTTTAGTTCAAAAGTGTTTTTATTGTGTACTATATAGTAGTAAAACATGAAAACCTATACATATTATGGTATCACCATAATTTTACCAACCCATAGAATAAAGGTAGCATGTTTTTTATACCGCATGGTGAGCAGTGTAAAACGCACAGCACAATGGCGAAATTGCTGGGTTTTTGTCTATTCCCTCCCCCCCCAATAAAAATTAATAAAAGTTACATAGTTACATAGTTAGTACGGTTGAAAAAAGACACATGCCCATCAAGTTCAACCAACTTAATCAAAAAATTATGTGTACCCCAAAATGGTGGCATTGAAAGATACAACTCATCCCGCAAAACACAAGACCTCATACAGCTATGTCGACGTAAAAATAATTTTTTTATATGCGACGATGGATAAACAAAGAAAATTGCTTGGTCATTAAGGCCCAGAATGCATGCAAGTGGAAGGGGTTAAATGAAAGTGAAGAAGTAAAGAGAAGATAAATTATAATAATGGAATTACAGTTTTGTATTAAGGTGTTGGTGAGGAATTAATTTGTATATCGCAGTATAAACTTGAAATTAAAAATGTAAATGATTAAATGGGTTTTCTGGTTTTATGCAAATAAAGCCCAATCACGGCATAATAAAAAGTTCTACAACTTGATAATATACTTAATAATGTAATTCAATAATTCTCCATTTTCAAGCCTTTCATTTACATTCACAGGCTAAAAACCAGTATATAACTAGTCCTGCTCTTTACTGAGCAGTGGATACATTTTAATTCCAGTCTAGGCAATGCTCTGGACGCCTAAATGATAAATTATAGACAAGAACAGACGAGGAGACCGCACTTCCAACATATGTCAGCTTTTTAATCACCCGTGCAACGGTTCAGTCCGACAGGACCTCTCTCAAGCATAGTGAACACAGCAATAACAGAGTATTTAAGGACTCACAGAGTCAACAGTAATAAAAATGTGATTAGTACAAAAACAGTTTAAAAAATATCTGTATACCATGTAACAGTGTAATCTGAAATCACAATCAACCAACATAGGTGCTTATGCATAAATCTATAAAAACAGTAAGGGACTGGTACATCAATAAGCAGTCCAAATGTAAAGTATTATATTAAGAAGTAAAAACTCACCAAGTGTATGTGTGATCAAAATCGATAGCAGGATATTGTCTATAGATGCCGGATGGACCTACTCCTTGTGGGTTACGGCGTCCCGGAAGTATAACATCCACGTGTATAGAGTAAATATCTAAGTGTACTTCCTTAATTGAAACTGCGCATGCTCAAAGCGCAATATTCCGCGAGACTATGCTAGTTACTTCCCGCGCATGTGCAGTGCCTAGACTAACTGCACGGTGACCATTTTGGAAAGTGGCAACAACCTCAAAGTGAATAAAGCCAATGAGGATCGCCATCGGAAATGTAAATATTATACTATTTCACAAAAGGGAGGTTAATTGGTAGGACAAAACAGAGCAAGGGACTTTCATATGTAATTATCTATGCTAAATCATAGACAACGGCACACACATTCTAATGTGTATACATCAAGACAGGGTGCACGTTTAAAGAAATAGCATTGTTTATATATCCCACATCGTCTCACAAAAAGTTCCTACTTCCACAGTAAATGGCAATCAATTGATATATAACATGACCTAGTCAATAGGTGACAGAATAATCATGTCTAACCACAAATGTTTCACGCATGAAGTCACCGCGAGAAGAGATATGTTCACAGGATTCCGAAAGCCAGAAGAAGTAGTCCATTCAACAAATCTAATCTGCAATTATAATAAAAAATATATGTGTGTATATATATATATATATATGTATATATATATATATATATATATATATATATATATATATATATATATATATATATATATATATTATAATAATAATAAATTAATCATCATTTTAAATGTGTTCAATTCACATAAAAACAAATAATGTATAACGATCAAGCAAGGTACATAAGGGGAACACACACGTTCCAATGCATGACATACTCAAGTGACTACACCGACTTTGAAATCGATGTTTAAATCGTGTGGGGCAAGGCAATTCAACTTGAAGATCCATTCAAGTTCTCTCCGTTTGAGTCTGGAGACTCTGTCCCCACCCCTTCGGTGTAGGGGCATGTGGTCAATGATCCAAAATTTTAGATCACTGACCTCATGCCCCGCCTGTACAAAATGTGCTGCCACTGGGAGATCAAATTTTTTAGTTCTAATAGTAGATCTATGTTTATTAAGACGAGCCCGACATTCCTGGGTAGTTTCACCTACATATAGCAACTTGCACGGACACTGTAGAACATAAGTGACATGAGATGACGCACACGTCAAAAAAATGTTTAATAGGATAAGTCTTGCCATTAGTCGGGGGAGTCAACGTGTTCCCTTTTATCATGTTGTTGCAATTAATGCAATTGAGATACGGGAAATATCCCAATTTTTTGGGAGCCAGAGTCAACTGGTGGTTCATTTGAAAAGACCCGACATCAGCATGGACAAGATGATCCCTTAAATTTTTCTGTTGTCTAAATGCCATCATAGGGGGACAGCCAAATTCGGGAACAGAATTGGTAAGATTTTTAAGAATATGGCGGATAATGTTGGAAACTCTATTACTAATATCTGCACAGATTTTTTTATACTGCATGTGAATAGGGCTTTGTAAAGCCCATTCACATGCATTATACTCCACTTCTTTGTGGATTTTTGGTGTGGATTTTGCGCCAAAATTCACAACAAATACACTAAATGTGAACATGTCCATAGATCCATGACAATCTTTGAAAAAATAAATCAAGGCATGTAGTATAACATTTAATATTATGGAGGTATTCACACATAGAAGCATTGCTTATAAGTGAGAATACGGTGCCCTAAGGGGCAGGGGCCAAGCATACTGTGGGGGCTGGGGGGGGGGTTTCTAAAAGGTGCCAAGAGGTCATTTTAAATAGAATCGGGGTGTTGCTGCCATCTGAAACCATCCTTACTGTGCAGTACACAGCCGTTTCATAAGCGACGGTGGGCCTGCAGACAATATCCATCTGACATTCTGCTGTGTTGTGACTCCCACAATGTTCTTGGACTTGAACACCACTACCCCCTTCCTTTCGACTGTAACAGCAGTGTGAACAGCTTTTTCATCCTTCTTTCTCCTCCCTCCTCCTCCTCAATCTGGGCCTGTGTAGTTTCCATAGGTTAAAAAGAATAGGGCCTCATGCTTGGAAACTGCAACATTAAAGGGAGATTCCAGGTTATTAAAATTGATGGTCTATCCTTAGGATAGGCCATCAATATTAGATTGTGGGGCTCTGACTGTCGGCACACCCGCTGATTAGCTGTTTAAAGGGGCCGCTGCGCTCTTCATTTTTTTGCTTGGTTCTTCTTTTTGTTCATTCTTGCATGTGCCGTTACATTTGTAGTGGCTGTGCAAGGTATAAAAAAAAAAAAAACAGACAGCTGGACCTTCAAGTCCCCTAGTGGGACTTAAAAAGAAGTATAAAAAAGTGTAAAAAAAAGTTTTAAAACATATAAATTAAAATAAACCATACATATTTGGTATTGCCGCGACCGTAACGGCCTGAATCATAAAAATATTAGGTTATTTATTACAATCGGTGAACGGCGTAAAAACAAAAATGTGGCACAAGCTGGGCACAACATATTTGCCACTGAAATGGCATATCTAGGGAAAAATTAAAATTTTTACTTTGCACCATCCGCAGCATAATCATTTATGGAAAAGACCTGTGGGGTGAAAATGCTCACTACACACCTTAATAAATGCATTGAGGGGTGCCGTTTCCAAAATGGGGTCACTTCTCAGGGGTTTTTATGACTTCACATCAGAGCCTCTGCAATTGTGAATCAATACTTTGTAAATCACAAAATTAGGCCTCAATTTCGTATGGTGCTCTTTCACTCCTGAGCCTGGTTGAATGTCCAGGCAAAAGATTAGGGCCACATGTAGAGGGATTCTAAAACCGGGAAACACAGCATAATAATTAGAGCGCTGTCTTGTTATGATGGCACAAGCTGGGCACCACATATTGGCAAATCTATGGAAAAAATACCATTTTCACTCTGCAACATCGAGTGCAGACTAATTTCTGCAAAACACCGGCGGTTGTTAATATGCTCACTACACCCCTAGGTGAGTACCTTGGGGGTGTAGTTTCCAAAATGGGGCCACTTCTGGGGGGTTTCCACTGTTTTGGTCCCACAGGGGCTTTGCATATGCGACATAATGCCTTGAAACCAATCCAGCAAAATCTACACTCCAAAAGCTAAATGCCGCTCCTTCCCTTCTGAGCCCTACTGTGTGCCCAAACAGCAGTTTATGACCACATATCGGGTATTGCCGTACTCGGGAGAAATTGCTTTACAAATAGTTGGGGTTCTTTTTTTCCTTTATTTGTTGAGAAAATGAAAATCATTAAACTAAAACTACGTCTTATTGAAGAAAAGGGATTGTTTTTATTTTCACTGCCCAATTCTAATAAATTCTATGAAACACCTGTGGGGTCAAAATGCTCACTACACCACTAGATTAATTCCTCAAGTGGTGTAGTTTCCTAAATGGTGTCACTTTTTGATCATTTTCACTGTTTTGGTCGCTCAAGGGCTTTGTATATGTGACATGGCCTCCGCAAACCATTCCTGATAAATTTGAGCTCCAAAAGCCAAATGGCCCTCTTTCCATTCTAAGCCCTGCTGTGTGTCCAAACAGCCATTTATGACCACATGGGGTATAATGTTTTACTCGGGAAAAATTGCTTAACAAATTTGCGGTGCTTTTTCTCTTTTAGTCCTTGTGAAAATGAGAAAAAATTAGCTAAACCTACATGTTCTTTGAAAAAAATTGAGATTTTCATTTTCACGGCCTACAAATAATTTCTGCAAAAAACCTGTGCAGTCAAAACGCTCACTATACCTATAGATAATTTCCTCAATGCGTGTAGTTTCCAAAATGGGGTTTGCACATGCGACATGGCCACCACAAACCATTCCTGCTAAATTTGAGCTCCAAAAACCAAATGGCGCTCTTTCCCTTCTAAGCCCTGCCATGTGTCCAAACAGCCATTTATGACCACATGTGAGGTATAGTTTTACTCGGGAAAAATTGCTTTATAAATTTTCTGGTGCATTTTTCCCCTTTAGTCCTCGTGGAAATGAGAAAAAAATAGCTAAACCAACATTTTCTTTAAAAAAATGTCGATTTTCATTTTGACTGCCTAATTCCAATAATTTCTGCAATAAACCTGTGGGGTCAAAATACACACTATACCTCTAGATAATTTCCTTAAGGGTTGTAGTTCCCAAATGGGGTCACTTTTGCGGGATTTCCACTGTTTTGGCACCGCAAGAGCCCTTCAAACCTGAGATGTGCCCAAAATATATTCTAATAAAAAGAAGGCCCCAAAATCCACTAGGTGCTCCTTTGCTTCTGAGGCCGGTGCTTCAATCCATTAGCATGCTAGGGCCACATGTGGGATATTTCCTAAAACTGCAGAATCAGGTCAATAAATATTGAGTTGCATTTCTCTGGTAAAACTTTCTGTTACTTCAAAAATTTATTAAAATTGAATTTCTGCAAAAAAAAATTACATTTGTAAATTTCACCTCTACTTTGCTTTAATTCCTGTGAAACGTCTAAAGGGTTAAAAAACTTTTTAAATGCTGTTTTGAATACTTTAAGGGGTGACTTATTGTCGGTTTCTAATATATAAGGCCCTCAAAGCCACTTCACAACTGAACTGCCCCCTATAAAAAGAGCCTTTTGAAATTTTCTTGAAAATGTGAGAAAATGCTGCTAAAGTTCTAAGCCTTGTAACGTCCTAGAAAAATAAAAGGATTTTCAAAAAAACGATGCCAATCTAAAGTAGACATATGGGGGATGTTAATTGGCAACAATTTTGTATGGTATAACTGCCTGTCTTACATTTAAATGTAGAAAAATTCTATTTTTTTAAATTTGTCGCTACATTTTGGTGTTTTTAACAATTAAAAACGGAATATATCGAGCAAATTTTGCCAGTAAAATTAAGTCCAATGTGTCACGAGAAAACAGACTCAGAATCGCTTGGACAGGTAAAAGCATTCTGAAGTTATTACCACACAAAGTGAAACATGTCAGATTTGAAAAATTAGGCTCTGTCAGGAAGGTGAAAAGCGGCCAAAGAGGGAAGGGGTTACACATAGACTAAAAAGATAGAGGAGGAATTGCTTAACTTCTGAATATCCATTCATGTCATTTGTTGATGTAAGTTCCAGTTTTAATGTAATATTTCCTGTTCCTTGTTACAAGCACATTAAGCCTCTATAGCTATAAAAACGCAGATTTTTTTTTTTACTGTACTTCACAATATTACTAATCATTTTAAGGATCAAATCACCAAAACAGCATGATATCTAGCAAAATATTTGTCTTATTCTGCCGTGAAAATCTACTCTTTAACCTGAGGTTTATTTTAAACGTCTTGTTTCTGTATTTTCTATGACCCTTTGTTAATCCTATAAACAGTCTTGTACAAAGTCTGTGTGGTAATCTCTATTACCAAAAAATCTTCTCTTCATATACAAAGGACAAGACTGCCACCTAGTGATTCAATACAACTTCTTGTCTGACTGTAAATTATATATTACATCTAAGAACATAAATTCAAGTCACAGAAAACCTATTCACGGTATGTGCGCCTAGTTAATACTAAAACATCAGAAACGTAAGGGCTTTGTTCACACTTGCTTCATGGTTCCCTTCCATCAGGTGTTACAGGCACATTAGCATAGTCTTCTACGCTATGCTACCCAGTATAACGGAAACCTGACGGACCCATGACAGGTCGATTAAAATCTACAGAAAAATGGAATAAAACGGAACTGCCATATGTGTCAACTATAAAACATGACCTGTGATGCCATTGAGAACAGAGCACAGGACCAGAAAATTACCTATGACAAGTATTTAAAACGGTAGTCAGGGCCGCACCTGCCATGAGGCAAGGTGAGCCTCTCACCTCAGGTGGCGACCTGCTGCCTCTCTGAGGGGGGCTAAAAAAATATAGTAAGGATGCACTCCTAATAGTTGGTGCTATTAATAGGTTCGGGTTGTACCCCAATTGTAAAAATAAAGAAACCTATAAGCACTCCAAATGATTGTGTAGATTTCCAAAGGCAATTAGAATTTTTTTATTTTTTATTTTTTGTTCATACCAAAAGGTATAGTGTGCACAGAAGAACAGAAATTAAATGCAAGCGATAGAAATTATAGGACGTTTCGGCCCTACCAGGGCCTTTCTGATATTCGCTGCAACTGTATATGATCAAGAAGGAAGGTGTGGGATCTGAATAGCGTCTGTATATGAATCTGTATATGATCAAGGATAAGGATAAGGATAAATGATGTAGTAGGCGTCTTTGGAGCGTCTGGCAGACGCCTACTACATCATTTATCCTTATCCTTGATCATATACAGATTCATATACAGACGCTATTCAGATCCCACACCTTCCTTCTTGATCATATACAGTTGCAGCGAATATGAGAAAGGCCCTGGTAGGGCCGAAACGTCCTATAATTTCTATAGCTTGCATTTAATTTCTGTTCTTCTGTGCACACTATACCTTTTGGTATGAACAAAAAATAAAAAAAATAAAAATTCTAATTGTCTCTGAGGGGGGCAGCGGCAGCGCTGCCAAAACCAACAGCCAGTCTATAGTACGCAGATACAATTGAACGAATCACTAGCGCTGGCAGGGCAGGGAACTGATATTCCCTGCCCTCCCATTCAGTGCCTTTCAATGATGCAGGTGGCGCGATTACATATTTGCGCCCTGCGTTATTGCTAAGGAGCAGGTCTGGCTAGAAGAGGCCTGCGTCACTAGAAGACAGTGCAGGAACGAGAACAGGTGAGTATATAATTTTATTTTTTTCCAGTGAACTCGTGGGTGGTATTATCTACAGGGGGCACTATCTACAGGAGGCTCTGTGAGGGGCACTATCTACAGGGGGCTGTATTGGGGCCACTATCTACAGGGGGCTCTACAGGGGGCACTATCTACGAGGAGCTCTATGTAGGGCATCATCTACTGGGGGTGCTGTCTGTGTGAATAAATAGCTCTTGCTCTTTTTGGAAGTGCTGCCTCTGTCCATTCTTTGTCTGCTTGATATCCAGGACCGCGGACCAGGTCTTATTGAGGCGTGCACCCACTTGCAGTCCAGTGCTGTGGAATCTTTTCGTTTTGTTATATTACAGTGTGTGACATGATTATGTTCAGGGGCGCAGTGTATGGTGCTATTATATTATGGGGCAATTTCTGAGGCACCATGAGAATTTTATCTTTGTTTATATGAGCGGAAATGTTTGAAAAGTGAGGAGCCGAAAACTTCTGAGCGGCACACTCTGCAGAATGGTGTCATGGCCGGGAGAAGTCATGGAGATCTGGACCAGATGGAGAAAAAAAGAGAAAAAGAACGATGAGAAAATGAGAAGACATCACCTGTGAGTCACTGAATGTAAATGTTTATTCTCCATCTGACTGATCAACATTGTATTCCCTGTATGATCTGCAGAGAGATGATGGGTGGTATCATTCTTTTTTGTGAAACAGCAACTCCCAGCATATCCCTAAAATTGTTAGGGCCATACTGGGAGCTGTAGATTTACACTGTACAAACCTACACAGCAGGGGTAAAACTGAATTTGCAATTGATCTCTGTAGGGATTGTAAGTAACTGTATTTGTGCTGGTGCTGTATTTACATACTGAGCTTTGTTCTGGTGCTGTATTTATGTACTGAGCTTGATTCTGGTGCTGAATATATGTACTGAGCTTGTTTATGGTGCTGTCAGTGGCGTAACTATAGGGGTTGCAGCGGTCGCAACTGTGACCAGGCCCTGAAGACAGGGGGGCCTGTGGCTCCCCGCACCACATCAATGAAAAGTTACTATAGTAACTAGAGCCTATGTAATAAACTACATGGGCGCCCGTTACTATAGTAACTGACAGTACTTACCTTCCTCGTTCCGGGGTGCAGCGGCGTTCCTGACATCACAGCGCTGTGCGCAGCGCATGACGTCACAACGATATGCGCTGCGCACAACATCCCGACCCTGGATGAAGTCAGGACCTCCGCTGCGGCCAAAGAGGAGAGTAATTTTAATATTACTGTCTGCTGGAGCTGATAGGTCGGGGTCCAAATACAACACAGCAGCAGCAAGCTAACATTACCAGGGTGGGAAAGGCCACTGTTTTTGGCCTTTCCCGGCCTAATGATACCAGCCTGCGGCCGCGCCAGTGACCTCCATCACTACAGATGGTCGGGTACTGGATCGTACCCGGCTCTTCCCCGTACCCCTGGTGGTGGTTGGTACCGGGATAATAATGGGGGTTAGTATTAGCCTCTTCATGTCTAAAATTAAGCCCCGCCTTAGTAATGGACACTGTCAATCAGCTAGCGGCCATTGCTAAGGTGGTAGTAATAAAGTTTAGAAAAATACAAGGACATAGACAAAAATATTTTATTGAAATAAAAATCCCACATGTCCCTCGTTATCCATTTTATTGACAATAAAAAAATGCTGTTATCGAAATAATCCTCAAATCCGAAGTAGTCCAACAACCGAACCTCTAAAAAAACACAAATACGCCAAAATAATTAGTAACACATAAAAAAGCAATTCTTATACTTACCTTTCCTGGGTCCAGCGCTGGAGCCGCAATGTCAGCGAGCTGGGCCTTATATCTAATCCTATAATGTGTGATACTGTCTGCTGAGCCAAAGTATCTAATTCTATCATGTGTGATACTGTCTGCTGAGCTGTGTATCTAATCCTATCATATATGATAAAATCTGCTAAGCCAGTGTATCTAATCCTATCCATAGCTATAGTGTCGTAGTGCTATAGATATGCTGTCTCCTATATACATACACGCACACACATTTTTTTGGGGGGGTGTATATGCATTGGGGCTATTTCCCCTGACATTTCAAGACAATAGTGACGCCCCTGGCTACTAGTGCTGCATCGTTGTCACTTAGGAGCCTCAGCGATGCAGCTGAAAGCTGTGTGTAATCAGCTGCGGGCCGTCGGCCATGAGAAGTTTGAGGGGGCCCAAGAGGAATTGTTTGCATTGGGGCCCATGAGCCTTTAGCTATACCCCAGGGTGCTGTATTTAGGTACTGAGTTTGATGATGGTGCAGTATATATGTAATGAGCTTAGTTCTGCTGCTGTATATATGTACTGAGTGTCACGTTGGCTTTGTGGAACCACTAGGCCGTATCACTGTGGTGGTATGGCAGCTGGCCAACAAGGCACAGGTAACAGTCTATAGTTCGTATAGGGTAGCTGTGGCAGCTCCGACAATAACAAGGCAGGCTCGGCTGGGACTAGGCAGCAAGCAGACGTCAGGCGTGGTGTAGCAGGACAGGCGTGGTATGCAGCACAACATGACTGCAGCTCAGCATGGCACTTGACCAGGATAGCACGGGATACAGGATACAGGATACAGGTACGGGAAACACTGGGAACTGGAAGACACTAGGAGACCATTTGCATAGACAAACTTTGGGTATGACAACGACGCTCAGGCATGGGAGGAAGGGGCTGGGCCCTTCTTATAGCCCAGGGTGCTCTGGGAGCAATAAGCACAATCTCCCACCTGCATGCACTTTGGCTTCTTAAGTCTGGACTGAGCTCGCAAGCGCACCCTGGTGGTCACTGTGGAACAGGACGGCCATATGTGTAGACATCTCTGGAGAGAAGGGCGTCGATTGGATGGAAGGAGTTCGTGGTCAGCGATCATGGACGTTACACTGAGCTTGTTTCTGGTGTTGTATCTATGTAATTAGTTTGGTTCTGATGTTGTATAAATGTAATTTGCTTGGTTCTGGGACAATATTTATTACTGTGAGACTTCAAGTGCACACAGTGAATATTCATGCCCATGATGCTGAATGTGCACAAATAGGTTTATAATTAATAAGTGAAATATAGCGAGTGCAGGTAGATAGGTATGTATACATTGCAGATTTTATGGAGCATGTATTAAAGGAGAATATAGTTCCCATCCGGACATTATGTCCTATTACCACATAAAATATACCCGGTAAATGGGGATAGTATATACTGATATTATTCAGTGATGTTCACTTGTTGAGGTGTCAGTATGCCCAGATGCCATTTGGTCATAGATTCCTATCTACGGCCTTATTAGAATTTCAATGATCCTTAGTACAGAAAGGAGCCATTGTAAACTGAATGTAAAGGCAGCTTGGTATACTGGAATTAGATTTACCCACACTGTACAGATGCACATTGTAAGGTATATGGGTAGTCTTAGGGAGGAGTCAATGGCGTATGTCGAGTCAACTCAGAGATTGGAATATTTAGGCCATGCAAAGCTCTCTCCCTCTTCTCCTGCCGCTCCTGGACGAACCGCACTTACATCAGGAACATGCTAAGTTATATTATATGTGTGCTTTTTGTGTATGTATGTATATAAATAAATATATAACACCATTACAGCAGACTTTATATGTATACATAGAGATATTCTAGGAATCACTTATGTCGATCACAGATTGGTAGAATATATATATGCTTTTTAAGCACGAGTCTCTATATGTACATATACTAATGGTCAGGTGCTGGATGTGGCTTTAGTTATAAGTGTAGTTCCAGGAGACCATATAGGGTTGGGACATGGATATACTGTATATTATATATACATACACATTACTGGGCACATGTGCAAAGTACCAAAGGAAGGTAGGAAAAGGAGGCGGCTGTGTGTGGTTGTGTTCTCTATATAATGTATTGTATCTTGATGTAATTCATATTACTTTTTCACTTCCATGTTATAAATAAAGTATTTTTTTATATATTTAAGTGTCTGCAAGAGTTGTATGTTACTCCTGTGGTCTGTGAAGGATTGGAGTGTGTGAACAATGTAAACAATACAATGTAAGCGGGCTGTATAAGAAACAGAGGTAACGGAGTAGGAATGGAATAAAGGGATAAAATATGTACAGACAAGCGTCTCCTTCTTCAGCATGTGATCAGAATTTTTATAAATCCCATATACTTGTATTAAACAGATTTTCATAACATGTGAACATAAAAATAATATTGGTTTTTTCTTTGCTATCTGTCCTCTATCACCCTATAGGGCGTGTGGGTGCACCGTTTCAATGCCTCAGGCAGAAGAAAGGCTAGGTGCACCCATGACTGTAGTATTCCAAAATGGCAGTATGCTTTTAAGGCTTTATCTCCAACAGAAAAAACTAGTTATGTGTTAACAGTATACTTAGATGTTTTGGGCAATATGCCCTTCTTCAAGCTATCCTTATCAGAATAATTAGTGTATGGGTGCACCAGTAGTCACATCAGAAGAAATAGTTGGCTGAGGAGGGTCATGTAATACTGTTTGTGACTCCATAGAAGCAGTGGAGTTATATACAGTACCAGATTATCCTTTTCCGCCAATCAGCAGCACTGACAGAGTTAATGTGATACCAACAATGCCTATAATAAGGCTATGATCATACATTTTTAGCATTGTATGGTTTTATGTCCTATGGGAGATGTTTGACTCCATTTAGAAGTCATCTAATATTTGAACTGCAGTGACATATGCTTGAATACAGACATTTTTGCCATTGTTGAATTGCCCATAGAATGAGATTGGGGATATTCTATTAAATGCTCAGTGCAGGTTCTTGACTTGGCCCCTTTATAATAGGTAGAATACCAGATCATAATACAATCATACAAAGCTCAGCTCTCTTGCTGCCCATTTTCAGGGCATGTCCCCGATGCCTTTTCTCACTCTCAACTATCAGTTAATTCCCTCTACAAGGTTGAGCTAATTGTTTTCCCAAGTCAACAAACGCTTCCATTCAGTGCAGGTAAGCACTCATTGACTCCTGGTACCTGCAGCATTATCATCCACTCAGACACAGTGTCCGATTGGCTGTACAAAGAATTATAAAGGCAGAAACTTTTTGTTTTCTTTAAATCCATAAAATGCAATGGTGCACTAGGCAAACACCTTCCCAGCCTATCCCTATTTCTGTCTGGCAAGTATGTATAGGCATGTATATGTTATATAAATATAAATAATGCGCTTACAAATAGTTATTTAAAAAAAAAAAAAAAAGAAAACCTTGGGCTTATGTCTATTAAAAACAGGTTCCACATTTATATCATGACCTTCAAAAGTTGGCGGCTCTAAATGACTTCCACAAGGGAGGGGTGCATGATTGGCCCCCTCACCGCCCATGCCCAACAGAGTAACACACTCTGTGTCTGCAATTGTTTCACCACTGGTTCAGAGAACATATTAGATCTGATAAGGACAGTGGCTAATGGTTGTGGTATTCTTTACATTCCATTTCCCTTTTATGACAAAGCACATATGACATTTCTACTTGTAATTACCACTAATAAGAAACGATTGTACAGAAGAACTTTTTTGTGGCCAGGGTGTTTCTTTGACAGGAAGCCCACATAGAAGACATTATGTTAAATGCATTTAACCCCTCGGGATGAAACCATATTGATGACTTTTCTTTTTCATTATTCACTGACTGCCTTCCAAGAGCCAATACTTTTTTTATTTTTCCGTCAATAGACTAGTGTGAGGGCTTATTTTTTGAGGGAGGAAATGTAGTTTCTATTGGTAGTGCCCCAAGGTCTGCCATTTCGGCAGAGCAGTTTAAGAAATGAAAGCTGTGCTCTGATTGGTTGTTATGGGCAACCAAGCCAGATTTACTGTTAGTTTTGATATATGAGGAGCTATGTGTAAAACTCAATGGTGGATCACCATTGGGGAGGAGCGGCCAGCCAACTGGGGCCGAAGCTCCCAGTGGACCAGTGGGATCTGGCCAATTCACCACGGTTCTCCCGAACCGGTTGTTAAAAGCACAGCTGGTCCGGAAGCCGGGGAGAAATTTGACCCAGAACCAGTCCCCTGCACTTATTTGTATATGCATCCTTAGAACGCGGTTACAATTGATCAGTATAGTGCTGGCAAGGCACAGGAACTATCAGTTCCCTGCTTTGCCATTCGGCACTTTAGCACTTATGTAGGCAAAGAGATTATGATATTGCGCCACCTCCGCTCTATGGGGAGCACTATCTACAGGGAGTTCCATGGGAGCACTATCTACAGGGGACTTTATGAGAGGCACTATCTATAGGGAGCATTGTTACATAGTTACATAGTTACATAGTTGGTACGGTTGAAATAAGACACATGTCCATCAAGTTCAGCCAAGGGATGGGAAAGGGGAAGTAAAAAAATGTGTACAGATAAGAGCTTAAATTTTTTTGTTCTAGGAAATTATCTAAGCCTTTTTTAAAGCCATCTACTGCCCCTGCTGTGACCAGCTCCAGTGGTAGACTATTCCATAGATTCACAGATCTCACAGTGAAGAAGGCTTGTCGCCTCTGCAGGTTGAACCTTTTTTTTTCCAGACGGAGGGAGTTCCCCTTGTTTTTTGAGGGGGTTTTACATGGAACACTATTTCACCATATTTTTTGTATGTGCCATTAATATATTCATATAAATTAATCATGTCCCCCCTTAGTCGTCCTTTTTCAAGGCTAAATAGGTTTAGTTATTTTACTCTTTCCTGATAACTTAGATTCGTCATGCCCCTTATTAGCTTCGTTGTTCTTCTTTGTATTTTTTCTATCTCCAGGTAATCTTTTCTATGAACTGGAGCCCAGAACTGAACTGCATATTCTAGATGAGGCCTCACTAATGCTTTGTAATGTGGTAATATTACATCTCTGTCCCGCGAGTCCATGCCTCTTTTAATACACGACAATATCTTGCTGGCCTTTGAAGCAGCTGATTGAAATTGCATGCTGTTATTTAGTTTATGATTTACAAGTACACCCAGATCCTTCTCAACAAGTGAATCCCCCAGTGTAGCTCCTCCTAGGACATATCATGCATGCAGGTTGTTCGTACCCAGGTGTACAACTTTAAATTTATCTACATTAAACCTCATTTGCCAAGGGGACGCCCAAACACTCAGTTTGTTTAAATCCGTTTGCAATTCACAAACATCTTCCATAGACTGAACATTACTACATAGCATGGTGTCACCTGCAAAAATAGAAATAGTGATATTAATCCCATCCTCTACATCATTAATAAATAAGTTGAATAATAGCAGACCCAGCACGGAACCCTGGGGTACACCACTTATAACCGGGGACCATTCAGAGTAGGAATCATTGACCACAACTCTCTGGATACGGTCCTTGAGACAATTCTCAATCCAATTACCAACTATACATTCTAAACCTATAGTCCTTAATTTACCCATTAGACGTCTATGGGGGACAGTGTCAAATGACTTTGCAAAGTCCAAAAACACTATATCCACAGCGGCCCCTCTGTCTAGGCTTCTGCTCACCTCTTCATAAAAACAAATCAGGTTGGTTTGACAGCTTCTGTCCTTAGTAAAATCGTGCTGGCTGTCACTTATGATACTATTTTTTGTCACATAATCCTGTATATAGTCCCTCAATAGCACCTCAAACATTTTCCCCACAATGGATGTTAATTTTACTGGTCTATAATTACCCAGGGAAGACCTAGAGCACTTTTTGAAAATAGGCACCACATTTGCCCTGCGCCAATCCCTTGGCACTATACCAGTCACTAGAGAATCTCTAAATATTATGAAGAGGGGGACAGAAATAACTGAACTAAGCTCTTTAAGAACTCTAGGGTGTAACCCATCTGGTCCCGGGGCCTTGTGTACATTTATTTTGTTTCATTTAGCTTGGACCATTCATCCAATTCAGTATATCAACTGATATATTAACAGCACTGGCACCGGCTACATCAGCTGCTCTTTCTTCTGTTGTATATACAGAGCGGAAGAACCCATTTAGTAACTCTGCCTTCTCTTGATCCCCTGTGACCAACTCCCCATTGCCACTATCTATGAATGGCACTATCTAGGGGGGCATTGTGAGTGGCACTACATATAGAGGTCACTGTGTGTGTGTGTGTGTGTGTGTGTGTGTGTGTGTGTGTGTGTGTGTGTGCGCGTGTGCGTGCGCATGTGCGTGTGTGTGTGTCGGTGGGTGCACAACTTTTGCTAACTTTTTCTTCTATTAACCATACCAAAAAATAGAGCATGTAGCCAGAAATATATAAGAATATACACATTTTATTACACAAATATAACAAACACTTTAAAAAACATATATAGGCAAGACATGGAAATTGCTGGATAACATGTAAAGATAGAAAGGCTGTACTGAATAACCGCAAAATCTATTGTAGACCCAAAATGGGTTCTATACTGATTACCTCTAGTGCCCTGTAAACATTATTGACTGATGAAAGGGGAGATAAGAGAAAGTGTCAGTGCATGCAAATATCAGTCAGAAGACAGCCTTACCCATTACAGCAAAAAGTTTAAACCAATGTTGGCTCTGCCACAAAGACCCCAACGCGCGTTTCGCTGTGAGTTCTTCTTCAGGGGGTATGTCTTTTTCTTCTACAGAACGCTGTCCTTGTGGTGCTGATCGCTAGGAGGGAGAAGAGCTACATTATGCACTTGGCGATGCTGAACACCAGAAGAGAAAGCGATGCTGCATTGTGTGCTTTCCAAGTGTTCAGCAGCAACAAACTTTAAGTACTGCTCTATCCCATGGTGATCAGCGCCGCCAAGCACCTTATGAAGTGCCGCTTTCTCTCCCTTTGTGCAGTGCCCTTAAGCACATAACGGCTCTAGGGACTAAGAGGGGGAGGAGTGCCAGCAAACCATGCCCAAAGTGTCGGCCCTGGCATAATGTGTGTGGCACCATGAGCATTTTATCCTCGTTTATAGGTGCGGAAATGTTGGAAAAGTGAGGAGCCGAAGACATCTAAGTTACAAATTCTGCAGAAATGGGTTGTGGCCGGGAGACATCGTTATGAGGTCTGGACCGGATGGAGAACAAAAGAGAAAGAGAACTACTTCCATCACAGAAGATGTTAACTGTGAGTCACTGGATTTATATCACCTCTCCTGACATGTCTGTTATAGGAAATCCTTATACTCCACAAAAAGTCTTTGTGTAATCCAGGACTAATAGACAAATGGATGTTACCATTCCCCTTGTCAGGAGGATGTGTCCCTACACAGTGTGATTCTTTCAGCGATGGTTGGAGACTGTCAGTATGTAGGGACACAGCCCTTTGACAAGGGGAATTGTAACACCTATTTGTCAATGCTCGCACAAAAAGGTGGTGTTAACTATAGACACGGCGCGGGGGCAGAGAATGGGGAGGCCCAAGTTTAGGAAACAGCCCAGGGCCTATGGTTTACTTAATCCGCCACTAGTAAAACCACCCTAAAAACGTGTTTTAAAATGCTGAAAAAAGCGTGTGTGAAGGAGAACTACTGTAGGTTTACACTCTGATGACTGAACCTTTCTAATAGTGGTGGTTTTCTCATAGTGGAAGTTTGATAGGGACACATGAACAAAACAATAATTACCTGACTTGTTTAAGCTTTATTTTACAGTAGTGTTATATAAGTGGCAGAATATTTATATTTTCTAATTATGTTCATTTAAGTACATGCACCTGTTAGGCAAAACATGCTGCTTTGTCTTAGGGCAGGATGGTATAGAGCATGAGATGACATTTACAAGAACATATATTTTGTTTAGGAAACTACTAAATCTTCAGGTGTACTGTACTTCTCAGTTCTCCGCTTCCACTTGCCCTCTCTCAATGACTTTGTATGAATGTGCGTATAGGGATGGCTGTCAATCAGCTGGGAGAAGGCACTGGGAGCCGCCCTCTAGACTTGCTGAGTGCACATCACAAGTGAGGATTTATTATACTATCTACAAGCTTCCTTTGCACAGTTTCCTAAAAAACAAAGTGTTTCTGATCAGAATCTCCTGCTCTATAACATGCTGCTCTCAGATAGTGAAGCAAGTTAGGCTTAACAGGCCTGTTTTATTTCTACATAGCACTGGTACAGTTTGTTTTAACCGGTTCAGGTCCGGGCTATTTTGATCCTTCAGGACCAGACACACTTTAGCCCTTTTTAGCACTCGTTAGTTAAGCGGCTATAACTTTCTTTTTTGTTGGTCTAGCGACGTGATTTTTGCGTTGTTTTTTTTCCGTAGAGAATGCAGGTTTGTTTTTTTTATAATTTTTATACACATTCTATTTGCTATTTTAAAATTTTTAGGCTTAGGGTATGTTCACACTCAGTGACCAAAAACGTCTGAAAATACGGAGCTGTTTTCAGGCGAAAACAGCTCCTGATTTTCAGACGTTTTTGTTGCAACTCGCGTTTTTCGCGGCGTATTTTACAGCCGTTATTGGAGCTGTTTTTCAATGGAGTCAATGAAAAATGCCTCCAAAAACGTCCCAAGAAGTGACATGCACTTCTTTTTCGCGGGCGACTTTTTACGCGCCGTATTTTGACAGCGACGCGTAAAATTAAGGCTCGTGGGAACAGAACACCGTAAAACCCATTGAAAGCATTGGGCAGATGTTTGTAGGCGTATTAGGGGCTTTTTTTTCAGGCGTAATTTGAGGTGTAAAACGCCTGAATTACGTCTGAAAACACTGCGTGTGAAAATACCCTAACAGTTTGAAAATAATAGTAAAAAAATAAGCTTTTTTACATTTTAGCTATTTTTTTCTGGTAATAACTTAGTTCTACCCTAAAATAGACCTTTTATTTGTGATCATCTTTGTCTACCGTAAATTCTTATATATTACATGTCTATTTTAGCGTAATTGGCTCAGGGCTAGCGTTATGACAATGATTGGCAGGGGGAACGTTTTTTTTGGGGTGGGTATTTTATGTGTATTATTATTAATTTTTTTTGCACTTTACTTTACTTTTATTTTTTTATTACTATGGTCTGTTCCTCAAAGGTCAGAAAAGACATTTGGGGGACTTCATCTTTTCTTTCTTCCTTTACACCACTTACAGGGGATATCAGCCCTCTTATAGTGACTATTGTCAATTCTAGGGCTGTGCTGGGTATAGTAAGACCCAGCAGCAGCCTGCCACTAACGGCCCCCCGCGATCATGTGTCCATTCTTTCTTTTTTAAACAGCAGGCATGGTCTTTGGAGATAGGCTTTAGAATCCTGGGAGAATTATGAGAGAATGGGACACCCACTATAACCAAATAGGTCTGAATAGTCTGGACATAACACTATCCAGGACATAACACTAGCATCGCGTCCCATATTTCGGATATAGAATTGACTATCTATATTTATCATATAGGGCTGCACTTATGGGCAATTCAGCCTGAATATATTTGTTTGATGTCGGGCTAATCCAGGTACGATTGTCAGTGAATTGGAATGTATTTCCAGCGAATGAGGCTGGCTACCGTTCTTATACTCATAGGATTCAACCATATTCTTAACTTCCTGTATTTACTCCCAAATATTACTAGTTCATTTATTAATCCAATGATATAATCAACTAGACATATATTTACACTGGGCAATATGACCATGGGCATGTATATATATTTAACATAGATTTATACATGCATCAGCAGATGTCTACACCCCTATATTTATACTGGGGATGTTGATTGCTTTTTATATATATTATATCTAAAAATGCGCAATTCTTCCATACATAATCTTTTTTCCATTTTTTTTTCCTTCACCCATCACTTTTAATTTCTTTTCATTCACGTTTTTCTTAACCACCTTTGTGTTCTGCCTTGTTTGTCTTGTCGTGCACCACCAGCGCACTTGGCTAGAGAAATCACTCTTGGTATTCACTTTTTTTACCTACACCGTGCTTCACGCACTTATGTTTGTATACTGTATAGATTGGTCCTCAGTTATATACACACGGAAACATCCACATGTACACCTACAGTATAAGCAATGATCAACCTCCACTATCACGAACTTAACTCTATATATATATAAATAAATTTCTGTTGTCTGCGGTCTGTTGCATGTTCTTTATGCACGGCCAAACGACTGGACCAATCTGCACCAAATTTCCGAAGGTTTTAGAACTGGATTCAGCTCTCTAGGACCTACCGTTCTCGACATATTCACAAAAGCAAATATGACACCACTGTCTTCCACATCAAGGGCCTTCCTCCATATCACATGACCCATATTAGCCAATAGAAGCTCGCAGGTCCTTTATTCTTAGCCTCACTCACATACACACAGATTTAGACCAGGTTTCCATAACAACCAAGCCATTTTTCTTTATTCGATGTGTTGCTTGCCGTAAACGAACTGTAACTATACTGGATTTGAGCTTTCTCATGAATTGAAACCCTTTCATATCAGTTATGCCTCCAAAAAGGAACAATGCACTTAGACAAAAGACTCTAGTGGCAAAGCACATGACTGCTGCCCGAGCTGCTGATATCTCTCAACCGAACCAAGCCCGTGGATTTCAGCATTCTCATAAATTGAACCCTTTCAGACCAGTAATGCCTCCAAAAAGGAACCCTGCACTTGGACTTTATTGGATATGTTGGCTTCATATCAGTAGGAAATTAAGTTTTTAACCCCGCACACACACGCAAACAAACAAATGGATCAGTGTGAAGCCGGGTAACTCTGCTATTCTATATTATAAAAGTCAATGTCTGTCTGTCCTCTATAGGCATCCAAACGCCTGAACCATTTGACCCCAAACTTGGCACATAGGTACATCGGGTGTCTGGGAAGGGTTTGGTAACAGTCCCAACCTTGTCATTGTTCGCCATTATCAGCCACTATAGCAAATGTCTGTTTGTCATCCTCTAAAGGCATCCAAACACCTGAATTATTTTACCCCAAATTTGGCACATAGGTACATCGGGCGTTCAGGAAGGTTTTCCTAAAGTTCCCGACCTTGCTGTTGTTCTCTGTTATCAGCCATTATCACATAATCACGATCCAATACTATAAAAGCGAATACAGAAATTCGCATTTATAGTAAAAAAAAATTTAGCTGGCAGTAGCTGGTAGTGCACTTTGCAAGATAATCCTAGATGGGAAGGTACAGGGGAGTGGTTACCCATAGCAACCAATCAGATTACTGATGGCCAGGAGAAAAGATGCCTTACTAGCTGCAGAGACTCCTCTTGCCCAACTGCAAGCTGATCATATGCGTCATACTGCTGCTCAAGCTGCTGAAACTCCTTAGCAAACTCAGACTTTCTCAGCAACAGGTCAGGCAAGTGGCTCTCAGAAGCGCAGAGACTCCTGTCCAAATCCAGGCCTGAAAGCAAGCTGATAGAGTGCATCATGTTCAGCAGGCTAATGAGTTGGCTTTCATGCATGATGCGGTTTTCAATTATGATCCAACCATAGTCTATGGCCAACTGGTAATAAAACTGCCAATGTTGTTAATTAACAGGCTCTGTCACAATCTTATGACTCAATTTCCTACCAGTTTAGCTGTTAGTTATTTAGGAAGTTAAAATTTAAATAAACAGTGTCTAACTGCCGGGGTATATGGGGCTATTAGCGATTTCCCCGTAAACCAAGAAAATACAAGGGCATGGATTAACTTCCTGGGCACCCTTGGAACAAATCCAATGAACATACAAACACATACAACACGTTATACCCGGGCAGCGCTGGGTACTTTTTCTAGTTACTTAGAAATATTCTTTCATGATATTTTTTATTATTTTGCCTGTTTCTAAGGCATTATATAGCATATTTAACATATTATAACATGTTATCTGTATTGACTTTTTTTTAAAGAGAACCTTTCACCTGCCCATACATGTGCAGCTGAGTGCAGCATGTAATGGGCAGGGCTGTACAAATCCTGTTTCTCTATAAATTTTTTCGTATATTTCTCCATTATTTCGATACCGGTGCCGTTATATTTGGTGCCTATATTTAAATAACCCCCTGAACTCAATTGGAGTGTAATTGGCAAGGCGTGTTAGATGCTCACGGACATGTGCAGAAGGCATAGCTTTCCCGAGTTTCTAGCCTAGAATTGGATGGACTTGGTACTATTGTTGTTGAGTCTCTGAGCATGCGCAGTGACCTGTTAGTTAATAATTCTATTCAATAATGTTATTCTTTAGGAGAGTCCTAGATGATTCTAGTTACACTGGAATTAGCTGTGATTAAGGGAGATTTTGTAGGTAAAAACATGCTTGGCAACGGATCTCTAAAATTGTACCTGTTATTTTAAAGAGAATCTTTCTCCTGCCCAAACATGTGCAGCTGAGAGCAGCATGTAATGGGCAGTGCTGTACAAACCCTGGGGCACTTTAAATTTTTTTCCTATCTTCCTCCGTTATTTAGATATCAGTGCCGTTATATTTGACTCCCTATATTTAAATAACCACCTGAACTGTCAATGTGGCGTGTAATTGGCAAGGGGGCGTGTAACATCGCTGTGACACCGTCCAATGAGCTATCTGGACAGTGATGTCAGCAGCTTCTCCAGAGCCAGAGTACCGGAGCAGAGCCTTTACTAGCGCTCTGTCCGGGACTTCAGCTCTGCTCTGGACATCCCTATCCATATATGGACAGTGATGTTGGGAGCAGAGCTGGAGTCCCAGGCAGAGTTCTAGTATTGCTCTGCCCGGGACTATGGCTCTGGCTTTGCCCCTGATAACACTGTCCATGTATGGACAGCGATGTCAGGGGCTTCTCCTGAAGCTGAATCCCCAACCAGAGCGTCGACAATGCTCTGGCTGGGGATTTCAAACCTAGAGAGAACCCCAAAGGTGCTACCTACAGGGAGGGTGGCTGTGTGGCACTACCAGGGAGGGGGCTGTGTAGCACTACCTGGGAGGAGGGGGCTGTGTGGCACTACTTAGGAGGGGGGCTGTGTGGCACTAGCTGGGAGGGGGGCTATATGTGGCACTATCTGGGAGGTGCGGGCTGTGTGGCACTAGCTGGGAAGAGGGGGCTGTGTTGCACTACCTGGAAGGGGGCTGTGTGGCACTGCCTGGGAGGGCGGACTGTGTGGCACCACTTGGGAGGAGGGCTGTGTGGTACTACCAGGGAGGGGGCTGTGTGGCACTACCAGGAAAAGGGGCTATGTGGCACTACCTGAGGGGACTGTGTGGCACTATCTGGGAGGAGAGGGGCTGTGTGGCATTACCTGGGAGGGGGGCTGTGTGGCACTACCTGGGAGGGGGGTTGTGTGGCACTATCTACAGAGGGAATTACATTTATTGGGGTACAAACTGGGGGCCAAACTTCTATATGGGGGCATAAACAGGGCCTTACGTCAATATGGGGACACAAAGTGACAATTTCTGCCATTTTACTGCCATTGTGAGTTCCCCTGCAAGGGAGCCTACTAAGTCTGTGCCCACATAAACCTGGAGCCGGCCCTGATACCCACCTATGGTCTGATACATACACTGCACAAATCCTTGCAATCACGCAATTCAGTCACCTCTATTTTTCGTGTGGCACTTATTCACAGCTACCAATGAAATATTGGATAACAGATGCATGTGTACTGACGCAGTTACGGCACAAACCAGAGGCGTAGCTAGGTTCTCCAGCACCCGGGGCAAAGATTCAGTATGGCGCCCCCCCCCCCCCAACCTCTTTCCCGACATCTCCTGCCCCCTCGCCGTGTTTGTTTTCTCTACCAATCGACGTGTCATTTCTTTTTATGTAACGCGAGCATAAAAACATTTGTACATTTTACAAGCAATATGGTTCTATACACAACACAAGAACCAAGCTCGGTACATATATAAAGCCCCAGAACAAATACAGCTCAATTTAGTGCAACCCCTGCCGTATAGGTGTGTACGGCGTAAAACTACAGCTCCCAGCATGGCCCGAACAATGGTAAGGATATGCTGGGAAATGTATTTTCACAAAAAATAAATTATATTATAATCACACCACCCATCATCTCACTGCAGATCGTACAGTGACTACATTACTGATTAGAGGCAGAATAAACATTTACATTGAGTGACTCTCAGATTCTAGTTATTTTTCTCCATCTGGTCCAGACCTCTGTGATGGATTTCTCCCGGGGACAGACCATTTCTGCAGTTTGCTGCTCAGATGTCTTCAGCTTCTCACTTTACCAACATTTCTGCACCTATAAATAAATCTAAAGTTATCATTATACCACACACTACGCCCCTAAATATAATAGCGCCATACACTGCACATCTAATTATAATAGCAACATACACCGTGTCCCACACACACACACTGTGCCCCCTGTAGATAGTGCCTGCCATAGAGCCCCCTGTAGATAGTGCCCCCATATAGCCCACCCCTGTATATAGTGTCCCACAAATAACTCCCCCTATAGTGCTCTACAGATAGCCCACCACTGTATATAGCCCCCCTGTAGATATAGCCTACCCCTGTATATAGTGCTCCACATATAGTCCACCCCTGTATATAGTGCTCCACAGATAGCCCAACCATGTATGTAGCCCCCCTGTAGATATAGCCCACCCCTGTATATAGTGCTCCACATATAGTCCACTCCTGTATATAGTGTTTCACAGATAGCCCACCCCTGTATATAGCCCCCTTGTACATATAGTCCACCCCTGTATATAGTGCTCCACTAGATTATACAGGGGTGGGCTATCTGTGGAGCACTATATACAGGGGTGGACTATATGTACAAGGGGGCTATATACAGGGGTGGGCTTTCTGTGGAGCACTATAGGGGGAGCTATTTGTGGGATACTATATACAGGGGTGGGCTATATCTACAGGGGGACTATATACAGGGGTGGGCTATATCTACAGGGGGACCATATCTACAGGGGGACCATATCTACAGGGCTGGACTATATACAGGGCTGGGCTATATACAGGGCTGGGCTATATACAGGGCTGGGCTATATCTACAGGGGTGGGCTATATCTACAGGGGTGGTGTTAGGGATCTGCCAGGTACTACGTCTAGGTATACTCCTGGGATTAATAAATCCACACCTGAGGCCAGACCTGTTCGACTGACACCATCTCCCACCAACCAGGGTGGCAGGCTCAGGAGTGGGAGAGCCTATCGCGGCCTGGTCAGTCGGAGTTAGCTCCGCCCCCTGTCCTTTATTACCTGCTGTGTTCTCCTCCTCAGTGCTTGTAATTCTTCTGGATTCTTGGCCTCACTGCTGCTTGCTCCAGCCTGCTTCTGCCGTGCTTCTGCCTTGCTGCTGTTCTGCTTAACCCGCTTGCTTTGCCTCCGGCTTGCTTCCTTCTCCGTGCTCACTTGGGTATACTCCACTTCATCCTGGTCCTGACAACTCATTCACCGCTCCATTTCCTCGCGGCGTTCCGTGGGCTACTGCCCCTTCCCTTGCGTGTTCCCTGTTTGTTCTCCCGTGCACTTAGACAGCGTAGGGACCGCCGCCCAGTTGTACCCCGTCGCCTAGGGCGGGTCGTTGCAAGTAGGCAGGGACAGGGCGGTGGGTAGATTAGGGCTCACTTTCCCTTCACCTCCTTCCTGCCATTACATAATTACAAGCCCCTTACCTAGTCTACCATTTCCCCTACGCTGACGCTATCATGGACCCCCTTGAGACCCTGGCCCAGCAGATGCAGGGCCTCTCCCTACAGGTCCAGGCCCTGGCCCAGAGGGTCAACCAGGGTGACGCTGCCGTAGTAGTTCCCCTCACCTCACCTCTAGAACCCGACCTCAAGTTACCTGACCGGTTCTCAGGGGACCGTAAGACGTTTCTCTCCTTCCGGGAGAGTTGCAGACTGTATTTCCGCCTTAAACCCCACTCCTCGGGTTCCGAGAACCAGCGGGTGGGTATCATCATATCCCGACTCCAGGAAGGGCCCCAAGAGTGGGCCTTCTCCTTGGCTCCTGACGCCCCTGAACTTTCCTCTGTTGATCGCTTTTTCTCTGCCCTCGGACTCATTTACGACGATACTGACAGGACTGCTTTAGCCGAGAGTCAGCTGGTGACCTTACGTCAGGGTAGCAGACCGGTTGAGGAGTACTGTTCTGATTTTAGAAAGTGGTGCGTAGCTTCTCGGTGGAACGATCCGGCCCTAAGGTGCCAGTTTAGGTTAGGATTATCTGACGCCCTGAAGGATCTGCTGGTTAGTTACCCCTCTTCTGACTCCCTTGACCAGGTTATGGCCCTAGCAGTACGACTTGACCGACGTCTCAGGGAACGTCAGCTTGAACGCTTCAATGTGCTCCCCTCTGACTTTTCTGCGATTCCCCCCGAGGTCCCGTCTCCTCGCCCCTCCACGGAGGACTCGGAGGTACCTATGCAACTCGGGGCCTCCATGTCCCCTCGACAACGTAGGGAGTTTCGCAGAATGAATGGTCTCTGCTTCTACTGTGGGGACGACAAGCATCTTCTGAACACCTGTCCCAGGCGCAAGAATAAAAAGCCGGAAAACTTCCGCGCCTAAGTGATCATCGGGGAGGTCACTTGGGCGCACAGGTATTTCCCGTTAATGTGAAACGCAATAAAATTTTGCTTCCCTTTCAGGTCTCGTTTGCTGGCCGATCTGCCACTGGCAGTGCCTTCGTGGATTCTGGCTCATCTGCTAATATCATGTCTGTGGAATTTGCTATGTCTCTAAAAATGCCTTTTATTGATTTACCTTATCCTATCCCTGTAGTAGGTATCGACTCAACTCCCCTTGCTAATGGTTATTTTACTCAGCATACTCCTGTTTTTGAACTCCTGGTTGGCTCCATGCATTTGGAGCAGTGCTCTGTACTGGTGATGCAGGGATTATCGTCTGATCTGGTATTAGGTCTTCCCTGGTTGCAGTTGCATAATCCCACGTTTGATTGGAATACTGGGGATCTCACCAAATGGGGTAGTGAATGTCTTATGTCATGTCTTTCTGTTAACTCTATTTCTTCCCGGGAGGAGGTAAACACGCTTCCTGAGTTTGTTCAGGACTTCGCCGATGTGTTTTCTAAGGAGGCCTCCGAGGTGTTGCCCCCCCATAGAGATTACGATTGCGCCATCGATTTGGTGCCTGGTGCCAAGCTTCCTAAGGGTAGGATATTTAATCTTTCATGTCCTGAACGTGAAGCTATGAGGGTGTATATCCAAGAATGCCTGGCCAAGGGTTTCATTCGCCCCTCGACTTCTCCTGTAGGTGCTGGCTGCTTCTTCGTGGGGAAGAAGGATGGTGGTCTTAGGCCGTGCATTGATTATCGTAACCTGAATAAGGTCACCGTAAGGAACCAGTACCCACTTCCTTTGATTCCGGATCTTTTTAATCAGGTTCAGGGAGCCCAATGATTTTCTAAGTTCGATCTACGGGGGGCATATAACCTTATCCGCATCAAAGAGGGGGATGAGTGGAAAACTGCGTTCAACACACCCGAGGGTCATTTCGAATACCTGGTCATGCCCTTTGGGTTGTGTAATGCCCCTGCTGTCTTCTAGAATTTTATTAATGAAATCCTGAGAGATTACCTGGGTAATTTTCTTGTTGTGTACCTTGATGACATACTGGTGTTTTCCAAGGACTGGTCCTCCCACGTGGAGCATGTCAGGAAGGTGCTCCAGGTCCTTCGGGAGAATAATCTGTTTGCTAAGACTGAAAAATGTGTCTTTGGGGTACAGGAGATACCATTTTTAGGGCAAATCCTCACTCCTCATGAATTCCGCATGGACCATGCCAAGGTTCAGGCTGTGGCGGAATGGGTCCAACCTGCCTCCCTTAAGGCGTTACAGTGTTTTTTAGGGTTCGCCAACTATTACAGGAGATTTATTGCCAACTTCTCGGTCGTCGCTAAGCCTCTTACGGACCTTACTCGCAAGGGTGCTGATGTCCTCCATTGGCCCCCTGAGGCCGTCCAGGCCTTTGAGACCCTCAAGAAGTGCTTTATCTCGGCCCCCGTGCTGATTCAGCCCAACCAAGAGGAGCCATTTATTGTGGAGGTTGACGCATCCGAGGTGGGAGTGGGGGCCGTCTTGTCCCAGGGTACCAGCTCCCTCACCCATCTCCGCCCCTGTGCTTACTTCTCTAGGAAGTTTTCGCCCACGGAGAGTAACTATGATATTGGCAACCGCGAACTTCTAGCCATTAAATGGGCTTTTGAAGAGTGGCGGCACTTCCTGGAGGGGGCCAGACACCAGGTAACGGTCCTTACGGATCACAAGAATCTGGTTTTCCTAGAATCGGCCCGGAGGCTTAATCCTAGACAAGCTCGGTGGGCACTAATCTTTACCAGATTTAATTTCTTGGTTACCTATAGGGCTGGGTCCAAGAATATTAAGGCTGATGCCCTGTCACGTAGTTTCATGGCCAATCCTCCTTCCGAGAAGGATCCTGCTTGTATTTTACCCCCCGGTATAATCGTTTCTGCCACGGATTCTGATTTAGCTTCTGATATCGCGGCTGATCAGGGTGCAGCTCCCGGGAACGTCCCTGGGGACAAACTGTTTGTTCCCCTGCAATACCGGCTAAGGGTACTCAGGGAAAACCATGGCTCCGCTCTATCTGGTCATCCTGGCATCTTGGGCACCAAACACCTCATTACCAGAAACTATTGGTGGCCTGGGTTGCCTAAAGACGTTAGGGCTTACGTCGCCGCTTGTGAGGTTTGCGCTAGGTCCAAAACCCCTAGGTCCCGACCTGCGGGCCTACTACGCTCCTTGCCCATTCCCCAGAGACCTTGGACCCATATCTCCATGGATTTTATCACCGATTTGCCTCCATCTCAGGGCAAGTCGGTGGTGTGGGTGGTAGTAGACCGCTTCAGCAAGATGTGCCACTTTGTGCCCCTTAAGAAGCTACCTAACGCCAAGACGTTAGCTTCTTTGTTTGTGAAACACATCCTGCGTCTCCATGGGGCCCCAGTCAATATAGTTTCTGACAGAGGGGTACAATTTGTTTCCTTATTTTGGAGAGCCTTTTGTAAAAAGTTGGAGATTGATCTGTCCTTCTCCTCCGCCTTCCATCCCGAAACTAATGGCCAAACGGAGAGGACTAACCAGTCCCTGGAACAATATTTAAGGTGTTTCATCTCTGACTGTCAATTCGATTGGGTCTCATTCATTCCCCTTGCTGAATTTTCCCTGAATAACCGGGTCAGTAACTCGTCAGGGGTCTCCCCGTTTTTCTGTAATTTCGGGTTTAACCCAAGGTTCTCCTCCGTTTCCCCTGGTTGTTCCAATAATCCTGAGGTAGAGGATGTTCATCGGGAAATGTGCACTGTCTGGGCCCAGGTTCAGAAGAACCTAGAGGCGTCCCAGAGCGCACAAAAGATTCAGGCGGATAGTAGACGTTCTGCTAACCCCCTTTTTGTCGTCGGGGATTTGGTCTGGTTGTCGTCCAGGAACTTGCGCCTTAAGGTCCCGTCCAGGAAGTTTGCTCCCCGATTTATTGGGCCTTATAAGATCATTGAAGTCCTCAACCCTGTATCCTTCCGTCTGGAGCTGCCCCCATCCTTTCGCATACATGACGTCTTCCATGCCTCCCTCCTTAAACGCTGCTCCCCGTCCTGGTCCCCCTCGAGGAAACCTCCTGTTTCCGTTCTCACCCCTGAGGGGGTGGAATTCGAGGTGGCCAAGATTATGGACAGTAGGATGGTCCAGGGCTCCCTCCAGTACCTGGTCCATTGGAGAGGGTACGGGCCGGAGGAGAGGACTTGGGTACCTGCCCGTGATGTTCACGCTGGGGTATTGATCAGGAGGTTCCACCTTCTCTTCCCTACTAAACCGAGTCCTCTTAGTAAGGGTCCGGTGGCCCCTCATAAAAGGGGGAGTACTGTTAGGGATCTGCCAGGTACTACGTCTAGGTATACTCCTGGGATTAATCAATCCACACCTGAGGCCAGACCTGTTCGACTGACACCATCTCCCACCAACCAGGGTGGCAGGCTCAGGAGTGGGAGAGCCTATCGCGGCCTGGTCAGTCGGAGTTAGCTCCGCCCCCTGTCCTTTATTACCTGCTGTGTTCTCCTCCTCAGTGCTTGTAATTCTTCTGGATTCCTGGCCTCACTGCTGCTTGCTCCAGCCTGCTTCTGCCGTGCTTCTGCCTTGCTGCTGTTCTGCTTAACCCGCTTGCTTTGCCTCCGGCTTGCTTCCTTCTCCGTGCTCACTTGGGTATACTCCACTTCATCCTGGTCCTGACAACTCATTCACCGCTCCATTTCCTCGCGGCGTTCCGTGGGCTACTGCCCCTTCCCTTGCGTGTTCCCTGTTTGTTCTCCCGTGCACTTAGACAGCGTAGGGACCGCTGCCCAGTTGTACCCCGTCGCCTAGGGCAGGTCGTTGCAAGTAGGCAGGGACAGGGCGGTGGGTAGATTAGGGCTCACTTTCCCTTCACCTCCTTCCTGCCATTACAGGTGGGCTATATACAGGGCTGGGCTATACAGGGCTGGGCTATATACAGGGCTAGGCTATATACAGGGGGACTATATACAGAGGGACTATATACAGGGGGACCATATCTACAGGGGGGCTATATCTACAGGGGGGGCTATCTATGGAGCACCATATACAGGGGTGGGATATATCTACAGGGGGCTATATACTATATAGCCCCCTGTAGCTATAGCCCACCCCTGTATATGGTGCTCCATAGATAGCCCACCCCAGTATATAGCCCCCCTGTAGATATAGCCCCCCTGTAGATATAGTCCCCCTGTATATAGCCCACCCCCTGTAGATATAGTCCCCCTGTATATAGCCCACCCCCTGTAGATATAGCCCCCCTGTATATAGCCCACCCCTGTATATGGTGCTCCATAGATAGCCCACCCCAGTATATAGCCCCCCTGTAGATATAGTCCCCCTGTATATAGCCCACCCCCTGTAGATATAGTCCCCCTGTAGATGTAGTTCCCCTGTATATAGCCCACCCCCTGTAGATATAGTCCCCCTGTAGATAGCCCCCCCTGTAGATAGACACACCCCCCCCCATAGATAAAGCCCCCCGCGTGTAGATAAAGTCCCCTCCTTAGATACAGCCGCACACTTTTATTACAATTAAAAAATTAAAAAATAAAACGATTCAAACTCACCTTATTCCCACTCCCACGCCGTCTGGCAGCCATGGAGACCTGCTCTCTTCTGCGCAGGTCTCCAGGGGGTTGAACGCGGCGTCTATGAAAGGCGCTGATTGGCTGGGCAGGATGACTTTCCCTGTCAGTCAGTCAGCGCCTTTCATCGACGGAAGCGTCACTGGTACAAAAGGTACCAGTCGCTTCATTCGTGGAAAGGCGCTGAATGGCCGGGCACGGAACGTACCCGGTCATTCATTGCTTCTAATTGTACCTGTGTCATTGCGACACAGGTACAATTATAGTGCAGGAGGAGGGTGCACTGGCGCCCCCCTCTAAGCTGCGCCCGGGGCACATGCCCCGCCTGCCCCCCCTAGCTACGCCCCTGCACAAACTATAAGACATGCATAACTGGGCTGCCAGGAATCAGAAGAATGAGCAAGGCAGCACCCCACACTACAACTATTTTCCCTATATGTTGCTACAGTCCCACCTAACATACCACAAGATTGATAATCAATAGGGTAAGTGTAGTGTCCATGGCCGCGGACCGTCGTATTTACTCACCCCCCTGCGGCTGCAGCGATGGATCTGTGAGCGCTGGCTCGCATCTCCTTCCCGGGAGACACCAGCGCTCACTTCCGCTTCAGTCCGCTGTGTCCTGTGTCCTGTTGGGAAAACATCATCATCAACTAGTCCATGATTCCCTGGACTATAAAAAGGGCCCTGCCCCTTTGCTTATTGCCTGAGCGTTGTTAGTCTTGCAAATTAGTGTTCTCCTGTTCCTGTTGTTTACCGTGCCCTGCTACCTGTATCCTCGTTCCCGTGCTGTGTCCTTGTTCCTGAGCCTGTTAGTGTTGGAGCCGTGTCCTATTGCATCTGCCACGTCCAGTGTCTTCTGCCACGTCCAGTGTCTTCTGCCACGTCCACTGTCTTCTGCCATGTCCAGTGTCATCTGCAACGTCCAGTGTCATCTGCCACGTCGAGTGTTATCCACCACATCTGGCGCAACCTGCTGTCATCCGCCACGTCTGGCGTAACCTGCTGCACCCACCTCCTTCCGTGCTAAAGCCTTGGCCACTGTCTGGACTATTCAGGTACCCTAGTGCGGGACTTTGTATTGCTTGGGTGCTCTGATGTTTGGCCAGCTGCCTCTCCGCTATGGCTGTGCGGCCTAGTGGATCCACATACCCCACAGACCATGACAGTAAGCACCAAAAAATCTACATGTATTATTCACATTTTGCTAGTCAATTTTATGTAGCAAACTGAACCAGAAAAAAAACTAAAAATTAGTTTCCTTAATCTTTGTTAGCAATGGGGAAATAAATGTTGTAAACACGGCTATTGTTAGTTATGGTCATCATAAAACAAGTTACGCCAATTAAAACTGGATATTGCAATGTATTAATTCATTATATAAATAACAAATTAATCAGAAAGGTCATTAAACACCCAGTGATTTCCACCTACATTTTCTTTTTTTACACTAAAAAGTACAATATACTTTAACTTCTCGTTTTTATAATAAAAAGGAAACAATAATCTAGATCTTATCACTCTAGAGCTATCCTTCCTGAATATCATCTAAGATTAGATATTCGTCGTAGTGGGCAATGCAAACTGATGACTCACAGGAAAACATTTAAGTATGTCTAAATGGTTTAGTTATTTTAACTCTGTTATCTTACTTACTCTTGTAATTTCCCATCCACCCCTAACAATGTGTTTTTTACTTGAAAGCAATAAAATCAGTTTATACTGTAACATTAACAAAATGCTAAATATTATTAACATGTATCTCCAAGCTGAGATAAGATACCTGCGTTCCCCCCCCCCCCACCAATCATTGTCGTAACGCTAGACCTGACCCAATTACCCTAAAATAGACATGTAATATATCAACATTTACGGTAGACAATGACAATCACAAATAAAAGGTCTATTTTAGGGTAAAACTATGTAATTACCGGAAAAAAAAGCTCAAATTTAAAAAAAGGTTATTTTTTTACTATTATTTTAAAACTTTAAGCCTAAAAATTATAAAATAGCAAAAAGGATGTGTTTAAAAATGATAAATAAAAAAAGAAACCTGCATTGTCCATGGAAAGAACATTGCAAAAATCACATCGCTTGCCCAACAAATAAAAAAGTTATAGCTGTTTAACGTGTGCTAAAAATGGCTAAACGGTGTCTGGTCCTGAAGGCTCAAAAAAGCCCGGACCTGGAACACTTTTTTATTTTATTGCCCCCTCCATTTGTACAATGGTGTTTCAGTGAGGTGCTGTGTGCAGAAATACTTACCGATCCCTGCATCATGTAGTTTTCGGGTCCAGCGCTGCCCACATGAGCTTCACTCTGACCTGTCTGTATTCACTGTGCTTTTCAGAAAACCTGGACTCAGGCTCAATGCATTCCTATGGGAGCCTCGTTCTGGTTAAGAGGTGTGTCTCAATACTTTTGTTCATATAGTGCATCCTATAAGAGCCTCTTTTTCCACTTATTAGGTTCCTTTCCACCCCCTTCCCTCATAATCATTTACTCACACTAAATGTACTGCTTTTTCTGCACGAACTGTCAGCGCACTGAGGGATCAGGTTACAGCTGCGCATGGAAGTCTATGGAGAGGATGGAGCAGGAGCAGAGTGATTGAGAGTGGCAGAGAGAGAGAGACAGAGAGACACAGATGCTGCTGCTGATCATAGTAAGTGTTATATCCCACCCCAGTGCTGGATTCACATCTGCACTGCTCATTACTGCTGCATTATCTCCTCCACTTTGCTGCTGTTTCTCTATATATGTTATAGATAGAGATAGAAGAGCAGGATTCTCCTCTACTCTGTGTGCAGTGTATGGAAGACATGACCAGCTTAGAGAAAACAGAATTAGCGCTAGAGTCTGCAGAGGGGAAAACTGCTAAAAACACAGGATACAAGTCATATAATGGCCAGAAGTAATGTCATCCTTATGTACAGACATATGAGAGCTTATTTTGAAAAGTTATCTGAAAGGTTAAAGGAGTTTTCCCATCTTGGACATTTATGGCATAACCACAGGTGGTCGGGAGTAATGGAAACAGCCGAGTGCTCGCTGAGCTACGCTGTATCTGTACCTCCCATAGAAGTGAATTGGAATTACTGAAACAGCGTAGTATGGTGAGCTACACTGTTTCCGGAACTTCATAACTCGATAACTCGAACTTGACAGCTACGGAAACAGCGTAGCTCGCCATGCTATGCTGTTTCCGGAACTCCCATTCACTTTTATGTGAGTTACGGAAACAGCATAGCTCAGTGAGTTCGGCTTTTTCCGTAAATCCCGACTGCCTAACCAGGAAGTAGTCGGGAAGCAGCGGGAGCCGGGTAAGCTAGAATGGGGTTTAGGGGACCCTATTCTAAAGATTGGTGCAGGTCCCAGAGGTGGGACCTGCATCTATCAGACTTTTATGGCATATCCTGTGGATATATATTATTATTACTATGACTAGCAATCTTATGGAGAACTGTGGAAGGCACTCTTATTGAGGTACTCTACTTATTAGATAATTGTGACTAAATCTCCTTAGACGTACTGTGGATGACACTCTGAAAAAACTGTGTCTGTCACTCCCATGGGGATGCAGTGACTGACACTTTTATGTGAACCCTGTAGTTGGCACTTTAATGTCAGCCCTGTAGCTGGCACTTTTATGAGGGTACTGTCAGCAGACTGTTATTTTGCAAGGTTTGCAAAGGACACCTTAAAAATTCATGATTTGCTTGTGTAAGCCTACAACTAGTTAGTTACAATCTATCCCAGTATACAGAGAATTGTCCATATATGGACAGTGACAGTGGCATGGGCAGCAGTGCTGGAGTCTCCGGGCAGAGCATCAGCTGATGCTCTGCTTGGGAACTCCAGATATAGGAAACCCCTGAAGTCACTGACCAAATGTCGGGAAGAGTGCTGGAGTCCCAAGCAAAGCACTAGCTGATGCTCTGCTCAGGGACTCCAGCAATACGCAATGTGAAAGTCCCTTGCAGTCATGCCATTGATAACGCGCCAACACGAATAGCACAGGAAGCAAGCCCTCAGGCACGGGGGGCCGTGTCGGCGCTTCATCATTATTAGAAAAGCTCCAAGACTTCCAGGAACAATTCAGCAGGTTTTAACTGCAAGATTTAGTACCGAATGTTAAATTAAAGTACATTAGTAAGTGACTTCTCTTTACATAAAAATATTAATGCAAGGCAATTTTTGGTCCCCGGATAACCCCTTTAAATTCATTTAGTCCCATTGCCACAGCTGTATAAAATCCAGCACCTAACCATGCAGTCGCTTTTACAAACATTTGTGAAAGAATGGGTCGTTCTAAAGAGCTCACTGAATTTGAGCTTGGTATTTTAATAGAATGCCACCATTGCAACATTTCGTGAAATTTCTTCCCTGAGATATTCCACGATCAAGTGTGAGTGGTATTATTACAAAGTGGAAGCATTTAGGAACCACACCAACTCTGCCATAAAGTGGCAGACCACATAAAGTTACAGAGCGAGATCGCTGAGTGCTGAGGCGCATGGTGCATAAAAGTGATCAACGCTCTGTTGACTAAATAACTGCAGAGTACCAAAGCTCCTCTGGCATTACCATACACACAAAAACGGTGCCCTAGGAGCATCATGGCATGGGTTTCCATGGCCGAGCAGCTGCAGTCCAGCCTTACATCACCAAGTACAATGCCAAGCGTCGGGTAGAGTGGTGTAAAGTATGCCGCCACTGTACTGAAGAAATAGAAACGTATTCTGTGGAGAGACAAATCACCCTTCCCTATCTGGCAGTCTAATGGAGGAGTCTGAGTTTGGCGAATGCCAGGAGAACGTTACCTGCCTGACTGCATTGTCCCATCAGTAAAGTTTGGTGGAGGAAGGATAATGCTATGGGGTAGTTTTTCAGGTATTGGCCTAGGCCCTTTCGTTCCAGTGAAGGTCCATAAAGACATGGTTGCGTGAGTTTGGTATGGAAGAACTTGACTGGCCCGCACAGAGCACTGACCTCAACCCTATCGAACACCTTTGGGTTGAACTAATAATTTATATATTTATTTATTTTTCCAAAACATAGCATATATTTAGTCAGAAGTGGACTATCACATCAACACAATTGCCATGACATTGGCAAACAATACAATACAAACGTATATTTTATGCAATAGTACCCAAATGACAAAGAATTAATTAAAAAAGGAAACAAACAAACATACAAAAACAGAACAAAAATCAAAAATTCTAAATTTGGCTGCTGATACTACGAAAAAAGGCTGTCAAAAGTTTATCAAATGTCTCTTTTTACGCGGTCTTTTTTCAAAATGGCTGCGTAAAAACACGGCCCGTCGAAACAGGATGCCGTTTTCCCATTGCAATCAATGGACAGATGTTTGGAGGCATTCTGTTTCCGATTTTTCGGCCATTTTTTGGCCGTTTATGGCCCGAAAAACAGCCGAAAATAAGCCATGTGAACATGCCCTAATACAAAATTCTGAGCAAGATATTGCCGCATGAAAGTGGCCTAAAGCCCGGTTCCCACAAGACGGAAACGCTGTGAAAAGACCACGCAGCGTATCAGAACTGGAACCTGCAGTACATTCTGTCCAAAAACCGCACCACATTGGATGATGTCAGAGGGCCAGCCTCCTGGGATGACGTTACATCCCATGTGACCGCCGCTGCAGCAGTCACATGGGCTGCAACATCATCCAAGGAGGCCGAACCGGACTGCACAGGAGAGACGAGGGTAAGTATGAGCCTTTTAAACGCTGCTTTCATCAACGGAAATTATGTCCGAAAAAACGCACCACAATGTGATGCGGTTTTCGGACAGAATGTACTGCAGTTTGTAGGTCCTTAGATGGGACCTATAAGAAATTGGTAGGACTTGGTGTTCGTCTGCCGGTCTTTCAATATGGCTCTCTGCGCCTGCGCTGTTTCCCTGGTGACGCGTCCCGGGACTCGCGCATGCGCAGTGGGTCACTGATGTCCGGCGGCGATATCCAAGTTCCATCACAGTCAGGCGCCGCTGAGATTGGCTCCTGATTGGCAGAGGGGAGATCAGATGACTCTATCGATCCACATATAAACAGGGCACCAATATAACATCTGCACCCCTTGAGAAAGCTACGGGCGAAACGCGCATCGGGGCGCTATCCTATACTGCTGGGTCACACTCCACCTCCCATACATGGGTAAGTGCATACTCTGGATCTACATCTGGTTTTTTTGCCATTTTTTAAGGCAATAATTACTTACTTTCTAGTCACCACAGACCCTTTCAGAGTTAGGCATATTGCCTTTTTTTCACACAATTTATACTTGGATATCATCCCTATGTTAATGCACCCCATGTTGGAGTCACATTGAGTCATAGTAACTGTGTACACCATCAGTGTTTTCCAATATATATATAGACTCAATGCACACTTCTGTGATCCGTGTAAGGACTATTTTTGGATTCTCTGTCTATGTCATTTAATGTATTTTATTCCTGTTTTTCAATAAAGATATTTAGTTGTTTCATACATTGATATATATGGACTCTGTTTCTCCGGTTTATCATATATTGTTAGAGTCCTTATCTCTAATTTTCCATATGGGTGGTTGAGTGTTTTTCCCACCTCTATATGCATTTGTCCTGTGAGACATCTTGTCTAATCAAGTTTGTAGGTCGGGTACGCTGCATGGTTTTTATGCAGCTTATCCGTCCCGTGAGAACCCGGCCTTAGGGCTTGTCCACACATAGCGGAATTGGCCAGAATTGTGGACGGAAAATACGCAGCAGAATACAGTAGCAGAAAATTGGGTGAGATTTAACAAATCTCATCCACACGCCATGTAAAAATTCTGACCAGAAATTGACCTGCAGTGCGTATTTTTCTTACTGCAGCATGTCAATTCCTGCTGTGGAAAGTGGACTGAATTGCTGCGTTTTTCAGAGGAGATGTCACCACATTGAGAAAAACGCAGGAAAATCCGCAAAATTCTCTGCCGTCAAAAATGCAGGAAATGGTGCGTTTTTACCGCAGCGGAAAGTCTGATACCTTCAACAGAATTGCTGCTAAAATGTACTGCAGCAATTCTGTTAGGTGTGGACAAGCCCTTATGAGCTATACATATGTCCATGTCACAAAGGGAATTGACACTTTATATAGCAGTAAAACCCGGTATATACAAGCCATTATAAGTGCCACTGGGCATCATGAACAGGGTAGAGCAAATATTAAGAAAAAATTTCGATTTGTTTTATCCTTTAACAAAGGGACAGTCCCTAGCAACAATTATTCTAGGTTTTTTCCCTTTTGCTTCTTTTTACTTTTTTGCTTCCACAGAAATAGCAAAGACATTTTGTTACAAATAGAAGACAGGGGACTTTAGTTCAGCTCAACCACATTGTGTTTGAGGTTTGGGATGCGTGAGTTATTAATGCTGTTGAGTCAATGTCTATGTAGGGAAAGGTGATATAGAGAAAGCAAATGTTTAAACCTGCTTTCATTAATATTACTGCTTGTGTGGTTCAATATTAAACTGCAGCTTCCATTAAGATTTCCCCCAGATGGATTTCCTTTGAGCAGTTAAAGAGGCTCTGTCACCACATTATAAGTGGCCTATCTCCTACATAATCTGATCGGCGCTGTAATGTAGATAACAACAGTGTTTTTTATTTTTAAAAACGATCATTTTTTTTAGCAAGTTATGACCTATATTAGCTTTATGCTAATGACTTTCTTAATGCCCCACTGGGCGATTTTTAACTTTTGACCAAGTGGGCGTTGTGGAGAGAAGTGTATGACGTTGACCAATCAGTGACCAATCAGCATCATACACTTCTATCCATTCATATCCATATGTACTCAGCACAGCGTGATCTAGCGAGATCATGCTGTGCTGTCACATACACTCACATTAACTTTACTGAAGTGTCTTGACAGTGAATAGACATTACCTCCAGCCAGGACGCGATGTCTATTCATAATCCCGACACTTCGGTAAAGTCTGTGTAGGACTTAATCACAGCACTGCGTGATCTCGTCCGGCCTCCGAAGGCTGCGGCAGTCACACTGCAATATCATCCCAGGAGGCCTGGACTGTACTCAAAGCAGAGGGACACGTTGCTATGACAATTCCGGGGGGGAAGTATTAACCCTTTTTTTTCTAGCACTATTTCCGCAGCGGAGTTTCCGCACAAAAATCTGCACCACAATGTAATTTTTTTTAATTTCCTGAATGTTCCAGGAAGGATACGCTGTGCACTTTTACGCAGCTTATCTATTCTGCAGCGTATCATGTCTGCCTGTTTCCAAACAGGGAAAAATTACTATGGTTGCGGCTATGAAAATGCGTTTGTTGGGCCTGCCCTGGTATATTATCAGAACCAACATTTTAGACAGCTAGTTAAGATTAGATTTGGGCAAATAGCCCACAAAGCCTTACTAAAGTTTAAAATGATAGTACTTTAACTACAAAGTTTTAAAGTTGAAATCCACTTGCAAGACAATTTTTCTGTCTTCTAGTAACAAATTGCTGCATTTATGCCACAAATCCCTTCTGCATGATCTGACGCCTCCATCTTTCCAGCTATCAATGACTTCCTGTATTAGTGACCACACTTGCCAACTGCATGCTTGATTTGATGGATTTGTCATAGCGTTTATAACGTATTTTGTTTTTCTTTTAAACCCTACATAACTATGTTAAAAAAAAGAGTATACCTGATGTTTGGCACAGAAATGTATGCAAATATTTTATCATTTACATATATATTTGAATACGTTATTATAAAAAAATAATAATAATAATAATATGTATTCAGTGTATGTATCAGTATTATTGGAAAAAAAAATAGGGCCTAATAGACACATTTACTGTGTCACCTGTAGTTGGAGTATTTTTTATTCCAACTCCCAGGTAACCCATGAGAACATTACTGGGTTGCCTTGCTTCATGTCGGCGAGCACAGGCTCCAGCTGTAGCCTAGTAGAAAACAGCCGAAGATCTCCAGGACAATGTCATGGTGAGTGAAACATATATAATACTTATATTATACTAATATACAGCTCTATAACTCTGGCCAAAAGATGACATTTCAGTTTTGGGAAAATGCATTATATTGTAATCATTAACCCCTTAAGGACCCAACCTGTTTTGGCCTTCAGGACCCAGCCGATTTTTTAAAATCTGACATGTGTTTCTTTATGTGGTAATAACGTTGGAATGCTTTTATCTATCCAAGCGATTCTGAGATTGTCTTCTCGTGACATGTTGTACTTTATGTTAGTGGAAAAATTTGGTCGATAAATTTGGTATTTATTTCTGAAAAACACCAAAATTTTGAGAAAATTTGCAAAAATGTGCAGTTTTCTAAATGTAAACGTATCTGCTTGTAAAACAGATAGTAATACCACACAAAATATTAACTAGTTAACATTTCACATATGTCTACTTTTTGTTTGCATCATTTTTTGAACGTCCATTTATTTTTCTAGGACGTTACAAGGCTTAGAACTTTAGCACCTATTTCTCATATTTTAAAGAAAACTTCAAAAGGCTATTTTTACAGGGGGCAGTTCAGTTGTGAAGTGGCTTTGAGGGCCTTACATATTAGAAAGTACCCATAAATCACCCCATTATTAAAACGGCACCCCTCAAGGTATTTGAATCAGCATTCACAAAGTGTTTTAACCTTTTAGGCGTTTCACAAGAATTAAAGCAATGTAGAGGTGAAATTGACAAATTTTTTCTTTTTTGCCGAAATGTATTTCTAATGAAAAAATGTTTGTACCACAGAAGGTTTTACCCGAGAAATGCAACTCAATATTTTATTGCCCAAATTCTGCAGTTTTTAGAAATATCCCACATGTGGCCCTACTGCACTAATGGACTGACACACAGGCCTCAGAAGCAAAGGAGCACCTACTGGATTTTGGGCCCCCTTTTTTTAGAATAGATTTTAGGCACCTTGTCAGGTTTGAAGAGGTCTTGTGGTGCCAAAACAGTAGAAACACCCCAAAAGTTACCCCATTTTGGAAACTACATCTCTCAAGGAATTTAGCTACGGGTATAGTTAGCATTTTGACCACACAGGTTTTTCACTATTAATTAATATTTATATTAATATTTACAAGGAATAACAAAGAAAATGCACCCCAACATTTGTAAAGCAATGTCTCCCGATTACGCCATATGTGGTAATAAACTGCTGTTTGTACCAACAGTAGGGCTCAGAACGGAAGGAGCGCCATTTAGATTTTGGATTTCTGATTTTGCTGGAATGGTTTTTGGTGCCATGTAGGGACCAAAACAGTGGAAACACCCCAAAAGTTACCACATTTTGGAAACTACACCTCTTAAGGAATTTATCTAGAGGTATAGTTAGCATTTTGACCACACAGGTTTTTCGCTAAATATATTGGAATTAGTCTGTAAAATTAAAATCTACTTTTTTTCTGAAACAACATAGACATTTTTTATATTTACAAGGAATAACGAAGAAAATGCACCCCAACATTTGTAAGGCAATGTCTCCCGATTACGACAATACCCCATATGTGGTAATAAACTGCTGTTTGGACCCACAGCAGGGCTCAGTAGGGAAGAAACGCCATTTGGTTTTTGATTTTGCTGGAATGGTTTTCGGTGCCATGTCGTATTTGCAATGTACTGGAGGGATCAAAACAGTGGAAACCCCCCAATAGTGACTCCATTTTGGAAAAACCCTGAAGGAATTCTTCTACGGGTATAGTGAGCATTTAGACCTCACGGGTCTTTTGTAGAGTTTATTAGAATTAGGCCGCGAAAATGAATATCAAAATTTTTTCCACTAAAATGTTGAATTTTCTCATTTTCACTAGGGATAAAGGAGAAAAAAAACAACCATTTTTTATAAAGCAATTTCTCCCGAGTACGGAAATACCCCACATGTGGTCATACTTTTTTTTTCATTAGAAATGAATTAACCCTTTCAGGACTGATCCATTTTTTGCTTTCTTATTTTAGTTTTTTACTCCCCGCGTTCCAAGAGCCATAACTTTTTTATTTTTCCATCAATAGAGTGCTGTGAGGGCTTATTTCTTGCGGGAGGAGCTCTAGTTTTTATTGGTACCATTTTTTGGTACATAAAAAGTGATTAAAAAGTTGCATTTTTTTTATAGAGCTAAGGTGACAAAAAAAAACAGCAATTTTGGCGGTTTCAATTATTAAATTTTTTAAATAATGGTATATTCTAATAGTTCGAACTTTTACGAATGTAGCGATACCAATTTTGTTAATTTTTTTACATTACTTTAGAGGAAAAATGGGAAAAGCTTTTTTTTTTTAACTTTAAAAAAAAAAATTCTCACTACTAATAACTTTAATTTTCTACACATTTTATTAATCCCCTTAGGGGACTTGATCCAGCGATCATTGGATCGCTGGTACAATACACTGCAATACTAATGTATTGCAATATATTGTTATTCTTACAGGCTTCTGTAACAGAGCGATCGCTGTACCTGTCCGTTAGTCCTGGGTGTCAGCTGTAATACACAGCTGGCACCCGCAGCGTATGGAGCGGGCTCAGCACGTGAGGCGGCTCCATACATCAACCCCTGCACCATGACGTGCTATTAAGTCATAGTGCGCAAAGGGGTTAATGCACATCGGATGGTTGAAAGTGAAAATTGCAATTTTCCACTGATATGCCATTTTAGTGCACAATATTTTTTTTATATGTATATATTTTTTTACTTGTCCCACTAGGGGACTACGAGACTTGCAACTTTGATCGCTGCTAGAGTACATTACACTACACACGTAGTGTAATGGGTTCTAACTGTCATTGTGACGTGACAGTCACTCTGACAGGAAGCCAAGGAGGACCGGCCGGAGGCTTCTCCTCCGAGGCTTCCATACATGGCAACCCGGAGGCCATTGTCAGGCCTCCGATTGGCACAACAAGCATCGGCAGCCCCCACAATTACTTAGTGGGGGCTGCCGATGTGCTTCAAACCACTTAAATGCGGTGACCGCAATCCGTCGCCGCATTTAAGGGGTTAATTGCCGAAAGTACCGACGATGGTCCACTGACCGGCAAGACTGATGTGTCAGCTGTCTAGGACAGATGTCAGCGTGGGCTTGTTACTCTGTGTTTACACAGAGTGACAGTTTGAAATACTGATGAAAATGAACGTCATGGTGCGCGATCTAGCAGCCGACCATGACGTTCATTTTCGTCATAGGTCCTTAAGGGGTTAAAGGCTATGTACACCTTTGAAATCGTGCTGTTTTTTTTTTGTTGTTGTTTTTAATAAAAATGTGTGTTTTGTGCAACTTTCTAAATACTTTTTATTAAAAATTAATTGTACCTTTTGAGATACAACTGCATTGTATTCTGTATACATAGAAGTTGTATCGTGCACTGAGACCTGAATCCGTCAGCTCAGCGGTTCTGACGGATTCAGTGTCAGCAGGTACTGCATTTCTCTGACACACAGGATCCACCGTTACCGATCATATCTAAGTTCATAACTTAGATGTGATCGATAACAGCTCGATCTTGCATCTAGATACAGCTGATCTGTATGCAGGATACAAAGTAGCTGTAGCTGTTTTCCGCAATACACAGTTTGGTGCGGTTTTTTTGCCCGGAATTCCCTGCGGCGCACACGTGTATACGCTGCAGAAATTAATTTTTAATCCAATTTTCTTTATAACACAGAAAGTTTTACCAAAGAAATGCAACTCAATATTTATTGCCCAGGTTCTGCAGTTTTAGGAAATATCCCACATGTGGCCGTAGCGTGCTACTGGACTGAAGCACTGGCCTCAGAAGCAAAGGAGCACCTAGTGGATTTTGGGGCCTTATTTTTATTACAATATATATTAGGCACCATGTCAGGTTTGAAGAGGTCTTGTGTTGCCAAAACAGTGGAAACCCCCCAAAAGTGACCCCATTTGATAAAATACACACATCAAGGAAATTATCTAGGTGTATAGTGAGCATTTTGACCCTACAATTTTTTGCAGAAATTATTGGAAATAGGCCGTGAAAATTAAAATATAAATTTTTTCAAAGAAAATGTAGGTTTAGCGATTTTTTTTCTCATTTCCACAAGGACTGAAGGAGAAAAAGCACCACAAAATTTGTAAAGCAATTTCTCCCGAGTAAAACAATACCCCACATGTGGAGATAAACTGCTGTTTGGACACACGGCAGGGCTTAGAAGGGAAAGAGCGCGATTTGGCTTTTGGAGCTCAAATTTAGCAGCAATGGGTTGCGGAGGCCATGTCACATTTACAAAGTCCCTGAGGGGACAAAACAATGAAAACGCCCAAAACGTGACTGCAGTTAGGAAACTACACCCCTTGAAGAATTCATCTAGGGGTGTAGTAAGCATTTGACCCCATAGATTTTTCATAGAGTTTATTAGAATTGGGCAGTGAAAGTAAAAACAATCCTTTTTCTTCAATAAGATGAGGCTTTAGTGCAAAATTTTTCATTTTCTCAACAAATAAAGGAAAAAAAGAACCCAACATTTGTAAAGAAACTTCTCTGGAGTACGGAAATACCCCATATGTGGTCATAAACTGCTGTTTGGGCACACGGCAGGGCTCAGAAGGGAAGGAGCGCCATTTGGAGTGCAGATTTTGCTGGATTGGTTTCTGGGCTGCCTGTGGGACCAAAACAGTGGAAACCCCCCAGAAGTAACCTCATTTTGGAAACTACACCCCTCAATGCCTTTACCTAGTGGTGTAGTAAGCATGTTAACCCTGCAAGTGTTTTGTACAAATTAGTGTGCACTCGAAGTTGCAGAGTGAAAATGGGATTTTTTCCATAAATATGCCAATATGTGGTGCCCAGCTTGTGCCACCATAACAAGACAGCTCTCTAATTATTATGCAGTGTTTCCCGGTTTTAGAAAAACCCTACCTGTGGCCCTAATCTTTTCCCTTGACATTCGACCAGGCTCAGGAGTTAAAGCGTACCATGCGAAATTGAGGCCTAATTTGGAGATTTACAAAGTATTGGTTCAATTGCAGAGGCTCAGATGTGAAATAATAAAAAGAAACCCCTGAGAAGTGACTCCATTTGGAATCTACACCCCTCAAGGCATTTATTAAGGGGTGTAGTGAGCATTTTCACCCCACAGGTCTTTTCCATAAATGAATGCACTGCGGATGGTGCAAATTAAAAATTTCTATTTTTCCCTAGATATGCCATTTCCGTGGCAAATATGTAATGCCCAGCTTATGCCACTGGAGACACACACCCCAAAAATTGTTAAAAGGGTTCTCCTGGGTATGACGATGCCATATATGTGGAAGGAAACTGCTGTTTGGGCACACTGTAGGGTTCAGAGCGGAGGGAGCACCATTTGGCCTTTGGAGAGCGGATTTTGCTTGGTAGCAGATTTCTTTGAGTATTGCTGGTGTTTCCATTTATAATGTGGGGGTACATGTAAGCTGGGCAGAGTACATCAGGGGCATAGTCAGGTGGTATAATAATGGGGTAAAAAACAATAAAATGATCCATAGATGTGTGTTACGCTGTGAAGCAATTCTTTCTGCACAGGCCAGTGTCGCACTGATATATGGCGTCCTTTCTTATGCCCCTTTTGGTCCACACTCCGCACCTTTGCAGTTTGGGGAATTTTGCTGGGAAAGTGTTGTCCAGGTATAATACGGGCACCGTCGCTTCCAGCGGATATGTCTGGGCCCTCCCCTTCCTGGTTCCCTAATTTTAGGTCCTTGATAAATCGCCTCTTGAAACAGAAGAAATGTTCCCCTCGGGCCGGCACAACTGCATATTTTTTATTTCCTGACTTATTGGAGCCATAACTAATTTTATTTTTTCATAGACGTAGTGGGCTTTTTTTTGTGGGACAAGCTGTAGTTATTATTGGTACCATTTTGGGGTACATGCGACTTTTTGATCACCTTTTATCATATTTTTTGGAAGGCCAAGTAAACAAAAAAAACGCAATTCTGGCATAGTTTTTTTTATTTTTTTTTATACAGCATTCACCATGCATTATAAATTACATTAAACCGAGCAAAGAAAGAACCATGGAGTCTTTAAGTCAAAAAATACATGTAGTCTTTTTATTCAACAATATTACACTATTTATACAATATGAATTTCTAAAAATGAATCACAAATAAAAGCATGGCCACCACATGAGTCAAATATTGGTCAAAATATAATCATGTGAATAGGTATATAACTCAAGATAAAGATGTAAAGTAACATGAGGTGAGATGTACAAGCTACAGGTAATGTGTTAAACTGCTTGCAGAGTGGGTGAAAGGGATGTAACTCACAAATATGCAAAGTACAATTGAGACAGGACTATTACACCAAATCATGTAGTGTCCACAACGACTAATGCATGTATGAATACTGGGATGATGCCCATGTGCGTATTAGAACCCAGACAGCAACCAGCAGCAAATAGTAAAGAACGAAGTACTAGCAGAGTGCTAACCCATGTAGCTGAGACTCCAAGAATGGCGGCCGGCCCCAACGTGTTTCGGCTTCCGCCTTCGTCCGGGGGTGGCATCTACAAGTATAACCCTCCTATTAATCTAAGATGTCGACCAATCAGAAATCGATTGGCCAGGTGAAAGTATTCTACCATACATATTTTGGGAGTACAGTCGCAAGTTATAAGGGAGTATACATATATATTTTGCCAGATGATGCAGCATGCATGCCCTGTATATAGGATTTATTGTATTTTTGTCTGTATTTATTACAGAATTGGGCATCACAATCCCGATGGACTATAAAGCCAGAGAACGTGCCTGGCAGTCCAAAATTGAATCTGTTTTTAACAATGAGTCCGCAGATACGAGCACCAGTGATCAGAGAAACAGTCTAGACATACAAAGGAAACTTAAGAATCTACTCCACAGACGAACAAAAACCTGGTGGAACAGAGCCTTTCTTGAACAATACATACAGAAAGGGTTAATACCTAGGGGGCTGCGTATACAGCTATTTCCCTCTTTTCCCATAGATAATGAGAACTTCATCTCTGACTGGGAAGAAGCCTGTAATATATGCTCAAAAAAGTTTATGAACCTACTTATAGGCCTCAATAAAGGAACACTAGAAATAATAGATGGTGAAATTGAGGCACTTCATGTCGCACTGAAAGATACAACTACACCAGATAATCTCTCACTGTTTAGCCAAGACCTGGATAGACAGTTTGAGACCTGGGAAAAGGAGATTCAAGGTATCAAAACCAAAAAACTTCTAAGAGATCAAAATGATGCATCTCAACACAGAGTGTACCGTTGGAGACGAAAAGAACGTCAGGGAAATTTGAGCAGATCATCATCCATATCCTCGACTTCACTTCAGAGTGAGAATGAAGCACAACAGTCCCTCATACTTAGCCAAAGACCAACTAGATACAAACGTAAATTTGATTACAAAGACAGTGGCTATAATAAGAGAAGAGCCAATAGGCCTGGCGAGCCTTTGGATCGGAACCCTAAGGTAATCAATTTGTCGGAACATATACTTTCTGTAACTGATATAAATGTGTTAAGCAGAGGTTTGACCTTCTCACCAACTGCACCATTTGATGCATTTACAGCAATAAAAGATCTGAACCTGTTTGCCAGAACATTAATGTTTAAGAGATAGCACTACAAGGAAGAGGATCAGATCTTTGAAACTATTGAGGAGAGGACTACACTAAGAGATTTAGAAATACTCATGGGTGAACAAGATGACATACAGGTAAGAGCCATTCCTGACTGTATAAAAAGAAAATCGGTCAAATTTCCACCCCTTTTCTTATGCCCAGCAATTGACACATTTGTAAAAACAGTGTCCAAAGAATTTGATAAGATATCGACAACGGTGGTTGACGATAATCTATCTAAAAATGAAAGAGAAAGCCTTCGTAAATTAAAAAATCTGAGAGATGTCATTTACAAACCCGCCGATAAGGGGGGAAATATTGTTGTGTGGCCGAGGATAATGTACGAAAATGAAGCGAACCGCCAGTTAAGGGACAAAAAATGCTATAAAAAATTAACATTTAATCCTATTTCTTCATACAGTGAACAACTGGCTAAAATTCTGAAACAAGCGATGGACGACGGAGTTATGACTAAAAACTTATATGATGCACTGCTTGTCCCAATACCTGTAATAGCGACACTGTACCTGTTACCAAAAGTCCATAAAAATATAAAGATTCCACCAGGAAGACCGATCATCTCTGGCCAAGGTAACTTTACAGAGAATATCTGCAAATTTATAGATTATCACCTTAAGCCATTAGTGGAATGTCTACCCTCCTATATTAGGGACTCATCAGATCTCCTACAAAAATTGGAATGCACCCATCTAGATGTCGATATGTGGTTAGTTACCTGCGACGTTGAATCGCTGTATACCAGCATCAGACACCACGATGGGATTAAAGCTACCAACTTTTTTCTGAGCATGAGTAATTTGGAGGAAGGGCTCATTGGACTGCTTGGTACATTGTTAGATTTCGTCTTGACACACAATGTGTTTACGTTTAATGAGTCATTCTACCTACAGCTCCAGGGAACGGCAATGGGGGCATCTTGTGCGCCCTCATATGCCAATCTTTTCCTGGGGCTGTGGGAGAGAAATTTATTCCTGTCAGATCACGGTACGTCAATGAACCGGGTCATTTTCTGGGCCCGCTTCATTGACGATATCTTCTTGATCTGGCAGGGAACTTCTGAGCAATTGCAACAATTTATGGCAGAATTGAACCTGAACGATCAGAATATCAAACTCACATACAAATGTGATAAAAAACAAGTAGATTTTTTGGACATCAAAATCCAATGTGATGAAAATGGTGATGTCCAAACTGATCTATTCAGGAAAGAGACATCTGTGAATTCTCTTCTGCACGCTACCTCTGCACACCCGAAACAAACTATTGCCGCTATTCCCACAGGCCAATTTCTTAGATTAAAACGTACGTGCTCCAGGGAAGAAGATTTTAGAAAACAGGCCAAGGACTTAGAATACAGGTTTATGGATCGGGGCTATAGCAATCGATGCATTAGGAAAGCGAAAAAAAGAGCTCAAGAAACAGAGAGAAACAAACTCCTACAACCAGCGAAAATAAAATTAATGAGGTGAGATTTATCACGCCATATCATTCCCGCTGGGAAGAGATGAAGGAACATTTAAAGAGATATTGGCCAATTCTGAAAGCCGACCCTATACTCAATAAAATATTGCCCACTTTTCCGTCTGTAACTTACCGCCGTGCTAAAAATCTGAAAGACCATTTGGTCCGAAGTTTTTATACCCCAGTTCCACAGGGAAGGAAATTCTTTGGAACTAAAGGCCCCAAATGGGGTTGTTCCCCTTGCGGAGGGTGCATTTCATGCCCCAATATCGAACGCGCAGAAGAGTTCACTGACTCCGAAAGAAGTAAAACATTCAAAATTGTATGGCACATTACATGTGCTACATGCGGGGTAGTATACTATGCAGTGTGTCCATGTAACAAAGTGTACATAGGACTGACCACACGCGAATTCCGAATTAGAGTCCGTGAACATGTGCGTGATATTGAATCCGCAAAGGAGGTCCATGATTCTGACAAAATAGAAAAATTAAAAACGATTCCACGCCATTTTAAACAACATCACAACTGTAATTCCAGGTTATTGAAGGTACGAGGAATAGATCACGTGGAACTAAACATAAGAGGTGGAGATTTGATGAAGAAATTATTAAGATTGGAAAGTAAATGGATCTGGACTTTGAAGACCATGCAGCCGAGAGTCTTAAACGAATCGCATGGGTATGCTTCGTTTCTCTGATCACTGTGTATGTGTTTGTGTGGCATTTTTTAATTTTTGTAATTTAATAATATTTTTGTGATTTTAACATATATATTCTTTTCCTTCCTAGTTTATCAGATATATACGTGTATGCAATACCATCGATATTCAGCGACGTATAATTTCTGCAGTGAAAGACAACAAATCATGCTCAAGCGATGTGGCACATTGATCTATATATTAATAGCCTATACACGACAGTGTAAACAAAGAAATGAAATGCGTAATTTTTAACAAATAATTTTTACATCTTATGAATTTTTGCACTACTGCACTTTAGTCACTTATATATATATATATATTATTATTATATTTTATGTATTTATAATATTAGCACTAATTGCTTTATATATTTTATATATATATATATATATATATTTCTTCACTTGCTCATATGTTTATATGCCATATGCACGTATAATTGTTTATCACCATATAATATATGTTCATTTTTACATTCACTTTGAATATAACATGTTATCATGTATTCCTTGTGCACGTTTGTATGTACATGAAATATATGTATATATTTATTTAAGAATGATTTAAAGTTTATTAAATTTATTATATTCCATACACTTCATTTATTTTAATATTTCACCATGTCACATTCAACACAAAATATGTGTATGGTTATATTTATTTATATGTGCACTTTTTAACACGGTATACTTTGTGTGAATATGGTTTATTTCACGTTTACTGATCACTGAATAGTCCCTATATGTTGTAATATAAAGTGATGTTCTTTTAAATCCATTGCGCATTCCGTTGTAAATCATGTGGTGTATATCAAAAGGACTTTTTTAGTGCTATAAAAATTATATATAAAATTATAAATTACATATTTCTATAGATCGGTATGGGTATTGACATACTTATAAATATTGAACACTCATTTTTCATTGCATGGAGTGCAATTTTTCGTTACACGTATATATATCGTATCTGGTGGAATTATCATTAACATGCCTCAATCTAGTGCGCATGCGCTGGCGTCCTTGGCAACTCACTACGAGTCGGCATCTGAATGTGCGCGGGATGAAGGGCGCCACTGTGACATCATCACGCGGCGCACCCATCCCGCATCACATGATGCCCACACCGTGTGATGACTGTCTATTGACAAACGCGGTCATGACGCCACAGCTGATTGAGGTAAATGTATGGTAGAATACTTTCACCTGGCCAATCGATTTCTGATTGGTCGACATCTTAGATTAATAGGAGGGTTATACTTGTAGATGCCACCCCCGGACGAAGGCGAAAGCCGAAACGCGTTGGGGCCGGCCGCCATTCTTGGAGTCTCAGCTACATGGGTTAGTACTCTGCTAGTACTTCGTTCTTTACTATTTGCTGCTGGTTGCTGTCTGGGTTCTAATACGCACATGGGCATCATCCCAGTATTCATACATGCATTAGTCGTTGTGGACACTACATGATTTGGTGTAATAGTCCTGTCTCAAATGTACTTTGCATATTTGTGAGTTACATCCCTTTCACCCACTCTGCAAGCAGTTTAACACATTACCTGTAGCTTGTACATCTCACCTCATGTTACTTTACATCTTTATCTTGAGGTATATACCTATTCACATGATTATATTTTGACCAATATTTGACTCATGTGGTGGCCATGCTTTTATTTGTGATTCATTTTTAGAAATTCATATTGTATAAATAGTGTAATATTGTTGAATAAAAAGACTACATGTATTTTTTGACTTAAAGACTCCATGGTTCTTTCTTTGCTCGGTTTAATATATTTTGGGAGTACAGTCGCAAGTTATAAGGGAGTATACATATATATTTTGCCAGATGATGCAGCATGCATGCCCTGTATATAGGATTTATTATAAATTACATGTTAACTTTATTCTGCGGGTCAGTACGATTCCGGCGATACCTAATTTATAGAACATTTTTATGTTTTACAACTTTCTGCACAATAAAATTACTTTCGTAAAAAGAATTTATTTTTTCTGTTGCCAACTTATGAGAACCATAACGTTTTAACTTTTTTGTCGATGGAGCTGTATGAGGGCTTGTTCTTTGAGAGACGAGCTATAGTTTATATAGGTAACATTTTTGGATACGTGCGACTTTTTGATCACTTTTTATTCCAATATTTGTAGGGCAAAGTGACCAAAAAACAATAACTCTGTTATAGTTTTTTATGGTTTTTTTTTACGCTGTTCAGCACGTGCAATAAATAATATAATATTTTGATACCTCAGGTCGTTACGGTCGTGGCGCTACCAAATACGTATGGTTTATTAGTTTTTTTCAATAATAAAGGACTTGATAAGAGAAAAAGGTTGATTGTGTTTTATTTTATTACTTGAAGCTTTTATTGTTTTCAAAACTTTTTATTTTTTTCACCTTTTTTTTTATACTTTTTTGTACTTTTTTACACTTTTTTTCAAGTCCCACTAGGGGACTTGAAGGTCCAACTGTCTGATGTTTTTTTTCTAATACATTTCAGTACCTACGTAGTGCAATGTATTAGATCTGTCAGTTATTCACTGACAGCAAGGCGATTAGGCTTCGCCTCCTGGTAGGGCCTAATCGGCTTACGTAATGGCAGAGCAGGAGGCCATTGTCTCTACTGTTGCCATAGCAGCAGTCGCCAGTCCTGATTGCCTGTCAGGGCTGGCGATCTGCTAGCAACCGCTAAGATGCTGCAATCGCTTTCGATTGCTGCATCGAAGGGGTTAATGGCAGGGATCAGAGCTATTTCCGATTCCTGCCGTTACAGGTGGATGTCAGCTGTAATATACAGCTGACTTCCACCGCTGATGACGCCGGATCAGCTCCTGAGCCGGCGCCATCTTGCCGGCGGCTACGGAAGCCGATCAGGCTCCGCCGCCGGGCGGATCTTGACCGGCTTCCGTGCTAGGCAGACCGGGAGGCCAGTATTAGGCCTCCGGTTGCCATTGCAGCCACCGGAACCCCGGCAAACACCTTAAGTGCAGCGATCGCGTTTGAGCGCTGCACTTAAAGGGTTAATGGCGGGGATCGAAGCTAATTTCGGTCCCCGCCATTACAGCCAGATGTCAGCTGTAAGATCGGGCAATAATGGCACTGGCTCAGCTTCTAAACAGGTGCCAAAGTTTTGGCGTATGGATACGGCAATTTGCGGGAAGTCATGGCTTTCCATGGCATACCGATACGGCAAATGTCGGGAAGGGGTTAAAGGAAATGAAGGGAGTTGTCTTTAAACTTGCCGATAAGGGTGAAAATGTAGTGGTGTGGCCTGTTGAGATGTATGAATTTGAAGCATACAGGCAACTACGTGATGTTGATTGCTATAGACGTTTGGCATGCAATCCAACTGATGTTTTCAAGGGTCAGTTAGATGGGATGCTTGTAGAAGCATTTAAAAGTAATATCACTAAAAAAATTATGGACGGTCTTATTGTTAAACATCCTATTATTCCCACACTAAATCTTCTACCGAAGATACACAAAGACCAAAAGAGACCACCGGGTCGTTCAATAGTATCAGGATGAGGGAGTCTTTGCAAATCTACCTGTCGTTTTTTGAATTATTACCTACGCCCTTGCGTGGAGAATCTACAATCGTATATTAAAGACTCTACTGACATTTTGAAACATTTAGATGGGGTGACAATGGAACGGGACATGTATTTGGTATCCTGCAATGTTGAATCCCTATAAACCTGCATTGATCATCAATTAGGGTTACATGCCATCTCTTACTTCTTGCGCTCTTGTGATCATGACCGTGAACTTGTCCAATTCCTTGTCCTTCTCATGCGTTTTGTCTTGGAGCACAATTATTTTGTGTTCAGGGACAAATATTATTTACAACTCCACGGGACTGCTATGGGTGCCACTTCCTCCATCCTATGCAAATCTATATTTAGGTTTTTGGGAACAAGAATTTGTACGGGAAGCAATGGATATGGTGTCTGGATGTGTTCGCAGTTGGATGCATTTTATTGATGACATCCTCTGTATTTGGCAGGGCACGCGAGTAGAATTGGATCGGCTTATAGCCATTTTGAATAACAACACACAGAATATCAAATTAACAAGTGTGATCAGTCAAGAAACTATAGAATTTCTGGATATTAAAATTGCAGTGCAGAGTACAGGTAGGTTAAGCACCACCATTTTTCGGAAAAAAACAGCGGTCAATGCTCTCTTACATGCATCATCATTTCATCCCTCACATATTATACGTGCCATTCCAACAGGTTAAATTTCTGAGACGTGTTTGTGATTCTCATTCTAATTTTGAGAACGAGTACCATCGTTTGAGGAATCGCTTTCTACAACGTGGGTATCGTAAAAACGACATTGAAAAAGGTTATCAGAGAGCATGCAGTACTGACCGCAACAGTCTACTTACTCAACAGAAACGGAGGCGTAAGGATGACACGGTAAGACTCATTACTACATATAATATACAATGGACAGAGATGAGAGCAATTGTGACTAGTTTCTGGCCGATTTTGTTGACCGATCCTGATCTTAAGAGATATCTACATTTGAAACCCCAATTAACAGCTAAAAAAAGTAAAAACTTTGAGTGACCATTTAGTTCGGAGTCACTACAATGCTCCCAACCCTAATGCCTATTTATATGGCTCTAAGGGACCGGATTGGGGATCATTTTTTGTGATTCTGAAAACAAAAAATGTTTTAAAATAGTGCACTTCATCAATTGCAGCACTACTGGGGTGGTCTATATGGCTACATGTCCTTGTGGCCTCTCCTATGTAGGAATGATCACGAGGGAATTGAGAATCAGAGTTCAGGAACATGTGAGAGATATAAAAAAGGCTGGGACAATTGACAGCAACGATTGGGACAAAATGAATAAACTCAAATCCATCCCTAGACATTTCCGTGAACATCACAACAAAAGATTTGTGAGTACGCGGCATCGACAAAATTATCACTGGATCTCGGGGCGGCTATACCTTCCGCAAATTGGAACGTATTGAATGTAAGTGGATAATAAAATTGAAGACCAGTTCTCCACTAGGGCTTAACCAAAAAATGTCCTTCGCTTCCTTTCTTTAATACTTGGGTCCTATGGCATCATTCATTTTAATTTTGGTATATTTATATGTGACTGATGAGGTGGCTTTTGTGGCATACTCCCAAGACCAGGACGGTCTTTTGATTAGTGTACATCTGAAATTTTGTGATACTTTTGGTCGAGATTCCTGCCATTTATTTCTTTTCTTTTTTTCTTTTGGATTATAGGTATTACAATTGTTTATGTGTCCTATTTAGAGATGAGCGAACTTATGAAAAGTTCGGTTCGGCTAGTTCGCCGAATTTCACGAAAAAGTTAGATTCGGACCGAACTAGTTCTGACCGAACCTGTAATTTCCGTGCGCCGAGCATGGTACTGTCCAGGGTGCTGAAAGAGTTAATGGGCTGCCCTAACTCTTTCAGCAACCTTGACAGTACTATGCTCGGCGCGCAGAAAATAAAATTTTAATGTAATAAAAAAATTAAATAAAAAAATTTCATACTTACTTTCCTCCTGTCCGGCCTCCAGCGATGACGTTTCATCCATGTCACCGCTGCAGCCAATCACAGGCAGTAGTGGCGGTCACGCACGTCAGGATGACGTCAGAAGGCCGGCCTCCAGGGATGACGCTTCATCCCACGTGACCGCCTCTGCAGCCAATCACAGGCTGCAGCGGCCTCTGCAGCCAATCACACGCTCCTCTCCTGAAATACTCTGTACTGCCTTAAACTCTGTGGACAGGTCAGGATCCTGTTTCTTTTAAATGCTGCTGGGGAACCCGCTCAATCCACTATATATGGCTGCGCTACAGTGCAGCATTTAAAAGAAACAGGATCCTGACCTGTCCACAGAGTTTAGGACAGCACAGAGTATTTCAGGAGATGAACGTGCGGATCTTGTGCGGGGTGGTGACTTGCCAATCATGTGAATGTGTTATTGAGGACAGGAGTGGAGGAGAGGTAACAGACTGAGAGCTACGTAATGGTAAGAGCAGAGTTAACAGCAGCACAGAATATTTCAGGAGAGGAACGTGCAGATTCTGTGCTGCTGTGAACTCTGCTCTTACCATTACGTAGCTCAGTCTGTTACCTCTCCTCTGTCCTCAATAACACCTTCACATGATTGGCAAGTCACCACCCCGCACAAGATCCGCACGCTCATCTCCTGAAATACTCTGTGCTGCTGTGAACTCTGCTCTTACCATTACGTGGTGACTTGCCAATCATGTGAAGATGTTATTGAGGACAGGAGTGGAGGAGAGGTAACATACTGACAGCTACGTAATGGTAAGAGCAGAGTTCACAGCAGCACTGAATCTGCACACTCCTCTCCTGAAATACTCTGTGCTGCTGTGAACTCTGCTCTTACCATTACGTAGCTCAGTCTGTTACCTCTCCTCCACTCCTGTCCTCAATAACACCTTCACATGATTGGCAAGTCACCACCCCGCACAAGATCCGCACGCTCATCTCCTGAAATACTCTGTGCTGCCTTAAACTCTGTGGACAGGTCAGGATCTTGTTTCTTTTAAATGCTGCACTGTAGCGCAGCCTTATATAGTGGATCAAGCGGGTTCTCCAGCAGCATTTAAAAGAAACAGGATCCTGACCTGTCCACAGGGTTTAAGGCAGCACAGAGTATTTCAGGAGTTTTTCCGAGCCGTGCTCCCATTATAAAGTATAGGAGCACGGCCTGTAAAATAAAAAAAATAGAACATGTTCTATCTTTTTAACGGCACGGGCACCTTCCCGTGAGAAAACGGGAAGGTACCCGTGGCTAACAGAAGTCTATGGGCCCGCTATTACGGGTCGTAATTACGACCCGTAATAACGGGTGTTTTTACGGTCGTGTGCATGAGGCCCCGTAATGACGGGTGGCTACATGTGTGCACCCGTCATTACGGCAGCGTTGCTAGGCGACGTCAGTAAATAGTCACTGTCCAGGGTGCTGAAAGAGTTAACTGATCGGCAGTAACTGTTTCAGCACCCTGGACAGTGAATTCCGATCAGAATATAGAGTAACCTGTAAAAAAAAAAAGACGTTCATACTTTCCGAGAACTTTCTGCTTCCTCCAGTCCGGTCTCCTGGCCGTTGCCTTGGTGACGCGTCCCTCTCGACATCCGGCCGGACATTCCTGGATGACGTTACAGCCCATGTGACCGCTGAAGCCAATCACAGGCTGCCGCGGCCTCTGCAGCCAATATCAGGCTGCAGAGGCCTCTGCAGCCAATCACAGGCTGCCGCGTCAGAAAAGAAGGCCGGACTGGAGGAAGAAGAGGGACTCTTTTGTATTTACATTAACTGTTTTTCTATTATAAAAACTCTTTTTTGTCTTGGGCGTACATGCTCATCTTAATTACTGTATATATATATTTATACACACTTCTTATATTATTGTATGATGCATATTGCATTAGCATTACACTTACTAATCAACAATATTTTTCTGTGTCTATTATCTATAATAATTTTTATGTTTTTCAGCTGCAGTTTTTGCATCACGTTTTTATCACTTATTTATTTTTTCACTTCTCATTGTGTACATGTGTTCACTTACCTTGTTTTCACATTTTTATCTATATTATTTATTTTTTATTATCATTTATTTATTTATTTATTATTTGTTATCCCTGTATATTGGTATATACATATATGTGTCCATAACATCATGTAAATAATCTCCTGATTACATTCATTGTTATCTATTGACATTTTATCTGTTATTAACAAACATGCACATTGTGTTGAGAATATGTTATTGTACTAATGGTGTGCTGATCTGCTGAGGCACATCCGCTGTTCCGTTTCCCTCTTGTGCCTTGGGGGTCCCGGGGTGGCGGGTCTGTCTCGGTGGTTCTAGCACACTTATATCTTCTATGTGGTATTCCCTGTTTATTATTGTCATGTGCAATATGCACGTATTTATGGTCCTGGCATTTGTGCTAGTTTCCAAAATGGCCACCTCGCATTTGTCTTCGGCGCACGTGCTGCCTCACGCTCCCCCTCCAGTACTTTCTGTTGATGTGGGTGCGCATGTGCACTCCGCATCTTCCGGACGCCGGATGGGGAGGTCGGGGCGGCAGTGTCCGCCATTCACGGATTGTAGATTCATCCTATTTTCAGGTGTGTATAGTGTGACACCTGTTTTGTCTTAGTCTTAATGTTCATAGATGTCAGGCAGCAGGCTCCTATTGGACCTCTGAACTAATCTCCTCCCATTATTCAATGTATTTATTATGATAGTCACCTCAGCAATCATTACCCCTTGAAAAAGCTGACGGCAAAATGCGCGTCAGGGCTCTTAATGTGGTGACGGTTTGTGTGGGCTCTTTTGGAAGTGACTGTTTGTTTGGGCTCACCATGCAACACACGGGTTGGTACTGGTTCTAGGGCCCTTATGTTTGGTTATTTCCTGGTTCTTATGAAATTTTATTTGTGCTTCATAACTGATCCATATATATATATATATATATATATATATATATATATATATATATATATATATACGATTTGTCTTTCCGTGTAGTTTACTAGAACGGTATTACGTCCTATGGAATCTATATTACAATTGCATGTCATTTGTGTAGTCCTTACTCATCACCACATTATTGTGTTTTAATTGTTTGTCTATTTAGGTCTTGATGGCCAATCTGATCTTATGATAACTTTAATAAAGTATTTATATTTTGCATGGTACATACATTGTACTTTGTATTATTATTTCTTTGGGATATTGACATGTCCTCACATACATCTATAGTTATTGAGTTGTGAAACTATGATTTTCATCTGAAAACGTGTAATATATTTTTCAATAAAGGCATTAAGGACCTTCTTGAACTTGTTCAATGAAGCAACTATCACAATATCGTCTGGTAGAGAGTTCCATAATCTCATTGCTCTTACAGTAAAGAATCCACATCTGTGACGGTGGTGAAACCTTTTTTCATCTAGACGTAGAGGATGCCCCCTTGACCTTGCTACAGGCCTAGGTGTAAAAAGATCATTAGAAAAATATCTGTACTGTTTAGTTATATATTTGTACAATGTAATTAAATCGTCCCTAAGCCGTCCTTTTTTCTGAACTCTTTTGTCTAAACTGAATAACCCCAAGTTTGATAACCTTCCTCGGTACTGCCCAGGGATGGGATCCGACCGACTCGCCCCGGTTTTCCCGAACCGGTTGTTAAAGTTACAGCCGGTTCACAGAACCGGGGTGAAGTGAGAAACCGGAAGCGGTCCCCTCCTATCAACTGTATTCACTTACTTATGACGCGGATACAATTGAGTTGACTAGCGCTGCCCTGGCGAGGCACATGATGCATCACCATTCGGCGCTTTAGTGTTGATGCAGTTGTGGCGATGACGTCATCGTGCCGCTGCGTCGTTCCGCTGGAGGAGGACTGGTGTTGCTGGAGGATGGCGCGAGAACGGGACAAGTAAGCATATAATGTGTTTTATGTTCGGGGGCATAGTGTATGGTACTATTATATTCAGGTGCACAGTGTATGATACTATTATATTTGGGGGCACAGAGTATTATATTATTATATTCAGGAGCAAAGAGTGTGGCACCATGAGAATTTTATCTACGTTTATAGATGCGGAAATGTTGAAAAAGTGAGCAGTCGAAGACATCTGAGTGGCAAACTGCAGAAATGGGTCCTGGCCGGGGGAGGCCATGATAGAGGTCTAGACCAGATAGAAAAGAAAAGAGAAAAAGAACGACTCCAATCTGAGAAGTCGTCACCGGTGAGTTACTAAATGTAAATGTTTATTCTCCCTGTGACTGATCAGTACTGTAGTCACTCTATGATCTGCAGCGAGATGATGGGTGTATCATTCTTTTTTTTGTGGAACAACAACTCCCAGCATGTCCTTACCATCGTTCTGGCTAAACTGGGAGCTGCAGTTTAATGCCGTATAAACTTATATGGCAGGGGTTAACCTAAATTTGCAAATGATCTCTGTACTGATCTGTATCTGTGCTTGTGCTGTATTTATGTACTGAGCTTGGATCTGGTGCTGTACATATGTACTGAGCTTGGCTCTGGAGTTATATACATCATAATAACCGAGCTCAATACATATATACAGCACTAAAAAGAGAAGCTCATTACATATATACAACTCCGGAACAAGGCTCGGCATATAAATACACCACCAGAACCAAGCTCAATACAAATATACAGCACCAGAACAAAGCTCAGCACATAAATACAGCTTCAGAACCAAGCTCAGTACATATATACAGTACCAGAACAAAACTCAGTACATATATACAACACCAGAACAAAGCTTAGTACATATATACTGCACCGGAACAAAACTCAGTACATATATACAGCATCAGAACCAAGCTCAGTACATATATACAGCACCAGAACAAAGCTCAGTACATACAGTGAAGGAAATAAGTATTTGATCCCTTGCTGATTTTGTAAGTTTGCCCACTGTCAAAGACATGAACAGTCTAGAATTTTTAAGCTAGGTTAATTTTACCAGTGAGAGATAGATTATATTAAAAAAAAAACAGAAAATCACATTGTCAAAATTATATATATATATTTGCATTGTGCACAGAGAAATAAGTATTTGATCCGTTTGGCAAACAAGACTTAATGCTTGGTGGCAAAACTCTTGTTGGCAAGCACAGCAGTCAGACGTTTTTTGTAGTTGATGATGAGGTTTGCACACATATTAGATGGAATTTTGGCCCATTCCTCTTTGCAGATCATCTGTAAATCATTAAGATTTCGAGGCTGTCGCTTGGCAACTCGGATCTTCAGCTCCCTCCATAAGTTTTCGATGGGATTAAGGTCTGGAGACTGGCTAGGCCACTCCATGACCTTAATGTGCTTCTTTTTGAGCCACTCCTTTGTTGCCTTGGCAGTATGTTTCGGGTCATTGTCGTGCTGGAAGACCCAGCCACGAGCCATTTTTAATGTCCTGGTGGAGGGAAGGAGGTTGTCACTCAGGATTTGACGGTACATGGCTCCATCCATTCTCCCATTGATGCGGTGAAGTAGTCCTGTGCCCTTAGCAGAGAAACACTCCCAAAACATAATGTTTCCACCTCCATGCTTGACAGTGGGGACGGTGTTCTTTGGGTCATAGGCAGCATTTCTCTTCCTCCAAAGACGGCGAGTTGAGTTAATGCCAAAGAGCTCAATTTTAGTCTCATCTGACCACAGCACCTTCTCCCAATCACTCTCAGAATTATCCAGATGTTCATTTGCAAACTTCAGACGGGCCTGTACATGTGCCTTCTTGAGCAGGGGGACCTTGCGGGCACTGCAGGATTTTAATCCATTACGGCGTAATGTGTTACCAATGGTTTTCTTGGTGACTGTGGTCCCAGCTGCCTTGAGATCATTAACAAGTTCCCCCAGTGTAGTTTTCGGCTGAGCTCTCACCTTCCTCAGGATCAAGGATACCCCACGAGGTGAGATTTTGCATGGAGCCCCAGATCGATGTCGATTGACAGTCATTTTGTATGTCTTCCATTTTCTTACTATTGCACCAACAGTAGTCTCCTTCTCACCCAGCGTCTGACTTATGGTTTTGTAGCCCATTCCAGCCTTGTGCAGGTCTATGATCTTGTCCCTGACATCCTTAGAAAGCTCTTTGGTCTTGCCCATGTTGTAGAGGTTAGAGTCATACTGATTAATTGAGTCTGTGGACAGGAGTCTTTTATACAGGTGACCATTTAAGACAGCTGTCTTTAATGCAGGCACCAAGTTGATTTGGAGCGTGTAACTGGTCTGGAGGAGGCTGAACTCTTAATGGTTAGTAGGGGATCAAATACTTATTTCTCTGTGCACAATGCAAATAAATATATATAATTTTGACTATGAACCAGCTGCAATTGAGTTTCTCTTGTCTTTTCTCTGTCTTTTTTGTGAGCCCATGTACATTTCACATTTAACACTTCAGTGCTTATCTTTCAGCATCCACATTATAGGCTATGGCCTTTGCTAGCCCTCCATGCTCATCCAGACATCTACTGCACCTATGCACTTATACGTAATTGTTGTCACATACCTTTACATAGGTGTGCTAGATTGTATGCTGGACATTTTTTTGTCATAAATTACTTCGGCTCCATTAGAAACAGCTCTGCATGAGTATATACACAATCCTCTCTTGCTGTTTCAACAACATGTATACTGCTTATATACTTACGTAATATTTATATCTTTCAGCATATCTATAGGCATGTATACTGCTTACATACTTACGTAATATTCATATCCGGTGTGTGATCGATTTGATGTCTTTTTATTGAGTGACTCATTCCCTGTTCCAGTTTTAATTGTTTCATGTTTTTATTTCAATAAAATTTTGTAAATTTCTCTATAATTTTCATGTGCTTGAGTCGATCATATTTTCTTGGATTTATATTGTGTCAATTGTTGATCGATGCACCAAGTTTATCTTGGTTACTACCTAGGACTTAACACAGTAGATTCTATATAGTTCAGCAACGTTGCTTTACATTGAACATTACTCTGTGTTGGTATCCTTTCTGTTGGTATCTTATCGGTATATATCTAATATTGGGACATGCAACACAGTCGCCATACGAGTAGCATCCAGTTTTGGGTTCTCGTGAACTAAAGGGGTTGACATGTTTTGGTACGTAGTGACTTCTAGTCACGAGGTCCTTGAGGTTTTTACTCCTCCTGGCTGTCATCATGGGTTTTAGTGATAAACTCTGTGCCAGGGCCGGTTCTGACCTTAAAATAGACCAATGATGTGCAAAAATTGATCTCATTTTGTCCCATTGGTTGTTATATGTCGTGATAAAACGAGTTTGATTATCAGCAATAGGATGAATTTTGGTTTGCAAAAGATTAAGACACGGTGTTCTTCTGGCCCTGTTGTAACCCGATTTTATGAGGCGTGTACTATATCCTCTATCCATGAATCTAGATTTTAAGTCATCTGACTGTCGTTCAAAGAGTCTGTCGATGGAGCAGATCCGCTTCATCCTAAGGAACTGCCCAACCGGGATGGCTCTGACAGTGGACCGCGTGTGAAAGGACGTGGCATGCAGCAATGAATGTACTGATGTGGATTTGCGAAAGACATCAGTCTGAAGGAATCCATCACAATCAGTAAAAATTTGTATATCCAAAAAATCGATTTGCTGTTTGTGTGATTTATATGTCAACTTAATGTTGAAGGGATTCAGATTCAATTGCCGCATGAATTCCACCAGTTCACACTCAGTGCCCTGCCATATAAAGAAAACGTCGTCAATGTACCGGAGCCAGCACTGCACATGTTCAGCGACCCGAGCGCCATCCCCAAGGAAAACCTGCCTCTCCCAGAGTCCGAGAAACAGGTTTGCATAGGATGGCGCGCAGGACGCGCCCATGGCAGTGGCACTGGTCTGTAGATAGAAATGATCTTTGAACACAAATAAGTTATGAGTCAGGATATATTGAAGCAACTCCAATATGAGATCACACATTTCGCCATCCCGGTTGCTGGTCCCCAGGAAGAAGCGGACCGCTTCCAAACTGTCACAATGTCGTATACATGTATACAGGGACTCTACGTCTGCCGTAACCAAAAACATGTCAGACTCGATTTGAATACCATCTAGCCTCCCCAGGACTTCCGTCGTGTCTTTGATGTATGAGGGCAACTCGGCGACCAAGGGTTTAAGATAATACTCAATTGATTTACATATTGGGTCACAGAGACCACCCATACCTGACACGATCGGACGTCCTGGGGGATCCACAAGACTCTTGTGCACCTTAGGTAGGAAGTAAAGTGTTGGGATCTTAGGCTCATCAATCAGAAGTCCCTCATACATTTTCTTTGGGATAAGTCCCTTATCCAGGGCTTTACTGAGAATTTTTGCTAGCTCTAAAGAGAAAGTAGATAAAGGACTATGTGTTAATTTGGCATAGGTCTGTTTATCACGTAATTGTCTTAGGGCTTCTTTTTCATATTTGACTGTTGGCCAGACCACGATGTTCCCCCCCCCCCTTGTCTGCTGGTTTAATAACGACATCATCCAAGAGTCGCAATTCCCTCAATGCTTTCCTTTGGGAAACAGTTAGATTGTCAGCTTCTCTCATAGTGGACAGTTGCTTAAATTCGTCCATGACTAGTCTGGTAAAGATTTCCACTTCAGGACACAAGGACAAGGGGGGAAACCTCGTGGACCTAGGCAAAACAGATGTCGGAAAAGAGCCCATTACCTCAGCTGTCTGTTCGCGTAAAAGATCCTCAAGAGCCTGTAGGGCCTCTCTTTCCATTTCACTGGTGACTACCAGCGTGTCAGAGCTCCTACTGTGAAGTTTTTTTAAAACCAGTTTACGCGAAAAGAGGTGTAGATCCTTTAGAGCTGTAAAAAAAACAAAATGGTTGGTGGGTGAAAAAGTCAACCCCTTACTGAGAACATCACATTGGGCATCAGAGAGGGCATGCGAAAATAGGTTAATTACCTCCAAACTATTTGCTTGTTTCTTGTTCTGCTGATAGTTTTGCATGTTCTTGTGCTTTGCATGTCTGTCATAGCGCCTCCTTGAGCCGGAAAAGCCCTGGTTGTTCCCACTAGTGTCAATGTTGTTAGTGTCCCTAGCTCTATGTGTTTCCTTGCCTGATACACGGGATGAGACTGATGATGATCTAGAGTGGGGAAGGGATCTTGATCTAGAACGACCCCGTCTCATATGCCATCTATAGACTTTGTTGGATTGATAGTCTTGAAAATCTCTCTGAAATTTCCCAGATTTTGTCATACATATATCTTTCTCCCATTTAGAATATTCTTTATCTAGGTCTTCTTGTATCTTAACAAGGACCTCATTGGGAAAATCTTTTTTCAAAGTGGCCTGAATATCGTCTATGTCTTTTTCCAATTCAATTAGTGTGTTAGAGTTGGATTGGACCAAAAGATCCATAAAACCCATTGAGCATGTGTTAGCCAAATTCTCCCATTTCTTTTTAAAAACATCACTTTCTATGTCAAAGGATGGAAACACTTGTACCCTCAGCCCTCTGGGGATAAGACCCCTAGAAATGTATTTAGCGAGGAAAGCTTTGTTCCACAGAGAAAACCCGTCCAATAAAAACAGTTGAGAGTGTACATTGTCTCAATAAATTGAGATATAACCTAGGAAAAATTATTAACCCATCATAACACATGTGGAGGATGTAGGCACTGAACAAGGTAAATATATCTTCTCCGTCGATATTTCTACCAGAGTCCGGCTCAGAATTTCGGATTCACATCACAAAAGGCTATCAGACAAAATCATACAGCGAATACCTAAGTAACACAATAAAAAACACATGTTAAAAATAAATTAAAAGCAAAAGGTGGTAGGACCCGGGATGTGCGCTACGGCGCTGGGGCCTGGAAGTGGGGCATGCCTCACATCCGGTTTTCGGCGGGAGATACGCGCTGCACTCTCTTTGGATCAGGAAACATTGTATACACCTGGAATTCACACCATTTAAGGCTGCTTAGTATTAGACACTTTACACCCCTTGAGGAAGCATACCGCAAAACGCGCATTGGGGTTTTCCATATGTCTGTCAGGCTCCTGTGTACACTCTGCTATGGGTAAGACTTTTTAGTACTTGGGGAATGTATGGAAGTATCAGTCTATGACTGATAGTTTATTGCTTGACTGTACTTTTAGACCTGTACCAGCATTATACTGTGTCTATGTCTTTATCTTTGCATACTCATGCCAGGATACGTCTTCTAGTACTTTTTTACATATTGCCTTTTATCCACTCCCCATAACGATCTATTGTACCTCTATACTTAATTTATCGAGTCTGCCTTTCTGTATTGGAATTTTATAGAGTCACTCTATCCAATTGTACCTTTTTAAACATTTTGTTCTGTGTATTTAACTATGTGTAATAAAGCTTTTTCAGTTTTTTACTATATGGCTTCTAAGCTCCTTTCTCTCCTCTATGTATGAAATGCTTATCTAGGAGTGCCTTAAATACTAGCTTGGTAGTATGCTTTACATTAATAGCATCTAACCCCTTACCGCTATTTGCAAAAGGAGTTCTTTTGTGTACAGGATTACTACTCTGCCTGGGTTTTAGATACTCAGGGAAGTATCTAAACTTCTGCACTACTTTCTCCATTCATTATTACAAATGTCCTGTATTCCTTATCCTCCACAAAGGTTTTATTTATATTGGATTCTATAATTATGGGGTTGTTTTTAGCTTACACCTTTGTTCTGTGAGCCATACGTGAGCTGCATAAATGTCTTCAATCGTGGACCTTAGACTAAGCTCATATGTATCAATACCTATACCAGACTGTGAAGACTACTAGTATATCCAGAAAATGAAACACACATAGCACAAGTCATGTACCATGACAATATAAAATAAACTTTATTGAAATATACATAACACATTGGCCATCAAAATATAAAAACAACATAGCACACAGTTAAAAAGGAGAGTATGGAGGAGCTGCGTGAATAATGCAATATATATGCTACCATACTAAAAACATCCTGTGATGTGGTAACAAATGCAGATATCTATAGAAAAGATAATCATATAGATCAAGTATTTGGACAACAGAAGCACATAAATATATTTAGCACCTGACAGAAGAGCACACAATTGTGCATGCATATAAGAGTATACAGCTAAAGCTCCAAGTTGCACCCAAAACAAAGACCATGCTTTATAAATAAAGGATATTGCACAAACCCATGGACTGCATGATAGGAAGCACGCAGGAACACTCCACACTGACCGCCCCCGACGCACGTTTCGCCGTCAGCTTTCTCAAGGGGTACTGACTGATGGGATAGTGGTTGTTTTAAATATAAAATGCAGAGGGAGGGGACTACACGAATAGCCAAACACTAAGCAGTGTTCACAGCATATGGAGATCTGCAATCACAGATCAAATTACACCTACCATGCTGCAGGCACCATTAGGCTATGTTCACACAGGGCACTTTTGCAGGAGGAACATCCGCCTCAAAATTCTGTTAGGAAGTCCGAGGCAGATATTCCTCTCCCTGCACGCCGATTTACGCTGCAATTCTCGCGCCGTTTTTCGCCCGTGGCCATTGAGCGCCGCGGGCAAAAAACAGCGCGAGACACGCTTTCTCTGCCTCCCATTGAAGTCAATGGGAGGTCAGAGGCGGAAGCGCCCGAGGATAGGGCATGTCGCTTCCACTTCCCGCGAGGCAGTTTTACTGCTCGCGGGAAAAAGACACCGACGCCTCCCATTGAAATCAATGGGAGGCGTTTTCGGGCCGTTTTTGCCGAGTCTTGCAATGCGGTTTCCGCGTCAAAAAACTCACCAAAATACTCCGTGCGAATACAGCCTCAATGTGCATGGACGACGGAAGCCACATTCGTCTCTGCGGACGCCATCATACCTGCTTGGCGCATGCGCACCGGCACTGATCCGGATGTCGGAAACTGTGCCATGGACTTAAACTACAAACTGCGCATGCACGCTGCAAAAAGACTAAAGGGAGGGGCTGGCATTATACAGGGAAGGGTTAGTGGCCATTTTAGAGCCTGGCAGTTATGCCAGAAACCCAAACACGGGATAAGCTCATATGTAGATTGGGACATTGTAACAAACCCAGAAGCTGTGTGAGCAGAATAATGATATTCGCTGACTACAAGTAGGGATATGGATTTCATATCAGTCATCAGCTCCCATAGTAATATCTCAGAATTCTGGAAACAGCATACAAGACTGTGTTTGCATGTAAGGGTGCAGTAACACGCATCAGATTTTGTTGCAGAAATTTTTCTGCGATTGAAATTAGAATTGAATAGAACTTGCAGAAATCCACGCACCTGCTGGAGAAACAACCCCATTCAGATAAATGGAACAGATTTTTATTTGCAGAACTCTCTGTAACAAAATCTCTCACGTGTGACTGCACCCTAAGGGCTTGTCCACATGTAAAATTTCCGACCATAAATTGACCTGCGGTGCGTATTTTTCATTGCGTATTTTACGTGGGGACAAGCCCTTGTCCACACGTAACGGAATTGAAACAGAACGAAATTGAAAATTTCTGCAGCAATTCCACAGAAGCTAGTGGATTTTACTGCAGAAAATGGTATTTTGCTGCGTTTTTCACAATGCTGAGAGATGGAGACCTCTCCTCTTATAAATGCAGCAATTCTGTCCACTTTTCGCAGCAGGAATTTACATGCTGTTGTCAAAAAAATAAGCACCGCAGGTCAATTTCTGCAAGGAAATTTTACGCAGCTTGTGGATTAGATTTATTAAATCTCACCCACTTTGCTGCTACTGTATTCTGCTGCGTATTTCCTGTTCGCAAATACAGACGGAAAATATGCAGCAATTCCGTTACGTGTGGACAAGCCCTAAGACTTCTTCTTCCCCTCTCTTGGTCAGCTCTTCCTGGCAACCAATCACTGCAAGAATACCTTCCCACTCAAAGTGCTATTATTTCGACATAGTCTTCCATATACCCTCAATGGCATATGCGCATTTTAAATTGTATTATACATTATACTGTATGGGGGGCATTATACTGTATGGGGGCATTATACTGTATGTGGGGCATTATACTGTATGGGGGCATTATACTGTATGGGGCAGCTATGGGGGGCATTATACTGTATGGGGGCATTATACTGTATGGGGGGCATTATACTGTATTGGGGCATTATACTGTATGCGGGGCATTATACTGTATGGGGCAGCTATGGGGGGGCATTATACTATATGGGGGCTTTATACTGTATGTGGCAGCTATGGGGGCATTAAACAGTATGGGGGGCATTATAATGTATGTGACAGCTATGGGGCAAAATATTGTATGGGGTCATTATACTGTATGGGGTAGCTATGAGTGGCATTATATTGTATTGAGGGCAGTATACTGTATGAGGGAATTATACTGTATGGGGAAGCTATGGATGGCAATATACTGTGGGGGCAGCTATGGGGGCATTATACTGTAGGGACAGCTAATGGGGAATTATACTGTGTGGGGCAGCTATGGGGGCATTATAATGTGTGGGACAGCTATGGGGGTCAATATACTGTATGGGGCAGCTATGGGGGCATTATACTGTGTGGAGGCATTACACTGTCGGACCAGCTATGGGAAAGCATTATACTGTGGGGACAGCTATGGGTGGCAATATACTATGGGGGCAGCTATGGGGGGAATTATACTGTGGGGGCATTTTACTTTGGTGGTCAGCTATGGGGGCATTATACTCTGTGGGGGCAGCTATGGTGGGCATTATACTCTGTGGGGGCAGCTAACGGTGTATTATACTGTGTGGGGGGCAGCTATAGGGGGCATTATACTGTGTGGGGGCAGCAATGGGGGACATTATACTGTGTGGAGGAAGCTATTGGAAACATTATACTGTGGAGGCAGCTATGGGGGGCATTATACTGTGGGGCATCCATGGGGCCTATTGGGCAAAGTGGCTGGGCATAGGCGTGTGCAGGGGTCTGGTGGTGTTGGGGAGGGGTAAGGGTGCCAAGCTGAATTCTTGCACCAGGGCCCATGAGACTTTAGCTACGCCCCTGGTCATGTGTATCAGTACACCTGGTGCTGTATTTCACAGGTAGCTGCTCCATTCCGAGCCACCGTTGGGTCATGTGATCTTCAGTCTGACTCCCTGTATCCTACTGCATCTGCTGTAGTGACTGGAAGTCACTGTCTCAATGCAAGTCTATGAGAGCCCTGATTTGAATCTCATGGACTTACATTGCGAGACTGACCTCCAGTTTCTACAGTAGATACTGTAGGATACAGGGAGTCAGACTGAAGATTATAGGACCCGGCGGCAGCCCAAAATGGATCGGCTACCCATGAAATACAGCACCTGGTAACAAACATGACTACATTGCAAAACACATTTTCAAATGGATGGGGCTTTAAAAAAAATAAAAACCCAGAGTCCTGCTTTAAAGAGGCTCTGTCACCAGTACATCGGGGCGTGTTTACTACTTTTACTAGCTGGGCGTTGTGTATAGAAGTATCATCCACTTCTCTTCACAGCGCCCAGCTTCTGGCAGTGCAGACACAGCCGTGTTCTCCAGAGATCACGCTGTGTCGTCACTCACAGGTCCTGCATCGTGTCAGACGAGCGAGGACACATCGGCACCAGAGGCTACAGATGATTCTGCAGCAGCATCGGCGTTTGCAGGTAAGTCGATGTAGCTACTTACCTGCAAATGCTGATGCTGCTGCAGAATCAACTGTAGCCTCTGGTGCCGACACGATGCAGGACCTGTGAGTGACGTCACAGATCTGCACTGCCAGAAGTTGGGCGTTCTGAAGAGAAGTGGATGATACTTCTCGTCAGAAAGCCCAGCTAGTAAAAGTAGTAAACACGCCCCGATGTACGCACATAATACACGCCCAGTTGTACTTTTACTTTTAAACACGCCCACTTGGACTTTTGCAAGCCTCATTTGCATAAAGACGAAAATGGTCATAACTTGGCCAAAAATGCTTGTTTTTTAAAAATAAAAACGTTACTGTAATCTACATTGCAGCGCCGATCTGCTGCAATAGCAGATAGGGGTTGCAAAATCTGGTGACAGAGCCTCTTTAAGTTATAATCACTTCTACTATTACGTATGAGGAGATTTTCATTCTTTTTGTGGTTTAATTTGCATAAGACAAGTAATTGCCACTTGGTAATTGCGCACCATATTTAATGCCACATTTTTATTCAAATATGTTTAAGATATTATGTAATATTTGGAGTTTGGTAATCAGGAGCCGCATAAAAGAAGTCAAAGTAATCAGTAAGTGGTAAAAAAAAAAAAAAAAGTTGCAAAGTCTGTAAAACTACAAAATAAAATATTTAATTACGTTTTGAAGATGTAAAATATATCAGCAAAGTAAAAGTTTGCGTATATTGCATTTCCTGTGACAGGAAAGATACCAGTGTAAATGATCTTCATTAAAAGATAAACTTGTGGTATAATGTGACAAGATTCCAGACCTACTTCCTCTGACTCCACTTAATGATCCAACTTCCTCTTCACTTATCAGTGTCACTTACGTATGAGGGGACTTTCACATTTAAATATAGGTTCCTCCTACAGTCAAAATAAAAATATAGTCTCGACAATGGGATTATAATTAGAAAACACCTTCATAAAATCCCATTACAAACATCTCACACCTTGAGGAATAGTATAAAACCTGAAGAGAACATCACATAATGTATCCACAAAGACAAAGCCTTTCTAAGAGAACTCATCAGCCAAAGGCTTAAGAGAAATCAACATGAGAGTTGCCTGTCTGGCCGTGTTTGTAATTCTGATATTGCAAGTCACCTGTACAATCTGTAAGTATTTCTACAAGAAGAAGATGCAGCCCACTGTGGCCTTTTTATACTGTGTTTTTTTGTCTTTATGTTGTAGATATGTGTGTGTGTGTGTGTGTGTGTGTGTGTGTGTGTGTGTGTGTGTGTGTGTGTGTGTGTGTGTGTGTGTGTGTGTATATATCTATATATCTATATATATATATATATATATATATATATATATATACACACACTTTGCTTTAATCTTTTTTTGCTGAATTATATTTTAATATCCGAGCAGTAGGGAATAAGAACTAATCTATTTTATGCTTGTATGTATTAATGTTTGCATAACTTAGGACTCTGCTAACATCTGCGTTGTAACTTTTGTTCATAATAAATGCCAAGACACTGTGCCACATCCGGTATAAAATGGATCAAAATAGTGCCCGACGGATCCCATTCACTGATAATGGGGTCAGTCAAGGTTTCCATCGTTTTGACTACAAGAGTAGTGCTGCATGCTTAGAGCTCTGTTTGGTGCCTCCGATGGCAGTTCTGTCAGCATACTCTTGCAGTCAATGGGATCCGGGCGACACAATTTGGATCAGTTTTATACCGGATCTGGCACAGTGTCGTAGCTTTTATTATGAAAGAATGTTACAATGCAGATGTGAAGAGAGCCTTTAGCTATGCAAATATTAATAGATATAAGCATATAATAAATGAGTTCCTACTCCGTACAGCGGAAGTGAACATAGACTAATAGCAGCAATGTTTGTCTAAGTGAGCTATAGTAGCCTTTGGCGCACACGGGCCATTGCACTAGATTCAATGCTTGGCACTCCAGGCTATGCCATGTCGAAAAATATACATACACTCCAATTACGTCAACCAATATTAATTTAATTTGGCTTCTTAGTATATAGTTGTAACAGGTGTGCTGCTGTCTTCATACCGATATCAGGGCGACATGATGTGCGAACATGGTTTATAGTCCCCCTTAGTCACTTCAGCAGCTTGTACAGCACCAGGATTGATTAAATTCTCAGTTCTGCATTCTGGTATTAAACTAAATATATTTATACGTAAAAAAAAAAGACGAACTTCCTGTTAAGAGACGTGTTTGTCCAATTGAAAGCCAATGTGTCTCAAATATTTATTTTTTCTATACTGTTTACAGCAGTTTGTTTTAGCTTCACAAACGGACATGAGCAATACATTCATTATCTTCCACAGCCTGATCTATTAGGGCATGCCCCCACGTGGCGGATTTCCTCCGCAACTGTCCGCATCAATGCCGCACCTAATCCGGGTTGCGGATTACGGCTGCGGATCTGCCCAAAATGTGCAGTAAATTGATGCGGACTAGCTGCTGCGGACTGCGGAAAAAGTGCTTCCCTTCTCTCTATCAGTGCAGGATAGAGAGAAGGGACAGCACTTTCCCTAGTGAAAGTAAACGAATTTCATACTTACCGGCTGTTGTCTTGGTGACGCGTCCCTCTTTCGGCATCCAGCCCGACCTCCCTGGATGACGCGGCAGTCCATGTGACCGCTGCAGCCTGTGATTGGCTGCAGCCGTCACTTAGACTGAAACGTCATCCTGGGAAGCTGGACTGGAGACAGAAGCAGGGAGTTCTCGGTAAGTATGAACTTCTATTTTTTTACAGGTTGCTGTATATTGGGATCGGTAGTCACTATCCAGGGTGCAGAAACAGTTACTGCCTATCGCTTAACTCTTTCAGCACCCTGGACAGTGACTATTTACTGACGTCTCCTAGCAACGCTCCCGTAATTCCGGGAGCCCCATTGACTTCCTCAGTCTGGCTGTAGACCTAGAAATACATAGGTCCAGCCAGATTGAAGAAATGTCATGTTAAAAAAGCAAGACGCATCCGCAGCACACATAACATGTGCATGACAGCTGCGGACTTCATTGTGGAATTTAGAATCTCCATTGAAGTCAATGGAGAATTTCCGCCATGAGTCCGCAACCAGTCCGCCACTGCTCCGCAACAGACAGAGCATGCTGCGGACACCAAATTCCGCTCCGCAGCCTATGCTCCGCAGCGGAATTTTACGCATCGTCTAAACGAACACTTCTAAATTTAAGTGGAAGTCAATGGAGAAACGGCTCCGCTGCGGATTAACGCTGCGGAGTGTCCGCAGCGGAATTCAAGTGAAATTCCGCCACGTGTGAACCCAGCCTTAAAGTTTGTTGCTGTAAATCTTTTGTGGGTGATGTAAATCTTCAGCTAATTCTTTGCTGTTATTCAATCACTAGTTTAGTGTCTCCTTTGGTTTAGTACAATGGATACTGTATTTATATCTGCTTCTGGAAATGCTGGGAGACAACCAATTGTGTCACTATTATAGTCCACACAGGTTTGTCAGACAAAGTTTCCAGACATTAATGACAAATCTGTATACTTTACAATGGGCAATTACGCACTATATACATTGGGGAGCGTAGAAAATGTCATTTGCCCAGGACTGTTACTTTTCACTACCTCCACATTCTTGTCAGATTTATGTTGCTTTTAACCTTAATTGTACTTTTCATTTGTACTTGTCATTTTTATTTCAGATTCTCAAAGCAAAATCTCAGCATGCTGTACATTTGGTTTAAACAGCCACCTGAAAAGTAAAAATATAAAAAGCTATAAAAGGACTAATGACACAGCCTGTCAACTCAAGGCATTTATGTAAGTATGACATCTAAGAATTTCATAGAACATGGCAATACCTCTGCTGGCAAGTCTGCCTGTAAATATGCATACATATATACACTACCGTTCAAAAGTTTGGAGTCACCCAGACAATTTTGTGTTTTCCATGAAAACTCCCACTTATATTTATCAAATGAGTTGCAAAATGACTAGAAAATATAGTCAAGACATTGACAAGGTTAGAAATAATGATTTTTATTTTAAATAATAATTTTCTCCTTCAAACTTTGCTTTAATCAAAGAATGCTCCATTTGCAGCAATTACAGCATTGCAGACCTTTGGCATTCTAGCTGTTAATTTTCTGAGGTAATCGGGAGAAATTTCACCCCATGCTTCCAGAAGACCCGCCCACAAGTTGGATTGGCTTGATGGGCACTTCTTGCATACCATACGGTCAAGCTGCTCCCACAACAGCTCTATGGGGTTGAGATCTGGTGACTGCGCTGGCCACTCCATTACAGATAGAATACCAGCTGCCTGCTTCTTCCCTAAATAGTTCTTGCATAATTTGGAGGTGTGCTTTTGGGTCATTGTCCTGTTGTAGGATGAAATAGGCTCCAATCAAGCGCTGTCCACAGGGTATGGCATGGCATTGCAAAATGGAGTGATAGCCTTCCTTATTCAAAATCCCTTTTACCTTGTACAAATCTCCCACTTTACCAGCACCAAAGCAGCCCCAGACCATCACATTACCTCCACCATACTTGACAGATGGCGTCAGGCACTCTTCCAGCATCTATTCAGTTGTTCTGCGTCTCGCAAATGTTATTCTGTGTGATCCAAACACCTCAAACTTCGATTCGTCTGACCATAACACTTTTTTCCAATCTTCCTCTGTCCAATGTCTGTGTGCTTTTGCCCATATTAATATTTCCTTTTATTAGCCAGTCTCAGATATGGCTTTTTATTTGCCACTCTGCCCTGAAGGCCAGCATCCCAGAGTCGCCTCTTCACTGTAGACGTTGACACTGGCGTTTTGCAGGTACTATTTAATGAAGCTGCCAGTTGAGGACCTGTGAGGCGTCTATTTCTCAAACTAGAGACTGTAATGTACTTGTCTTGTTGCTTAGTTGTGCAGCGGGGCCTCCCACTTCTCTTTCTACTCTGGTTAGAGCCTGTTTGTGCTGTCCTCTGAAGGGAGTAGTACACACCGTTGTAGGAAATCTTCCGTTTCTTGGCAATTTCTCGCATGGAATAGCCTTCATTTCTAAGAACAAGAATAGACTGTCGAGTTTCACATGAAAGCTCTCTTTTCTAGCCATTTCGAGAGTTTAATCGAACCCACAAATGTAATGCTCCAGATTCTCAACCAGCTCAAAGGAAGGTCAGTTTTATAGCTCCTCCAAACAGCAAAACTGTGTACAGCGGTGCTAACATAATTGCACAAGGGTTTTCAAGTGTTTTCTAACCATCCATTAGCCTTCTAACACAGTTAGCAAACACAATGTACCATTAGAACACTGGAGTGATGGTTGCTGGAAATGGGCCTCTATACACCTATGTAGATATTGCATTAAAAACCAGACGTTTGCAGCTAGAATAGTCATTTAGCACATTAACAATGTATAGAGTGTATTTCTGATTAATTTAATGCTATCTTCATTGAAAAAAACGGTGCTTTTCTTTCAAAAATTGGAAATTTCTAAGTGACCCTAGACTTTTGAACGGTAGTATATATATATATATATATATATATATATATATAGATAGATATATATATATATATGTATAGATATAGATAGATATATATCTATATATATATATATATATATATATATATATTTTGTATATACAGGGTGGGCCATTTATATGGATACACCTAAATAAAATGGGAATGGTTGGTGATATTAACTTCCTGTTTGTGGCACATTAGTATATGGGAGAGGGGAAACTTTTCAAGCTGGGTGTTGACCATGGCGGCCATTTTGAAGTCGGCAATTTTGTATCCAACTTTCGTTTTTTCAATGGGAAGAGGGTCACGTGACACATCAAACTTATCGAGAATTTCACAAGAAAAACAATGGTGCTTGGTTTTAACGTTACTTTATTCTTTCATGAGTTATTTACAAGTTTCTGACCACTTATAAAATGTGTTCAAAGTGCTGCCCATTGTGTTGGATTGTCAATGCAACCCTCTTCTCCCACTCTTCACACACTGATAGCAACACCGCAGAAGAAATGCCTCTGACCCCCTTAGACTTTTATCTTTGGGGTCATCTGAAGGCAATTGTCTATGCTGTGAAGATACGAGATGTGCAGCAACTGAAACTACGGATACTGGAAGCCTGTGCTAGCATTTCTTCTGCGTGTTGCTATCAGTGTGTGAAGAGTGGGAGAAGAGGGTTGCATTGACAATCCAACACAATGGGCAGCACTTTGAACACATTTTATAAGTGATCAGAAACTTGTAAATAACTCATGGAAGAATAAAGTAACGTTAAAACCAAGCACACCATTGTTTTTCTTGTGAAATTCTCAATAAGTTTGATGTGTCACATGACCCTCTTCCCATTGAAAAAACATAAGTTGGATACAAAATGGCCAACTTCAAAATGGCCGCCATGGTCAACACCCAGCTTGAAAAGTTTCCCCCCTCCCATATACTAATGTACCACAAACAGGAAGTTAATATCACCAACCATTCCCATTTTATTTAGGTGTATCCATATAAATGGCCCACCCTGTATATATATGCACATCAACACATGCTATTAAGTGTCAAAATGTTCCACAGACTCAAGTATCCCAGAAAGAGGAGATAAAATGAGGTGTAGAGAGGGGGTAAATATCTCTCGTCTCTGATAATAATACATAGGATCATATTAATGCACAATTAATAGAAATATAAAATCAATACAAAATCTGTAGGTATTATTTACATTACTCGTGTCTTATGTGGCGCAGAGTCCTTTGGGCCCCTTCAAGCACCAGGGCCCAGGCACAACTGCTACCTCTACATACCCTATAGCTTTACCCCTCATTGTTTCAACTTAACAGTTATCTCCGATCCCAGCAATTAGAGCAGGGTGCCGGCTGTATTATACAGCTGACACCCGCAGCGTATGTAGAGGGCTCAGCCTGTGAATACGCTCCATACAACCAATGTCCCCCTACGACGTTCAAACACTGTTTGTGGTTGTAAAGGGGTTAAAGGTCATTGGCCTTCTGATAGTGATCATGTTTCTAAAAAATGTCCCCATCTTCTCTTTCTTTTAGTGTGGAACGCAAGAAAGGCTCTCCAGTCTGTGCTGATGCAACATCCGAAAAAGTTCTTTTAGCTATTAATGATTTTGACAAAAAAACACTCTTAATGAAATTTAAAAAACAATGATATCTCCAAAATTCTGAAAACTCCACAGCAAAACAATAACTGTGGGGATGGAATTGTATCCTGCACTTCTGCCTCTGTGACTGCATATGTTGTTCTTATTTTTCCATTTGGGGAAAAAAAAAGCTAAAATCTAAATGTGCACTTTTAAATGCATTATAGTAAGCTAGATTAATATAGCACAATAATAATGTTTATAGAGTATTTAAAACTTTTGTAATAGAAAATCAAGAAACTGCAATTTCTCCTAATGTGCCTAGTTGTGCAGCTAGTATTTATTGTTTGTAGACTTTCATTTATTTTGTCGATACTTTGGTTTTATTTTGCACTCAATAAATTTTGGAAATCAAGTCCACTGTTTACATATCAGATTTTCTTGTGATTTTTATTTGAAAATGTTGATTTCATGGGCTGTTCACATCTGCGTTGGAGGCTGTGTTAAGGGCATCCGTCTCAGATCCGGCAGAAATTACCGGAAACAATAGCGCAGTATGCTGCGCTATTGTTTCCGGTAAAACCACGGAGACTGCAATGGAAAGCCAACGGAACCCATCAAAGTCAATGGGCTCCGTCAACCGCCGGTGTTGTCTGTGCTTCAACTGAACCGTGGTGCCCGGTATTCCTTTGTTCTGCAGAACAACAGAATGCCCTGTTGCAGATGTGAACAGAGCCTAACTGGGGAAAAAGTGTAACTGTGCTTTATAATTGAAAAATGCTAATGTATATTTACTTATCGTAACTACATTTGACCAGCTGTCTAAGGCTCCGTTTATATGTAGCAGATTTGTTGCAGATTTTCCATCCACATTTTAGGGCAGAAAATCTGCAGCTTATTACAGTAGCTGCAAGGTTCAATAGGGTAGTAAAAATCTGTAACGAATACCAACTGTTGTGATTTTTGGTGTGGAAAAGCTATATATTTGCAGCAAGAGTCGCAAGTAGGAAAATAAAAAACGACCCTATTTCCAGTTTAGAAAAAAAAAAGATCCACCTGGTCTCCGGTCGCGATGCCTAATTACTCTCCCATCTGTTCTCTGTGCTGCCGGCCTCCAGGGATAACGTTTTGTCCCATGTGACCGTTGCAGCCTGTGATTGAACTGAATGAACTGAAATTTTGCCCGTAAAACGGCAGAGAGAGCTCAAGAAACATATTTTAACGAAACAACTTCGGGAACTAGAGTACACAAAAATAAGGAGTAATACCGTTCATTAGACACTTAACCCCTTCAGGTTTGAGGACGAAGCCGATTTTTTTCAACTCTGACATATCTTACTTTACGTGGTAATAACTTGGGAATGCTTTTACCTATCCAAGCGATTCTGAGATTATTTTTCGTAACATATTATACTTTATGTTAGTGGAAAAATTTGGTCGATAAATTCAGTATTTATTTGTGAAAAACACCAACATTTCGAGAATATTTGAAAAATGTGCAATTTTCTCAATTTAAATGTATCTGAGTGTAAAACAGATAGTAATACCACACAAAATAGTTACTAGCTAACATTTCCCATATTTCTACTTTATGTTTGCACTGTTTTTTGAACGTCCTTTTATTTTTCGACGATGTTACAAGGCTTAGAACTTTAGCAGCAATTCCTCACATTTTCAAGAAAACTTCAAAAGACTATTTTTTAGGGATAAGTTCAGTTCTAAAAAGTGACTTTGAGGGCTTTATATTTTAGAAAGACCCAATAAATCACCCCATTTTAAAAACTTCACCCCTCAAAGTATTCAAAACAGCATTCAGAAAGTTTCTAAACCCTTTAGGCGTTTCACAGGAATTAAGGCAAAGTAGAGGTGACATTTACAAATGTATTTTTTTCTTTTTTGCTGAAATTTATTTGTAATAAAAAAATTTTTATTTAAGAAAGAAAGTTTTACCAGAGGAACGCACCTCAATATTTATTGCCCAGATTCTGCAGTTTTTAGAAATATCCCACATGTGGCCCTATTGTGCTAACGGACTGAAACACCGGCCTTAGAAGCAAACGAGCACCTAGTGGATTTTGGGGCCTCCTTTTTTTAGAATAGATTTTATGCACCATGTTAGGTCTTGTGATGCCAAAAAAGTGGAAACCCCCAAAAAGTGACCCCATTTTTGAAACTACACCCCTCAAGGAATTTATCTAGGGGTATAGTTAGCCTCTTGACCACACAGGTTTTTTGCAACTTTTATTAGAATTTGTCTGTGAAAATGCAAATAATAATTTTTTCTGAAAAATGTATACATTTTTAATTTTTCCTAGTAATAAAGAATAAAAAGCACAACAAAATTTGTAAAGCAATTTCTCCCGATTACGGAAATACCCCATATGTAGTAATAAACTGCTGTTTGGACCTATGGCAGGGCTCAGAAGGGAAGGAGCGCCATTTGGAATTTGGAGCGCAGATTTTGCTGGAATGGTTTTCGATTTTGCCGGAATGGTTTCTGGAGGGACCAAAACAGTGGAAGCCCCCAAAAAGTGACCCCATTTTGGAAACTACACCCCTCAAGGAATTTTTCTAGGGGTATAGTTAGTATTTCGACCCCACAGTTTTTTTGCTAAATTTAGGGGAATTAGGCTGTAAAAATAAAAATCTTTTCTGAAAAAACATAGAAATGTTTAATTTTTACAAGGAATATAGGAGAAAAAACGCCCCTAATTGGCGGGGCTGATAAGGGAAGAAGCGACATTTGGCTTTTGGAGCTCAAAAAAAGCTGTAATGGTTTTTGGGTGTCATGTCACATTTGGAAAGCCCCTGAGGGACCAAAACAGAGGAAACACCCCAAAAGTGACCCCATTTGAGAAACGACACCCCTTAAGGAATCTATCTAGGGGTATAGTGAGCATTTAAACCCCACAGGTCTTTAGCAGAATTTCTTAGAATTTTTTTTCATTTTCACAAAGAATAAAGGAGAAAAGGCACCCCAAGATGTAAAGCAATTTCTCCCGAATACGGCAATGCCCCACATGCGGTCATAAATGTTTTTCATTAAAAAATTTATTAACCATTTGAGGATGATCCATTTTTTGCTTTTTCATTTTCGTTTTTCACTCCCCGCCTTCCAAGAGCCATAACTTTTTAATTTTTTAGTCAATAGAGTGGTTTGAGGGCTTATTTTTTGCGGGAGGAGTTGTAGTTTCTATTGACACCAGATAATGTACCATATAATGTACTAGTAAATGAAAAAAAACTTCTTTGCGGGCTGAAATTAGAAAAAAATGCAATTCATTCGTTGTTTTTTTTGTTTTGTTTTGTTTTTACGGCTTTCCCCGCGCAGTAAAAATGATAACTTAAATTTATTCTTCGGCTCAATACGATTATAGTGATACCAAATTGATATAGTTTTTTTTATATTTTACTACTTTTACAAAGAAAAAAATATTTGTTAAAAAATATTTGGTCAATTGTGTGGGGGGGGTTTATTTTTTGCCCGACGAGCTGTCGTTATTATTGGTACCATTTTTTGGTACATACAACTCTTCGATTTCTTTTTACTGCAATTGTTTTGAGAGATAAGGTGACCAAAAAACAGCGATTTTTGGCGTTTTTAATTATTTTTTACGGCGTTCACCGTGCGAGTTAAATAATGGTATATTTTAATAGTTCAGACTTTTACGGACGGAGCGATGCCAATTTTTTTATTGTTTTTATGTTTTACATTAGTTTAAAGGAAAAATGGGAAAAGGGGTTTTGGACTTTAAATATATACTTACTTTGACTAATAACTTTATTTCCTTTTTTTTTTTTTTACACCTTTTATTAGTCCCCCTAGTGGACTTAAACCAGCAATCGTTAGATCGCTGGTACAATGCACTGCAATACTAATGTATTGCAGTATAACGTAAGTTTTACAAGCTTCTGTAACAGCGCAATCGCTGTTCATGTCTGTTAGTCCTGGGTATCAACTGTAATAAGCAGCTGACACCCGCATTGTATGGAGTGGGCTCAGTGCATACTACACCCCCTGCATACATCATCCCCTGCACCACAACATGTTATTACATCGTGCTGCGCAAAGGGGTTAATGCATAGAGGATAGTGCAATGTGAATGTTGCAATTTTCCAATGATATGCCATTTTAGTGCAGAATATGTTGTACTCAGTTTGTGCCACTGAAGAAAAATACCTCATAAAATGTTAACCGGGTATGGCGATGCCATTTGTGTGGACGTAAACTGATGTTTTGGCACACTGTAGGGCTTAGACGAGAGGGAGCTCCATTTGGCTTTTGGAGCACAGATTTTCCTTGGTTCTGCATGAGGTTTTTAACTGGCATTTCCGTTTATAGTGTGGGGGCATATGTAAACTGTGCGAAGTACATCAGGGCATATGTAGCTGTGTGGAGTACATCAGGGCATAATAAAGTGGTATAAAAATGGGGTAAATAAATAATAATCCGCAGATATGTGGCCAGTATCGCACTAATAAATGGTGCCCAATCATATCCACTTTTTTTAACGCTCTGCACATTTTGCGTCGTTATATTTTTTCGCTAACAGAGCTGTGTGAGGGCTTATTTGTTGCAGGACAATATGTAGTTTTCATTGGTACAATTTTGGGGTACATGCGATTATTGTGTTCACTTTTTATTCCATTTTTTGGCAAGCAAGGTGACCAAAAACCATCAAGTCTGACAATGTTTTTTATTCTGCAGGTCGATACGATTAGGGCGATACCATATGTATATAGTTTTTTTATGTTTTGCAGTGTTTGCACAATAAAATCACTTTTTTATAAAATAATTTATTTTATGTGTCACTTTATTCTGACAATAACTTTTTTATTTTTGAGTAAAAAAAGCTGTGTAGGGGCTTGGTTTTTGTGGGACAGGATGTAGTTTATATTGGTACTATTTTGGGGTACATGCCACATTTTTAATGTATTCTGTCGCGTGATGTTGACTGTCACACTGACAGGAAGCCTATCAGGACCAGCATGAGGCTGGTCCACATAGACTTTCGTACATGGCAGATCCGGAGGCCATTGTCTGGCCTCTAGTTGCCATGCCAACCATCGGCACACCACCACCCCACCCCACCCGAGATCGCATTGTTGGTGGTGCCAATGTGCTACAAATCCCTTAAATGCAGCAATTGCAATAGATCGCCACATTTAAGAGGTTAATTACCGAAAGCAGTGGTAATGGACCGCTGCCCGACAAAATGGAGGTCAGAGCAGACACCCTGCACTGTTAACCACCGCTTCGGTGTAGCGCCGCGCGGCGGTTTACTTTTAAAGTGCAGACCTAACTGTACGTCAAGGTGCACAAACTAACTGCTTGCCTGGATGTTCATTTGCTTAATGGTGGAAGGGGTTTAAGCGTACTTGTCGTATGTGGTAACTTTTCAGAATAATCTGTCGTGTGTGTGTAAATGATGAATAACATTTTGTTTGGCCATTATATGACTTGTATATGGCATTTTTTTTCTTAGCAGTTTTTCCTTCTGTAGGCTCTCTCTCTAATTCCCAGTTTTCCAGAGCTAGTGGGTGGATCCAAACTGATATCATGTCTCCATACACAGAACACATAGGTATAAAAAAAAAAATCTCTACATATTACATATACAGAAGCAGCAGCTACATGGATGACATTATACAGCAGTAATGAGCAGTGTGGCTGTGAATCCAGCACTGGGGTGAAATATAACACTTACTAGGAAGCTGCAGCAGCATCTGTGTCTCTCTGCCTCCCACTCTTCTCCTGCTCCCTCCCCTCTCCATAGACTTTTATGGGGAGCATGTAACCTGATCCCTGAATGAGCTGAAAGTCTGTCTCATCTTGTAAATTCAGAGTAGATGAATAAGTGGAGAAAGGCATTTTTCCTCTAGTAAGATATATTACAAAGTTTCTATTGATTTATGCTACATTGCCTATTTAAATAGACAGATCCAATTTAAATGAGTCTTTGTGCTTCCTAAATGGTAAGCAGGCATTCAACCTACCCCCACGTGACTGCCAGGCACAGTGCGGTGGGTGATGTATTTCCAAGTCTTTCTACAGTTCATAGCCAAACTGCAACTGCTGCCCTACACTACTTTTAATTTTATCTTTATTTTAGCTTTATAAACATCACTTTCTTTCTTGGGGCAAATGCCAGATAGGCCGCCGCACAGTGCTGCCACCCACATAGTTATTAATTATCGCAACAACCTGAAACCGATTTACTAGGTGTCTGATCATGCCTATCTGTAAGTGGCCCCCCGGGGCGAGAGGTGTATGTGGCTTAGCTATCCTCGTCTTACGTCCTGAGTGATGATCAGGCGTGATGACATCACTCAGGACACAAGACAGGGGGGAGACTATCTTACCATGCATTCCTGCTCTGGCTATTTCTCGAGGGCTCCGTTCCAGCAGCATCAGCAGACGCAGTGCACTGTAAGAAGCTCAGCAGGTCAGTCAGACTGTGGGGCTTTGGTTGTATGGGGGCACTGATGGGGTTCTAAAAATGGCAAATGGGCAGAGGATTCAGTGCCACCTTGGTGCCCATTTGCCACTTCTTGCCCCTTTAGTGTCCTGTTCAGTGCCCCTTCAATGCCCATTTGCCATTTATTGTTCTTCTGTGACAGAGGGTGCTAAAGGGGCAGTAAATCGCAAATATGCATCAAGGGGGCACTGAACATAAGGACACTAAAGGGGAAACAAGTGGCAAATGGGCACCAAGATGGCACTGAACGAATGTTAATAAATGGTAGATGGGCACATTGTTCAGTTGCTCCATAGTGCACATTTACCATTTGTTGCCTTTTTAGACCCTGTGCACATTACGTTAAAGGGGTTTTTGGAAATTCTTTTGAAGCAGTAGAGGAGAAGTTAAAATAAAAAATAACTTATACTTACCTTTCTTCTTCCAAACGTTCCTGCGCTGGGGGCTCCCGCCACCTCTATTTACTGTTTGTATACAGAGCAGCTGCATCGGTGACATCAGCTGCAGCCTATTCATACCCTCAGCGGTGTTCAGCTGAGACCAGTAATAGGCTGCAGCGGTGATGTACTATTGACGTGATGTCACCACTGCAGCAATGAAAAAACAAATGCCAGAGGCAAAGAAGCCCTGTTTCCCAGCTACCATAGAAATTGTTAAATTATAAAAGGTAATCTTTATTATGCTAATTCAGCAAACAGACAAACAGACATACCAACATAAATGTTTAAAGTTCTCAATGCAGGGATCGGGTCAGCAACCGTTGGTGGTTGTGTCAGTATGCACATGTATTTGCCATCTATGTCTTATAGACCGGCAGAGTCTGGAGAGCGTGGATAGCACCAATGGACTCCTGAGCAGTTAAATTGTTAGATTAATAACACCACTGCAGCCACTCTGTATACAAACCGAGAACAGAGGTGACGGGAGCCCACAATGCAGGAACGTCTGGGAAGGGAGAGGTAAGTATGGGCAGCTTTCTTATTTTAACCTTTTCAGGACTTAGACATTTATTGCTTTTTCATACGTTTTTCACTACCCGCCTTCCTAGAGCCATAACTTTTTTTTATTTCTCCATCAATAGGGTGGTGGTTATTTTTTGCGGCATGAGTTGTAGTTTCTATTGGTAGCATTTATAGTACCATATAATGTACTGGGAAACTGAAAAAAAATCTTTGTGGGCTGAAATTAGAAAAAAAACTCATTCCTCCATAGATTTTTGGGTTTCGATTTTACGGCTTTCATCGTGCGGTAAAAACGACAACTTAACTTTATTCTGCGGCCCAATACAATTACGGTGATACCAAATTTATATAGATTTTCATATATTTTACTACTTTTACAAAGAAAACGATTTGTAAAAAAAAATATATATGTTTCGCCACATTCTGATAGACATATCTTTTTTTTATATTTTTGTCTAAGCGGTGTGAGGGCTTATTTTTTGCGGGATGAGCAGTAGCTTTTATTGGTACATTATTTTGGTACATGCAACTTTTTTTTTTTTTTTTTTTAGAGTTAATGTGAACAAAAAACAGCGATTTTAGCTATTTACTTTTTTTTTTTCCTGGCCTTTACAGTGAGTTAAATAAGAAGTAATAAAAAGTACCAACATTGCCCACGTGGACAGCCGTTTTAATAGTTTTTCCTATTATACAAAGTATAGCCTTTGAGTAAACGGAGTAAGGCCCAGTTCACACGTTGCGTAAATACTGTGGATTTTCCGCAACAGAATTAGTTGCAGAAAATCTGCAGCAAATACAGTAGCAGCATAGTGGATGTGATAAAACAATCTCCTCCACACGCTGCGTAAATACTGAGCATAAAAAAACGGACCTGCGGTGCAGAGTTTTATTCTGCAGCATGTCAATTGTATTTGTGTAAACGCACCTTATTTGTTGCGGGTTTTCCGCATTGTATTCAATGGGGAGGTAAATTCCGCAACAAATAGCAGTTGTGTTTTTTGCGGCGGGCTTGCAGCGATCCTGCCGCAAAAAACGACATTCAGAAAACAAACAATATTTTATACTTACCTAGGAATCTGTGTTTTATCCTCCTGGGATGACGCTTCATCTCATGTGACCTCCGCTGCAGCCAATCACAGGCTGTAAAGGCGGTCACATGGATGAAACGTCATCCCAGGAGGCTGGCCTGGATGATGTCAGAGGGCCGGCCTCCTGGGATGACGCTTCATCCCATGTGACCGCTGCTGAAGCCAATCATACGCTGCAGAGGTCTCCTGGGATGAGAGGTCACCCCAGGAGGACGGCCTGCAAGCAGGCTGGCTAAGGGCTGCAGTTTTTCGCAGCAGTCATTCCAGGCGAGAAACTGCCCCACAGTTTGGTGCAGTTTACGCCCCAAATTCCCTGCGGCGCACTGGGCAGATATACGCTGCGTTCTTTTACGCAGCGAATCCGCCCTGTGTGAACTCAGCCTAAAGGTAATTTCACATTACATCCTGCCTATCCGAGTAATGTATGCACCGGAAAAGCTCCCAGAATATATGGTAAACAGTCCCATACCCCTGAATACCTAAACCAGGCCAAATATTCCATATAATGATCTATATATATCAATATATAAACACAATCCCCATATATATATATATATATATATATATATATAGATAGATACTCCCATATATGTACTGTAATAACATATGAGTACACCATAGGTACCGTGCAAAAAGATTTTTATTATATTTCATCACAAATAGTAAAAACAATGGCCAGCACGACCTAAAAAATTGACAAACAAGTTTAAGACAACATGGTGGTGGTGGGGGGACTACAACATACAGAGCAGCTTATCACACCAGTACAGTACAAAAAATAGCAGCGAATAACACAGAGTATTACATGAAATGGCAATACATATTGCACAAGGAGACAAGAAATGTATACACTCAGTATATTACTGTTTATCAGTGCAGTCTCAAAAACTATATAAGATGTCTATAACATGGATATCGCTAGGTCAAGATACCAACCACTGTGCTGCATAGTGAGTCACAACTATAACCAAACCACCACTACAGAACCCCGACGCTCGTTTCGCTGTCAGCTTTTTCAAGGGGTGTGGTGTGGTGGAATGGACAAGTCTTTTATAGGAAGTAGCTGATATAGGTAGTAGATATTATTGGTCAAACCACCAAAACAGGAAAGAGTTGTTATTGGTCAGAACACACATGTGCTATAATGACCTCAGATTTGAATGCTGGCTACAGGCAAATTATTCACCCACCTGAATCAAATATATTCAAGACGCCGCTATCTACATGGCGCCTGTCAATGGCGGACAGAACCACCCCGGCCTCCCCATCTCGGCGTCCGGAAAATGCAGGCAGCGCATATCTATGCGCGCCTGCATGACACGCCCAACCTGAAATAGAGGAGCCGGGACAGCGCATGCGCCATACACAGGCACTCCACGGCCGCAATTTTAGTTCCGGGAAAGGAGGAGATTTTTTTCCCATACAGTAGAGATACATAATTGAATAGACATATCGAGCAACCAAAAAAGTATATAGGGAAAGCTCATGTTATCAATTCATGATATAGTGATAAAAAAAATATATACAGTATACAGACAATATATTATCTTAAAATAGATTTCATATTCAATATATTGAAGGTGACAAAATAAAAGAAAATATAAAAAAATATAAAAATACAAAATAAAAAAAGATAAAAAAGGAAAAATAAGTGAGAAACTGTGAAAAAATGTGACACAGGTGGTAAAAACAAAAGTGAAAAAGATATAAAATCCAAAATAATTAATTAAACATATACCATGTGCTTATATCCAATCAAGTATACTCACATAAACATACTAATTGCCATGCATACATAAATGTGTAAACACTTATCCAAAAAATTATTAGAAAATATATACATAAAGTATTTAATAATTGTTGTGCGCTATACTAGATAACACCCGTCAATCTGACAGGACAATATGAAAGGGCCATTATGGTCAAAAAGCCCCATGAAAAAGCTGAGGTCAAATAACAATAATAAAGTGCATAGTGCATACCATATACAATCACATGTACAAACCCTAAACAAAATAGGTCAAGATCACGATTAGAAATATATAAATATTCTTTGCCACAATATATGGAAATCATCCAAATTCCTTTCCAGAGGAAATCTGCTAATAACACACTGAGCCAGTCCCATACACCTGATGGAGTTTAAAAAAGTCTCAGTTCGGGGGGGGGGACTGCGCTATTTTATGTAGTGGCGTCCAGTAAAAAATAATTATACTGTATGTTTTTTTGTGTCCATATAATGTATGCGCCAGGAGCTTTTCCGCCGCATATGATAAATGGACAGGCAGGACGTAATGTGAAAACAGCCTTACCAAAACATAGGCCTTGTTCACACTGTGCTAAAAACGGCGGAAAAATCAGAAGCAGAACGCCTCCAAAACATCTGCCCATTGGGAAAACGGCATTCTGTTCCAACCGGGCATTTCTAACGCGGTCGTTTTTTAATACGGCCACGAAAAAGGAGTGCATGTCACTTCTTCAGCCGTTTTTGGGGCCGTGTTTCATAGACTCTATAGAAAAACAGCTCCAAAAATGGCTGTTAAAAACGCAGCGAAAAATGCGACTTTGAATAAAAAATGGCTGAAAATCAGGAGCTGTTTTCCCTTGAAAACAGTTCCGTATTTTGAGACGTTTTTTATTTTGTGCATGCACATATCCTTAAAGACACTAGTGTTTCTGTAAAGTTCTATTTAAACTACAGGTCGCTTTTGACGCGTATTCATAGCGTTTTTTGCCGCTCAATCAGAACTCCCATTGACTATAGAAATTAGGTGCGAGTTTGGCACATTTTCGGCGCATTTTACGTGCCAAAGAATTGACCTGACACTACTTTTTTTACGCGACACATTTTTAAACAAAACGTGTCGTATGCAATAACGGCGCACTATACCATTGATGTCAGAGGGACGCTTAAACCAAGCATTTTTGACACGTTTTTCGGCCTTACAAATGCACAAACAAAAGCACCAAATGCCAACAATACATAACAATGATAAATGGAGTGGGGGCACCAAAGGGCAATTCCGCACCGGGCACCCTGTAGCCTAAGGCCGGCCCTGACTGTGTATATATGTAACATTTTGGAATCATACAATTATTTGGTTATAGAATGCTGATATTTTAGTATTGCATACTAGTGTAATTGAAATTCTTTTTACCTGTACGTTTATGACAAATTTTTAAAAAACAGATAGTAATGAAGCAAAGTACAGAATGTCTGGCGCAAAAGATACTAAATAATTAGCATCTTGACTAAGTAATATGTTATATAACTTTATTTTTTCCACTTGTTTTATCTGTTTAGCCACCTGAGTGGTTACAATGCCGAGACTATATTAATGAAGCTAATAAATGCACAGTATAGTCTTGAAAATTAGAGGAAAATAAACTACACTTTCTAGAATAGCAAACAATATATATATATATATATATATATATATATATATATATATATATATATATATATACATATATAAAAGAATAAGAAAGCATGGACAAACTCATTACACGAGGATGAGTTGGACAAGGTCGAGGGGGGGGGGGTTGCGGCTGGTGGCCGCCAGACTGATTTGAGATCTTTATATGTCAATATTAGGCTCTGTTCACACTTGAGTATTTTTTTGCTGATTTTGACATGGAAACCACATTGGAATCAGCGCCAAAAAAATGGCCAAAATCGCCCTCTATTGATTTCAATGGGAGGCAAAGGTGTTTCTTTTTCTGAGTAGACTATGGCTGATCGTGGGGGAAAAAGCGGCATGTCTTTTCTTGCCACGGTTCCGCCTCTGACCTGAGGCAGATTTTTTCTGCCTGCAAAAGCTCGGTGTGAATAGGGCCTTACTCATGATATTATGTCTGTACAGTATATGGGGTCAATATTTATGCAGTATACGGAGGAATCATTTACATGTACAGTATACGGGGACATTATTTATATGTACAGAATATGAAGGTATTATTTATGTATACAGTATATAAGACAGTATTATGTATATGCACTGTATATGGTTGCATTACTTTTGTGTACAGTATTTAACGGCATTACCTGTGTGTACAGTATATTTGACACCATATAGGATTACTAAAATATACATTTCTTCCACCTTAATTAATATCCCATTTATCTTTACTGCTCAAAATTTATTTATATTTTCTATCAAAGTAGCTATCATATAGGATATTAGTAGTAGTAGTGAAAATGTATTTAAAAAATATTAATGTTTTGAAGTATGGAGGCTAACTACAGGGGATGTCTGTGGTGGGACAACCCTTTTAAAGTTTCAAAGTGGAATTAAATTTTAAATTTTAGACTGGATGTCCAACATGAGAAAAACATGGCTGTTTTCTTCCAAAAACAGCGCCACACCTGTGGCACCGACTCAGCTTCATTGAAGTGAATAAAGCTCCTTTGAGGCTGCAATTACTAAGATAATAACCCATGGAGATGTGCGGTTGCTGTTTTTGGAAGAAAGCAGCCATGTTTTTCTAATCTTGGACAACACCTTGAAAATCATTTCAAAGGTTAAAGGGAATGTGTTACCAGCAAAACATGTTTTTTTTCTTTTTAGTTAAACTATTAGTGTATAGGTGATTAAACATTGTTGTAATTTTTTTTTTTTTTTCACGAGTCAGGAAATATTATAAATTGGATTCAATTGGATTCTAATTTATAATATTTCCCATTGCTGGTCACTAGATGGAGCCATTCCCAAAATTGCAGCATTGCATGTGGTAAAGCAACCACATTGCTTTATGCTGCAAAATTGGGTAAAAAGCCCTCGCTGTAGTGAGCTCTCAGCATCCCCCCCTCCTTTATCCTGGCTAGTGCCGGGAGAAACGAGGGGTTTGAACGGTCTAACCTCCTACACTGTGTGTCGCCATTTTTTGAGCTAACACACAGTGTAGAAGGTTTACATACAGTAGTAAACACACACTGAAACACAAACATACATATAAATCCCTTACCTGCTCCAGTCGCCGCCGCTCCCTCCGGCCCATCCGCTCCGTCTGCTGCCGCTGCTCCATGTGCACAAGTCCGGAAGCCGCGACCGGAAGAAGTAATCTTACTGTCCGGCCGCGACTTCCGGTCCACAGGAAAATGGCGCCGGACAGCGCGCATTTCAAATTGAACTGTGTGGGAACGGCGCATGCGCCGTTCCCACACAGCGGTGTACATGTTAGTGGATGGAACGGGCCCCGTTCGCAGTCCCTATGGGACTGGAGCTGCCGTATTCCATGTCTGTATGTGTCGTTAATCGACACATACAGAAATGGAAAAAAAAATGGCAGCCCCCATAGGGAAGAAAAAGTGTAAAAATAAGAAAAAGTAACACACAAACACACAAATTAATCCAAACGTTTTTAATAAAGCACTAACATCTTTAACATATTAAAAATGTTGTGGTGACACTGTTCCTTTAATTGTTATAAATAATTTTCACATCTATGGTCAGCTATAAGATTAGTCTACTTAGCTACTCCTTCATTATCCTTTTCTTTCTATAAGCATTTTATCTTAGTTTATTGTATATCAAGATGTATAAGAAGTGTCTGTTTATTAGTAGAAATACAAGGATACTAGGGCTTACACTGCACGACACAGGGCAATGATCAAGAATGAGTATTCATATGAACGCTTGTTTGCCAGATCATTTGCCCATGTAAAAGGGCAATAAGGCCCTATTCACACGACAGGGTTTCCTGGCCGTGTGACGGCCGTTCAAAAAACGTCCGTCACATGGCCGCAGTAGGAACAATAGACCCCAAAATTTTTGACGACCCGGGAAACCCGCCGTCAAAAAATGGGACATGCCCTATTTTCGTCCATTCTCCCGGCCCCCATAGAAGTCTATGGGGCCGGGTAATACACGGACATCACTGGAATGTGTTCCGAGTGACAACCGTGTCTTCGGTCGCTCGCTCTCTCCTCCTCCTCACAGTGCGAAGTGCATGTGAAGAAAAGGGTATTTTTTGCTCCCTGTAGGAGCGGAATCCCCAATCCCCGGCCACAGCTTCGGCAACGCTGTTGCCGGGGATTGGGGATTCCGTTATAAGAGAAGTCCGTGACTTCACTGTCCATATATGGACACAATGACGTCAGCGACTTCTGAAGCAGAATCCCCGTCACAGTGTCCGGTGTTTCCGCTCCTGGAGAAGTCCCTGACTTCACTGTCCATATATAGACAGGGACTTCTCCTGGAACGGTGGCACTATCTACAGAAAGGTCGGGGGTGCCATCTATTGGGGGGTGCTATGTAAATGGGTCCCATGTAGAACTACCTACAGTGGGCTGTGTGGCATTGCCTAGAGGGGGCTGTGTGGCATTACCTAGAGGGGGCTGTGTGGCATTTCCTACAGGGGGCTGTGTGGCAACGGAGACACGTCCCAGAATGGAAACGGAATGAATGCAAAACGAATTAAAAACGGCTGAGAAAAACTGACCAAAACGTCCGTTTTTATCGGCCAACACTCGGACCCTGTCGTGTGAATAGAGCCAAAATATAGACGTCGCTATGAGCAACATTTACATTCCCCAATCGTGTTGCTGATAAGAATAATTTGATGGTGGCACGATCAATCAAGATCAACCACAATTTTGTTCACACTATTCAATTATCACTACAATTGCTGGAAAACAAGAGGACTGTATAGATAGTTGGTCGTGTAAACAAGCCTTAGTTTGTCAGATATTGATTAAAAATATACACATTTGGGTCAAATCTGTCAAATAACTTACTTGGCCAATCTTTATACCCAACTTCTGCTCCAGACTTCATGATAAGAGACATGGTAAGGAGGGGCGTAACTAGAAAGTGCTGTGCACCAGAGCAGTTTAGAATGAATCCATGTAAAAGTTTAGGTGAGCGTACAAGTCGCGGTAAACTTTTGTTAATGTATAACTCTTCAATTGTCGTTTCCCTTGTCTGTGATTGTTGATGCCCTATTCTTACCATCTACCATTGTCAACTTTTGCCAGATTTAGGAGAATACGGCTTGTAAAACAAAGTAATTACCATCTCTTCTTGTATTGGGCAACCACATCCTCAGTCTTGGTTGACAAACCTGGAGGGTACCACCCTTCAGTTGTTTATTTTGTTGGTTCTAGGACCAACCGAATACAATGGCCCTAACCCAAGTCTTAGGGAAAAAAGCACTACTACGATTGTATTTGTATCTTTTTGACTAGAGTCATTACAAATCTCTTTTTAAAGTGAATTTTTCCTTTAACCCCTTAATGACCAGCCTATTTTAAACCTTAATAACCAAGCCATTTTTTACGTTTTTCCATCGTCGCATTCCAAGAGCTATAACCTTTTTATTTTTGCATCGACATAGCTGTATAAGGTCTTGTTTTTTGCGGGACAAGTTGTATTTTTTAATAGCACCATTTTGGGGGACATATTATTTATTGATTAACTTTTATTTGGGGGGAAATAGAAAAAAACCTGAAATTTCGACCACTCTTTTTCGCGTCTCAAATCTACGCCGTTTACCGTGTGATATAAATAACACAATAACTTTATTCAGCGGGTTGTTACGATTGCAACAATACCAAATGTGTATAGTTTTTGTATGTTTTACTACTTTTACACAGTAAAAACGCTTTTTTTCAAAATTATTTGTTTTTGTGTCTCCATATTTGAAGAGCCGTAACGTTTTTATTTTTTCGCCGATGCGGTTGTATGAGGGCTTTTTTTTTGCGGGATATACTTGTAGTTTTTATTGGTACCATTTTGGAGTAGATGCGACTTTTTGATCACTTTTTATCACATTTTTTTAAAGTCAGTATTCACAGAAAACAGCAATTTTTCCATAGTTTTTTATTACATTTTTTACGGCGTTCACCGTGCGGGTTAAATAATGTAATAGATTTATAGTCGGGGTCGTTACGGATGCGGCGATACCAAATATGTGTAACTTTTTAACTTTATTTAGTTTTTTTAATAGTAAAGCATTTTGTAAGGGGAAAAGCTGGGTTTTTCATTTTTTTTCAAATTTTTTTTAAAATTAACTTCATTAAACTTTTTTTTCACTTTTTTACTAGTCCCACTAGGGGACTATAATATGTGATTCTGCGATCGCATTTATAATACACAGCAATACTTTTGTATTGCAGTGTATTACTGCCTGTCCGTTTAACACGGACAGGCATCTGCTAGGTCATGCCTGCGGCATGATCTAGCAGGCATTCACTCCAGGCAGACATGGGGGCCTTTATTAGACCCCCGGCTGCCATTGGAGACACAGACACTCGGCGATCGTATCGCCGGGTGTCGGTGGGAGAGAGAGGGAGCTCCCTCTCTCCAAAATAACTCAGATGCGGTGCACGCTATTGTGCACCGCATCTGAGGGGTTAAACGGGTGGGATCGATACTAATATCGATCTCACCCGGCAGAGCAGGGACGCTCCCAGCCCTCAGCTGCCTCTGGCAGCTGAGAGCAGGGAGATTTGACAGCTCCCTGCTCTGTTTACTTTTTCCGATGCCACAACGTAAAAAGTCTATGGCATCGGAATAAGGCCCGTTAGTGACCGACGTAGAAACACGATGGGCCGGTCACTAACGGGTTAAAGAGAATTGTTTTTCATGTGTTGATTTTTAGATTATACAGTTAAATACTAAATATATACTTTATTACCATCTGTTACTCTCCTGAGTTTACTCTCGTTATTTTAGTCCTAACTGCAATACATATAGGATTACTTTAACCACTTAATGACCAGGCCATTTTGTGCGTTAATGACCAAGGATTATTTTTTGTTTATTCACGGTCGCATTCCAAGAGTCGTAACTTTTTTTTTATTCCGTCGACATAGCCGTATAAGGGCTTGTTTTTTGCAGGACGAGTTGTATTTTGTAATTGCACCATTTTTAGATGCTTATCTATTAACTTTTATTAACTTTATTTTAGGAGAGAATTGAAAATAAGCAGCTATTCCAGCATTGATTTTCACGTTATAAATTTACGCCGTTTACTATGCAGCGTAAATAACATGTTAACTTTATTCTATGGGTCGGCACATTTAAGGGGATATCAAATATGTAAAGGTTTTATAAGTTTTCCTACGTTTGCACAATAAAAACACTTTTGGAAAGAAATTACTTGTTTTTGCATCGTCGCATTTCAAGAGCCGTAACGTTTTTATTTTTCCATCAATGTGGCCGTATGTGGGCTTGATTTTTGCGGGCCAATGTGTAGTTTTCATTAGTATTATTTTGGGGTACATAGGACTTATAGATTAACTTTTATTTAATTTTTTATGGCCGTTCATCCATTCATCTGGCGGTTTAATTAATGTGTTAATTTTATTGTTCAAGTCGATACCATATATGTGTATGTGTTATTTGTTTTGGCACTTTTACTAAATAAAACCACTTTTTGGGCAAAAAAAGTAGTTTTATTTGATTTTGACTGTACATGTATTTTATTTTTTTCACAAACGTTATTTAACTGCTTTATTTATTTATTTTTAGTCCCACCAGGGGACTTCACTATGCAATCTGCTGATCGCATATATAATGATTTGGTATACTTAGTATACCAAAGCATTATTGCCTGTCAGTATAAAACTGACAGGCAATCTAATAGGTCATGCCTCCGCCATGGCCTAACAGGCATTTGCTGAAGGCAGACCTGGGGGTCTTTCTTAGGCCCCCGGCTGCCATGGAAACCCGACGGCGCCCCGCGATTTCTTTGCGGGGGCGCCGATGGGGTGACAGAGGGAGCTCCCTCCCTCTGTCAAACACATTAGATGTCGCTGTCTCTGTTGACAGCGGCATTTAATGGGTTAAACTGCCGGAATCGGAGCACGCTTCGATTCCGGCAGTTGCAGCAGGAGCCAGGCTGTGTAGAACAGCCGTGCTCCTGCCGCTGATCGCGTGTGTACACTGTCAGTACCCACGCGATCAGAGGACGGTCCTCCTGCCCGAACAAGCAGCTGCAGAGGACGGATATATCCGTCCTTCGGCGTTAACAGGTTAAAGGGTAACTAAACTTCAAAAAACGTCTGACATGTCATAGTGACATGTCATAAGTTTTGATCGGTGGGGGTCCGAGCACTGATGAGACCCCCACTGATCGCTAAAACAAAGTGGCAGAAGCGTTCGCATGAGCTCTGAGCCGCTTTGTTTCTGATTGTCTTTTCTTGGAAAGCCGAGCAATTGGTGAACGGGCTCAATAGAAAGTCTATGGGTTCGTACACCAACTGCTCGGCTTTTCGAGAAAGGCCAAACAGAAACTAAGCGGCTCATCGCTCACTTATTTTCCTCAGCTCTAGCTTTTTTTGTTTCATACATATAAACCTGCCAACACAAAGGGATTTTGGAAGGAATTATTCTTTCTATACCAGTTCGCTGTTGTAGAAAAGTCGCAACTGCATAAAAAGTCGCAATTTACAAACAAAAAAATTTGACTTTTGAGGCATTTGCGTCGCTCACGCCACTTTTCGAAAAACTGTGGGCATAGCGGAAGGGGTGTGGTCTTCTATGGCCTGACACATTTACTATAATTTACTCTGGAAACCGGTGTAAATAAAAGCGCAAGTTTACTCCAGCTCGTAGCTGGAGTAGACTTAGGGCGGGTTCACACATAGCGGAATTTCACTTAAATTCCGCTGCGGACACTCCGCAGCGTTAATCCGCAGCGGAGCCGTTTCTCCATTGACTTTCACTTTAATTTAGCAGTGTTCGTTTACACGATGCGTACAATTCCGCTGCGGAGCATAGGCTGCGGAGCGGAATTTGGTGTCCGCAGCATGCTCTGTCTGTTGCGGAGCAGTGGCGGACTGGTTGCGGACTCATGGCGGAATTTCTCCATTGACTTCAATGGAGAGTCAAAATTCCGCAATGAAGTCCGCAGATCTTATGTGTGCTGCGGAGCGTATTGTTTTTACTACCATGACATTTCTTCATTCTGGCTGGACCTATGTATTTCTAGGTCTACAGCCAGACTGAGGAAGTCAATGGGGCTCCCGTAATGACGGGAGCGTTGCTAGGAGACGTCTGTAAATAGTCACTGTCCAGGGTGCTGAAAGAGTTACGCGATCGGCAGTAACTGTTTCTGCACCCGGGACAGTGACTACCGATCTCAATATACATGTATCTGTAAAAAAAAATATAAGTTCATACTTACCGAGAACTCCCTGCGTCTGTCTCCAGTCCGGCCTCCCAGGATGACGTTTCAGTGTAAGTGACGGCTGCAGCCAATCACAGGCCAAGCACAGGCTGCAGCGGTCACATGGACTGGAGCGTCATCCAGGGAGGTCGGGCCGGATGCCGAAAGAGGGACGCGTCACCAAGACAACGGGCGGTAAGTATGAATTTCTTTGACTTTCACTAGGGAAAGTGCTGTCCCTTCTCTCTATCCTGCACTGAATAGGGAGAAGAGAAGCACTTTTCCTGCAGTCCGCAGCGGCCAGTCCGCATCAATTTTCTGCACATTTTGTGCAGATCCGCTGCAGAATCTGCAACGCAGATTCTGTGCGGCATTGATGCGGACAGTTGCGGAGGAATTCCGCCATGTGTGGTCATGCCCTTAAAGGAACAGTGTCACCAAAATTTTTTTTTTTATATCAGTTTTATGTTAGGGTTTTATTAAAAACGTTTATATTTATTTGTGTGTTTGTGTGTTACTTTTTCTATTTTTACACTTTTTCTTCCCTATGGGGGCTGCCATTTTTTATATGGCAGCTCCAGTCCCATAGGGAATGCGAACGGAGCCCGTTCCATCCACTATGGTGTACGCCGTCTGTGTGGGAACGGCGCATGCGCCGCTACCACACAGTCCAATTTGAAATGCGCGCCATCCGGCACCATTTTCCAGTGGACCGGAAGTCGCGGCCGGACAGTAAGATTACTACTTCCGGTCGCGGCTTCCGGACTTGTGCACATGGAGCAGCGGCAGCAGACGGAGCGGACGGACCGGAGGGAGCGGCGGCGACTGGAGCAGGTAAGTGATTTCTATGTATGTTCGTGTTTCAGTGTGTGTTTACTAGTGTATGTAAACCTTCTACACTGTGTGTTAGCTCAAAAAATGGCGACACACAGTGTAGGAGGTTAGACCGTTCAAACCCCTCATTTCTCCCGGCACTAGCCAGGATAAAAGAGGGGGGGATTCTGAGAGCTCACTAGAGCGAGGGATTTTTTCCCAATTTTGCAGCATAAAGCAATGTGGTTGCTTTACCACATGCAATGCTGCAATTTAGGGACTTGCTCCATCTAGTGACCAGTGCTGGGAAATATTATAAATTGAATCCAATTTATAATATTTCCTGACTCGTGAAAAAAAAAAAAAAAATTAGAACAATGTTTAATCACCTACACACTAATTGTTTAACTAAAAAAAAAAAAACATGTTTTGCTGGCAACACATTCCCTTTAAGATATTTTCACATGCAGTGTTTTCAGGCGTAATTCAGGCGTTTTACGCCTCGAATTACGCCTGAAAAAAAGCCCCTAATACACCTACAAACATCTGCCCATTGCTTTCAATGGGAATTACGATGTTCTGTTCCCACCAGCCTTTATTTTACACGTCGCTGTCAAAATACGGTGCGTAAAATGACGGCTCGTCAAAAGAAGTGCAGGACACTTCTTGGGACATTTTTGGAGGCGTTTTTCATTGAATCCATTGAAAAACAGCTCCAAAAACGGCCGTAAAAAACGCAGCGAAAAATGCGAGTTGTTAAAAAAAGTCTGAAAATCAGGAGCTGTATCAGCTCCGTATTTTCAGACGTTTTTGCTCACTGCTTGTGATCATACCCTTAGCTTACTGCCGTATGGAAGGCCAGAGGTGTGCCTAATTTATTAAGAGGCACACCAGCGCAATTTAGATTAAGACCAGCGTCTAAAATCCCAGTCTTAATAAATTTCCCCCTATGTGCACGGAAAGTTTGTAATTCCAAATTTTATGGATAGTTTTTGTAATATTTTTGTCAGTCTGTAGGAAAATAACAAACAAGCAGGAGACATTCAAGAGCAGATTTCTCAATACTGGCTACAGCATCTATAGAGAGGGGGAAAATTTTTTCATATAAGTATATTCATCTCGTTAAATCACAAGGAATGCTTTTACATATGCGCTGAAATTACTAAGAACGTATCAGCATTTTTTGTTTCATGCATTTTAAAAAGGACCTGTCTTACCTGGTTAACTGACCTGAGTAGCACTGTCTCCCTGATTCCAGCATTGTTTTTCTTTTTTCACTGTTGTGTTGGCTCCCTATATGCTTATTTGCTGTAGTTAGCTAATGGGGTGGAGCTAACTTCCCTGCCTCTGTTGCTGGCCAATCAGTGCGAGGTAGCTTTCGGGTAGTTCACGCCCTGTTGGCTAACTATAGCAAATTAGCATAGATGAAGCCAACACAACAGTGGGCCATATCTCTAGAACGTGGGGGTCCAGGAAAAAAAAACAGGACTATAATCAGGGAGACAGCACTATTCAGGGCAGATAACCAGTTCAACTTATGTGACCTAGTGACAAGTCCTCCTTAAATCAAAAACTTGCAAAAACAAAATTACTACTATGTGCCCAGAAAGTTTGTAATTAACCCCTTCCCGATCCTGGACCTACTTTTAGGTCATGGTAACTGCATCGTTCGCGCTCCATGACCTAATAGTACGTCACGGGAGGATCGGCCATTATGGCCGTCCTCCCGACACATACAGGAGCTGTGACAACTGATGTCTCGTACAGCAGTTGCCGAAGCTCCTTCAGCGGGGACCAATCGCAGTGTCCACGCTGATTGACCCCCAATAGTGATCGTGGCTTCTTAGGGGTTAAACTACCATCGACGGCCCACTACATGATAGCGGGCGGCGAAGTTTGCTATGGCAACCGGAGGACTAATAATGGCCTCTGGCTATGCCATCTACTGAAGCCTAGTGGGTCCTAAGAAAGTCAGGACCCACTATGCTTGCTGTCAGCGAGTAACTGACAGCTCTAATACGCTGCACTATGCATGTCACGGCCTCCTGCCCTCAAGTCCCCTAGTGGGACAAAGTAAAAAAGACCCGTTGTTTTGCCGGAAGCAATGTCGACTACGCTATTACTTCCGGAAAAACGACGGGTCCGGTGCACAAAAGAGACAAAAGGAAATCACGGGCACCGGCTCAGTCACCATTAAAATCAATGGTGATGGAAACGGAAACCTCTGGTTACCGTCGGTGTCAGTTTGTGTCTGCTCAGGGTTCCGTTCTGACGGAAACCTCAGATGGAACGTCAGCACGGGACCCCAACGCAGATATGAACGAAGCCTTAGGCCTAAGGGTATGTTTACACAGCTTTTTGGCTGTTTTTCGGGCCATAAACGGACGAAAAATTTGGAGCAGAATGCCCCCAAACATCTGCCCATTGATTTCAATAGGAAATACGGCGTTCTGTTCCGACGGGACTTTTTTTACACCTCATTTTCAAAAAACGGCACGTAAAAAGAAGTGCATGTCACTTCTTGAGCCAATTTTGGAGAAATTTTTCATTGACTGATAGAAAAACAGCTCCAAAAACGGCCATGAAAAACGCTAGTTTGCTTAAAAAACGGCTGAAAATCAGGAGCTGTTTTCCCTTGAAAACAGATGTGTATTTTCAGATGTTTTTGAGTAAGCGTGTGAACATACCCTTAGGGTACCCTTAGGGTATGTTCACATGCCCTATTTACAGACGTAATTCAGGCGTTTTTCGCCTGGAATTACGGCCGAAAAAACAGCTCTACACAGTCGGCAAACATCTGCCCATTGAATTCAATGGGTCTTAAGGTGTTCTGTGCAGACAGGCTTTTTTTTTACACGCCACTGTCAAAAGATGGCGCGTAAAAAGACGGCCACCTCAAAGAAGTGCATGTCACTTCTTGGGACGTAATTGGAGCCGTTTTTCATTGACTCCATTGAAAAACAGCTCCAATTACGTCCGTAATGGACGAAAGGAAAAACGCCTGCACTTGCAGAAACGTCTGAAATTCAGGAGCTGTTTTCGCCTGAAAACAGCTCCGTAATTTCAGACGTAAATGGCGTTGCCGTGTGAACATACCCTTAGGGCTTATTTAGACTAACGTGTAATACGTCCGTGCAACGCGCGTGATTTTCAGGCGCCTCGCATGGACCTATGTTAATCTATGGAGCCGTGCAGACTGTCCATGAGTTTCACGCAGCATGTGTCTGCTGCGTAAAACTCACGACATGTCCGTTATGTGTGCGGTGTTCGCGCATCACGCACCCATTAAAGTCAATGGGTGCGTGAAAATCACGCGCAGCACACGGTGTGACTCGCGTGACTCGCGCAACAGCAGTAAAAAGTATGAATGAAAACATACAAACAGAGTGTCATAATGATGGCGTCTGCGCGAAAATCACGCAGCCATGCATCATACGCGGCTGACACACGGAGCTGTTAAGTACATTTGGCACGCGCAAAGCGCACACGCTCGTGTAAATCCGCCCTTAGGCTGGATTCACACAAGCGTGCTGTTTTTGCGCTATTAAAAAATGCAACGTTTTGCGTGCGTTGTAGTTGCGTGTGTCATGCGTTATGGCTGCGTTTCTGCGCTATGGCTGTTTTTACGAGCGTATGCCATGCGTTTTTCACGCGCGGAAATAAAACACAGGGTGGAGTGATGGAGAGGGCAGCCTACAAAAAGGCACCCTTCTCAAACACCTGCTTGATGTGAGCACATGTTCTCATCCTTTTTGCACCTTGCAAAATACTTTGGGTAGTTTATTGTGTTTCTTGCCTTGTTGCCGTCTAAAAGGCAAATTATGCCGTTGACTCCACTGGGCCGTGTGCTGCTATGCTGGATGGTTTCTCTGCGATTTGGCGAGCGCCGACCCATGCTTCAGGAGGGTTCATCCGCTTGTGGTACAGCGCACCTCCAAAGGGCACTTTCATACTCTCTATGATGACCTCCGTCGTCACCACGAAAAATGTAGGTCGTTTTGCCGCATGTCTGTAGCCACGTTTGATATTCTGCTGGAGCAGTTTCGTACAGGAATCACCTACCAGGACACAAACATGCGGCTCTGCATTTCCCCCGAGGAGCGACTCCTTGTGACGTTGAGGTATGTGTGTTTTAGAAAATTAGTGCTTACAGGATGGTGTCTGGGTGTCATGTCCTACCTCCAAAGTGTATATTTGTTTGTGTCTTTTTATCTGACGCATTTAGATTTCTTGCAACCGGAAATAGCTACCATTCATTACATTTTGAATTCCTTCTGGGAGTCAGCACAATTTCAGGCATTGTGACAGGCACATGTGTGGTGCTTTGGCAGAGATTAAAGCCCACAGTGATGCCTTTGAATTTCCGAGGATTTTATGGCCGCCACCCAATTTCCTCATTGTATTGGTGCCCTAGACGGGAAGCACATTCGTGTGAAGAAGCCCCCCCCCCCCACTCTGGCTCAAGATACTATAATTATAAACAGTATTTTTCCATCGTCTTGTTGGCCTTGGCCGACAGTAATTATTGTTTCACCATTGTACACATTGGGTTGTATGGAAGATCCGCCGATGCACGCATATTTCGCTCATGCAGAATGGGCCATCGTCTAATGAGCAATCAACTTGCTGTGCCGGTACTGAGCATCCTCCCTGGCTCGCGAGGACCACCAGTCCCATATGTCATCATTGCAGATGAGGGTTTTGGCCTGACAAGCCAAGTTATGCATCCTTTTGCAAGAAGGGGCTTGGATGACCGTATGCGCATCTTCAATTACCGGCTAAGCCGAGCTCGAAGATGTGTTGAATGTGCAAATGGCATTATGACAACTAAATGGCGGGTGTTTCTCACAACAATACAACAGACGCCGTAGAATGTGACCCGTGTCATACAAGTGTCTGTCGTTCTACATAATTTCAGCCGCATACATGACGCCGGATTTGATGCTGAATATATTCGGAGAAATGCAACCACATCAACCATTCTGGGCCAAATTCCCCTAGGAAGGGCACAAACATCTGGTATCCGTGTACGCAACATTTTTGCCGAATATTTTGACAGCCCCGATGGAGCAGTGCCATGGCAGGAAGATTCTCTGTGAAGGGTGGCTTCGTGGAAATTATTGCAACAATTTCTCATTATACTGAGGGCAATGGGATGAATTTAGGGGGGGAATTTAGTATTAGGGACTCTCAAGACATGAGGACCCTTGACGTGGGTTGCGAGCTTATATCTTTTGGGGTTTCGCCGTGTTGGTTTGCTGCCAAACAACTAATTGTATGTGAATCACATTGGCCAATCCAATGTTGGCAAATACAATCACAAAGTTGCTTAGTGCGTCCATTATCATAGCACTGCAACGCCTCAGAGAAGTCGTTGCTGTTTCGAGCAAAACTGCAAAAGATAAACTAAGACCTCAATTATGACATGCAACTACCTTGGGCCCTGGGCAGCATGTTGCAACATTACCTTGGGACATGTTTGGGAAAGCATGTTACATTGTAATTTACATATATCGAGGGAAACACACAAACTTTTGTTGCTCCACAAAACCACACTTTATTGAGAATGGGGCAAAAAATAAAGCCTAAAACATAGGACAACAAAACAACAAACAAACGCACCAACATGATGCACAATGTGGAAACACTGGCCAAAATAAGGCCTAAATTAGGCAGCAAAACTGTGCGGCGTCACCCGCACTACAACTCCTGATAATGGTGGGGTGAGGAGTTGTAGCTGCCCGTTTCAGCAACACTATGCTGCCCATGGCCCTGCAGAGGATGTTCCTCAACAGCATAGTTGTGCTGATGCTGCGTGTGGTAGCCTACAGGTGGACCGTGTGGAAAGTTTACCACGGGTCGGCTGTAGGCTGGAACAGGCCAGTCCCGCATCGGCACTGGACCAGGTGACATGCAGCCCGGCATTGGGTGGTGGAAGTGTTGCCGGGCCAAGGGGGTGGCAGGCTGTGAAGGGACAGGTGCATTGCACCGCTGGCTCGGCCAATCTACGCCAATGCTCCATTGCCTGGAAGCACTGGCGTGGGTTGTTAGGAGGTGTGGCCGCGTCGATGAGGCTGAGGATCGAGCCTTGGAGGCGCGCCATACGGTCGGCGAGTACTCGCCGGAGAAGCAGGGCAATGCTGCGGCCAAAGGCGTCACAGCCGTCCTCCTTGGCACTGCGACGCAGGTACTCAAGTACCCTGGAGTCCAATTGGGCAGCTGTGGATCCGATCTGGCTGCGCCTGCCTGCTGCGGTGGTTTCAGCCGGAACGTCACGTGGCACCTGGGGTTGGCTGGACACCTGTGGGGCTGGTTCTGGTGCTGTCGCCTCTGGGGTTAAGGGCAGCACGGGATGTTCTTCTGGTGGCGCCTGCGCCTCCTCTTGGGCAGCCTCCTCTTCCGTGTCCAGAAGATTGTCACTGCATCTGTAGTCAAAAATGTACACGTCTTCTTAACATTGCCACAAGGGACAAACAAACTATTTTGGGGGCATGACATGTGAACACAGACATGTCTTCAAGGCACAGTCATTACTTACGGCTGCATCTCCATAATGTCCTTCAGGAACATTAGCTGCTGTGTGTAAATGTATTTCCGCTTTTTGGGGGCCCAGTCACCACTGCGGCCTCTAGCGCCATATTCACGGCGGAATTGATCCCGGCAGCTCCTCCACCGGGTTTTTACATCATCAACTGTAGAAAGGACCAAAACAACAAAATGGTACTGTCACCAGGTGCCATACCCGAAATATGCACTTGTTGTAAACGTTGCCATTCCCTTACACACCAATATACATGATCCACAAGCTGACTAATGCTGTGACACCCCCGGAACGTTGGCCATTGGGAACATGTTAACACAAGGATACACTACAGTATGTGGGTTTTACAGGTCATAGATAAACCAATGTACTTACCAATGGTCTTGCGGTCTCGTGTGCTGCCTTTAGCCCACTCGTGACTGAAGAGGGTCTGCGCGACCTCATCCCACGCGACTTCCTTGCCCGTGCGGTCGTGGTAGGCCTCCGCCCGCGTGTCCCAAAACAGTGGCCTCTCCTGGACCAGGCAGATCATCTTCTCTACATCACACGCACGAGGCATTGCAGCAGTTGTCGATGGGAAAATGAAGCATGTGCCCAACAGGTGAAAATCTACTTCCTGGTTGGTGCTTGTTTGTCCAAGTTTTCTCAACTCATTTACATAGACTTAACAAGTCTTGTGTGAAAAACGCTGTTCGCACGGAAGTGCTTCCATGTGGCATGCGTTGTTTTCATGCACCCATTGACTTCAATGGGTGCGTGATGCGTGAAAAACGCCCAAAGAACGGACATGTCGTGACTTTTTTGCAACAGACGAACGCTGCGTAAAAATCACGCACATGTCTGCACGGCCCCATAGACTAATATAGGTCCGTGCGACGTGCGTGAAAATCACGCGCATTGAACGGACGTATATCCCGTTCGTCTCAATAAGCCCTTAGGGTGGATTCCTACGCAGCAGATTTTGTTGCACAAATGTCTGCAACTGAAAATCAGTTCCATTCTTCTGAATGAGGTTGTTTCTGCAGCAGCTGTATAGATTTCTGCAAGTTCAATTTAGATGAATGGAATGGTTTTAGGGTATGTGCACACGCTTAATAAAAAACTTATGAGAATACTGAGCTATTTTCAGGGGAAAACAGCTCCTGATTTTCAGCCGTTTTTTGAAAATGAGGCGGAAAAATACGCCCTGTCGGAACAGAACGCCATATTTCCCATTGAAATCTGCTTCCGATTTTTCAGCCATTTTTTGGGACGTTAACGGCTCGAACAACTGCTGAAAAAACGGAAGCTGAACGCCTACAAACATCTGCTAATTTAAATCAATGGGATGTACTGTGCCATCGACCCGTCATTTTATGTGTCGCTGTCAGTCTATGAGCCCGTACTCCGATATATCGGCTTCACTGAAAAAGCCGAACAGAAACGAAGCGCTCACACTCATTCCTATGTTGACTTCCCAGATTAACAGCAAGGTGAATCAGGCAAAGTAACATGACTCACAGCTGCTGTAAATGTGGGAGGGAGACTCACCCCCCCCCCCCGCCCTATTTTTGGCTACAAGCCAGGAAAACGTGTCTTCAAATTGCTACGCAGTATCCAGGTCCATTTTGGGAGTGATTTTACAAATGGCAGCAGCTCTAGGATACACAAAACGGCTAACAGCGATGAAAGTCAAGAGAGAAGACCCTGTGGTGAATGACTTTTCAGTTGACAGATTCACATGGCGTGTATTTGACGCATATTTTTGGTGCATTTTACGCTCTGAAAAACGCATTAAAAAAAAGCTTGATTAAGCTTCCCATTTACATCAATGGGAAAGCGAGCTGTTAGTACATACAACGCGCCTTTTTACGCAAGTATTTTTTTTAAAACGCATTGCATAATAAAAGGAGTGTCGAGTCAATTCTTTGGCACATAAAACACACTAAATGTTCCCAATCATGCGCCAAAAACGTAAACAAAGCGCACACAAAATACGTCAAGAATCATGCGAAAAAAGCGTCAAAAAACGCTTGATTAATCTTCCCATTTCCATCAATGGGAAAGGCAGTCGTTAGTGCATAGGTATTTTATTACAAAAGCGTTATAAAAAACGCATTGCATAAAAGCGTCAGGTCAATTCTTTGGTGCGTAGAATGCGCCAAATGTTCCCAGAGTCAGTGGGAGTCCTAATTATGCGCCAAAAAACTCGCAAAAAGCCACACAAAACGCATAAAAAAAGCATAAAAAATGGCTGTATTTTAAAAAGCGCTTCACAAGAAACGCTAGTGTATTCGACACATTTACACGTTGTTTTCTTTAGCGCCGTGTGAACATGCCCTAAGGGAATTATTTTTCATTGACCTCTAGTTTCTATTGCAGCGCAGGGGAAAAAGCTGCTGTAGGTGAGTATAAGATTTTTTTTTTTGCAGGTTCCGCTGGACCTATTAGACTACGTCATAGATTCGTTGGAGTACATGGTAGATTCACTAGACTACTGCGATGATCTAAGTTTTTGTTTTTTTAAAATAAAATGGTTAACGAGGGTCTTGTGGGGGAGTATTTATTTCAATAAAAATATTTTCTTATGTCTGTTTTTTTAATACTTTATTAGCGCCTTAGTAATGGCAGTTGCCTGTTTGACAGCATCCATTACAGGCGGGGCTTAGTTTTAGCCAGTAAAAAGGTGAGCACTAACCCCCATTATTATCCCAATACCCACCGCCACCAGGGGTATCAGGAAGAGCCAGATACAATCCAGTACCGAACCATCTGTAGTGATGGTCGGGCACTGGGGCGGCAGGCTGGTATTACAAGCTGGGAAGGGCCAAAAACCATGGTCCTTCCCACCCTGGTAATGCTAGGCTGCTGCTGCTGCTTTATTGCATTGTTTTTCTCAATTATTTAATTTTAAAAAAACAGATGACGTGTGGTCCCCCCATTGTTAATAATCCGCCAGATATATGGGCTATGGTTTTTGGCCCTTCCCAGCCTCATAATAGCAGGCTGCGGCCACCCCAGTGCCTTGCTATCACTTCAGATGGTCGGGTACTGAATTGGGTATCGGGGTAATAATGGGGGTTACTGCTAGCCTTTTTACTGGCAAACACTAAGCCCCGCCTTAGTAATGGATGCCGTCAGAAAACTGCCATTACTAAGGCGCTAATAAAGTTTTTAAAAAAACAGACACATAAGAAAATATTTTTATTGAAATAAAAGAAAAAACTGTAACAGTAGTCCACCAAATCTGCAACGTAGTCCAATGAATGTACGATGCAGTCCAATAGGTTCAGTAGAACTTACAAAAAAGTTAGCAATATAACATGCATCCCCCCATACACACACCCCCACACGCACCCCCCAGCCTCACAAGCACCCCCCAAACTAGAACTCCCCACGCACGCACCCCCAACCACTCCCCCAACACGCATCCCTCAACCCCAAACGCACACCCCAGCCCCCCAAACACAACCCCACAAGCACCCCCACACACGCACCCCCTAACCCTGCACACACACCCCCGCACACACCTCCCCCCACACACACACCTTACCTGCTGTGCTGCCGTCCTGCCGATTTTCAACAGAATGGCGCCGGATTTCCTCCTACAAACCAGCATCTATGTTGGTCGCTGAGAACTGCACATACCACAGAGAATGCGCAGTTCAGTCAGTTCGACAGAAGCATAGGAGATAGAGTCGGCTCTCGACTCTATTTCCTATGCCCTGTAGCTGCCATATAGCAACTGTGTATGTGTTGTAAAGAGAAACAGATGCAATAAAAAAATGGCAGCCCCCATATTAGTAAAAAAGTGTAAATAAAAAAAATCATGTGAAAAAATAAATAAATTCAATATTTAAATAAATAAAAACATTAAATAATTTTTTTAAAAATATGACACCTTTCCTTTAAAAGCATCATGTGTATGCAGGCACTGATGAGGAGCAATAACTCAGAAACAGTGCTGTCTACAGATTATTTTGCATACCTAATAATTTTGAAAAGATTTGTGTAGGAATACAGAATTTCCACAACGGAATTCTGTGTGGAGTTTCCGCATCATTTACAGTAGCAACAAAGTGGATGAGAATTTGAAAATCTCATGCTCACGCTGCAGAAAACAACCGCAGCGTAAACACTAATAAATTGACCTGCGGTGCGGAATTTAAATCCGCGGTATTTCAGTTTATGCTGTGTTTTCGTTGCTTTTCTGTTGTGGGTTTTCCCTAGTGAATTCAATAGGGGATGCAAAACACGCATCGAATTCCGCCGCAAAAATCGTAATCAGAAAAAAAATATTATAATTACCCAGAACTCCCTGTTTCTTTCTCCAGTCCAGCCTCCTAGGATGACGTTTCATCCGATGTGACCACTGCAGCCAATCACAGGCTGCCGCGTCATCCATGTAGGCTGAACCAGGCGGCAAAGGAGGGACACTTCTTCATAACAACAGCCGGGGTAAGTATGAACGTCTTTGGTTTTTCTATTCACAGCGGAAATTCCACTAAAAAAACTACACTACAATGTGGTGCGGTTTTTTGGACGCAATGTGCTGCAGGTTCCTGGTCGGATATGCTGTTTACAAAATGTCAGGGGTTTTATAGGGTAAGCACACCAGCCCCTATGTTTATAATACAAACTATTTATGTTTGCTTATGTATGGTTAATATCATATAGCCTCAACAAAAATTCTAATGTGAGCAACATCATCTTGATTTCCGTAATATTATAAGACACAACAGTCCTACTTTATATTAATGATACACTGGTGGCGTACTATATAATTTATCCACTAGATGGCACTGAAACAATGACTCAGCCAAAGTTCTATCAATGCAAGTCCCAAATTGTGGGATAGAAGCGCACTCCGAGTCCGCTCAATGTTTGAGCCTCCTAGTTTGGGATAGTGCAGCTACAGAAATGTGTATTATACCTTGTTATGCCACAGATGGCAGTATTAACAGTCTGCGCCACATCTTCTGTGCTACTTTCTAGATATTTGGTCGTGCAACCGGTTTAATATTTGGTCCCGTGCCTTGGCTAAAAGCATTAACCCCTCACCACCAAGTAATTTTGAATTCATAGATATGGCGCTTGCAATAATAGTGGTTAACCAGGTGCTTATCACACACTCCAATGCACGTGTGCTCCACACTAATACCTCTTTCTGAGAGATCACTGACTATGCAATGGAGAAGGTCATACACATCTGCCACTGCTTCCCAGGGCCCGAAAGATACATCCACATCACAGTGATGCTCAAAGTGCTTTGATTCACTCTCACTCCTCTCAAAACGCAATGTGTTGAATTGTGGGCATTCGTAAGGAGTAATGGGCATCTCTTCCTTGAAGACGCAGACCTTCAGCTTGGCGAACCTGGCCCTCCTCTGTATAGCTCGAAGTTTCCCAATCTCAATGATGCGCTCCAAGTGATCTTTAAAAGAAACAATGAGTAAATACGCAACTATGACAATACCCAGAATAGCTATTATAGGGAAAAATACAAGGGCTACTCCTATTATACACTGGAATTTCATTACGTCTTATAAGTGGATCTATAGGTTAGAGAATACTATATTGTTATGGAGATGGCTCTCAACATTGAAAATCAGTAATTGTAAAACACACTGAAAATTATTGGTCGATTTCACACTCTTCCTACACTTATTGATTTCATACATACATGAAAAAAAAACCACAATTCCGCCTTAGTTTTTTAAATATATTTTTATGGCGTTTACCATGCTGTATAAATTAAGTTGACTTTATTCTGCTGGTTGTTATTATAATGATGATACCACATTTATATAGTTTTTTATGTTTTACCTCTTTTAAAAACGACTTTCTAAAAAAACTTGAAAAAAAAAATTTTTGGTGATGCCATATTCCAACACTAATAACTGTTTTATTTTTCTGTCGGCAAAGACTTGATTGTTTTTTATGGAAAGCGTTGTAGTTTTCATTAGTATAATTTTGGGGTACATACAACTTACTTATTCATTTTTATCTATTTATTTGGGAGGGGGTGAACAAATAACAGATGAATTGTTTTTAGGGTTTTTCTTACAGCAAGCACCTCGCGGGATAAATACCGTTAGTTTTATAATACGGATCCTTACGGTTGCAGAGATACTAATTATTTATAGGTTGTTTTTTTTTCCCATAATCAAATATTCCTAAAATAAAAATGTTTTCTTTTGTTTTTTTGTCCTTGGATTTTTTACATTTCTTTGTAAACTTTTACTTTTTTAAACATTCTCTTTAGTCCCATTATTAATACTATTTCTGTATTATTCCTGCCGGAGTTATAGGCTCACATACATGGCAGACCTGGAGGCCTTTGTTAGGCCCAAGGCTGTCATGGCAACCCATTGGGTGGATTCACAAATAACTATTAGACCTTATTGCTGATGTTTCTTCTGTGTGCAATGATAAAATCAAAGGTTATGATGCAATTAAAAGTGGACGTGCACTTGCTCTGTATAGATGGAGAAAACAGAATTCGTCCCACACTGGCCGGGTAAAAAAATAAAGGCTGGGTTCACACATTATGGTAATGGTAAAAAGAAATGTTTCATCTTAAAGATCAGGTTCTTGAAATGTTTTACACAGGTTTTTATTAGACGAAGGCATTTGCCGAAATGCGCGTCGGGTGTTGGCGCCCTCTCTGTGCAAGACCATGACCTCGGGTATATACTTTATTTCTCAATAGGTACTTGTAACACATGCTTTTTGATCTGATGGTACCTTGCCCTTCAGTTGATGGGCTACACAGGTCTTAGCTCTATATTTTGCACACAAGCCTGTTAGGATGTGACTATGGGCTGTGCTACCTGCATCTTTCAGCACTTTATACTTGATTATTATTGCCATTTACATTCACTACCTTGTTGTACTTGTTCATGCAGTTTGGTTGTCCCTCCTGGACTCCAATTTACATACGTGCCTGCATTTTGATATTTATATATGTGCATGCCAGACATACATGCTCTTATTTGTCTTGCATAAGATTGACGCCTTCTCATTGTGTGACTCATCTTTTTATCTTGTCGTGTCTATCTGTAATAAAATTTTAACTTTTTTACTCAACCATTTTGTGCTCAAGTAGATCATTTTTTCAGTCTGTAGGTCTCTCTTAGTTGTTTGTTTGATCAACGCACCAAGTTACACTTGGTCATTGCTGTGGATTTCTATTAGTGATATAGATGACTGATTGCCCAATCTTATCATTTTGTGATGTTACACACCGTATGTAATGTCAGGGTAGGGAGACAGACAGGTGAGCCCTAATCTACCCGCCACTCAGTCCCTGCCTACTTGCACGACCCATCCTAGGCGATAGCGTACAACTGGGCGACGGTCCCTACGCTCAATATGTGCACGACAGACAAACAGACAAGGATACCAGAAGCTAAGGGAAATTGGTCAGTTGCCCACGGCAACACCGTGAGCAACAAGAGTAGTGAACGAGCCGAGTTAAACCAGGAGTGTACGAGGTACCAAACGCAGAGCAGGAGCGTAGTCAGTAAAGCCAGGGTCGATATGAAGCAGAGGTCAGTAGTATTAGCAGGAACAGCAGAGCCAGGAAACAAGAGAGAATCACAGGCAAAGACAAGAAGCAAATGAAGGTATACATAGACCGAGGGCGGGAGCTAGAACCGTCTGGCCAGGCTGTGATAGGTTCTCCCACTCCTCAGCTTACGAGCCTGAGTGGTAGCAGCTCGAGTCACTCTATCAGACCTAGGAGCAGATGCAGATTGATTAACCACGGGTGTCGACACAGAAGCTGTGTCTGGCAGATCCTTTACACTGTATCACCATTTTTAGAGTAAATTCCTCTCAGCTCCTCTCAGGCATAGTTGGTTTTCTTTACATATATACAGCATCAGAACCAATCTCAGTACATATATACAACACCAAAACCAAGCTCAGTACATAAATGTAACACCAGAACCAAGCTCAGTACATATATACAGTACTAGAACAAAGCTGAGTACACATATACAGCACCACCACAAAACTCAGTACATAAATACAATGCCAAAACCAAGCGCAGTACATATATACAGTACTAGAACCAAGCTCAGTACATATATACAGCTCCAGAACCAAGCTCATTACATAAATACAATACCAAAACCAAGCTCATTACATAAATACAGCACTAGAACCAAACTCATTACAGAAATTTAGTTCTGAGCTTGGTTTTGGTGCTGTAATTATGTACTAAGCTTTGTTGTGGTGCTGTATATATGTACTGAGCTTAGGTCTGGTGCTGTATTTATATACTGAGTTTGGTTCTGGGGCTATATATATGTACTGAGCTTGGTTCTGGTGAAGTACATATGTACTGAGCTTGGTTCTGGTGAGTATATATGTACTGAGCTTGGTTCCGTTGCTGTATATATGTACTGAGCTTTGTTCTGGAGCTGTATATATGTACTGAGCTTGGTTTTGTGCTGTATTTATGTACTGAGCTTGGTTCCAGTGTTGTATTTATGTACTTAACTTTGTTTGGGTGCTGTATATAAGTACTGAGCTTCTTTCTGGTGCTGTATTTATGTACTGAGCTTAGTTCTGGTGTTGTACTTATGTACTGAGCTTTGTTCTGGTGCTGTATATACATACTTAGTTTGATTCTGGTGCTGTATTTATATGCTGAGCTTAATTCTGGTACAGTATATATGTACTGAGCTTGACTCTGGTGTTGTATATATTTACTGAGCTTTGTTCTGGTGCTGTATTTATGTACTGAGCTTTGTTCTGGTGCTGTATATATGTACTGAGCTTAGTTCTGGTGCTGTATATATGTTCTGAGCTTGATTCTGGTGCTGTATTAATATGCTGAGCTTGGTTTTTGTGCAGTATATATGTACTGAGCTTTGTTCTGGTACTGTATATATGTACTGAGCTTGTTCTGGGGCTGTATATATATATATATATATATATATATATATATATATATATATGTATGAGCGGGTTCGGGTGCTGCATTTATATGCTTAACTTGGTTCTGGTGCACTATATATGTACTGAGCTTGGTTCCGGCGTTGTATATATGTATTGAGCTTAGTTCTGGTGTTGTATATATGTACTGAGCTTGGTTCTGGGGATGTATATATGCACTGAGCATGGTTCTGGTGCAGTATACAGTGCCCACCAATAGTTCCGGAACGCCCTCATAACTTTTGAACGGATCGAGGTATGGGGTTGAAATTTTGTGGGATTTAATGGGGTCATAAAATCTACCAGTTAACGCCAAAAAAAACACCCCCACCCCCTTGGGGGTGGTGGGGTGGGCAGGGGAAGCAAAATCTTAAATGGCACGGGTGAGTCAAGTGGGGGCTCATTTGAAAGCTCTTTTCAATACGAAAACAATGCCATTGAATTTGAGATAGGAGTTTTTTTTCACTGAGATATTTAACTTTAAAGTTATCATCTCCATTATCGGCTACCGCCGGTGTTAGCATTACCCAAAATGTACCGTGCGGGTAAAATCCTAAATGTGTGTGGGTGTGTGTGAGCTTGGGAATGTCACATCAAGGTGACATTAAATTACGTATTATTACAATCTAACTCTGCGATACAAAATGGACATGATTTCATGTGTACACATTTCGGTAGTCGCTTGTGAATTTCAAAGAGCGCTAATTCGGAGAGTAATTTTCATTTTTGTACATTTCTATTGTCATATGACAAAATGCATTTGACTGAAACGGAAAGGATCACTTTATTGATGATGAGAGGATATGGCGAAGAAAAAATAAGATCCTATCGAGTAGTAGCGGCTTTATTCAATGCCACTTATCCTATCCGTGATCCAGTTTCATTGTCAACTGACAATAGAAATGTATAATGATCAAAATTACTCTCCGAATTAGCGTTCTCTGAAATTCACAAGCGACTTCCGCAATGTGTACACATGAAATCATGTTACAATCGTAGACAAGGTTCATTTTGTATCGCCGAGGCCGATTGTAATAATACGTAATTTCAAATCACCTTGATGTGACATACCCAAGCTCACACAAACACGCGCCCACATACATATAGGATTTTACCCGCGCGGTACATTTTAGGTAATGCTAAAACCGGCGGTAGCCGATAATGAAGATGATAGCTTTAAAGTTCAATATCTCAGCGAAAAATCTATTGCGTCATTGTTTTTGTATTGAAAAGAGCTTCCAAATGAGCCCCCACTCAACCCCCCGTGCCATTTAAGATTTGCTGCCCTTGCCCACCCCACCGCCTCCAAGGGGGTGGGAGTGTTTTTTTGGGCGTTAACTGGTAGATTTTATGACCCCATTAAATCCTGCCAAATTTCAACCCTCTACCTTGAGCCATTCAAAAGTTATGAGGGTGCTCCGGAACTTTTGGTGGGCACTGTATATGTACTGAGCTTGGTTTTGGAGTTGTATATATGTAATGAGATTGGATCTTCTGAGTATATATATATACACTGAGCTTTGTTCTGGTCCTGTATATATGTACTGAGCTTAGTTCTGGTGAGTGTATATGTACTGAGCACTGTATTTAAACGATGTATGTAATTGTGCTCCCACAACATAGGAAAATTAATGAATTCACTGAAGTGATATATGAGTAAAATATAACATTTATTTTATAACTCTCTAAAAACAGGGGTACAATCACCACTGTGAAAAAGCCCCACCGTGTGTAATAAAAACGTATTAAACAATAAATACTGAGTTCTGATTCAATTTATGAACCCTCTATAACTCAGTATTTGATAGAGATATCAATCCGGAATCAGCATTTGAATATGGGCATAACAATAGTCTTGACCCTAAACCACACTAGAGTCCGTGATAACCGTGATAACCGCACCGGAATCTCCTAATGTTGAGGATACAAACAATGCTAGTGTTCCCTATGCTAAAATTCCTCCTAAAAAACCGACCCTACGCGTTTCAATACTCATCCCCCAGGGGTCTGTAGCTTGGTCACTCTGGCCAGGATGCCAACGATATTTAGTTCAGCAGCAGATATTCTGCTGTACACCACGGAAGCATGCTCGCATAGATGTCAGCGGCATCTATGCGAGCATGCTTCCGTGGTGTACAGCAGAATATTTGCTGCTGAACTAAATATCGCTGGCATCCTGGCCAGAGTGACCAAGCTACAGACCCCTGAGGATGAGTATTGAAACGCGTAGGGTCGGTTTGTTAGGAGGAATTTTAGCATAGGGAACACTACATTAGGAGATTCCGGTGCAGTTATCACGGACTCTAGTGTGGTTTAGGGTCAAGACTATTGTTATGCCCATATTCAAATGCTGATTCCGGATTGATATCTCTATCAAATACTGAGTTGTATATGTACTGAGCTTGGTTCTGGTGCTGTATTTATGTACTTAGCTAGTTCTGGTGATGTATTTGTGTACTGAGCTTGGTTATGGTGCTGTATTTATGTACTGAGCTTTGTTATGGTGATGTAGATATGTAGTGAGCTTGGTTGTGGTGCTGTATATATGTACTAAGCTTGGTTCTGATGCTCTATAGATGTACTGAGCTTGCTCCTGGCACCATATCTGTGCATTAGCCCGGAGATTTGTCGTGGCTTAGCAGTTTTACCAAGCGTTTTACCATTTAATGCATAATTGTAACATTTGTTTCCTCAGCCCAAGTTCATAACCTTCCTTTTATTCACTTTAAATGTTTTTTGCTATTTTTCTGCCTATAAAGCTATATATTCGTAGATAAAATTCCCTCAATGTACGTGGCAGCACCATGGGCTCATGATGGGAGAAGGCAAACCTGTGTGATCAGTTAGGGTTTGTCCACACGTAGCAGAATTTGGAAATTCCGCAGCAGAATAAATTAACAACATAATTACCTAACAGCGATCGAGGTCGCAAGCGCGCGTATCCTTATCCACGGACATAATCCGTGGCTGAAGAAGGTCGAATGTATAGACTGAAACTTTAAACCTATTTTTGGATTACTACTTTTCGCTATATGTGAAATAAAATATCCCTTATTGCATAATACCTCGGAGTGCTGAGAAAGTACATTAGCAGCAAAGTGGGGGAGATTTTACAAATCTCATCCACACGCTGCCTAAATATTCAGAGCAGAAATTGTCCTGCGGTGCGTATATTTCGTACCGCAGCATGTCAATTCCTGCAGCAGAAAGTGGACTGAATTGCTGCTTTTTTCAGAGGAGATGTCACCATCACCCAACATTGAGAAAAACGCAGCAAATTCCGCACCATTTTCTGGAAATGGTGCAACTTTTCCACAGCGGAAATCCTGCTAGTTTCTGCAGAATTAATGCAGAAATTTTCTGCAAGAATTCCGTTACGTGTGGACAAGCCCTTATGACGTAAGATTAGGGAGTAATAGATAATAGAGCTACGCACATATAATTTTATTTTATTCCATGTCATTTATTTTCCTCTTGTAGTTAACCATTTTCACATAGTAGATTACCATATAGATATAAGAATTAGCTAACCTGTATATTGCTATATGTTCAGACACTGTTTGTTCTATATTAGCATATATGTATACTTCTTGAAAACATTAACACCAAATTGTCTATATACTTTTGAATCAGACACATCATATTAATGAGAGTTGTTAAACCTCCAGTATATTTAAAGAGGCTCTGTCACCAGATTTTGCAACCCCTATCTGCTATTGCAGCAGATAGGCGCTGCAATGTAGATTACAGTAACGTTTTTATTTTAAAAAAACGAGCATTTTTCGCCAAGTTATGACCATTTTTGTAGTTATGCAAATGAGGCTTGCAAAAGTCCAAGTGGGTGTGTTTAAAAGTAAAAGTCCAAGTGGGCGTGTATTATGTGCGTACATCGGGCGTTTTTAATACTTTTACTAGCTGGGCGTTCTGATGAGAAGTATCATCCACTTCTCTTCAGAACGCCCAGCTTCTGGCAGTGCAGACACAGCCGTGTTCTCGAGAGATCACGCTGTGACGTCACTTCCCCAGGTCCTGCATCGTGTCAGACGAGCGAGGACACATCGGCACCAGAGGCTACAGATGATTCTGCAGCAGCATCAGCAGGTAAGTAGCTACATCGACTTACCTGCTAACGCTGATGCTGCTGCAGAATCAACTGAAGCCTCTGGTGCCGATGTGTCCTCGCTCGTCTGACACGATGCAGGACCTGTGAGTGACGTCACAGATCTGCACTGCCAGAAGCTGGGCGTTCTGAAGAGAAGTGGATGATACTTCTCATCAGAGCGCCCAGCTAGTAAAAGTATTAAAAACGCCCCGATGTACGCACATAATACACGCCCACTTGGACTTTTACTTTTAAACACACCCACTTGGACTTTTGCAAGCCTCATTTGCATAACTACAAAAATGGTCATAACTTGGCCAAAAATGCTCGTTTTTTAAAAATAAAAACGTTACTGTAATCTACATTGCAGCGCCGATCTGCTGCAATAGCAGATAGGGGTTGCAAAATCTGGTGGCAGAGCCTCTTTAAATCACTACTTCAAATTTACTCTATAGATATTCACCACGGGAAGCAAGCTGTTTATGTGGGGATGTGAGAAGGAACAATTGTAGGAAGTTTGCCAAAATGGAAAAATCTGAGTATGTCAAGTTTATGACACTATCTGTTCCCCAAGTGGAAAACTTGTTTACTTTTTGATGAGAAAAAAAAAAAAAAAAGAATTTGAAAAAATAAATAAATGCAAAATTGACTTTACTATGAGTATTTTTACTGGTCTCTCCTTCATTAATAGTTTATTAATAGTTGACGTTTTTATTTCTTTTGCAATTTTTGATAAAATGCTTTTGTTCTTATGTTTTTGTCTTTCTTGAGATACACTGGTTTTTATAGACCACAATTGTAAAATCTGAAAATGAAGTTCCTTCCTTTGTAAACTAACGGATTCATTAGACTGACTTTATTTCTAAGTTGAATAGCTGTGTTATCTTAACACTGACCCCTAACTCATTGGTCACCATAATGCGCGCTTGATTTTTTTTATAAACAGAATCTACTCCATGGATTACTTAGTATGTTAGTTTGGCCATCTTGTGGCTCTGTAATTCTCAGAGCTACGAACAGGATGGACTAAACTGTCAATACCTCTGTGCAGTGCTACGCCATCAGGATTACTACTGTACCTGGGTTTTAGATACTCAGGGAAGTATCTAAACCTCTGCACTACTTTCTCCATTCATTATTACAAATGTTCTGTATCCCTTATCCTCCATAAAGGCTTTATTTATATTGGATTCTATAATTATGGGGTTGTTTTTAGCTTACATACGTGAGCTGCATAAATGTCTTCAATCGTGAATCTTAGACTAAGCTCATATGTAGATTGGGACATTGTAACAAACCCAGAAGCTGTGTGAGCAGAATAATTATATTCGCTGACTACAAGGAGGGATATGGATTTCCTATCAGCCATCAGCTCCCATAGTAATATCTCAGAATTCTAGAAACAGCATACAAGACTGTGTTTGCATGTAAGGGTGCAGTCACACGCATCAGATTTTGTTGCAGAAATTTTCTGTGACTGAAAGTAGAATTGAATAGAACTTGCAGAAATCCACGAACCTGCTGGAGAAACAACCCCATTCAGATAGATGGAACTGATTTTTAGTTGCAGAACTTTCTGTAACAAAATCTCTCACGTTTGACTGCACGCTAAGGGCTTGTCTACACGTAAAATTTCCGCCCATAAATTGACCTGCGGTGCGTATTTTTCGTTGTGTATTTTACGTGTCGACAAGCCCTTGTCCACACGTAACGGAATTGAACATTTCTGCAGCTATTCCACAAAAGCTGGTGCGTATTTTGCTGCGTTTTTCACAATGCTGGGAGATGGTGACATCTCCTCTTATAAACGCAGCAATTCTGTCCACTTTTCGCAGCAGGAATTGACTGCTGCGGTCCAAAAAATAAGCACCGCAGGTCAATTTCTGCAAGGAAATTTTACACGGCGTGTGGATGAGATTTGGTAACTCTCACCCACTTTGCTGCTACTGTATTCTGCTGCGTATTTTTTGTCCGCAAATCCAGATGGAAAATATGCAGCAATTCCACTACGTGTGGACAAGCCCTAAGACTTCTTCTTCCGCTCTCTTGATCAGCTCTTACTGGCAACCAACCACTGCAAGAATACCTTCCCACTCAGAGTGCTATTTTTTTTACATAGTCTTCCATATACCCTCAATGGCATATAATGTGCATTTTAAATTGTATTATACATTATACTGTATGGGGGCTTTAAACTGTATGGGGGCATTATACTGTATGGGGGCATTATACTGTATGGGGCAACTATGGGGGGCATTATACTGTATGGGGGCATTATACTGTATGTGGCAGCTATTGAGGGTATTATACTGTATGGGGCATTATGCTGTATGGGGTAGCTATGAGGGGCATTATGTTGTATTGGTGGCATTAAACTGTGGGGGCAGCTAAGGGGCACATTATACTGTGTGGAGGCAGCTATGGGGGCAGCTATGGACAGCATTATACTGTATGGGGCAGCTATAGGGGCATTATACTGTGTGGAGGCATTACACTGTGGGGCCAGCTATGTGTGGCAATATACTATGGGGGCATTATACTGTGGGGGCAGCTTTGGGTCATTATACTGTAGGGACAGCTATGGGGGCATTATACTGTGTGGGGACAGCTATGCAGGGCATTATACTGTGTGCGTGCAGCTATGGGGTCATTATACTGTGTGGGGGGGCAGCTATGGGGTCATTATACTGTGTGGGGGGCAGCTATGGGGGGCATTATAATGTGGGGCATCCATGGGGCCTATTGGGCAAGGTGGCTGGGCATAGGCGTGCGCAGGGAGTTGGTGGTGTTGGGGAGGAGTAAGGGGGCCCAAGCTGAATTCTTGCACCAGGGCCCATGAGCCTTTGGCTACGCCCCTGGTCATGTGTATCGGTACACCTGGTGCTGTATTTCACAGGTAGCTGCTCCGTTCCGAGCCACCGTTGGGTCATGTGATCTTCAGTCTGACTCCCTGTATCCTACTGCATCTGCTGTAGTGACTGGAAGTCACTGTCTCAATGCAAGTCTATGGGAGCCCTGATTTGAATCTCATGGACTTACATTGCGAGACTGACCTCCAGTTTCTACAGTAGATACTGTAGGATACAGGGAGTCAGACTGAAGATTATAGGACCCGGCGGCAGCCCAAAATGGATCGGCTACCCATGAAATACAGCACCTGGTAAGACAACAAACATGACTACATTGCAATACATCACATTTGCAAATGGAGGGGACGTTTTATTAAAAAAAAAACAAAAAAAAAAACAACCCAGAGTGCTGCTTTAAGTTATAATCACTTCTACTATTACGTATGAGGAGATTTTCATTCTTGTTCTGATTTAATTTTGATAAGACAAGTAATTGCCACTTGGTCATTGCGTACCATATTTAATGGCACATTTTCATCCAAATATGTTTAAGATATTATGTAATATTTGGAGTTTGGTAATCAGGAGCCGTATAAAAGAAGTCAAAGTAATCAGTAAATGGTAAAAAAAAAACAAGTTGCAAAGTCTGTAAAACTACAAAATAAAATATTCCATTACTTTTTTGAAGATGTAAAATATATCAGTAAAGTAAAAGTTTGCGTATATTGCATTTCCTGTGACAGGAAAGATACCAGTGTAAATGATCTTCATTAAAAGATAAACTTGTGGTATAATGTGACAAGATTCCAGACCTACTTCCTCTGACTCCACTTAATGATCCAACTTCCTCTTCACTTATCAGTGTCACTTACGTATGAGGGGACTTTCACATTTAAATATAGGTTCCTCCTACAGTCAAAATAAAAATATAGTCTCGACAATGGGATTATAATTAGTCAACACCTTCATAAAATCCCATTACAAACATCTCACACCTTGAGGAATAGTATAAAACCTGAAGAGAACATCACATAATGTATCCACAAAGACAAAGCCTTTCTAAGAGAACTCATCAGCCAAAGGCTTAAGAGAAATCAACATGAGAGTTGCCTGTCTGGCCGTGTTTGTAGTTCTGATATTGCAAGTCGCCTGTACAATCTGTAAGTATTTCTACAAGAAGAAGATGCAGCCCACTGTGGCCTTTTCATACTGTGTTTTTTTGTCTTTATGTTGTAGATGCGTGTATGTGTGTGCGTGTATATATATCTATATCTACATAGATATAGATATATATATCGCTATATACATATAGATATATATCTCTCTCTATATATATATATATATATATATATATATAGAGAGAGAGAGAGAGAGAGAGTGAGAGAAAGAGAGAGAGAAAGAGAGAGAGAGATATCTATATCTATTATAAAAGCTACGACACTGTGCCACATCCGGTATAAAATGGATCGTGCCAGACGGATCCATTCACTGATAATGGGGTCAGTCAAGGTTTCCAATATTTTGACTACAAGAGTAGAGCTTCATGGTTAGAGCTCTGTTCGGCGCCTCAGATGGCAGTTCTGTCAGCATACTCTTGCAGTCAATGGGATCCGGCCGACATAATTTGGATCCGTTTATACCGGATCTGGCACAGTGTCGTAGCTTTTATTATGAACGAATGTTACGATGCAGATGTGAAGAGAGCCTTTAGCTATGCAAACATTAATACATGTAAGCATATAATAAATGAGTTCCTACTCCGTACAGCGGAAGTGAACATAGATTAATAGCAGCAATGTTTGTCTAAGTGAGCTATAGTAGCCTATGGCGCACACGGGCCATTACACTAGATTCAATGCTTGGCACTCCAGGCTATGCCATGTCCGAAAAATATACATACACTCCAAGTACGTCAACCAATATTAAGTTAATTTGGCTTCTTAGTATATAGTTGTAACAGGTGTGCTGCTGTCTTCATACCGATATCAGGGCGACATGATGTGCGAACATGGTTTATAGTCCCCTTAGTCACTTCAGCAGCTTGTACAGCACCAGGATTGATTAAATTCTCAGTTCTGCATTCTGGTATTAAACTAAATATATTTATACGTAAAAAAAAAAAAAGACGAACTTCCTGTTAAGAGACGTGTTTGTCCAATTGAAAGCCAATGTGTCTCAAATATTTATTTTTTCTATACTGTTTACAGCAGTTTGTTTTAGCTTCACAAACGGACATGAGCAATACATTCATTATCTTCCACAGCCTGATCTATTAAAGTTTGTTGCTGTAAATCTTTTGTGGGTGATGTAAATCTTCAGCTAATTCTTTGCTGTTATTCAATCACTAGTTTAGTGTCTCCTTTGGTTTAGTACAATGGATACTGTATTTATATCTGCTTCTGGAAAAGCTGGGAGACAACCAATTGTGTCACTATTATAGTCCACACAGGTTTGTCAGCCAAAGTTTCCAGACATTAATGACAAATCTGTATACTTTACAATGGGCAATTACGCACTATATACATTGGGGAGCATAGAAAATGTCATTTGCCCAGGACTGTTACTTTTCACTACCTCCACATTCTTGTCAGATTTATGTTGCTTTTAACCTTAATTGTACTTTTCATTTGTACTTGTCATTTTTATTTCAGATTCTCAAAGCAAAATCTCAGCATGCTGTACATTTGGTTTAAACAGCCACCTGAAAAGTAAAAATATAAAAAGCTATAAAAGGACTAATGACACAGCCTGTCAACTCAAGGCATTTATGTAAGTATGACATCTAAGAATTTCATGGAACATGGCAATACCTCTGCTGGCAAGTCTGCCTGTAAATATGCATACATATATACACTACCGTTCAAAAGTTTGGGGTCACCCAGACAATTTTGTGTTTTCCATGAAAACTCCCACTTATATTTATCAAATGAGTTGCAAAATGACTAGAAAATATAGTCAGGACATTGACAAGGTTATAAAGCCTATAAGGTGTGGGGTACAATTAGCACAATAATGTAGCAGAAAGAGAATAACAACCTTTATTGAAAAAATCACAAAATTAAAAGATGAGTCATGCAAAGCATGAGAATAAAAACGTTCATCTGATACCAGAGATATGAGTACACAATGGGTGGGTTTACACATATAAATAGTGTTAGCGGCTATGTTAGAGCAGACAGACTATACAGATTAAATATAAGTCGATTATGTATATAGAGAAAGTATTGTAAAACGAAAGTATATATAAATAACATAGCTCACATAACAGTGCAAGCTTACTGGTAAGGTCTCTATTCAAATATATACTAACAGTCTGATGCCCAAAACCTTAAAAGTTTATCAGTACCACTCTAAGTGAGTATGGTCTTTAAACAAAGCTGCATAGAAAAACAGATGTAGCTAGTCACATACCCATAGTGATATCTCGGACAAGAGAGATCGTCAGACCCGACGCGCGTTTCGGCGGGATGCACCCCCGGACGAAGGCAATAGAATAGACTGTCGCGTTTCACATGAAAGCTCTCTTTTTCTAGCCATTTGGAGAGTTTAATTGAACCCACAAATGTAATGCTCCAGATTCTCAACTAGCTCAAAGGAAGGTGAGTTTTATAGCTCCTCTAAACAGCAAAACTGTTTACAGCGGTGCTAACATAATTGCACAAGGGTTTTCAAGTGTTTTCTAATCATCCATTAGCCTTCTAACACAGTTAGCAAACACAATGTACCATTAGAACACTGGAGTGATGGTTGCTGGAAATGGGCCTCTATACACCTATGTAGATATTGCATTAAAAACCAGACGTTTGCAGCTAGAATAGTCATTTAGCACATTAACAATGTATAGAGTGTATTTCTGATTAATTTAATGTTATCTTCATTGAAAAAAACTGTGCTTTTCTTTCAAAAATAAGGAAATTTATAAGTGACCCTAAACTTTTGAATGGTAGTATATATAAATATATATATATATAGATAGATAGATAGATAGATAGATAGATATACATATTTTGTGTGTGTATATATATATATATATATATATATATATATATATATATATATATATATATATATACACATCAACACATGCTAATAAGTGTCAAAATGTTCCACAGACTCAAGTATCCCAGAAAGAGGAGATAAAATGAGGTGTAGAGAGGGGGTAAATACCTCTCGTCTCTGATAATAATACATAGGATCATATTACTGCACAATTAATAGCAATACAAAATCAATACAAAATCTGTAGGTATTATTTACATTACTCGTGTCTTATGTGGCGCAGAGTCCTTTGGGCCCCTTCATGCACAAGGGCCCAGGCACAACTGCTACCTCTACATACCCTATAGCTTTACCCCTCATTGTTTCAACTTAACAGTTATCTCCGCTCCCAGCAATTAGAGCAGGGTGCCGGCTGTAATATACAGCTGACACCCGCAGCGTATGTAGGGGGCTCAGCCTATGAATCCGCTCCATACAACCACTGTCCCCCTACGACGTTCAAACACTGTTTGTGGTTGTAAAGGGGTTAAAGGTCATTGGCCTTCTGATAATGATCATGTTTCTAAAAAATGTCTCCATCTTCTCTTTTAGTGTGGAACGCAAGAAAGGCTCTCCAGTCTGTGCTGATGCAACATCCGAAAAAGTTATTTTAGCTATTAATGATTTTGACAAAAAAACCCTCTTAATGAAATTTAAAAAACAATGATATCTCCAAAATTCTGAAAACTCCACAGCAAAACAATAACTGTGGGGATGGAATTGTATCCTGCACTTCTGCCTCTGTGACTGCATATGTTGTTCTTATTTTTCCATTTGGGGAAAAAAAAGCTAAAATCTAAATGTGCACTTTTAAATGCATTATAGTAAGCTAGATTAATATAGCACAATAATAATGTTTATAGAGTATTTAAAACTTTTGTAATAGAAAATCAAGAAACAGCCATTTCTCCTAATGTGCCTAGTTTTGAAGCTAGTATTTCTTGTTTGTAGACTTTCATTTATATTGTCGATACTTTGGTTTTATTTTGCTCTCAATAAATTTTGTAAGTTAAGTCCACTGTTTACATAAGATTATCTTGTGATTTTTATTTGAAAATGTTGATTTTAGGGATGTTTACATCTGCGTTGGAGGCTGTGTTAGGGGCATCCGTCTCAGATCCGGCAGAAATTACCGGAAACAATAGCGCAGCATGCTGTACTGATAAATGGTGCCCAATCTTACCCGCTTTTGGACACTGCACATTTTGTGTCGCTATATTCTGAGAGACATGCTGTGTAGGGGCTTGGTTTTTGCGGGACGGGATGTAGTTTATATTGGTATTATTTTGCCACTTTTTTGATTACTTTTTATTCTATATTTTGGGACAGGTGGTGACCACAAAATAGCGATTCTGGCACCGGTTTTTTATTGTTTTTGCGGTGTTCACTGTGCGGGAAAACTAATATTATAGTTTTATAATTTGGGTCATTACAAACGCGGTGATACCAAAGATGTAGACTTTTTTTAATGTTTTCATTTTTTTTCTATAATAAAAGACTTATTATAGGAAAAAAAGCAGTTTTTGTTTTTGTAACATAACTTTAATTTAGCATTTTTGAAAATATTTTTTAACTTATTTTTTTATCCCTCTAGGGAACTTAAAGACCTGCAGCGCTGATCGCTGCTAGAATACTTTACAGAACCTACGCAGTATAATGTATTCTGTCAGTGTGACGTTGACAGTCACGCTGACAGAAAGCCTATCAGGACCAGCAGTAGGCTGGTCCACATAGACTTCCGCACATGGCAGATCCGGAGGCCATTTTCTGGCCTCTGCCATGCCAACCATTGGCACCCCCCCCCCCCACAACCCCCCCCCCCTGGTTTCACATCGTGGGTGGTGCCGATGTGCTACAAACCCCTTAAATACAGCAATTGCAATCGATCGCCGCATTTAAGAGGTTAATTGCCGAAAGCAGCGGCAATGGACTTCTGCCCGGCAAAACAGAGACCAGAGCAGACACCTTGCACTGTCAACTGCCGCTGCGGTGTTGCACAGTGCGGCGATTTACTTTTAAAGTGCAGACATAACTGCACGTCAAGGTGCACAAACTAACTGCTCGTCTGGATTTGCATTTACTTCAAGGTGGAAGGGGTTAAAGCATACTTGTCGTTTCTGGTAACTTTTCAGAATAATCTGTCATGTGTGTGTGTACATGATGAATAATATTTTATTTGGCCATTATATGACTTGTATATGGCATTTTATTTCTTAGCAGGTTTTCCTTCTGTAGACTCTCTCTCTAGTTCACAGTTTTCCAGAGCTAGTGGGTGGATCCTAACTGATATCATGTCTCCATACACAGAACACATAGGTATCATACAAAATCTCTACGTATTACATACACTACCGTTCAAAACTTTGGGGTCACCCAGACCATTTTGTGTTTTCCATGAAAACTCACACTTATATTTATCAAATGAGTTGCAAAATGACTAGAAAATATAGTCAAGACATTGACAAGGTTAGAAATAATGATTTTTATTTGAAATAATAATATTCTCCTTCAAACTTTGCTTTCGCCAAAGAATGCTCCATTTGCAGCAATTACTGCATTGCAGACCTTTGGCATTCTAGCTGTTAATTTGCTGAGGTAATCGGGAGAAATTTCACCCCATGCTTCCAGAAGCCCCTCCCACAAGTTGGATTGGCTTGATGGGCACTTCTTACGTAACATACGGTCAAGCCGCTCTCACAACAGATCTATGGGGTTGAGAACTGGTGACTGCGCTGGGCACTCCATTACAGATAGAATACCAGCTGCCTGCTTCTTCCCTAAATAGTTCTTGCATAATTTGGAGGTGTGCTTTGGGTCGTTGTCCTGTTGTAGGATGAAATAGGCTTTAATCAAGCGCTGTCCACAGGGTATGGCATGGCGTTGCAAAATGGAGTGATAGCCTTCCTTATTAAAAATTCCTTTTACCTTGTACAAATCTCCCACTTTACCAGCACCAAAGCAACCCCAGACCATCACATTACCTCCACCATGCTCGTCAGGCACTCTTCCAGCATCTTTTCAGTTGTTCTGCGTCTCACAAATGTTCTTCTGTGTGATCCAAACACCTCAAACTTCGATTCGTCTGTCCATAACACTTTTTTCCAATCTTCCTCTGTCCAATGTCTGTGTGCTTTTGCCCATATTAATCTTTTCCTTTTATTAGCCAGTCTCAGATATGGCTTTTTCTTTGCCACTCTGCCCTGAAGGCCAGCATCCCGGAGTCGCCTCTTCACTGTAGACGTTGACACTGGCGTTTTGCGGGTACTATTTAATGAAGCTGCCAGTTGAGGACCTGTGAGGCGTCTATTTCTCAAAATAGAGACTCTAATGTACTTGTCTTGTTGCTCAGTTGTGCAACGGGGCCTCCCACTTCTCTTTCTACTCTGGTTAGAGCCTGTTTGTGCTGTCCTCTGAAGGGAGTAGTACACACCGTTGTAGGAAATCTTCAGTTTCTTGGCAATTTCTCGCATGGAATAGCCTTCATTTCTAAGAACAAGAATAGACTGTCGAGTTTCACATGAAAGCTCTCTTTTTCTAGCCATTTTGAAAGTTTAAATCGAACCCAGAAATGTAATGCTCCAGAATCTCAACTAGCTCAAAGGAAGGTCAGTTTTATAGCTCCTCTAAACATCAAAACTGTTTACAGCGGTGCTAACATAATTGCACAAGGGTTTTCAAGTGTTTTCTAATCATCCATTAGCCTTCTAACACAGTTAGCAAACACAATGTACCATTAGAACACTGGAGTGATGGTTGCTGGAAATGGGCCTCTATACACCTATGTAGATATTGCATTAAAAACCAGACGTTTGCAGCTAGAATAGTCATTTAGCGCATTAACAATGTATAGAGTGTATTTCTGATTAATTTAATGTTATCTTCATTGAAAAAAACTGTGCTTTTCTTTCAAAAATAAGGAAATTTCTAAGTGACCCTAAACATTTGAACGGTAGTGTATATAGAAGCAGCAGCTGCATAGAGGACATTATACAGCTGTGAATCCAGCACTGGGGTGAAATATAACACTTAGGGTATGTTCACACGGCTTAGCAAAATCCGTCTGAAAATACGGAGCAGTTTTCAGGCGAAAATAGCTCCTGATTTTCAGACGTTTTTGTAGCCACTCGCGTTTTTCGCGACGTATTTTACGGCCGTTATTGGAGCTGTTTTTCAATGGAGTCTATGAAAAACGGCTCCAAATACATCCCAAGAAGTGACATGCACTTCTTTTTCGCGGGCGTCCTTTTACGCGCCGTATTTTGACAGCGACGCGTAAAATAACACCTTGTGGGAACAGAACCTCGTAAAACCCAATGAAAGAAATGGGCAGATGTTTGTAGGCGTAATGGAACCGTTTTTTCAGGCGTAATTTGAGCCGTAAAACGCCCGAATTACGTCTGAAAACAGTGCATGTGAACATACCCTTACTAGGAAGCTGCAGCAGCATCTGCATCTCTCTGCCTCCCACCCTGCTCCTGCTTCCAACCCTCTCCATAGACTTTTATGGAGAGCATGTAACCTGATCCCTGCGTGAGCTGAAAATCTGTCTCATCTTGTAAATTCAGAGTAGATGAATAAGTGGAGAAAGATGCATTTTTCTCTAATAAAATATATTGCTAATTTTCTTTCAATTTATGGTAAGTTTGTTCAAACGACATTGCCTATTTAAAATGATAGGTCCAATTTAAATTAGCCTTTGTGCTTCCTAAATGGTAAGCGGGCATTCAACCTACCACCACATGACTGCCAGGCACAGTGCGGTGGATAACGTATTTCCAAATCTTTCTACAGATCATAGCCAAACTGCAACCGCTGCCCTACTGTAAAGGGTTTGCCAGACACAGGTTCTGTGTCGACGCCTGGGGTTAATCAGCCTTCAGCAGCTCCAAGGTCTGCTAGAGTGACGCGATCTATTACCACTCAGGCTGCAGGCTGAAGAGAATGAGAACCTATCACAGCCTGGCCTGACGGTTCTAGCTCCCGCCCTTGGTCTATTTATACCCTCACTTGCAGCATGTTCCTTGCCTGTGATTGTCTGGTTTCCTGGCTCTGCGATTCCTGCTATTTACCTGATTGACCACTGTTACTTATTGTCCCTGCCTTGACTGACTATTCTCCTGCTCTGATTTTGCTACTACTTACTCTTCTGGTTTGACTCGGCTCGTTCACCACTGCCTGTTGCTCACTGTGTTTCCGTGGGCAACTGCCCCTACTTCCCCTTTGCTTCTGTGTGCCTTTGTCTTGTGTTGTCTGTCTTGCACTTATTGAGCGTAGGGACCGTCGCCCAGTTGTACGCTGTCACTTAGGACGGGCCGTACAAGTAGGTAGGGACTGAGTTGCTGGTAGATTAGGGCTCACCTGTCCGTCTCCCTACCCCGAGTCATTACACCTACACTACGTTTCATTTTACCGTTATATGAACATCTCTTTCTTTCTTTGGGCAAATGCCAGATAGGCCGCTGAACAGTGCTGCCACCCACATATTTCTTATTAATTATAGCAACAACCTGAAATATATTTACTAGGTGTCTGATCAAGCCTATTTGTAAGTGGCCCCCGGGGTGAGAGGTGTGTGTGGCTTAGCTATGCTGTAGGCGAGGCTTGGGTTATCAATGGGGGAACACAAAAAATCTTGTAAGTGTGACTGATTGGTATGTAGTGTGTATGTGTGGCAGCGTGATTGGCATGCTTGAGTGGCAAGTATCCTAGGTGTGAGAGGCGTGTGTGCAGCATGTGTCCTAGGTATGAGTGGTGCATGTGTGACATATGTTCTAGGAGTGAGTGCCATGTGTGCGGCATATGTTGTAGGTGTGAGTGTCACGCGTTCAGCATGTCCTGCATCTGAGTCACATCTGTGAAGCATGTGTCCTAGGTATGAGTTACCGTGTATATATGTAAGGTTTTGGAATCATACAATTATTTTGTTATAGCATATTGATATTTTAGATTTGTAAACTAGTTTCATTTGAATTTATTCTTTTTAACTATACGTTTATGACAAATTTTTCAAAAACAGATAGTAATGAAGCAAAGCACAATACGTCTGGCGCAAAAGATACTAAATAATTAGCATCTTGACTAAGTAATATGTTATATATCTTTCTTTTTTACACTTGTTTTACCTGTTTAATCACCTGAGTGGTTACAATGCCGAGACTATATTAATGAAGCTAATAAATGCACAGTATAGTCTTGAAAATTAGAGGCAAATAAACTCCACTTTTTGGAATACCAAAAAATATACAGATTAAAAAAAAAAAAGAATAAAAAAGCATGGACAAATTCATTACTCGAGGATGAGTTGGACAAGGTCGAGGGGGGTCCGCCAGACTGATTTGAGATCTTTATATGTCAGTATTAGGCTCTGTTCACACTTGAGTATTTTTGCGCTGATTTTGTCACGGAAACCGCGTCAGAATCAGCGCCAAAAAAATGGCCAAAATCGCCCTCTATTGATTTCAATGGGAGGCAAAGGCATTTCTTTTTCTGAGTAGCCTATGGCTGATCGCGGGGGAAAAAGCGGCATGTCATTTCTTGCCACGGTTCCGCCTCTGACCTGAGGCAGATTTTTTCTGCCTGCAAGTGCTCGGTGTGAACAGGGCCTTACTCATGATATTATAGAACCTATCCATAGGGTAGGTACATACATCATTTTACATAGACATATTCATTTTCCCCACGTAACACAACTGTGCTCCTTATAAATATTATACCAAAAAAGAGTGCATGGAGTCTTTAAGTCAAGATATAAAACATGTACTTTATTTGCCAAAATCTAAAAAATTATTATCACATGAACTATTTAAAAATGAAACACCACAGATGACAGACAAAAAGACCGCCAAAACATGAGACAATTCCTCATAAGAATTCACATAACCATTATGTATCAACATATTCATTGGTGTGCAGTATCATAAAGAAAGTGCATAGTGCAACATAATTGCTTGAACCATAGATGTATCTGTTTCTAAAGGTATGAGAAATGTTCTATTATCAGCCTCAATATAAGGGCAAATAGAGACCCCCCCCCCCCTACCACTATTCCATTTTTAGTAAAGTGCTAAGTGCAAACAATGAACAACCTGAACAGAGGTGGACTACTGACCCATGATGCTGTGTCTCAAGAAATGGCGACCTGGCCCGACGCGCGTTTCGGCTTCCGCCTTCGTCTGGGGGTGGCACTTGCTAGTCTCTACTTCCCATTTATCCTGTCTATTACCCAATTGAAAACTATTGTGCTCAACTGCGGAATATTACCTGAGAGTATCTCTGTCATTTCTCGGCGTCATGACCGCGATTATCCATGGCATCTCATCACATGATGTGGGCGTCATGTGACACGTGGAGTGCGTGCGTGATTGCATCATTGCAACGCATCATCATCACGTGTGTGTTATAGACGCCGACTCATAGTGAGATGCCATGGACTCCTGTGCATGCGCACTTGACACAGATTCGTACTTTAAGAAAAGAGGCTTCTCTACATGTCCATGTTAGAAGATAAATAACGTACTAGATAGTAATTAGCACATACAAATGGAACATGTATGCTGCTACAGAGATATGGAGAAAAATGGTATTATCACAAAATGTTGTAAAATATATTAGTTATATAACATTAATGTTAATATTTATATATTTTGACATGATACCTAAAACTGTGATCACATACACGATAATATCAGATTATTACAAAGTTCATATCTTTCAAACACATAGATAAACTTGTTTAAATACATGTACACAATAAAATATACACAAGAAAATGTATGTAATCATGTGTAAATACTACCAAATATAAAATAAAATATTTATTACAAAAAAGTAAAAAAACATATATATATATATAAAGAATAAAGAATATATATACAGCAAACAAGGATAATTACTTCCATAATACAAATTATATGTGGGAAAAATAAGGGAGTGAAAAATTATAAATAAATAAATAATTATATATTTATGTGTAGATATAATGATGCTATTCTACAGTTGGTGCATACTAGTGAAGCAATGTATATATGATAAAATCAATTTGTAGTCAGAACAAAATAATATTTATATGCGATGAATAAATACAATCTAAATATTCTGTGTTGATGTGTTACTATTAAAATTGTGCCTTGGGTCTTCGTGTGTATATATGTGTACATGTTTTACACGTAATCGTATGTATATATCTGTATATGTTTATAAGAATACATATCCTGCTAGCAATACTCATTTACATATAGGAAATAAAAGAGCATGGTAAACGGAGAACGTCTTATTGGTATCTTGTGTAGATCCATCAGGTGTTGTGGTATAAATACTTTTTATTGCAGTGTAGAACAATATCCTACATATCAAGGTAATTCACATCATCTGTAACTAAAACAATAGGAGGAGAAAAAAACATAAATTAAAATCATGGCATCATATTGGAATAATGCTTTATCCAGTTACAAAATGCCACAGCACATACTAATAGTCAGAGAAAAGAGGCATAACCGTAGGATTCATTTAATCCCCTGGGCTGCATAGTCCCCAACGTCCATATCCATTTGCTCTCGAGTCTTAGTAATTTTTTCATTAAATCACCCCCTCTCATATTCATTTCTATGTGATCTATTCCTTTTACTTGCAATAGTCTAGAATTGCAGTTGTGATGCAGCTTGAAGTGGCGGGAACACAGAAAAAGGCCATACTTACAAATGGACACAGCCAGGTTCTGTTTGTACATCAGGAACGTTCTGTTCCATTTAAGGAGTTAGGGACTCGCAAGTCTGGGGATCCTTGTCGTGGATTGCGAGCTTGCGTCCTTTTGGCCAAAATGATTACTAATACCCCAGGTATTTTTCATTACTACATATATTCGCTTCTCTTGGACACAGCCGGGTCTTTGATGCTGGGAGAGCATGGTGTGTTGTTGTTTGGCATAGCAAGCAGGTTAGCCCGCTCTATGAACTATCAAGGCGTCACAAATAGGCTTCTACCTGGCTATACACGTTGTGCCTCATGACGTACACACTATCCCTTCATGTTTCACACACTTGCACCTCATTATCCATTTATTTCTATTGAGCCACTTCACTCATTACTGCCCCCTATATTTCACTCATAGTATTACACTTGCACACACACTATTCATTTATTATTTCTTACTACACATCCCATGCACCACACACACCACTCCCCTCAAGACCAGTGGGAGTGGCTATTATTATTTAAAGCACCTGCTCATTCCTTCATCAGCGTTTCTGACCTGGCTGTGTCCATTTGTAAGTATGGCCTTTTTCTGTGTTTTCGTATATGTCCCCTTGTTTTTATCGGTTCTGTTCTTAAAGTGGCGGGGAATAGTTTTCAATTTTTCCACCTTGTCCGCATCATAAATTTATTTTGCGGCCTCGATATCGCGTACATGCTCCCGAACAAGAACCCGAAGTTCGCGTGTGGTTAATGCCACATAAATTTTGTCACAAGGGCATGAAGCATAATAAATTACACCCCGTGTGGCACAAGTAATGTGCCATACGATTTTAAATATTTTGTCCCTTTTTGAGTTATTGAATTCGACAGCACGCTCAATATTTGGACATGAGATACAGTCTCCACAGGGGGAGCAACCCCACTTTGGCCCTTTGGTTCCAAAATACTTTTTGCCTGGTGCTAATGGAGCATAAAAACTCTGTACCAGGAAGTCCTTAAGGTTCTTTGCCTGTCGGTATGTTACTGAGGTGAATTGTGGTAGAATCTTATTAAGTATTGGATCAGCTTTTAATATTGGCCAATATCTGTTCAACTGATATTTCATTTCATCCCAACGAGAATGGTATGAAGTAATAAACCTTACCTCGTTACTCTTAGTTGTTTTCACAACTGGTTTTAGGAGTATGTTTCTTTCAGCATTTTCTGCTCGCTTTTTGGCCTTCCTGATACATCGTCTACTGTATCCGCGATCAATGAATCTGTTTGTCAGGTCCATTGCTTGCTTTTGAAAATCTTCTTTTCTTGAGCAAGTGCGTTTCAGTCTAAGGAATTGGCCTGTTGGTATAGCTGCAATGGTCTGTCTTGGATGCGCGGAGGTGGCATGGTATTATGATATTATGTCTGTACAGTATATGGGGTTAATATTTATGCAGTATATGGAGGAATTATTTACATGTACAGTATATGGGGACATTATTTATATGTACAGAATATGAAGGTATTATTTATGTATGCAGTATATAAGGTAGTATTATGTATATGTACTGTATATGGTTGCATTACTTTTGTGTACAGTATTTAACAGCATTATCTGTGTATACAGTATTTTTTACACCATATAGGATTACTAAAATATAAATTTCTTCCACCTAATAATTAATTAATATCCCATTTATCTTTACTGCTCAAAATTAATTTATATTTTCTATCAAAGTAGCTATCATATAGAGTAGTAGTAGTAGTAGTAGTAGTAGTAGTAGTAGTAGTAGTAGTAGTAGTGGTGGTGGTGGTGGTGGTGGTGGTAGTACAAATGTATTTAAAAAATATTTATATTTTTAAGTATGGAGGCTAACTACAGGGGATGTCTGTGGTGGGACAACCCTTTTAAAGTTTCAAAGCGGAATTCAATTTTAAATTTTAGACAGGATGTCCAACATGAGAAAAACATGGCTGTTTTCTTCCAAAAACAGCGCCACACCTGGGGCACCAGCTCAGCTTCATTGAAGTGAATAAAGCTCCTTTGAGGCTGCAATACCATAGATAATAACCCATGGAGATATGCGGTTGCTGTTTTTGGAAGAAAGCAGCCATGTTTTTCTAATCTTGGACAACACCTTGAAAATCATTTCAAAGTTTAATTGTTATAAATAATTTTCACAGCTATGGTCAGATATAAGATTAGTCTACTTAGCTACTCCTTCATTATCCTTTTCTTTCTATAAGCATTTTATCTTAGTTTATTGTATATCAAGATGTATAAGAAGTGTCTGTTTATTTGTAGAAATACAAGGATACTAGGGCTTACACTGCACCACACAGGGCAATGATCAAGAATGAGTATTCGTACGAACGCTTGTTTGCCAGATCATTGACCCATGTAAAAGGGCCCTAAGGCCCTATTCACACGACAGGGTTTCCCGTTCAAAAAACGTCCGTCACATGGCCGCAGTAGGAACAATAGACCCCAAATGGGGCTATTCACACGAATTATTCAAATAGGGCTATTCACAAGACCCCCAAATGGGACATTCCCTATTTTCGGCCATTCTCCCGGGCACCATAGAAGTCTATGGGGCCGGGTAATACACGGCCATCACTGGAATGTGTTCCGAGTGACGGCCGTGTCTTCCGTCGCTCGCTCTCTTCTCCTTCTCACAGTGCGAAGTTCATGTGAGGAAAAGGTTATTTTTTTGCTCCCTGTAGAAGCGGAATCCCCAATCCCCGGCCACAGCTTCGGCAACGCTGGAGGCGGGGATTGGGGATTCCGTTGCAGTAGAAGTCCCTGACTTCACTGTCCATATATGGACACAATGACATCAGGGACTTCTGAAGCAGAATCAACGTCGCTGTGGCCGGTGTTTCCACTTCAGGAGAAGTCCCTGCCTTCACTGTCCATATATAGACATTGAAGTCAGGGACTTCTCCTGGAACGGTGGCGCTATCTACAGAAAGGTGGGGGGGTGCCATCTATTGGGGGGTGCTATGTAAATGGGTCCTGTGTAGAACTACCTACAGGGGGCTGTGTGGCATTACCTACGGGTGGCTGTGTGGCACTACCTAGGGGGGGCTGTGTGGCATTACCTACAGGGGGCTGTGTGGCAACGGAGACACGTCCCAGAATGGAAACGGAACGAATGCAAAACAAATGAAAAACGGCAGAGAAAAACTGACCAAAATGTCAGTTTTTATCTGCCAACACTCAGACCCTGTCGTGGGAATAGAGCCAAAATATACACGTCGCTATGAGCAACATTTGCATTCACCAATCGTGTTGCTGATAAGAATAATTTGATGGTAGGACGATCAATCAAGATCAACCACAATTTTGTTCACACTATTCAATTATTGCTACAATTGCTGGAAAACAAGAGGACTGTATAGATAGTTGATCATGTAAACAAGCCTTAGTTTGTCAGATATTGATTAAAAATATAGTAAATACATTTGGATCAAATCTGTCAAATAACTTACTTGGCCAATCTTTATACCCAACTTCTGCTCCAGACTTCATGATAAGAGACATGGTAAGCAGTGGCGTAACTAGAAAGTGCTGTGCACCAGAGCAGTTTCGAATGAATCCATGTAAAAGTCGCGGTAAACTTTTGATAATATACAACTCTTCAATTGTTGTTTCCCTTGTCTGTAATCGTTGATGCCCGATTCTTACCATCTACCATTGTCAACTTTTGCCTGATTTAGGACAATATGGCTTGTACAACTAAGTAATTACCATCTCTTCTTATTTTGGGCAACCACATCCTCAGTTTTGGTTGACAAACCTGGAGGGTACCACCCTTCAGTTGTTTATTTGTTGGTTCCAGGACCAACCGAATACAATGGCCCTAACCCAAGTCTTAGGAAACAAAGCGCTACTGTCAGGGTAGCTCCCTTCTCCCTGTTATTTCACACCGAATAACCACCTCTGTAAATTGGAATCTGAGGGCATGCGTGGAGAAAATATACCAGGAGACAAGTTGGTACAGATCCTCCCTCAATGAAGCAGGAAGTGAACTGAACTTTTTATTGAACAAAGAAACACAAAAAATCTTCCCTGTAGGAAGGTGGGATGTGCTTAAGCCAGGCGCGTAGCTAGGGGGGGGCAAGCGGGGCATCTGCCCCGGGCGCAGTTCGGAGGGGGGCGCCAGCGCCACCTCCTCCTGCACTATAATTGTACCTGTGTCGCAAGGACACAGGTACAATTAGAAGCAATGAATGACCGGGCACGTTCCGTGCCCGGCCATTCAGCGCCTCTCCACGAATGAAGCGACTGATACCTTTTGTACCAGTGACGCTTCCGTCGATGAAAGGCACTGACTGACTGGCAGGGAAAGTCATCCTGCCCAGCCAATCAGCGCCTTTCATAGACGCTGCGTTCAACCCCCTGGAGACCTGCGCAGAAAAGAGCAGGTCTCCATGGCTGCCGGATGGCGTGGGAGCGGGAATAAGGTGAGTTTTACATTTTTTTTTTTTTAATTGCAATAGAAGTGTGTGGCTGCATCTGCGGGGGGGGGGCGACTTTGTCTACACGGGGAACTTTATCTACGGGGGGTGTCTATCTACAGGGGAACTATATCTGCTGGGCTATATACAGGGGGACTATATCTACAGGGGGGCTATCTACAGGGGGACTATATCTACAGGGCTGGGCTATATACAGGGGGACTATATCTGCTGGGCTATATACAGGGGGACTATATCTACAGGGGGGCTATATACAGGGGGACTATATCTACAGGGGGGCTATATACTGGAGTGGGCTGTTTATAGAGCACCATATACAGGGGTGGGCTATATAGTATATAGCCCCCTGTAGATATAGCCCACCCCTGTATATGGTGCTCCATAGATAGCCCACACCAGTATATAGCCCCCCCTGTAGATCTAGTCACCCTGTATATTACCCAGCCCTGTAGATATAGCCCCCTGTAGATATATTCCCCCTGTAGATATAGCCCACCCCTGTATATAGCCCCCCTCTGTAGATATAGCCCCCCTGTGTATAGCCCACCCCTGTAGATATAGCCCCCCTGTGTTTAGCCCACCCCTGTATATAGTCCCCCTCTGTAGATATAGCCCACCCCTGTAGATATAGCCCAGCCCTGTAGATATAGCCCAGCCCTGTAGATATAGCCCAGCCCTGTAGATATAGCCCAGCCCTGTAGATATAGCCCAGCCCTGTAGATATGGTCCCCCTGTAGATAGATATAGTCCCCCTGTAGATATGGTCCCCCTGTAGATAGCCCACCCCTGTATATAGTCCCCATGTAGATATAGCCCACCCCTGTATATAGTATCCCACAAATAGCTCCCCCTATAGTGCTCCACAGAAAGCCCACCCCTGAATATAGCCCCCTTGTACATATGGTCCACCCCTGTATATAGTGCTCCACAGATAGCCCACCCTTGTATATAGTATATACAGGGGTGGGCTATCTGTGGAGCACTATATACAGGGGTGGACTATCTAGTGGAGCACTATATACAGGGGTGGACTATATGTACAAGGGGGGCTATATACAGGGGTGGGCTATCTGTGAAACACTATATACAGGGGTGGACTATATGTGGAGCACTATATACAGGGGTGGGCTATATCTACAGGGGGGCTACATACATGGTTGGGCTATCTGTAGAGCTCTATAAACAGGGGTGGGCTATATCTACAGGGGGCTATATACAGGGGTGGGCTATCTGTAGAGCACTATAGGGGGAGTTATTTGTGGGACACTATATACAGGGGTGGTCTATATGGGGGCACTATCCACAGGCGCTCTATGGCAGGCACTATCTACAGGGGGCACAGTGTGTGTGTGTGTGTGTGTGTGTGTGTGTGTGTGTGTGTGTGTGTGTGAGACACGGTGTATGGCGCTATTATAATTAGAGGTGCAGTGTATGGCGCTATTATATTTAGGGGCGTAGTGTATGGTATAATGAGAACTTTATCTTTATTTATAGGTGCAGAAATGTTGGAAAAGTGAGAAGCTGAAGACATGTGAGCGCCAAACTGCAGAAATGGACCGGGAGAATTCGTCATAGAGGTCTGGACCAAATGGAGAAAAAGAACTAGAATCTGAGACGTCACTGGTGAGTCACTTAATGTAAATGTTTATTCTGCCTCTAATCAGTAATGTAGTTACTATATGATCTGCAGCGAGATGATGGCTGGTATGATTATGATAGGATTTATTTTTTGTGAAACGGCATCTCCCAGCATATCCTTACCATTGTTCGGGCTATGCTGGGAGCTGTAGTTTTACGCCGTACAAACCTATACGGCAGGGGTTGCACTAAATTGAGCTATATTTGTGCTGGTGTTGTATATATGTACTGAGCTTGGTTCTGGGGCTGTATATATGTAATGAGCTTGGTTCTGGTGTTGTGTATAGAACCATATTGCTTGTGAAATGTACAAATAATTTTATGCTCGCGTTACATAAAAAGAAATGACACGTTGATTGGTAGAGAAAACAAACACGGCGAGGGGGAAGGAGATGTCGGGAAAGAGGTTGGGGGGGGGGCGCCAAACTGAATCTTTGCCCCGGGTGCTGGAGAACCTAGCTACGCCTCTGCTTAAGCGCCATTGGCTCCTCAGCTGTAAGTTCTTCTGTACACTCCTCTTGCATTCCAGGGGCGGTGTCTCCCTAGGCGTGTCCCTGATACATGCTCCATTTTGTTACATTCCAGTTCTTTGTGTAATATACTGATATATACACATATATGTGAGGATAATTGTAAAGGATCTGCCAGACACAGCTTCTGTGTCGACGCCCGTCAATGGCCATTCTAAGCTGATTGTGCCTGCTCTCATCAGATCGCAGTAGTTACACAGCTTAAGGCCTCACTAGTACCGGTGTGGGACACTGTCTGGGAATCCGTGGTGCTGTTGACCTTTGTAAAGTCCCTTTTATATGTGCATGGCATGATTTGAGTGAAAGTAACCGAATATAACAATATCTACATTTTTACTACAATTGTACTACAATTGTACGAACTGAAATTTATTTTCTGTACATATTCACGGCAGTGATACAGTAAAGTAATAACATGTTGGAGGACGCCATTTACATGTTGTAATTCAATAATCACTTTGTGTAAACAGGGTGAATGATCGAACCATAAATTATTTGAAATTAATCACATTCATGAAAGTGATTGATCTCATTTAAGTGATGTTCAATTACAACATGTAAATGGCGTCCTCCAACATGTTATTACTTTACTGTATCACTGCCATGAATATGTACAGAAAATCATTTTCAGTTCGTACAATTGTAGTAAAAATGTAGATATTGTTATATTCGGTTACTTTCACTCAAATCATGCCATGCACATATAAAAGGGACTTTACAAAGGTCAACAGCACCATGGATTCCCAGACAGTGTCCCACACCGGTACTAGTGAGGCCTTAAGCTGTGTAACTACTGCGATCTGATGAGAGCAGGCACAATCAGCTTAGAATGGCCATTGACGAGCGTCGACACAGAAGCTGTGTCTGGCAGATCCTTTACAATAATATTTTGCAAACAATATACATGGTAATGATCCCTGACAGTCCCCCCTAAAAATATTATTACTCTATCCCTGAGTCTTGCCTAGCAACCTACTACTGACCACTCGAACCAGGCGGGTAGGGGTTTTTGATTTCTTCACCAGCTTGAGACGAGCTACACCTTAAGAGTAACCCCCCCCCCCCCTTTGTACCTGGACTTCCAAGGTTTCGGAGTGGTCCTAACTTTCCCTATTCTCCTCAGGATACAGGATGGTTGTCTTGGTATAATCTACAAACCGCTGCTGGTTGTAATATATATAATTAATCCAGTCTACATTTTATTAATGGTAATAATTGTCGCACTGTCACTTACTGTCCTAAAGGGACTTTTACCCCTGCAGATATAACAGGTCATGGGCAGCATCTTCCCCAAACCTAAAGACACCCAGGAAACATAACCTCTGGGTTCTCATTGCTGCCATGTACTTCTTACATATGAGTGACAACAACCAGTGACCTTCACCTCACACCTCCACATAAAACTCCTCAGATTGTAACTTGCAGTGCCGCGGCATATTTACACACATTATAATTATAAACCTCAGACAATATAAACAATAGAGCCTCAACTAATAATATAATGCTATCACCAATCTCATGCTATCACCCTCAGGTTTTGGGTCCCATCAGTTCATTGCCAGTCCTGTACATCATCGTCCTCTTCTTCTCCTGTCTTCTGTGGAGTCAGACTGCACAGTGGTGTCCAGTGGGGGATTTATTATTATCCTCCATCTGGTCACTTACTTATTAAAACACTTGATACTGCTGACGGATTCACTCAGGTCTTTGGTCTTTACTTTGCTGATGTCATCAGGACTTGGTTTGGTCCTTCTCATCTGTCAGACACCGTCTCTTTTAGTATACGTCACCGGGCTGTACATAGCACCTCATGCTGTGAGCCTGGGGTGAGATCCCACGTAGACGGAGTAGTGGAGTTTTATTGTGACTACCACAAACCCTCCGCATCTGTCCTCTTCCTCCGGTAAGTTACTTGTCTGGGCGGCTGCTTAGAATTGTGACACTGCCGTCAGTTCATGACAAACACTTTGTACTGGTTCAGTGATGGAGTTCATCATATTAAAAGTCTTTTAGTTCATATTTACTGGCACTTGCCGGGGACCCAAACCTTGTCAATTGTTAAAATAAATACTAATCTGGTGATAACATCATCCGCATACACTATAAACGTTGTTCTAAGTACATACAGTAATAAGTAATACAGGGAGAATTTCTCCAGCTCACCTTGTAGAAGTTAGTCTGGTTATTTGTAATGGGTAATCCTGATGCACGGATCCTCGTGGTGGCTCACGAAAAAAGGTATGCTTAGAAGAAAAGGAAGGTTGGATCCAGCATTCGTAAAGATAAAAGGAATCTTTTTCCAAGTTTTAATTGTTCTTGTTTTAAAAAATAAGAGGTTCGATAGCATGTATAATATCTTGCAATGGTAGAAGTAATGGTAGGTAGCCTACGCGTTTCAGACGGTGTCTCCGTCCTTATTCATGGCTAGGATGGGGCATATGTGAGGTCATACACCATCAATACAAGTGGCATCAAGAGTGCCTTGGGTGCTACCGGTTTACCTTCCTTTATCCGTCCACATTCTGTCAAAATCTGGTTCTCACGCCTTCCGCTCCCAGTTGGACTCTTCCTGTGGAGAACAAGCTTTTTCATTGTATAATCAGTAATTGATTTTAATCAGATAAGTAACTTGAAGAAAAACATTAACAATGACAGATTTATGTTCAACGTTCACACGGGGCATTAACTAAAACTGATACCTACAAACTGATTCTTCTTCTCTTTATATATATCTATATATACACATGTACACTGCACAGAATTCTCTGCTCTAAAATTTTCCTTTCGCAACAAAAATATTTTCAAATGGGAATCTACTTGCACTGAGAAGTTATCATTTACACAAACATAATACTGACACCTCCAATAGTCCAATGCTGAGGCTGGTCCAGAACTTTACATAAAACTTAACCTCATTATTTAATATTCCCACAACCCTTTTTGAATATCGTTATTAAACAAACTAACTCTGGAATAACATCTGGAGAACTGCTGACATCTTATCATTGTACCAACACCAGTTCAATACTTGGGATAACACTGTTCCCCTGTCACTTACACACAACGTCTGCAGTGGGGAAGATACCGGCCGGGCTTCAGACCACCCTGAGAACAGGTCTACACACACGAGCACATTGTCATACACTTCTACCTCGGGTAGTTGTATGTTCTGCAGTCGCTGGGACCGGTAATCTGGCCGGGCTGCACTTTTCACAGGTACCTTTGCTGTTTTACCTATATCACGCCGTGCACACATCATGCCGGCTACTACAAACCTAGTGGTGGTATTATTGTATCCGGGGACAAGCCAATTTACTGATACCTGGCCGCACATACCCTTGTTGTCAGGTCTGTCTTCTCTTGCTCTCTCAATTGCCTTACCCGATGATCCAATAAAGTTCCTACTACCAATGGACCCATAATTGTGGGCGATGCCAAAAGAATACCTAGAGTCAGTGTAAATGTCGGCCGTCTTACCTTCTGCCAGGTTACAGCCTCAGCGAGCACCTCCAGCTCTGCTCCTTGAGATGAACAAGAAGGTGAGAGTGGTTTCTGGATGATTTACCTGGTGCATCGTATCCTGTCTTGTACATACTGTATATGATGAAGTATTTCTACATTACAAATTTACATTAAAAACCCATGTCACATTTCAAAGGGGTGGCGTCTTCATTCTCTAAAATAAAAACAAATGTTATACACTTCTCCACACTCATCTGATAATCCAGAACACTTTGAGAATCTCACTTTTTATCAGGTTCCCTCCCTCCTAAATCTGTAAAGACTCATCTGTGAGTGACCTCGGCCTCTTGTGTAAATTTGCTGGAGGGGGATGGTCTCTTACCCATTACCTCATATTGGGTGGAGACTACAGCACAGCATACCCAGTGCCATATTTTCTGTTCTGGAAGGATCTACACAGGAAAACCTCAACATTTAGGTTACTCTTATACACATTTAATGTGGATTACTCATTGGGGTCTCATAAACATTTTGTATATCTCCTGGAACCAAATTCATTAATTCAAAACAAACCAAAATTGTACCTGATCAGTTCTTTCACCATTCCCCCCTTTGTGGACTCTGCGAAAGTAATGTAGCAGAGTCCAAAACTACATCTCAACATAATAAGGTTGGGCACTCTATCTGGGGGGCACTAGTTTAACCCCCTGTAATACACAACAGCCTGGAACAAAAATGACTTTCTCCTGACAAAAATACATTTTATCTTTAAAATGACTTGCAACCATTTACCTGTAAAACATCTCACATTTTCCAAAATAACATTTAGGCCGCACTATAGCACGTGCCTCATGTGTGAGAACAAAAACAAAACAATTGTAATTAGTTATTCAATAAAACGGAAAATATTATATCTGGTAATATTAATTACTGCAAACCAATAAACTGTATATAAAAATAGGGAACAGTGGGGGCACATACATTTTCAAGACCCGTGTCTCACAATATCTGTAGTTTAATACATTTGAATTAATATCAAAACACATTAAATCTTTTCACATCATAGCACATAAATATGCAGCGTAACTTATCATTTTTTATTTATTATTTTTCCCGACATATCCAGCAGTCTGTAATATTTTCCTCGCTAGGCGAAGGTTAGGACAACAGCGCATGCGCAAAGATAAGAAACTTTCCTGTACACAGAAAAAAAGAAACTGATTTTAACCCCATACACAAAATACTAAGAATTTTTGTTTTTTTAGACATTACTGCTGTTAAAAATAAGAGCATACAATATAGATCTAAAATCAGTGCAATATTGTAATCACTCATCAGTCCACGCCCTGTATATCAGTCTGCTTTTTCAGACTTTACACTGCACACATCACACAGCCCCCCTCCCCCACACAATCGCATACTACAGGAGGGGGTCAAACACTCACTCCTCACAGCTTCTATTCTCACAATCTTAACAACTTCAATGCCGGCAAAAATTCTCCCATACAATGATCCCTCAAGAGTCATACATCTGTAACAGTGTCCAATCTGTCGGCCACCATCTCTATACTATGATGACGTGTCTGTTCACCAGTGCACAGCATCCAGCACCCTGGGACGGAATCTAGAATAGAAGAAAACACTGCAGCATGTGTTACTGGCAACTCGTTACTGAGGGAAATGACAAAATTAAAAAGGCTATCATTTCATACTGATTTGATTGGGCCGGGCGTGACCTCATCAGGGGGTGGGGGGCAGCCTCTCCCACAGGAAGCACATTGCTCAGCTGTGAGGGGGGGTTTGCTGCCCACAATGAGGACACACTCAACATGAGGTACGGCCGCCATTACAGGGCGGCGGCTGGTCCTGTGGTGTATAATACATATAACATAATATAATACCTTTCTTATTCCTAACTTCCTCTTCTGCAAATCCCTCTTTGCTGACAGCTATGGCTGTTCGCTGCCATGCTAAAGCACTTTCCATCAACTTACTATCTTCCAACTTCCCTTTGTTCTCCCAAATACCTTTTGCTCAATCTCCGGCTTGCAGCCGCCCTCCCCTATGCATTCCGCAGACTTCCATCAATTTCTTCATTTTACTCACATACTGCTTCCCTTCCCTTCGCTTCACCAAATCATACGAATAGGACCGTCCGGGTACGGGTGATCCTGATGATTTGAATATGGACCATAAACCATCCATTCTAAACTTCTATATCCTTCACGTAATTTATATAACAATGTTTGGTCTGCAACTCTCTGGTGACCGGTTTCACAGTAGTCTGGCCAACATATTACAATTTCGCAGTCTGCAATTTATTAAATCTCGCTGGAATATAACAATCACCCAGTCTGCAATTTTTTTTAAATCTCGTTAGAATATAACTATCTCCCAGTCTGCAATCTTTTTTTAATCTCGCTGGAATATAACAATCTCCCAGTCTGCAATTTTTTTTAAATCTCGCTGGAATATAACTATCTCCCAGTCTGCAATGTTTTTAAATCTCGCTGGAATATAACAATCTCTATCTAGTAACAATTTTTGGACTGCAACTCTCTTGGTCTGGCCGATATATTACCCACAACTTTTCACATGTCTTATCGTGCCCCTGTATAAAACAGGTTATATTTTCTATCTAGTCCCTAATTACCCTTGAGGATGGTTAGTCGGGCACGACTAATTTCTTATGGGTACGTGACCACACAGCGGGGATGTCACCCCTGTCGCCTGAGCTAATCCAGCCAACCGACAAGGGTTATACAGATTCCCACAATACCGTCCACTAACACAGATAAGTCGAAGATTAATAAAATCAACTGACTTACCGTGTTATTGTGGAGGTGATCAGGCTCCTTCAGTGGGCAGTCTTGGGTCGTCTGTTTCACCCTGTGATTGTCGGTTGTCCGCATTCCGAGATCCCCTCAAGTGTGGCCCCACGTTTGGGTGCCAATTGTCAGGGTAACCCCCTTCTCCCTGTTATTCCGCACCGAATAACCACCTCTGTAAATTGTAATCTGAGGGCATGCGTGGAGAAAATATATCAGGATACAAGTTGGTACAGATCCTCCCTCAGTGAACTGAACTTTTTATTAAACAAAGAAACACAAAAAATTCTTCTCTGTAGGAAGATGGGACGTGCTTAAGCCCCATTGGCTCCTCAGCTGTAAGTTCTTCTGTACACTCCTCTTGCATTCCAGGGGCGGTGTCTCCATAGGAGTGTCCCTGATACATGCTCCATTTTGTTACATTCCAGTTCTTTATGTAATATACTGATACATATATATATACACATATATGTGAGGATAATATTTTTGCAAACAATATACATGGTAATGATCCCTGACACTACTACAATTGTATTTGTATCTTTTTGACTAGAGTAATTACAAATCTCTTTTAAAGTGAATTTCTCCTTTAAAGAGAATTGTTTTTAACGTGTTGATTTTTAGATTATACAGTTAAGTACTAAATATATACTTTATTACCATGTGTTACTCTCCTGAGTTTACTCTCGTTATTGTAGTCCGAACTGCAATATATATAGGATAACTTTAAAGGGTAGCTAAACTTTCAAAAAACTTCTGACATGTCATAGCACTATTAAGGGCAGTTAACCAGTTCAACTTATGTGACCTCGTGACAGGTTCTCTTTAACCCCTTTAGGACACAGCCTGTTTTGGCCTTGTGGACACAGATGATTTTTTCAAATCTGACATGTGTCACTTTATGTGGTAATAACTCCGGAATGCTTTTACCTATCCAAGCGATTCTGAGATTGTTTTCTCGTGACATATTGTACATTATGTTAGTGAAAATATTTGGTCGATAAATTCAATATTTATTTCTGAAAAACTTCAAATTTTAGCAAAAATGTGCAAAAATTAGAATTTTTCTAAATTTTAATGTATTTGCTTGTGAAACAGATAGTAATACCACACAAAATAGTTACTAGTTAACATCCCCCATATGTCTACTTTATGTTTGCATCATTTTTTTTCACGTACTTTTATTTTTCTAGGACGTTACGAGGCTTAGAACTTTAGCAGCAATTTCTCATATTTTCAATACAATTTCAAAAGGCTATTTTTTCAGGGACCAGTTCAGTTCTGAAGTGGCTTTGAGGGCCTTATATATTAGAAAGTCCCCATAAATCACCCCATTTTGAAAACTGCACCCCTCAAGGTATTCAAAACCACATTCAGAAAGTATTTTAACCCTTTAGGCGTTTCACAGGAATTAAGGCAAAGTAGAGGTGAAATTTACAAATTTAATTTTTTTTTGCCGAAATTCATTTGTAATAAAAAAAAATCTGTAACACAGAAGGTTTTACCAGGGAAACGCAACTCAATATTTATTGCCCAGATTCTGCAGATTTTAGAAATATCCAACATGTGGCCCTAGTGTCCTACTGGACTGAAACACAGGCCTAAGAAGCAAAGGAGCACCTAGTGGATTTTGGGGCCTCCTTTTTTTAGGAATATATTTTTGGCACCATGTCAGGTTTGAGGAGGTCTTGTGGTACCTAAACAGTCGAAACCCCCCCCCCCCCAAAGTGACCCCATTTTGGAAACTACACCCCTCAAGGCATTTTTCTAGGGGTATAGTTAGCATATTGACCCCACAGTTTTTTTGCAGAATTTAGTGGAATTAGTCTGTGAAGATGAAAATCACCTATTTTTCTGTGGAAACAGAGTTTTTTCATTTTTACAAGGAATTTAGGAGAAAAAGCCGCCTAACATTTGTAAAGCAATTTCTCCCGATTACGGCAATACCCCATATGTGGTCTTAAACTGATGTTTGGACCCACAGCAAGGCTCAGGAGGGAGGGAGCGCCTTTTGGATTTTGGAGCGCAGATTTTGCTGGATTGGTTTTCAGTGCCATGTCGGGTTTGCAACGTCCCGGAGGGACCAAAACAGTGGAAACCCCTCAAAAGTGACCCCATTTTGGAATCTACACCCCCTCAAGGAATTTTTCTAGGGGTATAGTGAGCATTTTGGCCCCTCAGGATCTTTTTTAGAGCTAAGGTGACCAAAAAACAGCGATTTTGGCGCTTTAAATTCTTTATTTATTACAGTGTTCACCGTGCGCAACAAATTACGTTTTAATTTATTCTGCCGTTCGGTACGATTACGCCGATACCATATGTGTATAGTTTTTTTTAAGTTTTGCAGCGTTTGCACAATAAAATTAAGTTTCTATAAAATAATTTATTTTCTGGGACACGCTATTCTGAGCCGTAACTTTTTTATTTTTTCGTCAAAAAAGCTGTGGGAGGTCTTGTTTTTTGTGGGACGGGTTGTAGTTTTTATTGGTACCATTTTGGGGTAAATGCGACTTTTTGATCACTTTTTATTCTATATCTTGGGAGGGGTGGTGACCAAAAAATAGCGATGCTGACAGTTTTCCGTTTATTTTGTTTGCGGCGTTCACCGTGCGGAAAAATTAACATTATAGTTTCATAGTTTGGGTCGTTACGAACGCGGCGATACCAAATATGTGTACTTTTTTTTAACGTTTTCATTTTTTCCCTATAATAAATGACTTATTATAGGAAAACAAAACCTTTTATTTTGACACTTTTATAAAACATTTTTATTAACTTTTTTTTACTTTTTACAACTGTCAGTGTGACGTCACAGTCCCTCTGACAGTTGGTCTACGAGGATCAGCAAAGGCTGATCCTCATAGGCTGACATACATGGCAGACTTGGGGGCCGTTGTCTGGCCCCCGGGTGCCATCACAAGCATCAGAAGCCCCCACGATTGCATGGGGGCTGCTGATGCGCTACAAACCCGCTACATGCGGAGATCGCAATCGAGCCCCGCATGTAACGGGTTAATTGCCAAAATCAGCGGCGATGAGCCGCTGATCGGCAACACTGGAGAGTGTCAGCTGATCTCCAACTTCCCGATGCACACTGTCGCCGACAGTGTGCCATCGGGAACGACACAGTGATTTCTGTCACTCTGACAGGAAGCCTATCAGGACCAGCCGAAGGTTGGTCCTGATCGGCTTCCGTCCATGGCAGACCCGGAAGCCATTGTTTGGCTTCCGTTTGCCATACTAACTATCGGCAGACCCCGCAATTTCGGACGGGGGTCTGCCGATATGCTAGAAACCCCTAAAATTCGGCGATTGCACCCGATCGCCGAATTGAAGGGGTTAATTCGCCGAAATCAGCGGCAAAGGACCGCTGGCCGGCAAGAGGGGAGTGTCAGCTGTCGGCGACAGCTGACCTCCCGGTTCCCGGTGCACACTGTCGCCGACAGTGTGCACCGGGAACAACTCAGTAACTGTACGTTCTCGTGCGGGAAGTAACCTCCCGCGAGGACAGACAGTTACGTCCTGGTGCGGATAGGGGTTAAATCACAAACTTGGCAAAACAAAATTACTATGTGCCTGGATAGTGTGTAATTAAATATTTTTATAGATGTCATAAAGGCATAATTTTTGCCAATATTGAAGGTGTATGGCCACAATTTCGCTCCATTCATTGAAAACTTTAAGAGCCGCTGCTCTGAAATATATCAGTGCTGATGGGTCGGACTCCAGGACCCCCGCCAATCACCTGTTTTGAAGGTGCTGCAGCGGTTGTACGAGCGCTACTTCCCCTTCATTTTTTCCTGCTCACTGTGAATCTTTGACACGCATATAGCGGCGATTCACAGGTATTGCTGCCCTTTCTCCCATTCACTTCAAGGCGAAAAAAGGCTGCAATAACTGAATCGCCGCTAAATGTGTGTCGAAGATTCACAGTGAGCAAGAAGAAATTAAGGAGAAGCACCGCTCGTATGAGCGCTGCGGCCCCTTCAAAATAGCTAATCGGCGGGGGTCCCGCGGACGCCAAACCCTCAGCTATTGATGGCCTATCCTTAAGGATAGGCCATCAATTTTTATTGGCTGGAAAAGCCCTTTAAGTTCTCTATTAGGCCTAATTTACATGAGTGTGTTCAGTCCGTGATATACGAACCGCATTTCCTGGACCTAACACAGTTCAGGGAGCCGGGCTCTTAGCATCATAGTTATTTATTACGCTAGGTGACCCTCCCTCCCCGTGGTACTACTGTCCCGTGCTGAAAACATGATTACAGTATGGGACAGTTTTACTGCAGCGAGGCAGTGACTCCTAGCGTCGTACATAACTATAATGCTAGTAGCAATCCTCCATGTACTGCGTTCGCTCCGGGAAATACTGCCGACATGCGGACCGTATATCACAGACCGAACACGGTCGTGTGAATTAGGCTTTAGGGTGAATTCATACGCAGCAGATTTTGTTGCACAAATGTCTGCAACTAAAAATCAGTTCCATTCTTCTGAATGAGGTTGTTTCTGCAGCAGCTGTATGGATTTCTGCAAGTTCAATTTAGATGAATGGAACTGTTTTATAGTCGCAGAAAGTTTTTGCAACAAAATCTGCGTATAACTGCACCCTTAGAGTATGTTCACACGTGCACGTCCGTTACGGCTGAAATTACGGAGCGGTTTTCAGTAATGGCATGTGCAGGCGTTTTTCGCAACGTCCATTACGGACGTACTTGGAGCTGTTTTTCTATGGGGTCAATGGAAAACTGCTCCAATTACGTCCCAAGAAGTGACATGCACTTCTTTGACGCGGGCATCCTTTTTACGCGCCGTGTTTTGACAGCGGCGCGTAAAAAAAAATGACCGTCTGCACAGTACATCGTAAAACCCATTCAAATGAATGGTCAGATGTTTGCCGACGTTTTCAAGCAGTATTTTCGGCCGTAATTCCAGGTGTAAAAAGCCTGAATTACGTCCGTAAATAGTGCATGTGAACATACCCTTAAAAGGGAATGTGTTGCGGATTAAAAATTTGTTTTAGTAAGTTACTTATTTTATTATATCTTTTTTTGGTTTTTTTTTGGTGTATTTTTTTTCTTCCACAAGGTGGGAAGTATTAACCCCTTCCCCCTGCTGGCATTCTGGGCCCTAATGTCCAAGCCATTTTTTAGATTTTTCCATTGTCACATTCGAAGAGCTGTAACTTTTTTATTTTTGCGTCGGCATAGCTGTATAAGGTCTTGTTTTTTGCGGGACGACTTGCAGTTTTTATTGGTACCATTTGAGAGTAGATGCGACTTTTTGATCACTTTCTATCACATTTTTTTTAAGTCAGGATTAACAGAAAACAGCAATTTTTCCATTGTTTTTTATTTTATTTTTTACGGCGTTCACAGTGCGGGTTAAATAATGTAACAGCTTTATAGTCGGGGTCGTTACGGACGCGGCGATACCAAATATGTGTAACTTTTTTGCTTTATTGTAGTTTTTTTTAATAGTAAAGCATTTTGTAAGGGGAAAAGCTGGGTTTTTCATTTTTTTTTTATTAACTTTATTACTTTTTTTACTTTTTTACTAGTCCCACTAGGGGACTTCACTATCCTCCGATCGCTATTATAATACACTGCAATACTTTTGTATTGCAGTGTATTACTGCCTGTCCGTTTAAAACGGACAGGCATCTGCTAGGTCATGCCTGCGGCATGATCTAGCAGGCATTCGCTGCAGGCAGACCTGGGGGTCTTTATTAGACCCCCGGCTGCCATAGAAGACACAGACACTCGGCGATTTTATCGCCGGGTGTCAGTGAGATGAGAGGGAGCTCCGTCCCTCTCTCCAAAACCATTCAGATGCGGTGCTCGCTATTGTGCACCGCATCTGAAGGGTTAAACAGGTGAGATCGATACTAATATCGATCTCACCCGGCAGAGCAGGGACGCCCCCAGCCCTCAGCTGCTTCTGGCAGCTGAGAGCAGGGAGATTTCACGGCTCCCTGCTCTGTTTACTTTATTCTACAGCAGCGACGTAGTTTGGCGGCGCTCTAGAATAAAGCCCACTAATGACCGCCGTAAAAAGACGTATCGGCGGTCATTAAGGGGTTAAAAATTAAAGGGTAACTAAACGTTCAACAAACTTCTGACATGTCATAGTGTCATTCATTTCTGTTCGGCTTTTTCCAGAAATCAATATATCGAAGTACGGGCACAATAGAAAGATGAACCCGAACTCAGATACATTGGCTTTTCGGAAAAAGCAGAACAGAAACTAAGCGGCTGAGCTCTCGCACGAGTGCTTCTGCTGCTTCATTTTAGTGATTGGTGGAGGTCTCAGTGCTCGGACCCCCACCATTCAAAACTTCTGACATGTCACAAGTTTGTTGAACATTTAGTTACCCTTTAAATAATAATTTGACATGTTGGCCACCAGAAGGAGAACGTCCCAGATTTACACCAAAGTGAATCAGGCAAAGCAACACGACTCACAGCTGCTGTAAATGTGAGAGGGAGACTCACCCCCCCTCCCTATTTTTGGCTAAAAGCCAGGAAAAGGTGTCTTCAAATTGCTAAGCAGTGTCCAGGTCCATTTTGGGAGTGATTTTACAAATGGCAGCTGGCAGCAGATCTAGGACACACAAAAAGGCTAAAAACAATGAAAGTCAAGAGAGAAGACCCTGTGGTGAATGACTTTTCAGTTGACAGGTTCACACGGCGTGTATTTGAATTCTTTTGGTGCATTTTACGCGCCGAAAAACGCATTAAAAAAAAGCTTGATTAAGCTTCTCATTTACATCAATGGGAAAGCCAGCTGTTAGTACATACAACGCGCCTTTTCACGCAAGTATTTTTAAAAAGTGTTGAGTCAATTCTTTGGCACATAAAACGCACTAAATGTTTTCATAGTTAATGGGAGTCCTATTTATGCGCCAAAACCATGAACAAAGCATACACGTAAAAAATAATGCAGAAAAAAAACGCTTGATTAAGCTTCCCATTTCCATCAATGGGAAAGCCAGTCGTTAGTGCATACGTGTTTTATTATGAAAGAGTTTTAAAAAAACGCATTGTGTAAAAGCGTCGGGTCAATTCTTTGGTGCGTAGACAATGAGAGTCCTAATTATGCGCCAAAAAACATGCAAAAAGCCACACAAAACTCTTTAAAAAACCGCGTCAAAAATACCTGTATTTTAAAAAGTTCATCACAAGAAACGCTACTGTATTTGAGACGTTTACACGTTGTTGTTTTTTTTTAGTGCCGTGTGAAAATGCCCTAAAGGAATTATTTTTAATTCACCTCTAGTTTCTACTGCAGCGCAGGGGAGAAGACTGCTGTAGGTGAGTATAAGAATTTTTATTTTTCATACTACTAACTTTATTTTCTTTTTTTTGCTGGTATCGCTGGACCTATTGGACTATGTCATAGACTTGTTGGAGTACGTGGTAGACTACTGCGATGATCTAAGTTTTTTTTGTAAAAAATATAATTGTTAACGAGGGTCTTGTGGGGTTTTTATTTCAATAAAAATATTTTCTTATGTCTGTTTTTTTAATAGTTTATTAGCGCCTTAGTAACGGCAATTGCCTTTTTGATGGCACCCATTACTAAGGCGGGGCTTAGTGTTAGCCAGTAAAAAGGCTAATACTAACCTCCCATTTTTACCATGGTATCCACCGCCACCAGGTACAATCCAGTACCTGACCATCTGTAGTGATGGTCGGGCACTGGGGCGGCAGGCTGGTGTTACGAGGCTGGGAAAAAAGCGTGGCCCTTCCCATCCTGGTAATGCTAGCGTGCTACTGCTTTATTGTATCTGACTGGTTATAAAAGTGGGGTCCCCCCATTGTTCATAATCAGCCAGATACAATAAAGCAGCCACAGCCTAACATTACAGGGGTTAGCTGCAGCCTAACATTATGGTTTTTGGTCCTTCCCGGCCTCATAATACCAGCCTGCGGCCGCCCCAGTGCCCGACTATCACTCCAGATGGTCGAGTACTGGATTGTACCTGGCTCTTCCCGATACCCCTGATGGCGGTGGGTATCGGGGTAATAATGGGGGGTTAGTGCTTACCTTTTTACTGGCCAACACGAATCCCCGACTTAGTAATGGATGCTGTCAGACGTCTGCCATTACCAAGGCGTTAATAAAGTATTAAAAAAACACAAACATAAGAAAATATTTTTATTGAAATAATAACACCCCCACAAGACCCTCATTAACCATTTTATATTTTTAAAAAAACTAAGATCATCGCAGTAGTCCACCAAATCTGCAACGTAGTCCAATAAATTTACGACGCAGTTTAATAGGTCCAGCAGAAATTAAGTTAGTAATATAGCATGCACCTCCCCATACACACCCCTCAACCTCATAAGCCCCCCAGACCACTCCCCACACACGCACCACCCAAACATCACCCCCACACACACCCCTACCACTACACACACACACACACACACACACACACACCTTACCTGCTGTGCTGCGATCCTGCCGATCTTCAAACAGAATGGCGCCGGATTTCCTCCTACAAAGCAGCATCTATGCTGGTCACTGAGAACTGCACATGCCACAGAGCATGCGCAGTTCAGTCAGTACGACAGAAGCATAGGAGATAGAGTTGGCTCCTGACCCTATTTCCTATGCCCTGCCTGTAGCTGCCATATTGCAACTGAGTCTGTGTCGTGAAGAGACACAGATTCAATAAAAAAATGGCAGCCACATATTAGTAAAAAAGTGTCAATAAAAAAAATTATGTGAAAAAATAAATTTATTTCAATATTTAAATAAATAAAAATACATAAAATAATTTAAAAAACTTTTCATGACACCTTTCCTTTAAAAGCATCATGTGTATGCAGGCACTGATGATGAGCAATAACTCAGAAACAGTGCTGTCTACAGATTGGTATCTCTGGTTTGACTATGACGGTATGTTCACACACAAACTCAAAAACGTTTGAAAACAAGGGAAAACCGCCCCTGATTTTCAGACGTTTCTTAAGCCACTCGCGTTTTTCGCGACGTTTTACGGCCGTTTTTGGAGCTTTTTTCAATAGAGTCTATGAAAAACTGCTCCAAAAACATCCCAAGAAGTGACCTGCACTTCTTTTTTGCGGCCGTTCTTTTAGGTGGCCGTTTTTCAAAACAGCTGCGTAAAAAAAAACGGCCCATCGGAACATAACGCCGCTTTTCCCATTGAAATCAATGGGCAGATGTTTGGAGGTGTCCGGACGCCGACTTTTCGGCCGTTTACGGCCCGAAAAACGGCTGAAAATAGCCTGTGTGAACATACCCTCAACCCGAGTCTCATGGCTCCATAAAGGGTCAGACATTGACGTACAGGGCAGTCACCTAAAAGTGGCACTAGAGAGACAATTTTCCATCTGGAGCAATTTCTGCATACCTAATAATTTTGAAAAGGGTTGCGTAGGAATGCTGAATTTCCACAACGGAATTCTGTGCGGAGTTTCCGCAGCATTTACAGTAGCAGCAAATTGGATGAGATTTTGGAAATCTTATGTCCACGCTGCAGAAAACAACCGCAGCGTAAACGCTAATAAATTGACCTGCGGTGCGGAATTTTAATCCGCGACATGTCTAGTTATGCTGCGTTTTCGTTGCTTTTCTGTTGTGGGTTTTCCTAGGGAATTCAATGGGGGATGCAAAAGCCGCCATGAATTCCGCCGCAAAAATCGCAACTCAGTAAAAAAATATTATACTTACCCAGAACTGTTTCTTCCTCCAGTCTGGCCTCCTGGGATGACGTTTCATTCCATGTGACCACTGCAGCCAATCACAGTCTGCAGCGTCATCCAGGGAGGCTGAACCGGACGCAAAGGAGGGACACTTCTCCATAACAACAGCCGGGGTAAGTATGAACGTTTTTGTTTTTCTCTACTACTTCTATCCACAGTGGAAATTCTGCCCGAAAAACGACACTACAATGCGGTGCGTTTTTTTTTTACACAATTTAGTGCGGGTTCCAGGTCAGATATGCCGTATACGAAATGTCAGGGGCAGAGGAGTAACTTATTGTTTAGTTCTTCTCCCCATCCTACATGTGCAGCAGTTAGTCAGGAGTGGTTGGATTTCTATATAAGCAGCTGTGTGCCTTCTACGGTGAGCATTGAGCTGCTGCGTGTAGGATGAGGATAGAATCATTAGTTTCTCCGCCGTCTACAACATTCACAGCTGTTCAGAGCTGCCAAATTGCACATAAAAATATATGACAACAAGGTGTGAGTGCAAGTGTGAATTAATAGGATTATAAACTAGTGTTTTTTATTATTATTATTATTTTTTTTACAGTGTAAGCACACCAGCCCCTATGTTTATAATCCAAACTATTTACGTTTGCTTATGTATGGTTAATATCATATAGCCTGAAAACAAATTCTAATGTGAGCAAAATCATCTTGATTTCCGTAATATTATAGGACACAACACTCCCACTTTATATTAATGATAAACTGGTGCCGTACTATATCATTTATCCACTAGATGGCAATATTTTCTATGTTTGTGAATCTTGGCCCTTCAAAAGCGAGTGTACTTTTAAAAGCAAATGGCACTAATGAAATAATATGGATTCCTCTTGGTTTTGGAAGTTCATAAACAGGACTTAGTATATTTGGAATGTGCATCCCGTCAGCATGCGATTATTCTTTAGTTCCCTTATACATCGGCTTAATCACTCACACAAAAAATAAATATATACCAATTTACAGGAGATTTATATTTTCACATAAATAATCAATTACTGCAGACAAAATAGTCATAACATTAATATAATGCAGGAAATAAATAGAACACTATTTAAATGTAAAATCATTATTTAAAATAATTATATAATTATTAATTGCAAGAAAGATCTCAGAAAATCAATTAGAAATACAGTCATTAATTGGGAGAAACATCTCTGAAAAGCAAATGTTGTGGGTATTTTTGATATTCTACATTGTATCTCCATCAGCCTAAACTTTCACTTTCTAAGAATATTGCTCTTCTGTATTACTCTAATATGATACATTTAGATATTACATGTTGCAATTGGGTGAGAGCTCTTTCTTTAGGTGAAGCCCATTCATTGCACCCTGTTACCCACTGAAACAATGACTCAGCCAAAGTTCTATCAACGCAAGTCCCAAATTGTGGGATAGAAGCGCACTCCGAGTCCGCTCAATGTTTGAGCCTCCTAGTTTTGGATAGTGCAGCTACAGAAATGTGTATTATACCTTGTTATGCCACAGATGGCAGTATTAACAGTCTGCGCCACATCTTCTGTGCTACTTTCTAGATATTTGGTCGTGCAACCGGTTTAATATTTGGTCCCGTGCCTTAGCTAAAAGCATTAACCCCTCACCACCAAGTAATTTTGAATTCATAGATTGGGCGCTTGCAATAATAGTGGTTAACCAGGTGCTTATCACACACTCCAATGCACGTGTGCTCCACACTAATACCTCTTTCTGAGAGATCACTGACTATGCAATGGAGAAGGTCATACACATCTGCCACTGCTTCCCAGGGCCCGAAAGATACATCCACATCACAGTGATGCTCAAAGTGCTTTGATTCACTCTCACTCCTCTCAAAACGCAATGTGTTGAATTGTGGGCATTCGTAAGGAGTAATGGGCATCTCTTCCTTGAAGACGCAGACCTTCAGCTTGGCGAACCTGGCCCTCCTCTGTATAGCTCGAAGTTTCCCAATCTCAATGATGCGCTCCAAGTGATCTTTAAAAGAAACAATGAGTAAATACGCAACTATGACAATACCCAGAATAGCTATTATAGGGAAAAATACAAGGGCTACTCCTATTATACACTGGAATTTCATTACGTCTTATAAGTGGATCTATAGGTTAGAGCAGCGGTCTCAAACTCGGCCGGGTAAGTGGGCCACACATAGAAAAAAAAATGTGAAGTTGACGGGCCGCATTACTTTAAAAGTTGATACAATACAAAATTATTTTTAATCAATTAGTTATTTGAACTACTATAATACTACTACATTACTATAATACTACATTACTTTAATAATACCAAACGTTACAGAAATTTGTGAGTTTTCTCCACGTGCTTATTTCAACAATCCAGTTTTCCAGGTTAAGTGTCGCTAAATGCAGTCGGGCGGCTCAGTTGGCAGCGTTTGGTAGACACACAAATGTCAAGATTGGGCAACCCCTTTTCAGCCACAGAGCCCTCTGTAGATAATGCCACACACCCCTAGATAATGCCAGTGAACTCTGTAGATACTGCCACAGTGCCCTTTATAGATAATGCCAGTGTACACTGTAGCTACTGCCACAGACACACAGTGCCCTCTGTAGATACTGCCACAGTGCCCTCTGTAGATGCTGCCACAGTGCCCTCTGTAGATGCTGCCAGTGCCCTCTGTAGATGCTGCCACAGTGCCCTCTGTAGATGCTGCCACAGTGCCCTCTGTAGATGCTGCCACAGTGCCCTCTGTAGATGCTGCCACAGTGCCCTCTGTAGATAATGCCATGCACACCCCTTGTAGATAGTGCCACCCCCCTCCCCCCTACCAGTAGATAGCTCCATTGGGGCTCCCTCTAGGAGTGGAAGTGGAAACTCCAGCCAGAGCGTTGCCGACGCTTTGACCAGGGATTCCTCTGCTGGAGGAGCCCCTGACGTCACTGTCCATACACAGTGATGTCAGGGGATCCTCCTGGATCGGAATGTGCTGTCAGGAGCAACCCCAGACCCAGGGTCCCAGAGCGGAACACTAGTATAGGCTCTGCTCTGGAACTCTGGGGAAGCCCCTGATATCAGTGTCCATATATGGAGTCCCGGAGCAAAGCCGCTTCTAGCACTTTGCCTGGGATTCCAGCTGCGCTCCTGACATCACTGTTCATATATGGACAGAGATGTCAGGGGCAACCCCAGAGCTGGAGTCTTGGGAAGAGCGCTAGTAGCACTCCTACTGGGACTCCAGCTGTGCTCCTGACATCACTGTCCAGCTCTGGGGAAGTCCCAGACATCGCTGTCCATATGTGGACAGCAATGTCAGGGGATTCCAGAGCTTCCCGGAGCAGAACCTATACTAACACTCTGCTCGGGACTCCGGAGAAACCCCAGACATCGCGTGTCCATATATGGACAGCGATGTCAGGGAATTCCACAGAGTCCCGGAGCAGAGCCGATACCAGCGGCTCGGTGTCCCGCGTGCCGCATATGACAGCCTCAGGGGCCGCATGCGCAGGGGCGTAGCTAGGGGGGGGGGGCAGGCGGGGCCCCCTCCTCCTGCTTTATAATTGTACCTGTGTCGCAAGGACACAGGTACAATTAGAAGCAATGAATGACCGGGCACGTACCTTTTGTACCAGTGACGCTTCCGTCGATGAAAAGCGCTGACTGACTGACAGGGAAAGTCATCCTGCCCAGCCAATCAGCGCCTTTCATAGACGCTGTGTTCAACCCCCAGGAGACCTGCGCAGAAGAGAGCAGGTCTCCATGGCTGCCGGACGGCGTCGGAGCGGGAATAAGGCGAGTTTGAATATTTTTTATTTTAAATTGTAATAGAAGTGTGTGGCTGTATCTGCGGGGGGGGGGGGGGACTTTGTCTACACGTGGGACTTTATCTACGGGGGGTGTCTATATCTACGGGGCTGGGCTATATACAGGGGGACTATATCTACAGGGGGGCTATATACTGGAGTGGGCTGTCTATAGAGCACCATATACAGGGGTGGGTTATATAGTATATAGCCCCCTGTAGATATAGCCCACCCCTGTATATGGTGCTCCATAGATAGCCCACCCCAGTATATAGCCCCCCTGTAGATATAGTCGCCCTGTATATAGCCCAGCCCTGTATATAGCCCAGCCCTGTATAATGCCCCCCTCTGTATATAGCCCCCCTCTGTAGATATAGCCCACCCCTGTAGATATAGCCCACCCCTGTAGATATAGCCCACCCCTGTAGATATAGCCCACCCCTGTAGATATAGCCCACCCCTGTATATAGCCCCCCTCTGTAGATATAGCCCCCCTGTGTATATCCCAGCCCTGTGTATAGCCCAGCCCTGTAGATATGGTCCCCCTGTAGATATGGTCCCCCTGTAGATATGGTCCCCCTGTAGATATGGTCTCCCTGTAGATATGGTCTCCCTGTAGATATGGTCTCCCTGTAGATATGGTCCCCCTGTAGATATGGTCCCCCTGTAGATATGGTCCCCCTGTAGATATGGTCCCCCTGTAGATATAGCCCACCCCTGTATATAGTCCCCCTGTAGATATAGCCCACCCCTGTATATAGTATCCCACAAATAGCTCCCCTATAGTGCTCCACAGAAAGCCCACCCCTGTATATAGCCCCCCCTTGTACATATAGTCCACCCCTGTGTATAGTGCTCCACAGCTAGCCCACCCTTGTATATAGTATATACAGGGGTGGGCTATCTGTGGAGCACTATATACAGGGGTGGACTATCTAGTGGAGCACTATATACAGGGGTGGACTATATGTACAAGGGGGGCTATATACAGGGGTGGGCTATCTGTGAAACACTATATACAGGGGTGGACTATATGTGGAGCACTATATACAGGGGTGGGCTATATCTACAGGGGGGCTACATACATGGTTGGGCTATCTGTAGAGCTCTATATACAGGGGTGGGCTATATCTACAGAGGGCTATATACAGGGGTGGGCTATCTGTAGAGCACTATAGGGGGAGTTATTTGTGGGACACTATATACAGGGGTGGTTTATATGGGGGCACTATCTACAGGGGCTCTATGGCAGGCACTATCTACAGGGGGCTCTATGGCAGGCACTATCTAGAGGGGGCACAGTGTGTGTGTGGGACATGGTGTATGGTGCTATTATAATTAGAGGTGCAGTGTATGGCACTATTATATTTAGGGGCGTAGTGTGTGGTATAATGATAACTTTATATTTATTTATAGGTGCAGAAATGTTGGAAAAGTGAGAAGCTGAAGATATGTGAGCGGCAAACTGCAGAAATGGTCTGTGACCGGGTGAAGTCATCATAGAGGTCTGGACCGGATGGAGAGAAAGAACTAGAATCTGAGACGTCACCGGTGAGTCACTTAATGTAAATGTTCACTCTGCCTCTAATCAGTACTGTAGTCACTGTGTGATCTGCAGCGAGATGATGGATGGTATGATTATGATAGGATTTATTTTTTGTGAAACGGCATCTCCCAGCATATCCTTACCATTGTTCGGGCCATGCTGGGAGCTGTAGTTTTACGCCCTACACACCTATACGGAAGGGGTTGCGCTAAATTGAGCTGTATTTGTGCTGGTGTTGTATATATGTAGTGAGCTTGCTTCTGGGGCTGTATTGTACTGAGCTTGGTTCTGGTGTTGTGTATAGAACCATATTGCTTGTGAAATGTACAAATAATTTTATGCTCGCGTTACATAAAAAGAAATGACACGTCGATTGGTAGAGAAAACAAACACTCGCGAGGGGGAAGGAGATGTCGGGAAAGAGGTTGGGGGGGGCCCCAAACTGAATCTTTGCCCCGGGTGCTGGAGAACCTAGCCACGCCTCTGGCATGCGGCCCGCGTGCTTGAGACCCCTGGGTTAGAGAATACTATATTCTGTTATGGAGATGGCTCTCAACATTGAAAAACAGTAATTGCAAAACACACTGAACATTATTGGTCGATTTCACACTCTTCCTACACTTTTTGATTTCATACATACATGAAAAAAAAAAACACAATTCCTCCATTGTTTTTTTAATATATTTTTAATGGTTTTTACCATGCTGTATAAATGAAGTTGACTTTATTCTGCTGGTTGTTATGATTATGATGATACCACATTTATATAGTTTTTTATGTTTTACTACTTTTAAAAACGACTTTCAAAAAAACATTTGAAACATTTTTTATTTTTGTGATGCCATATTCCAATACTCATAACTGTTTTATTTTTCTCTCGGCAAAGAATTGAGAGGGCTTGTTTTTTATGGAAAGCGTTGTAGTTTTCATTAGTATAATTTTGGGGCACATACAACTTATTGATTCATTTTTATTTATTTTTTGGGAGGGGTTGAACAAATAGCAGCTGGAGTTGTTTTTAGAGTTTTTCTTACAGCAAGCACCTCACGGGATAAATAATGTTAGTTTTATAATACGGATCCTTACGGTTGCAGAGATACTAATTATTTATAGGTTGTTTTATTGCATAATCAAACATTTCGAAAATAAAAGTTTTCTTTTGTTTTTTTGTCTGTGAAAACGTTAACTTTTTAAAACATTCTCTTTAGTCCCATTATTAATACTATTTCTGTATTATTCCTGCCAGAGTTATAGGCTCACATACATGGCAGACCTGGAGGCCTTTGTTAGGCCCAAGGCTGTCATGGCAACCCATCGGGTTGATTCACAAATAACTATTAGACCTTATTGCTGATGTTCCTTCTGTGTGCAATGATAAAATCAAAGATTATGATGCAATTAAAAGTGGACGTGCACTTGCTCTGTATAGATGGAGAAAACAGAATTCGTGCCACACTGGCCGGGACAAAAATAAAGGCTGGGTTCACACATTATGGTAATGGTAAAAAGAAATGTATAATCTTAAAAGGAACCAGTCACCAGCATTTCACCTATTGGTCTCTACTCACCCCTCACTGGCCGCTGCTGTCAAAAGTACATTGCCGTTATCCCCCCTCCTAAACTCCTTCTCTGACCTGTCTGCAAATATTTTGCACCTTTTATGGTAATAATCCGGCAGTCTCATTCGTTCCACTTCTTATGCCCGCCCATCGCCGAAAACTGGCCCGCCCTGAATGCGGTCAATGAAAAGTAAGGAGGCGAAGTTAACTCGGAAAGGCTTGAAGAATGAAGATATAACTCTTTTATGCTCATTAGCATATAGTGCAGGATTACTAAAAAAAAAAAAGGAATAAAAGGTACAGAGCCTACATAGAAGATAATTATAGGTTACATAAACATGATTTTTTTACCCACTTCCACCACGTACTTCTGGTTTGATATGTGAAACGCTGGTGACAGGTTCCCTTTAAAGATCCGGTTCTTTAAATGTTTTACACAAGTATTTATTATGCGTTTTTCTTCTCAATTTAAGGTAATGGGGAAAGAGTCAATAAATGTCATAGAACATGATGAAGCCTAAAGAATTTAGAGCGCTCTAGTATATACAGCAAAGTCAGGCTTTCCACTTTTCAATTTGTTAACAATTTGAAGGGGAATCTGAACAATTTTTGAGGCCTCAAAACTGCTGACAGAGCGATTGAGGGGAGGGGGAGGGCATTTGTAAACATATCTTATGTCTCGGCCACTCAATGTGCACGACCGAGAAATAGACGTTTGATTCTCCCGGCGCGGTAGTCGCAATTGCCTCTCTGCTTTGAGTGACGACTCTTGTAGCCAAATAGGAGACAGCTATGGCTTTCACTTAGAACAGTGGGCCAGGGCTGACAGTGTGCAGTGAGGAATAGCCAGAAGAACTGCCACATCAAGTGCCCGCCTCAGTAGAACCTTGCGACCGCGGTGCCAAGGGAAGTAAACAGAGAATTCTCAGTCATGCAACTTGCATGATTGAGGTAAAAGGTGTTACCACTGCCCTCCCCCTCCTCTCTATCGCTCTATCAGCTGTTTTGTGGCCTTCAAACTACTGACCGTTTCCATTTAAAGAGACTGTCACCACATTATAAGTGCCCTATCTCCTACATAAGGAGATCGGCGCTATAATGTAGGTGACAGTAATGCTTTTTATTTAAAAAAACGATCTATTTTTACCACTTTATTAGCGATTTTAGATTTATGCTAATGAGTTGCTTAATGCCCAAGTGGGCGTATTTTTAACTTTAGACCAAGTGGGCGTTGTACAGAGGAGTGTATGAGGCTGACCAATCAGTATCATACACGCCTCATTGTTCCAGCCCAGCTTCTCTCGCTGCACAATCACACTGTGCTGTGGATCATGCTGGGCTGGAACAATGAGAAGTGTATGAGGCTGATTGGTCAGCCTCATACACTTCTTTACAACACCCACTTGGTCAAAAGTAAAAACACGCCCAGTTGCTCATTAAGAAACTAATTAGCATAAATCTAAAATTGCTCATAACTTGCTAAAAAATGATGGTTTTTCAAAATAAAAACCACTGCTGTTATCTACATTACAGCGCCGATCAGATTATGTAGGACATAGGGCACTTATAATCTGGTGATGGAGCCTCTTTAAGCAAACCAGCTTTAAAGGGGAAGCACTCTTAAAATATAAATAGGTAACAATAGATGCATGAGACTAAATTTATGGTCTACATGATGAAATGCAATAGAGCGTGTAAGAAAATAAATGTACACTTACCTTTATAATAAGGCATTAAGTCCAAAAACGCTTGCCTCACTTTCTCTCCAGTAAGTGGCTGCATCTTGTCCAAGAGGTCAAGCAGTGGCCCAATTGAATAGTATTGTGCCTCTTTGTGCACCATTTTAACACGGTTTCGTGAAGGCAGTTCACCACATCGTAGAAAGTTTAATATGTCTCTAAAATCACAAACACTAAGTTACACCTATGGTCATATAGGATATTGAAATGCTAAGATGGAAAGGATTAATTATATCTTTAACAATCAGTGGTTGAAAGTGCATTAATGAGCCAATTGTCTGGACCACTGTATACCAGGAACACCCCACAAGACATTGTTTTTCAAGTTGGCTGTTTATTGATCTTTTGTCTACTAAAAAATGAGCAGGAAGTCTGTGCGGAGAAAGTTCACAAGTCCCGCTCTGTATTAGATTCCCTTTGCTTCCTTTCTCCAGTTGCTTTGTTTGTATTGGTCTTGGAAAGCATAAATATGAAGGGAAACATCCACAATGAAATGAAGTGTGCTGGAACCAAGAAATGAATAATTATGTCATAGGAAGTAACGGAGCCAAGTGCTTTGTGTGCCTTCCTGTGTATAATAACTTTCATCCTTAGCATCACTAGAAAATGAAATGCCTGTCCTATAGGCCCCAGAGATTAGAAGCAGCTAAACAAATGTCTGCAAGTCCTGACATGCCTGTTTATTGCTGTAGCTATGTAACGGGTAAGAATCAAGGCTGCAGAATTAGTACAAACAACGTACACATTTTATATGAAAACAGAAATCTACCTGCACTGGTGTGACAGTGGCCAATTGCTACCACATTGTCATATTACTGCATTAGAGTTATTTTTTCAGACAGGTCCAGATATACTGCAGTATACCCACAGAAAGAAAGTATCGTATCTGCCATTACAGTAAGGACCCACGCACACGGCCATGCCCGTAATTACGACCTGTAAATACAGGCACGGCCGGCCACGGACAGCCGTCCGCATTTATGGGCCGTGCTCCCATTACAAAGTATGGAAGCACGGTCCGTAAAATAAAAAAATAGGACATCTCCTATTTTTTCCAAAAAGTTTCTACAGCACGGACACCTTCCTGTAAATATACGTGTAGGTGTCCGTCGGCCATAGAAATCAATGGGTCTGTAATTACGAACCATGCATATTACCTGCGGATTTGTTGCACAGATTTCCTGCGGCAAACCACAGTACCAGCAAAATAAATGAGATTTCAAATAATTGCAGAATTTTTCCAAAGATATTTTAAGATTTGCAGAATATCAATTTATCTTGCCTGTTTTAGAATTGTATATGACATAGTTACATAGTTAAGCCCCATGCACACGAACGTAAAAACACCCGTAATTACGGACCTATGGACTTCTATTGGCCACGGGTACCTCCCCGTATGCTTACGGGAAGGTGCCCGGGCCGTTGAAAAATATAGAACATGTCCTATTTTAGGCCGTAATTACGGCACGGGTAGGCCCATAGAAGACTACGTGTGTGCACCCGTAATTACGGGAGCATTGCTAGGCGACATCAGTGGATAGTCACTGTCCAGGGTGCTGAAAGAGTTTAAACGATCGGCAGTAACTTTCAGCACCCTGGACAGTGGCTACCGATCACAATATAGATCAACGTGTGTAAAAAAAAAAAAAAAAAAAAAAAGACATTCATACTTACCCAGAACTCCCTGCTTCTTCCTCCAGTCCGGCCACCTGGGATGACATTACAGCCCATGTGACCGCTGCAGCCAATCACAGGCCAATCACTGGCTGCAGCGGTCACATGGACTGCCGCGTCATCCAGGGAGGTCGGGCTGGATGTCAAGAGAGGGACGCGTCACCAAGACAACGGCCGGGTAAGTATGAATTTCTTTTACTTTTACTACGGAAAGGGCTGTCCCTTCTCTCTATCCTGCACTGATAGAGAGAAGGGCTGCCGATTAGTGCAGTGCAATTTTGCATCGAAAACGTGCCCGTAAATACGGGTGGATTACTGGTGACACCGGACCCTGATTTAAGGGCACGGGTCCGTAAGTACTGGTGCAATACGGGTCGAATATGTGTGACCAAGGACCCGTATTTACGGCAGTATTTACGGAAGGAAAAAAGTACGTTCGTGTGCATGAGGCCTTAGTACGGTTGAAAAAACTCATGTCCATCAAGTTCAACCAAGGGATGAGAGAAGGGAAGGGAAAAATTTCTACACATAGGAGCGAATATTTTTTTGTTCTAGGAAATGATCTAAGCCTTTTTTAAAGCCATCTACTGTCCCTGCTGTGACCAGCTCCTGCGGTAGACTATTCCATAAATTCACCGTTCTCACAGTAAAGGCGGCTTGTCGCCTCTGCAGGTTGAACCTTTTTTTCTCCAGACGGAGGGAGTGCCCCCTTGTTTTTTGAGGGGGTTTTACATGGAACAGGATTTCGCCATATTTTTTATATGTGCCATTAATATATTTATATAAAGTTAATCATGTCCCCCCTTAGTCATCTCTTTTCAAGGCTAAATAGGTTTAATTCTTTTAATCTTTCCTCATAACATAGATTCTCCATGCCCCTTATTAGCTTCGTTGCTCTTCTTTGTATTTTTTCCAACTCCAGGGCATCCTTTCTATGAACTGGAGCACAGATCTGAACTGCATATTCTAGATGAAGCCTCACTAATTCCTTGTAAAGTAGTAATATTATATCCCTGTTCCGCGAGTCCAAGCCTCTTAATACACGACAATATCTTGCTGGCCTTTGAAGCAGCTGATTGACATTGCATGCTTTATTTAGTTTATGATCTACAAGTACACCCAGATCCTTCTCAACAAGTGACTCCCCCAGTTTAGCTCCCCCTAGGACATATGATGCATGCAGGTTGTTGGTACCCAGATGCATAACTTTACATTTATCTACATTAAACTTAATTTGCCAACTGGATGCCCAAACACTCAGTTTGTTTAAACCTGCTTGCAATTCACGAACCTCTTCCATAGTCTGAACTATATTACATAGCTTGGTGTCATCTGCAAAAATAGAAATAGTGCTATTAATCCCATTCTCTACATCATTAATGAATAAGTTGAATAATAGTGGTCCCAGCACTGAACCCTGGGGTACACCACTTATAACCGGGGACCATTCAGAGTAGGAATCATTGACCACAACTCTCCGGATACGGTCCTTGAGCCAATTCTCAATCCAATTACAAACTATACTTTCTAAACCTATAGTCCTTAACTTACCCATTAGACGTCTATGAGGGACAGTGTCAAATGCCTTTGCAAAGTCCAAAAACACTATATCCACAGCGGCCCCTCTGTCTAGGCTTCTGCTCACCTCTTCATAAAAACAGATCAGGTTGGTTTGATAACTTCTGTCCTTAGTAAAACCGTGCTGGCTGTCACTTATAATACTATTTTTTGTCACATAATCCTGTATATAGTCCCTCAATAGCCCCTCAAACATTTTCCCCACGATGGTCTAGAATTACCCGGGGAAGACCTAGAGCCCTTTTTGAAAATAGGCACCACATTTGCCCTGAGCCAGTCCCTTGGCACTATACCAGTCACTAGAGAATGTCTAAATATTCTGAAGAGGGGGACAGGAATAACTGAACTAAGCTCCTTAAGAACTCTAGGGTATAACCCATCTGGTCCCAGGGCCTTGTGCACATTTATTTTGTTTAATTTAGCTTGGACCATCTCTACATTCATCCAATTCAGTATATCAACTGATATATTAACAGCACTGGCACCAGCTACATCAGCTGCTCTTTCTTCTGTTGTATATACAGAGCTAAAGAACCCATTTAGTAACTCTGCCTTCTCTTGATCCCCTGTGACCAACTCCCCATTACCACTATCTAGGGGTCCTACATGTTCAGACCTTGGCTTTTTTGCATTTATATACTTGAAGAATTTTTGGGGATTTGTTTTACTATCCTTGGCCACCTGCCTTTCATTTTGTATTTGTTGCTGATTTTATTACCTTTCTATACATTTTATTAAGCTCTTTATAGTTTCCAAAGGCTACAGCTGTACCCTCAGATTTGTATTTTTCAAATGCCCTTTTTTTGTCATGCATTGCCCTTTATACAGAAGGTGTAAGCCATGTGGGGTTTAATTTTAGTCATTTATACTTGTTACCTATAGGAATACATTTTGCACTATAAATTACCCAAAGTAGATTTGAAAATCTCCCATTTATCATTTGTACCATTATTTGACATTAGTTTTTCCCAGTCTATGTCCTGAATTGCAACCCTAATCCTGGGGAAATTGGCCTTGTTAAAATTAAGTGTTTTTGCCCTCCCAGCCTGTGTTTGTTTTTTTACAGTATAGGTAAAGTTTATAAAGAAAACGCACCAAAATCCACACCTATTTCCACATCGAAATATAAAAAAAATGCACCTAAAAAAGGTATGAAAAATGCTATATCAACTGCGTTTTTTTTACGTGGAATTACCTACGGTTTTGATGTAGATTATCCGCATTAAATTCTGCATAGTGTGTATCAACTACAGGTCTAGAAAAGCCGAATTTATAATTTAAGGCCTCCTTCACAAAGTGGAGCAATTCTAAAATTTCATGATTTGCGGCATGCTTTGAAAAAAACTCATGATGCAAAAGAACTGTATGTAAATAAAAAAAATCATGTTTTCCAATTTTTTAACCGTTTCCGGTCGCAGACAGTTTTGGCCATTCTGATAGAGCCCTATGTTTCAAATCTGACGCGTATGCCTTCAATCCGAGTAAAACGTTTTTTTTGCTTTTACCTATTATAGGATTCTGAGTGATTTTTCATGACACATTGTACTTTATGTTATTGGTAGAATTTGGTTGGATACATTGTGTTTATTAGTAGAAAACACAAAAATTTATAGAAAACTCGGAAAAACTTGCATTTTTCAAAAAATGTATTTCATTTTTTATTGAGTCATACCACACCAATAATTTTTTAAACGTCCTTATATTTTTAGGACGTTAAAGGCTTATAAATTTAGCAGCGATTGCTCACATTTTCATAAAAAACATTCCCAAAACAGATATTTTTTTGTGACCTTTCCAGTCCTGAAGTGGCTTTGAGGGTTTTATATGTTAGAGACCCCCATAAATCACCTCTCAATGTATTCAAACCAGCATTTAGTAAGTTTAACCCCTCCCCGCTCCAGGACCTACTACTAGGTCACGCTAAATAGAGCGTTCACGTTCCGTGACCTAATAGTAGGTCATGGGAATAACCGCCCTTCGCCCCCCCGGCATTTTTTTGAGCTGTGACAACTGCTGTCGCATAGCAGTTGCCACAGCTCCTTTCCCTGGGATCGATCGCATTATCCCTGCCGATCAACCCCTTAGAAGCCGCGTTCAATGCCGATCTTCTTAGGGGTTAAAGCATCATTGACGTCCCACGTCATCATCACGGGCGCTGATGGTTGCTATGGCAACCGGAGGTCTAACAATGGCCTCTAGCTATGCCATCTACGGAAGCCTAGTGGGTCCTGACATAGTCAGGACCTACTATGCTTGCTGTCTGCGAGTAGTGTACGCATGTAGTGCAGTGTATTCAAATTGTGATCAGGACCTCCTGCCTTCAAGCCCCTGGTGGGGCAAAAAAAAAAAAAAATGTTGTGTATGTATCATTATATCATTGTGTATGTATGATTATATATAAAAAAAATCCCTCTTTTCCCTTAGCAGTCCTTCATTATTAAAAATATAAACAAAATAAATAAACTATACATAATTGGTTTCGCCGTGTCCGTAACAACCTGAAGTACAAAATTATTTAGTTATTTATCCCGCACGGTGAATGCCATAAAAGAAAATAATAATAAACCATACCAGAATCAAATTTTTTGGTCACTTCACCTTCCAAAAAATGGAATAAAAAGAGATCAAAAAGTCGCATGTACCTAAAAATGATACTGATCGAAACTACAGTTCGTTACGCAAAAAACAAGCCCCCACACCACTTTCTTGATGGAAAAATAAAAACTTTATGGCTCTTAGAATATGGCATCACAAATGTTTTTTTATAAAATGTTTTATCGTGCAAACGCCATAACACAAAAAAAACTATAAATATATGGTGGTGCTGTAATCGTATCGCCACACAGAAAAAAGGGAATATGTCACTTATAGAGCACAGTGAATGCTGTAAAAAAAAAAAAAGGGATAAAAAAAACCAAACATAGCAGAATTGCTGTTTTTTAGTCACCACGCCTCTTAAAAAAGTAGAATAAATGCTCATCAAAAAGTCGGATGCACCCCATGAAAACTACAATCAATTTCTCAAGGGGTCTAGTTTCCAAAATGGTAGTTTATGCCCACATACAGTGGAGGAAATAAGTATTTGATCCCTTGCTGATTTTGTAAGTTTGCCCACTGTCAAAGACATGAACAGTCTAGAATTTTTAGGCTAGGTTAATTTTACCAGTGAGAGATAGATTTTATAAAAAAAAAAAAATGAAAATCACATTGTCAAAATGATATATATTTATTTGCATTGTGCACAGAGAAATAAGTATTTGATCCCCTACCAACCATTAAGAGTTCAGCCTCCTCCAGACCAGTTACACGCTCCAAATCAACTTGGTGACTGCATCAAAGACAGCTGTCTTACATGGTCACCTGTATAAAAGACTCCTGTCCACAGACTCAATTAATCAGTCTGACTCTAACCTCTACAACATGGGCAAGACCAAAGAGCTTTCTAAGGATGTCAGGGACAAGATCATAGACCTGCACAAGGCTGGAATGGGCTACAAAACCATAAGTAAGACGCTGGGTGAGAAGGAGACAACTGTTGATGCAATAGTAAGAAATTGGAAGACATACAAAATGACTGTCAATCGACATCGATCTGGGGCTCCATGCAAAATCTCACCTTGTGGGGTATCCTTGATCCTGAGGAAGGTTGTAGCCCATTCCAGCCTTGTGCAGGTCTATGATCTTGTCCCTGACATCCTTAGAAAGCTCTTTGGTCTTGCCCATGTTGTAGAGGTTAGAGTCAGGCTGATTAATTGAGTCTGTGGACAGGAGTCTTTTATACAGGTGACCATGTAAGACAGCTGTCTTTAATGCAGGCACCAAGTTGATTTGGAGCGTGTAACTGGTCTGGAGGAGGCTGAACTCTTAATGGTTGGTAGGGGATCAAATACTTATTTCTCTGTGCACAATGCAAATAAATATATATAATTTTGACAATGTGATTTTTTTATTTTTTTTTAATATAATCTATCTCTCACTGGTAAAATTAACCTAGCCTAAAAATTCTAGACTGTTCATGACTTTGACAGTGGGCAAACTTACAAAACCATCAAGGGATCAAATACTTATTTCCTTCACTTGTATAGGGTATTGCCGTAATCGGGAGAAATTGCTTATCAAATGTTAGGGTGTATGTTCTCCTGTATTCCTTGTAAAAATTTAAAATTTGTACCTTTTAAATCAGAAAAATATGTGATTTTCAATTTTACAGCCTAATTTCACAACATGCAGTAAAAAAACCATATGGTCTAAATGCTCACTATACCCATCGATAAATTCCTTGGGGGTTTCCACTGTCTTGGCACTACAAGACCTCTTCAAGCTGGACATGGTGCCTAAAATATAATTAATAAAAAGGAGGCCTCAAAATCCACTAGGTGCGCCTTTGATTCTGAGACCGGCGTTTGAGTCCATTACCACACTAGGGCCACATGTGGGATATTTCTAAAAACTGCAGAATCTGGGCAATAAATATAGAGTTGCGTTTCTCTGGTAAAACCTTTAGTTTTACTGAAAAAATGGAATGAAAAGTATTTTCTGCAAAAAAAAAAAAAAAATGACATTTGTACATTTTTAAATGGGGTGATTTATGGGTGTTCCTAATATTTAGCCCCCTCAAAGCCACTTTAGAACTGAACTGGTACCTAAAAAAAAGGCTTTTGAAATTTTCTCCAAAATATGAGAAATTGCTGCATATGTACTAAGCAGTGTGACGTCAGAAAAATAATAAAAATGTTCAAAAAAAGGATGCCAACATATGGTAGACATAGGGCAAATGTGAAATAGTAACTATTTTGTATGGTATAGCCATCTGTCTTACAAGCAAATACATTTAAATTCAGCAAAAAAAATTTTTGCCAAAGTTTCTCTTAATTTTGCTATTTTTCATGATTAAACACTGAATATATTGACCAAATTTCACCACTAACATTAAGTCCAATGTGTCACAAGAAAACAATCTCAGAATTGCTTGGATAGGTATAAACATTCCAGAGTTATTACCACATAAAGTGACACATGTCAGATTTGAAAAATGGGCTCTGAGCCTTAAGGCCCAAACTAGGCTGCATGCTTAACCCGTTAGTGACCGCCAATACGCCTTTTAACGGCGGCCACTAACGGGCTTTATTCTGATGCATATGCCTTTTTACGGCACTGCATCAGGATAAAGTAAACAGAGCAGGGAGCTGTCAAATCTCCCTGCTCTCAGCTGCTAGAGGTGGCTGAGGGCTGGGTGCGTCCCTGCTCTGCCGGGTGAGATCGATATAAGTATCGATCTCACCCGTTTAACCCCTCAGATGCGGTGCTCAAAAGCGTGCACTGCATCTGAGTGGTTTTGGAGAGAGGGAGGGAACTCTCTCTCATCCAACTGACACCCGGCGATACGATCTGCCTGGAGCGAATGTCTGCTAGATCATGCCGGAGGAATGACCTAGCAGATGCCTGTCCGTTTTAAACGGACAGGCAGTAATACACTGCAATACAAAAGTTTTGCAGTGTATTAGAATAGCGATCGGACAATCGCATATTAAAGTCCCCTAGTAAAAAAGTAAAAAAAAAGCTTAATAAAGTTAATTAAAAAAAAAAAAATGTGAAAAAAAAATTAAAAACCCACCTTTTCCCCTTACAAAATGCTTTACTATTATAAAACCAAAATAAAGTAAAAAAGTTACACATATTTGGTATCGCCGCGTCCGTAACGACCCCGACTATAAATCTATAACATTATTTAACCCGCACGGTGAACGCCGTAAAAAATGTAATAAAAAAACCACAGAAAACAGCAATTTTTCTATAAATCCTGACGAAAGAAATGTGATAAAAAGTGATCAAAAAGTCGCATCTACTCCAAAATGGTACCAATAAAAACTACAAGTCTTCCCGCAAAAAAAAAGCCCTCATACAACTGCATCGGCGGGACAATAAAAAAAAGTTATGGCTCTTCAAATATGGAGACACAAAAACAAATTATTTTTAAAAAAAAATGTTTTTACTGTGTAAAAGTAGTAAAACATACAAAAACTATACAAATTTGGTATCGTTGCAATCGTAACAACCCGCTGAATAAAGTTGTAGTGTTATTTATATCACACGGTAAACGGCGTAGATTTAAGACGCGAAAAAGAGTGGCGAAATTGCAGCTTTTTTTCTATTCCCCCCAAAAAAAAAGTTAATAAAAGTTAATCAATAAATAATATGTACCTCAAAATGGTGCTATTAAAAAATACAACTTGTCCCGCAAAAAACAAGACCTTATACAGCTATGTCGACGGAAAAATAAAAAAGTTATAGCTCTTGGAATGCGACGATGGAAAAACGTAAAAAATGGCTTGGTCATTAAGGTTTAAAATAGGCTGGTCATTAAGGGGTTAACATTTTAGGTGTTTCACAGGAATTAAAGCAAAGTGAAGGTGAAATGTAAAAATGTAATATTGTTTATACAGATATAGAATTTGGTTCCATGTATTTTAGAAACACAGAAAAGAATTAGAATGCTAAAATATCAAATTTATAAATGAATCCATAAAAAACTGGGCTAATTGCGTGTTCACATCCGCTTCACCCTTCCGTTCGTGGGTTCTGCCTTTCCATCAGGGGAACTCACAAACGGAAACCGTTGCAAATGGTTCCCGTTTGTCTCCGTTCCGTACGGTTTCCATTTTATTTGCAGAATCCATAGTGCAGTCGAGTACGCCATTGATTCCGCAAAAAAAAACAGAAACCATTTGCAACGGAAGCATTACCACTGAAATCAATGGTAATGCAAACTGAAAGCTATGGTTTCCGTTCATAGGTTCCCCTGACGGAAATCAGATGGAACCCACGAACGGAACCAGGACGGTCATGTGAACAGGCCCCAAGCTAGCCAATATATTCCCTAAAAAGTTCAGGCTAACGAGGCAGAGTAAAGTGAGGTGGAATATCAGTAGTGAGCAACTGGTATAACAAATACCACACTAGATTATTATTGTTATAACGTCTCCCACTATTAGTTCTCAGCATATATAATTGTCCCTGCCTGGACTAATAACCAAAAGTGTACAAACACAGTCTATATCATTTAACACAATACCTATGAAATAAATGCGCTGCTAAAGGTGCAAAGTGAAAATTGCAATTTTTCACAGATATGCCATTTCAGTGCCCTATGCAAGTTGCGCCCAGCTTTTGCCAATGGAGACTCATATCCCAAAAATTGTTAAGCGGGTTCTCCCGGGTATGGCAGTGCCGTATATGTGAATGTAAACTGCTGTTTGGGCACACTGTAGGGTTTGGAAAGGAGGAAGAGCAGATTTTACTTGGTAATAGTTCTGTTTGGGGTATTGCTGGTATTTCAGTTTATAATGTGGGGGCATATGTAAGGCTCTGTTCACATCTGCGTTGGGGTCCCGTTCTGACGTTCCGTCGGAGGTTTCTGTCAGAACGGAAACCAGAGGTTTTTCATTTCCATCACCATTGATTTCAATGGTGACTGAGCCGATGCCCGCGGTTTCAGTTTGTCTCTTTTGTGCACCGAACCAGTCATTTTGCCGGAAGCAATAGCGTAGTCGACTACACTATTGCTTCCGGCAAAACTACGGGTCCAGTGCACAAAAGAGACAAACGGAAACCGCGGGCATCGGCTCCGTCACCATTGAAATCAATGGTGATGGAAACGGAAACCTCTGGTTTCCATCTGCTCAGAGTTCCGTTCTGACGGAAACCTCCGACGGAACGTCAGAATGGGACCCCAACGCAGATGTGAACAGAGCCTAAACTGTGTGGAATACATCTGGGCATAATAAGAGGGTGTAATAATAAGATTAATAATCCATAGAGGTGTTGTACGTTTTGGAGGTATCCTTAATGCACAGGCCAGTGTCGCACTGATAAATGTTGTCCTTTCTTATTACCCTTTCAAAACACATTCTGCACCTTTTGTAGGAACTTTCCTCCTTTGTTGTTTGGGAAAGTGTTTGCTGGGAAAGAGTTATCCTGGTAATACGGGCACCATCGCTTAAAGCAGATATGCTTTGGTCCTCCCCTTCCTGGTTCCCAAATATTAGGGACTTGATAACCACTTCTAGAAACAGAAGGAATGTTCCACTCTGGACTGCACATTAGGATGTTTTATCACTCCCTGCCACCCTTACGAGAGCCATGATTTTTTTATTTTTCCATCAACATGGGACAACTTGTAGTTTTTATTAGTGTTATTTTGGCATAAATGTGACTTTTTGATCACTTTTTATAAAAAAAAAAAAAAAAAATGGAAAAGGCAAAGTGATAAAAAAAAAAAAGCAATTCTGCCATTATTTTGCATTTATATTTTTATGATGTTCACCATGCGGTATGAATGACATTAACTTTATTTTGCGGCTCAGTCTAATTCTGGGGATACCAAATTTATATATTTTTTTTATGTTTTACCCAATAAAATATTTTTTTTAATTTATCTTTTTTAAATCATGTTTGCCATATTCTGAGAGCCATACATTTTTGATTTTTCCGCCTCTGGCAGGACCTAGTAGGCTTCTGTACGCTCCTAATAACCTAATAGGGGTATTTGAAAATGTTTTTGTTTTTTTTTTAAACTTGACAAACCTTTTGAGTAGGTTTACCTGCAGACCTATGGAACACAAACAGTGACGTTACAATGTGTTATGCCCACGACAAATTCAGCTCTACGATATCTGTAGCTGTATCTTTAGGAGAATCAGACAGATTATTCATACTCTTACCCAAAGTATGTCCCATCTCGGTCAATGAAGTATCTGCCCTCTGCATCCGTCGGAATGTGATGGCGTCCACTAAACATGGCAGCCAACATGGTGTCTTCGTACCTTTGAAGTGTAGACAGCCTGGTGGTGAAGCACATCCCTCCCACACTAAGTGGAATGACTTCGGGAAGCTGCAGAAGCATAAAGAACAACGTACTTCTTCCAGCAGCAATGGAACGGAGGGTAACATTAAAGCATTTTCATGAGGATATACTTTCAACCTAAATAACAATAATATAATTATTGGGTTGTTAGTTTTGGAAGCCTGCACACCATATTTATTACCATTAGCTTCTGTAATGTTCATACCTTCAGCTACAAACACAATAAACAGCGGAATGCACGAAAGAACAATTCACAAAGCATACAACAATACACTACATTGTCCAAGTTCTGCCGGAGGAGGAAAAGAGAAATTTGTAATTTCATGAATCACAGGGTTCTGTCATTGCTTCTCAATTTTACAGCAATGTAATGACATTAACTCTTTCATGGCTGTGGGAGTCATGGGCCTTGATGCCCAGAGAAAAATGTCACCATTTGGTCTGCTGCATCCTAAGAACTTGTCCACACGTAACGGAATTGGTGCAGCAATTCCGCAGAAAGCAGCAGAAAAAACGCATTTCCTGTGGTTTTTACTGCGTTTAGTTCGGAATTTGCTGCGTTTTTCTCAATGTTAGGAGATCGTGACATCAGCAATTCAGTCCACTTTCCACTGCAGGAGTTGACATGTTGCGGTAGGAAAATGTTGCGGTGCGCAGGTCAATTCCTGGTTGTAAATTTTACGCAGCGTGTGGATGAGATTTGGTAAATCTCACCCACTTTACTGCTGCTACTGTATTCTGCTGCGTATTTTCCATCCGCAATTTTGAACAGAAAATATGCAGCAATTCCGCTACGTGTGGACAAACCCCAACGGTGATTTTTTTTCTTAGGGTGTGTTCACACAGAGTTTTTTGGTGCTGTTTATGACGCGGAAACCGCACCAAAAAACGTCCGAAAACACCACCCATTGATTTCAATGGGAGGCGGAGACGTTTTTTTTCCCACGAGTGGAAACAAACCACTTGCGGGAAAAGGAAGCGTCATGCCCTTTCTTCAGACGTTTCAGTTTCTGGCCTTCCATTGACAAAAATGCCACAAAAAACGCCGCAAAGAGTGCAGGCAGGTCAAAATCTGAAAACTTTTCCGTCTGCAAAAAACTGTGTGAACAGGGCCTAAGGCTGGGTTCACACGACCTATTTTCAGGCGTAAACGAGGGTTTGCCGACGTACTGTGCAGACAACCTGTCATTTACGCGTCGTCGTTTGACAGCTGTCAAACGACTTCGGCAAAGAAGTGCAGGGTAATTTGAGCCGTTCTTCATTGAACTCAATGAAGAGCAGCTCAAGATTTACGAGCGTCACAGACGCCTCGCATAATGCGAGGAGGAGCTTTTACGTCTGAAACGAGGCAGCTGTTTTCTCCTGAAAACAGTCTGTCTTTTCAGACGTAAAAGCCTCTCATCGTGTGCACATACCCTTAGTCTTACCCCAATTAATTTTTTTTTCTTGATTTGCAGAACACTTACGGCTTTCTTATTATTTCAAATTTAAGCTGATATCATAAAATTTTGTTGATATAACGCCCGAGAACAAAGGTCACCATTTTGTTTCTAGCGCACCTTACTGCTTTAGGTGGTATGTGGGTTCTGTAAATGGGAGTAAAGCACGCATGTACAGAAATTTTTATTATACGCAGTCAAAAACTAGTGACAGGTAATATTTTGTGCACATTTGATAGAACATAGATTTTCTGATATAGACACATTAATGCAGCCATGTAAAATGCATCCAAGTCACAGAAAATGGTCCCTGACAATGTGGGTGGCTTGGGGGAGGTTTTATTTTTTGTATTTATTGTTTACTCGACTATTCCCCCCCCCCCCTGTCTAGAGGAAGCTGGGATAACATTACTGGCGTTATCCCAGCATTCCTCTGTATGCAGATCACAGATACAAGTGATCTGGTACCTGCTAGCCATTAAATTACTATTAACAGTGATCTTGCAATACAGAAGAATGCAGGGAGGACAGAGATCATGTCCTCCCAGCATGCTCCTCTTCCCCAGCAGAATGTTGGAATACTGTGATGTCATCGAGCCGTGACAGATTTTAATGGCAACTGCTCCATTGAACGAAGGAAGTTCACATTCTTTTACATCGCTGCAGCATGAGATATATACTGCCGCATGAGGTATATACTGGAGAGATCTAAATAGCCAGATTGTCAGCGTGACAGGGTTAATGGGATGTAAGTCTGCAGGATAAATAATGTTTTTTTAAAGTTGTATCTATTTATTTCTCTACTTATTATTAATAATCTCATGGGAGCTGCCATATTGTAGGTACACACTTCCTTCTTGTATTTCCTGTATAGACCGTACAGCATTGTGTGTGCAATATGGCAGCTGCAATGAATGTCAATGGACAGAGAAATGTCAGATTATTTGTGATGGAGTACAGCCACCAGGGAATGGCAGGGGAGATGCATACAGAGTCTTATTTGTGTGCATAGTGTTACTACCATGCCTTATCTAGGCAGCAGCAATACAAAAGAGATGTCATCTATAATTAAATCCCCCACGCTGTATTGATAATGAGATTGCTCCGCTAATTCTTCTCCAGTTTACACAGCAAAGCTAAAAAGAAAGGTACAGCAAACCAAAAAAATTCAGCTCATTGTGTGTGTGCTCCAGTGCCCAGTGTAAAAAGCGGATTATTTCAGAATTTTTTATACAACTAGTTGCATAAAAAAAATATCATTTTTTTTTAATGTTTTTACAAAAAATGTAATTTAAACATGTAATTTCCCGATGACACATTCATGTTAAGTTAACTGCTATGTATATTTGCCATTTAGGACTCTGGGAAAAAAAATTAGAAATAATGACATATTCGTGACATAGTCACTAACAACTAAAATTATTATCAGAGAAATGGTTATAGCGAAGAAATGACTGAATGGATTTAAACACTTTACATGACCACGGCAGCCAATCATTGCAGGGATGTTTTATCCACAGGGCCATTTCATGATTGGCTGCCATTGTCACATGAAATCAGCAAGGATGTAGATCAGGCGAGGTCTAGTCACTTCATTATAGGTACCACATAATCTGTCCATGACTAGCAACGTTTGCAATGGACAAGTGGTCTTGCAAATGACGTCACCATTATAGTAAATAGGAGATATGGAAACGGCTGTATGCAAGCCTGAAGCACGCTGAAGTGGATGATTTTTGTGGTCCGTCTTTTGAGTTGAGAATACAAGCTACAGAATGCAAATAAAGTCAAAGCCCCAGCACCCCATACAGCGATAGCTGCCTACCCCCCACAAATCCAGTGATAACCACAAAGTTACAAAATACAGCACTAGCCACATGTTAGTCATATATGTGCCGGAGTAGAGCCCTAAGCGACCTATATAGAGTCCAGTCATATTGCCACATATACAGTGCAGTCAAATAGATTGTAGCCACATATCCCCCTCACATAGAGTTAAGTCACGTGTCCCCCAAATGCAGCCATATCCTCTCCATATAGAGTACAGCCACATGACCCCCATACAAAGTGCAGTCTAAGGATATGTTCACACGGGTCAGATTTGCCATAGGCAAATCCAACACATTTTTAGTGCCAGACCTGCTGCAGAAATCCATGGCTCATCTCAAAATTATTTTGCAGATGTGCAAATGTGACGTGGATCCGCTTGCTTATAAGCACGATTCGATGGTGCTAATCCCTGCGTGGAAATCCACCGCATTTCATTGCGGGATCCGCAAGAATAAGTAGTATGCCACTTATTCACACAAATTTGTTTTCTCCACACTGCGGGCAGAGGCGCTTTTTTCCCCCCGGCGGCTTTTGGCCACTTGCGGAAAAAAGCGGCATGTCCCTTCTTGCCACGGTTTCTGCCTCTGACCTCCCACTGAATCAATAGGAGACAGATAAAACCTGCGGCACTCGTTTCGGAGCGTTTTTCACAGTGTTATTTGTCCGTGGTCCTTGCCCGCAGAAAAATACGTGCAGGCAGTTCAAACTCTGCCTCAAAATTCCTGAAGGAATTCTGAGCAAAAAAAACTCAGTGTGAACAGGGCCATACAGTGGAATTTCCTCAAATTTATCTCTAATGTCCCCGTAACATCATTTCATTTTAAATGTAATATGTCTTTATCAGCAATACAGTCAAGAAAAACCATGTTTACCCAGGTGATCAGCCCTATAGCGCACTGTATATCCAGGTACATTGTTCCCGGCTGTTTTCATTGGAGTGGATTCCACGGGCAGAGCTTCCAGGACATCCTGACCATATACATCTGGCAGTGCTAGTGGGAAAGGGATGGGGCGGTGTATATGATCATTCTTACAGAAAGCCGTAGCTGCTGAAATCAATATCATGTCACACACAAATTTATCCAAAGTATACTTCCGGAGATTTCTGGTCAGCGTATGTGGCTCGGAGTGTACAATGAGGGTATGTTCACACGCAGTGTTTTCAGGAGTATTTCGGGGCGTTTATGCCTCGAAAAACGCCTGAAAAAATGGAAGCTGAACGCCTACAAACATCTGCCCATTGAAATCAATGGGAAAAACAGCATTTAGTTCATATGGGGCGTCTTTTTACGCCTCTGTTTATAAAAACGGAGCGTAAAAAGACGCTCCATAAAAGGAAGTAGCATGTCACTTCTTGAGGCGTTTTTTGGAGCCGATTTTTGTTCACACAGAGTTTTTTGACAAGTTTTTTGGCGCGCAAACCGCTCCGAAAAAACTAGTCAAAAAACGCCCGAAAATGCCTCCCATTGATTTCAATGGGAGTTGGACGAGTTTTTTTCTCTGAAATCAGCTCCGTATTTTCAGACGTTTTTTGTTAAGCGTGTGAACATACCATAGGCCCTGTTCACACTGAGTTTTTTGATGCAGAAAGCGCGCCACAAAACTCATCAAAAACCGCCTGAAAATGACCCCCATTGATTTCAATGGGAGTTGGACGAGTTTTTTTACCGCGAGTAAAAAAAACGCGTCGCGGTAAAAAGAAGCGTCATGACCCATCTTGAGGCGGTTTCCGCCTCCAAAACCCCATTTCAATCAGTCAGAAAGAGGAAAAAAACGCCTCGACGAGTGTTTTGACGAGTTTTTGTCAAACCACTGTGCAAAAACCGTCTTGAGCAGTTTTTGCAGGAGGAATTTTCCTCCTGCAAAAAACTCTGTGTGAACATAGCCTAAGGCTATGTTCACACTGAGTTTTTTGCAGGAGGAATTTCTGCCTCAAAATTCCGTTTGGAAGTTTGAGGCAGATTTTCCTCTACCTGCACACCGATTTTCACAGCGTTTTTCGCAGTGAAATACGCTTTGGCTATGTTCACACGGGGTCTTTTGCCGAGTTTTTTGACGCGGAAACCGCGTCGCAAAACTCGGCAGAAACGGCCCGAGAACGCCTCCCATTGATTTCAATGGGAGGCGTCGGCGTCTTTTTCCCGCGAGCAGTAAAACTGCCTCGCGGGAAAAAGAAGCGACATGCCCTATCTTCGGGCGCTTCCGCGTCCGACCTCCCATTGACTTCAATGGGAGGCAGGAGAAAGCGTGTTTTATGCCCGCGGCGCTCAATGGCCGCGGGCGAAAAACGGCGCGATAATTGCTATTCACACGGAGTATTTTGGGGGAGGAATATCTGCCTCAAAATTCCGTTTGGAGCTTTGAGGCAGATATTCCTCCCCCAAAATACTCCGTGTGAACATAGCCTTTCTCTACCTCCCATTGAAGTCAATGGGAGGTCAGAGGTGGAAACGCCCGAAGATAGGGCATGTCGCTTCTTTCTCCCGCGAGGCGGTTTTACCGCTCGTGGGAGAAAACCGCCCCTGCCTCCCATTGAAATCAATGAGAGACATTTTTGGGCCGTTTTTGACGAGTTTTTTGGCGCGGTTTCCGCGTCAAAAAAACTCTGTGTGAACATAGCCTAAGGCCGGATTCACACGAGCATGTTCGGTCCGTAATGGACGGAACGTATTTCGGCCGCAAGTCCCGGACCGAACTCAGTGCAGGGAGCCGGGCTCCTAGCATCATAGTTATGTACGATGCTAGGAGTCCCTGCCTCTCCGTGAAACTACTGTCCCGTACTGAAAACATGATTACAGTACGGGACAGTTGTCCTGCAGAGAGGCAGGGACTCCTAGCGTCGTACATAACTATGATGCTAGGAGCCCGGCTCCTTGCACTGTGTTCGGTCCGGGACTTACGGCCGAAATACGTCCGTCAATTACGGACGTAATGTGCTCGTGTGAATCCAGCCTAAGACCTCTATTTTTGTTACCTTAATCTCCCAAGTCTTACCTTTCTTTTCTTGTTATATCCCAGGATTTCAGAAAGAGAAAAAGAAAAAAAGAGGTGCGCCAATATTCGTACTATTTCTAGTTTATAAATCTGGCGCAAATTTTTCCGCTAAATGTCGCATATCATCATTTGAGACATTGTATACTGGCCTCTGTACAGTAAGGCTATGTTCACACGGCATATGTTTGAGGATGATATTAAGGGAAAATCTGGGCAATTTTTGAGCAGATTTTCAAAGTGTTTTTGATTTTTGCCAAGCGTGTTTTAACCGTATTTTCAGGCGTTTTGTTTTTTAAGTGTTTATTTAAAGTGTCAACGGAAAATGGGAAACATCAGCTTGTATATTGGTTTAAAGTGTAGCTAAACGTTTAACAAACTTCTGACATGTCATAGTGACATGTCAGAATTTTGATTGGTGGGGGTCCGAGCACGGAGACGTGCGAGCGCTCAGCCGCTTCGTGTCTGTTCGGCTTTTTCTGGAAATGAATGTATCGGAGTACAGACTCAACAGAAAGTCTATGAGCCTGTCCTCCGATACATTGATTTCCGTAAAAAGCTGAACAGACACGAAGCGGCTGAGAGCTCACGCGAGCGATTCCTTTTAGCGATTGGTGGGGGTCTCAGTGCTCGGACCCCCACCAATCAAATCTTCTGACATGTCACTATGACATGTCAGAAGTTTGTTAAACGTTTAGCTACACTTTGAGTTTTTTTGCAGGCAGCTTTTCGTCTGCAAATTCTTGCCGTGATTTTTGCGGCGTTTTTGGCCCGTGGCCATGATTTCAATGGAAGGTCAGAGGCGGAACCGCGGAAAGAAATAGCATGCCGCATTTTTTACCGCGAACAGCTAAAAATTGCAAGGAAAAACCCCACTTTTTTTACCGCTGATTCCAACACGGTTTCCGAAACAAAATCAGAGTAAAAAAACTCAGTGTGAACTGGGCCTTAGGCCTCATGGACACTTCCGTTGGCTGTCGTACGACCGCTAATGACGGATCCATGAAACACAGACCGCACACGGATGGCTTCTATGTGCAGTCTGTTGTTTCAATGGACCAAATGAATGGAATGGCCGAGACTGTTCCATTAAAAACGTAAAGGAGTACGACCGGTCCTATTTTTGTTGGAATGGCCACGGTTAAAACAACGGAAGTATGCATGGCATAAAAAAACGGATAGCACACTGAAGAAAATAACGGAGGTGGGCATGAGGCCTTACACTCTAAAATAGAAATGAAAATAAGTAGTGTGAACATGTCCTAAGGGAGAAGACTGATCGGGTGAAATAAAAAGCAGACCCATTTTAGCCACAAATATGACTTTTACTAAACTTTACGCTTTAATGCAAGATTGCATGATGGCACCCAGAAGTGTAAAGTGCAGGGTGGCATTTTCACAATGTGCCACATGTCTACTTTCAGACAGTATATGGGTACGGGGGTATAATAGAATTTGTTTTGCTTTATAATTCAGGTTTTCTTTGTGTATGTGGTAAGTGTGAAAATTGAATCAAAAACCCTGGCTTGAAAGGCTTAGGCCTAATTCACACGAGCGTGTTAAACGTCTGTGGGACGGCCGTGGAAACAGCGGCCGTCCCACGGACCTTTGCAATTGAATGTGGCCGTTCACACAGCCGTTGTTGCAACGGACCGTGTGAAGGGTCCGTGGAAAAATAGGACATGTCCGTTCTTTTCACGCATCACTCCATAGACTCATCTATGGGGTATTCGAGACATCGCGTCCCGCAGCGCCGAGCACGGATGAACCTCGCCCGTGAAAAACTGTTTTTCACGTCTGAGGTGTGCAACTCTCGTGTAAATAAGGCCTTAGGCCTTATTCACACTAGCAAATTTCACGTCCGTGTTACGCGTGTTAAAAAAAAGGGCGTCACAATTCAACGGGGCCACTGTGTTCCGCCATCGAACCACAGAAACAGCAAGGCATGCTGCACAATTTTTTTGCAGCATTTTAGGTCAGATCTGCGACGGAGATTCTGAAAAAGTATTCTGGTTTTCTAAATAGTTTTTTCTTTCTAATTGTACCATTCCACCCTTTAAGGGTATGTTCACACGGCAACGCCAATCACGTCTGAAATTACGGAGCCGTTTGCCGACGGTTTGGAGCCGTTTTTTCGGCCGTAATTCGAGGCATTGACATCAATGGGAGGCAGGGAAAGCGTATTTCGCAGTTTTTTGCCCGTAGCACTCAATGGGCGCGAGCGAAAAACGCAGTGAAAAACGCGGCAAACGACATGCAGGAAGGACAAAATCTGCCTCAAAATCCCAACCGTCTGGAAGTTTGAGGCAGATTTTCCTCTGCCTGCACGCCGATTTTCTTGGCGTTTTTTCACCCGCTGCCACTGAGCGCCGCGGGCATAAAACGCAGCGAAATACGCTTTCTCTGCCTCCCATTGATGTCAATGGGAGGTCAGAGGCGTCAACGCCCGAAGATAGCGCATGTCCCTTCTTTTTCCCGCGAGCCGGTTTTTCCACTCGCGGGAAAAAACGCCTCCGCCTCCCATTGAAATCAATGGGAGGCATTTTTGTCAGTTTTTTGGCGCATTTTGCAGTGCGGTTTCCGCGCCAAAAAAACTCTGTGTGAACTGGCCCTTAGTATCAGTCTCTCTCTCCCAAGAGTCAGACAGGATCCAAAGATGCATGGAGCAGATCCAATACTATGTCCAGACAGAACTCACATGAATGCTGGCAGTAGAACTATAGTTATAACAGAATAGCAGGGTGTTGCTGCTACAAGTGGCATCTCATCGCTACACCTTGCCCTTCAAGAGTCAATGCTGCCCACCCAGGTGATGCCCACGTGAATGCACCAATCCCTGCATGGAGAGACCTGACAGCCAATAAGTGCCAGCCGAGGGAGTGGTAATGAAGGCAGCTCACAGATGGCTTTACCCTTCTCCACCTAAACAAAAAAAAGACTAAGACTGGCACAAAGACTGTGGATGCCATGGTAGCGGGCACAGCACCTACCTGTAGCAGGGGCAGTTTTCCGTGCAGGGAGAAGGTGGCACTGCTCGGAGTGGGTGTGGCTGGCTCGATCAGCTCATCTTCAGCATCAGAGCTCGACATGGCATCATCCGGGGTCCCTGCGTCTTCAAACTGCCCCGAAACTACCACCATCCCTCTGAGCTTCTCTGCCGGGGGCCTTGTCAGAGCTGGGGAGGGCTATGCAGTGATGCTGGCACTGGTAGGTCACAGCTGCCAGACACTCATGCTGTGCCCTGTTGTGTCCAGGAAGAGGAGGACTACAGATGACAGGGCAGTGTGTATAATATATGTACCAGGTGGTGACCTGTCTGTTCTGACACTTGTATCTGTCACATCACCCCAGAGCTGGTCCGCTGCCGTGACGTCACAGGGCGGGATCTGCGGCTCCCCGGGACAATCACGTGGCTCTTATTTATTTCTCTCCATCTCCTGTCAGGCTCTTCATGCTCCAAGCTAAATGGTAGATGCGAAATCTTAGTGGGCTAAAGGACCTTTGATGATGTAATGACCATGTGATTAGTCACGTGTGGGAGGAGTCCGGCTCCAGGTTGTGCTGCCAGAGAAATTTCGTGTAGTTCTTTCCATCCTGATTATATAAAAATGTCTTCATGAGGTGGTAAGAGATGTGTGCGCTTCATGAACCAGAGAAACACAGCAGTGCTGCCTGCCCGACGCAGTTCTGCATGGTAATGCACACACCTCTATGCTGTATGACAGATACACACACGCACCCCCCACGCTGTATGCGTTACACCCCCCCCCACGCTGTATGCTTTACACCCCCCCCCCACGCTGTATGCTTTACACCCCCCACGCTGTATGCGTTACACCCCCCCACGCTGTATGCGTTACACCCCCCCCCACGCTGTATGCATTACACCCACCCCCACGCTGTATGCATTACACCCCCCACGCTGTATGCATTACACCCACCCCCACGCTGTATGCGTTACACCCCCCACGCTGTATGCGTTACACCCCCCCCCACGCTGTATGCATTACACCCACCCCCACGCTGTATGCATTACACCCCCCACGCTGTATGCATTACACCCACCCACACGCTGTGTGCGTTACACCCCCCCACGCTGTATGCGTTACACCCCCCCCACGCTGTATGCGTTACACCCCCCCACGCTGTATGCGTTACACCCCCCACGCTGTATGCTTTACACCCCCCACACTGTATGCGTTACACCCCCCCACGCTGTATGCTTTACACCCCCCACACTGTATGCGTTACACCCCCCCACGCTGTATGCGTTACACCCCCCCCACGCTGTATGCGTTACACCCACCCCCACGCTGTATGCGTTACACCCACCCCCACGCTGTATGCATTACACCCCCCACGCTGTATGCATTACACCCACCCCCACGCTGTATGCGTTACACCCCCCACACTGTATGCGTTACACCCCCCACGCTGTATGCTTTACACCCCCCACACTGTATGCGTTACACCCCCCCACGCTGTATGCGTTACACCCCCCCCACGCTGTATGCGTTACACCCACCCCCACGCTGTATGCATTACACCCCCCACGCTGTATGCATTACACCCACCCCCACGCTGTATGCGTTACACCCCCCACACTGTATGCGTTACACCCCTCCACGCTGTATACGTTACACCCCCCCACGCTGTATGCGTTACACCCCCCCCACGCTGTATGCATTACACCCACCCCCACGCTGTATGCGTTACACCCCCCACGCTGTATGCATTACACCCCCCACGCTGTATGCATTACACCCACCCACACGCTGTGTGCGTTACACCCCCCACGCTGTATGCATTACACCCCCCACGCTGTATGCATTACACCCACCCACACGCTGTGTGCGTTACAGCCCCCACACTGTATGCGTTACACACCCCCACGCTGTATGCGTTACACACCCCCACGCTGTATGCTTTACACCCCCCACGCTGTATGCATTACACCCACCCACACGCTGTGTGCGTTACACCCCCCACGCTGTATGCTTTACACCCCCCACGCTGTATGCATTACACCCACCCACACGCTGTGTGCGTTACACCCCCCACGCTGTATGCTTTACACCCCCCACGCTGTATGCGTTACACCCCCCACGCTGTATGCGTTACACCCCCCACGCTGTATGCGTTACACCCCCCCACGCTGTATGCGTTACACCCCCCCACGCTGTATGCGTTACACCCCCCCCACGCTGTATGCGTTACACCCCCCCCACGCTGTATGCGTTACACCCCCCCCACGCTGTATGCATTACACCCACCCCCACGCTGTATGCGTTACACCCCCCACGCTGTATGCATTACACCCACCCACACGCTGTGTGCGTTACACCCCCCACGCTGTATGCGTTACACACCCCCACGCTGTATGCGTTACACACCCCCACGCTGTATGCGTTACACACCCCCACGCTGTATGCTTTACACCCCCCCACGCTGTATGCTTTACACCCCCCACGCTGTATGCTTTACACCCCCCACGCTGTATGCTTTACACCCCCCACGCTGTATGCGTTACACACCCCCACGCTGTATGCGTTACACACCCCCACGCTGTATGCTTTACACCCCCCACGCTGTATGCATTACACCCACCCACACGCTGTGTGCGTTACACCCCCCACGCTGTATGCGTTACACCCCCCCACGCTGTATGCGTTACACCCCCCCACGCTGTATGCGTTACACCCCCCCACGCTGTATGCGTTACACCCCCCCACGCTGTATGCGTTACACCCCCCCACGCTGTATGCGTTACACCCCCCCCACGCTGTATGCATTACACCCACCCCCACGCTGTATGCGTTACACCCCCCACGCTGTATGCATTACACCCACCCACACGCTGTGTGCGTTACACCCCCCACGCTGTATGCGTTACACACCCCCACGCTGTATGCTTTACACCCCCCACGCTGTATGCTTTACACCCCCCACGCTGTATGCGTTACACACCCCCACGCTGTATGCGTTACACACCCCCACGCTGTATGCTTTACACCCCCCACGCTGTATGCTTTACACCCCCCACGCTGTATGCATTACACCCACCCACACGCTGTGTGCGTTACACCCCCCACGCTGTATGCGTTACACACCCCCACGCTGTATGCGTTACACACCCCCACGCTGTATGCTTACACATACACACACACACACACACCATGCAGACCTGTGTGAAAAAAGTAGTGTAGGGCAGACAACAGTTGTATTTTTATTTTTTTAAGGCTCTGTTCACATTTGTGTAATGGTTTTGGTTTATAACCGAAATCATGATGCAGTTCCGGATCCGTCATCTGGCAGATACCAACACGATCTGTCGAGTGTGAGTACAGTATATAGGGGTATTATATGTGTGTGCGGTATTGAGTGCAGTATATACCAGTATTATGTGTGTGCAGTATATAGCAGTGTTGTTAGTACAGTAAATAGCGGTATTTATATATATACACACACACACACACACCTACACTGTATGCTTTACACACACACATACACACACACTGTATGCTTTACACCATCCTTACACTGTATTCTTTACACACACACACACACACCCCTACACTGTATACTTTACACACACACCTCTACACTGTGTGCTTTACACACACACACACACACACACACACCTCTACACTGTGTGCTTTACACACACACCTCTACACTGTATACTTTACACACACCTACAATGTATGCTTTACAGACGCACACACCTATACACTGTATGCTTTACACACACACACACACACACACACACACACACACAGATCTCTACACTGTGTGCTTTACACACACACACCTCTACACTATGCTTTACACGCACCTCTACATTGTATGCTTTACACACGCACACCTCTACACTGCATGCTGTTACACACACACACACACACACACACACCTCTACACTGTATGCTTTACACCCCCCCTCACTGTATGCTTTACATACACAAACACACACCTCTACACTGCATGCTTTACACACACACACACACACACACCACTACACTGTATGCTTTTTACACACACCACTACACTGTATGCTTTTTACACACACACACACACACACACACACTTCTATGCTGTATGCTTTACACACACACCTCTACACTGTATGCTTTACCCACACACACACACCTCTGCACAGTATGCTTTATACACACAGACTGCTCTGCACCATGCACCTGTAAAGCATACAGTGCAGAGCTGTGTGTGTAAAGCATACATACCACGTAGACCTGTGTGAAAAAAAGTAGTGTAGAGCAGACAACACAGTTGTATTTTTTTTTAAGGCTCTGTTCACATTTGTGTAATGGTTTTGGTTTATAACCGAAATCATGATGCAGTTCCGGATCAGTCATCTGGCAGATACCAACACGATCCGTCGAGTGTGAGTACAGTATATAGGGGTATTATATGTGTGTGCGGTATTGAGTGCAGTATATACCAGTATTATGTGTGTGCAGTATATAGCAGTGTTGTTAGTACAGTAAATAGCGGTATTTATATATATATACACACACACACACACACACCTACACTGTATGCTTTACACACACACACACACACACACACACACACACACACACACACTGTATGCTTTACACCCTCCCTACACTGTATTCTTTACACACACACACACACACACACCCCTACACTGTATACTTTACACACACACCTCTACACTGTGTGCTTTACACACACACACCTCTACACTGTGTGCTTTACACACACACACACCTCTACACTGTGTGCTTTACACATACACCTCTACACTGTATACTTTACACACACCTACACTGTATGCTTTACATACGCACACACCTATACACTGTATGCTTTACACACACACACACACCGTATGCTTTACACACACACACACACACACACACACACACACAGACCTCTACACTGTGTGCTTTACACACACACACACACACACCTCTACACTGTATGCTTTACACGCACCTCTACATTGTATGCTTTACACACGCACACCTCTACACTGCATGCTTTACACACACACACACACACACCTCTACACTGTATGCTTTACACACACATCTATGCTGTATGCTTTACAAACACACACACACCACTACACTGTATGCTTTACACACACACACACCTCTATGCTGTATGCTTTACACACACACCTCTACACTGTATGCTTTACCCACACACACACACCTCTGCACAGTATGCTTTATACACACAGACAGCTCTGCACCATGCACCTGTAAAGCATACAGTGCAGAGCTGTGTGTGTAAAGCATACCACGTAGACCTGTGTGAAAAAAGTAGTGTAGGGCAGACAACAGTTGTATTTTTATTTTTTTAAGGCTCTGTTCACATTTGTGTAATGGTTTTGGTTTATAACCGAAATCATGATGCAGTGCCGGATCAGTCATCTGGCAGATACCAACACGATCTGTCGAGTGTGAGTACAGTATATAAAAAAAATCAACAGTAAATCTTCTATCTTCAAACTGTCATATGGTTACGCTGGATCTGGCAGATGCCTTTTACCATATTCCAATTCACCCAGAATCTCAAAGGTCTGCTCAATCTCAAGAGGATTGCTCTGTTTTTCCAAAACAGACTTCATCATTTTCAGTTTCAAGCTCTCCCCTTCGGGCTCAGTTCGGCCCCAAGAATCTTTACGAAGGTAATGGCAGAAGTGACAGTCTTTCTTCATCTAAACAGTGTCCAGATAATTCCTTATTTGGGCGACTTCCTTATTTCAGCCCCATCCGCTTCTCAGCTGCTTCTAGATCTAGAGTTAGTCGTTCAAGTTTTTTCTTATCTAGGCTGGTTAGTAAATCACAAGAAATCAGACCTCTTCCCGAGCCAGAAATTTTTTTCCTGGGGTCCTCCTCAACTCCCTGAAGATGACCACTTACCTTCCAGAAGAAAAGCAGATCTCCATTCCATCAAGAGTTTCTTTCTTCTCCAGAAACAGATACCACTCCATTCGTGAGATTCTGAGGATCTTAGGTCTCCTATCATCAACAATTGCAGCAGTCCTCTGGGCACAAGCTCACTCAACACCCCTTCAATGGTTTCTCCTATCTGTGTGGAAAAAAGATCAAGCCTCCCAAGACGTAAGGATAAAAATAACTTCTGCGGTGAGGCTATCACTACACTGGTGGCTAATATCAAGCCATTTCCAGAAAGGAGTCCCTTGGAGACCGAACCCTCAACTTGTCATCATGACAGATGCCAGCAGCCAAGGCTGGGGAGCCCACACCTCCTCTTCTCTAGCCCAAGGCTTATGGGATCCCCTCATGGCAAAAGCCTCTTCCAACCTGAGGGAGCTGTCAGCAGTAAAAGAAGCAACTTGGGCTCTAAAATCATCTCTGCAGGGAAAACATATAAAGGTCCTTTTGGACACTATAACCACCGTGGCATACCTGGTCAAACAGCGAGGAACCAGAAGCAAGAACCTGTACTGGGTATCTGCTCCGATATTGATTTGGGCAGAGAAGAACATCCTCTCCCTGTCAGTGGTCCATGTAGGAGGCAAAGAGAATACAACAGCAGATTTTCTCAGCAGAGTCTCCTTGAGAGAAGAGGAGTGGAATTTAAGCCCTTATATCTTCAATCAGATCACCCAAATATGGGGGATGCCAGATCTAGATATGCTTGCTTCAAGGGAGAACCATCAAGTCCCAGTGTTTTATTCCCTTTCACACACAGACAATCCTTGGAAGATAGATGCTCTGTCTCGGAGTTGGCCAAGACCTCTACTCTATGCCTTTCCTCCATTCTCCCTAATGCCGTAGGTGTTGGCAAAGATCCAGGAAGAGAATGCCAAAGTAATTCTGATTGCTCCTCATTGGGCCAGAAGATCTTGGTTCCCTCTTCTCCTCCAGCTGGCGGCAAGTACTGGTCTCTCCCTCCCTTACCGGACCTGCTATCTCAGGGGCCTGTCTTTCATCCAAACACTCTTCAACTTCGGCTGACGGCTTGGATGCTGAATGAATGAACCTTAGGAAGATGGAGCAGTCTGACGCAGTAATTTCAACTATTTTAAATAGCCGAAAAAAAGTCACTTAAAAGATATACCTCTGAGCTTGGCAGAAGTTCATTCTCTTTTCCCAGCACAAATGGGACAGTTCATCTAGACCTAGTATTGCTCTAATATTAGACTTTCTACAGAAAGGTCTAGTAAAGGGCCCAAAAACCAGCACTCTAAGGGTGCATATATCAGCTCTGAATGCATTTTTAGACTGTAGACTAGCACACAATTCTTTCATTAAAAGATTCTTAAAGGGTTGTGATCGTATAAATCCAGTAGTCCACTCCACAGTCCCTCCTTGGGACTTAAACCTAATCCTATCCGTGCTGTCTACTGCACTCTTTGAACCAATTTCAAACATCTCTCTCAGGCTCTTAATATTTAACCCCTTAATGACCAGCCTATTTTAGACCTTAAAGAGGCTCTGTCACCAGATTTTGCAGCCCCTATCTGCTATTGCAGCAGATAGGCGCTGCAATGTAGATTACAGTAACGTTTTTATTTTTAAAAAACGAGCATTTTTGGCCAAGTTATGACCATTTTCGTATTTATGCAAATGAGGCTTGCAAAAGTACAACTGGGCGTGTTGAAAAGTAAAAGTACAACTGGGCGTGTATTATGTGCGTACATCGGGGCGTGTTTACTACTTTTACTAGCTGGGCGTTGTGTATAGAAGTGTCATCCACTTCTCTTCACAACGCCCAGCTTCTGGCAGTGCAGATCTGTGACGTCACTCACAGGTCCTGCATCGTGTCGGCACCAGAGGCTACAGATGATTCTGCAGCAGCATCGGCGTTTGCAGGTAAGTAGCTACATCGACTTACCTGCAAACGCCGATGCTGCTGCAGAATCATCTGTAGCCTCTGGTGCCGACACGATGCAGGACCTGTGAGTGACGTCACAGTGCTGCACTGCCAGAAGCTGGGCGTTGTGAAGAGAAGTGGATGACACTTCTATACACAACGCCCAGCTAGTAAAAGTAGTAAACACGCCCCGATGTACGCACATAATACACGCCCAGTTGTACTTTTACTTTTCAACACGCCCAGTTGTACTTTTGCAAGCCTCATTTGCATAAATACGAAAATGGTCATAACTTGGCCAAAAATGCTCGTTTTTTAAAAATAAAAACGTTACTGTAATCTACATTGCAGCGCCGATCTGCTGCAATAGCAGATAGGGGTTGCAAAATCTGGTGACAGAGCCTCTTTAATGACCAAGCTATTTTTTACGTTTTTGAATCGTCGCATTCCAAGAGCTATAACGTTTTTATTTTTGCGTCGACATAGCTGTATAACGTCTTGTTTTTTGCGGGACACGTTGTATTTTTTAATAGCACCATTTTGGGGGACATATTATTTATTGATTAACTTTTATTAACTTTTTTTTGGGGGGGGAATAGAAAAAAATTGACATTTCGCCACACTTTTTGGCATCCTAAATCTACGCCGTTTACCGTGTGGTATAAATAACACAATAACTTTATTCAGCGGGTTGTTACGATTGCAACGATACCAAATTTGTATAGTTTTTGTATGTTTTACTACTTTTACACAGTAAAAACGCTTTTTTTTCAAAATGATTTGTTTTTGTGTCTCCATATTTGAAGAGCAGTAACGTTTTTATTTTTTCACCGATGCAGTTGTATGAGGGCTTTTTTTTTGCGGGAAGACTTGTAGTTTTTATTGGTACCATTTTGGAGTAGATGCGACTTTTTGATCACTTTTTAATCACATTTTTTTAAAGTCAGGATTCACAGAAAACAGCAATTTTTCCGTAGTTTTTTATTTAATTTTTTACGGCGTTCACCGTGCGGGTTAAGTAATGTAATAGATTTATAGTCGGGGTCGTTACGGACGCGGCGATACCAAATATGTATAACTTTTTAACTGTATTTTGTTTTTTTAATAGTAAAGCAGTTTGTAAGGGGAAAAAGTGGGTTTTTCATTTTTTTTTTGACATTTTTTTTTTATTAACTTTATTAAACACTTTTTTTTTTCACTTTTTTACTAGTCCCATTAGGGGACTTCACTATGCGATGGTCCGATCGCATTTATAATATATTGCAATACTTTTGTATTGCAGTGTATTACTGCCTGTCCGTTTAAAACGGACAGGCATCTGCTAGGTCAGGGGTCTCAAACTCGGCCGGGTAAGTGGGCCGCATGTAGAAAAAATGGGAAGTTGACGGGCCGCATTACTTTCAAATTTGATACAATACAAAATTATTGTTAATCAATTAGTTATTTGAACTACTATAACACTATATTACTAGAATAATAATACTACATTACTATAATAATAGCGCTAGGTTTAAAATGTGAGATATTTCTCCACGTGCTTATTTCAACAATCCAGCTTTCCAGTTTAAGTGTCGCTAAATGCAGTCCGGCGGCTCAGTTAGCACACGTCAAGATTGGGCATCCCCTTTTTAGATAGTGCCGCAGTGCCCTCTGTGGATGCTGCCGCAGTGCCCTCTGTGGATAATGCAACACACCCCTAGATAAGGCCACAGTGCCCTCTGTAGATAAGGCCACAGTGCCCTCTGTAGATAAGGCCACAGTGCCCTCTGTAGATAAGGCCACAGTGCCCTCTGTAGATAATGCCAATGTCCTCTTCAGATACTGCCACACACCCACTTGTAGATAATGCCACAGTGCCCTCTGTAGAGGCTGCCCCAGTGCCCTCTGTAGAGGCTGCCCCAGTGCCCTCTGTAGAGGCTGCCCCAGTGATGTCAGGGGCTTGCCCAGAGCTGTAGTCCCGGAGCAGAGCCACTTCTGGCACTCTGCCTGGGATTCCAGCTCTGCTCCTGACATCACTGTCCATATATGAACAGAGATGTCAGGGGCAACCCCAGAGCTGGAGTCCCAGGCAGAGCGCTAGTGGGCTCTTCCTGGGACTCCAGCTGTGCTCCTGACATCACTGGGACTCCTGCTCTGGGGAAGCCCCTGACATCATTGTCGATGTATGGACAGCGATGTCAGAGGCTTCCCCAGAGTCCCGGAGCAGAGCCGATAATAGCGCTCTGCCCGGGACTCCGCTATGGGGAAGACCCTGACACACTGTCCATATATGGGCAGCGATGTCAGGGAATTCCATAGAGTCCCGGAGCAGAGCCTGTACTAGCGCTCTGCCCGGGACTCCGGCTCTGGGGAAGCCCCAGACATCGCTGTTCATATGTGGACAGCGATGTCAGGGAATTCCAGAGTCTCGGAGCAGAGCCAATACTAGCGGGCCGCAGATGACAGCCCCAGGGGCCGCATGCGGCCCACGGGCCGCGTGCTTGAGACCCCTGTGCTAGGTCATGCCTGCGGCATGATCTAGCAGGCATTCATTACTGGCAAACCTGGGGGCCTTTATTAGGCCCCCGGCTGCCATTGGAGACACAGACACTCGGCGATCTTATCACCGGGTGTCGGTGGGATGAGAGGGAGCTCTCTCCCTCTCTCCAAAACCACTCAGATGCGGTGCTCGCTATTGAGCACCGCATCTGAGGGGTTAAACGGGTGAGATCTATACTGATATCGATCTCACCCGGCAGAGCCTCTGGCAGCTGAGAGCAGGGAGATTTGACAGCTCCCTGCTCTGTTTACTTATTTCGATGCTGCGACGTAAAAAGTCTATGGCATCGGAATAAGGCCCGTTAGTGACCGACTTAAAAAGACTATGGGCCGGTCACTAACGGGTTAAAACCATTTTTCTCCTAGCTATTACAACAGCCAGGAGAATTTGAGAATTTCAGGCTTTTTCCTATAAAGCCCCTTACTTCACGGTGTTTCCGGACAGAATTATTCTAAGACACCAACCTTCCTTCCTTCCAAAGGTCGTATCAAAGTTTCACTGCCAACAGGAGGTTTCATTACCATCTTTTTTTTCCCCAATCCATCTTCCAGCGAAGAGCAGGAATACCATCACCTGGATGTCAGAAGATGTGTTCTGGGTTACCTTGAAAAAGTCGCCGACTTTAGAAAGACCGGCCATCTACTTGTCGAGTTTCAAGGAAAGAACTAAGGGAAGGCAGCAAGTAAAGCCACTATTGCCCGATGGATTAAGATGGCCATTTCTGCTTGTTTCCAAAACAAGAGTGTTTCACCCCCAGTAGGTCTAAAAGCACATTCTACGAGAGCAGTTTTCACTTCATTGGCTGAAGGGGCATTCACTTCTATTAACCAGATTTGTCGGCAGCTACCTGGGCTAACCCTTTAACCTTCTTTAAACATTACAAACTAGACATATTTCAGACAGGGACTTGTCCTTTGGGCGTAAAGTCCTTTCGGCAGTTGTCCCTCCCTAAATTAAAAATCCTCTGTTATTCCTTCTATGAGTGCCGTTGTGGAGGTGCCAGGAAAAGATAAAAATTACTCTTACCGGTAATTGGATTTTCCGTAAACCTCCACAGGGGCACGGGATTTTCCACCCCATAGGTTGGTTAGTGTGTCACCTAAATATTGAATTATTGTATAGAGGTACTCTGTTATTACTGGATAAGGTATGGAGGAGGGGGCCTTTTATTCCTGTGTCCATGTTGTCTCCTGTCCCTCGAGAGGCGGGGAATCCTCCTCCTATGAGTGCCGTTGTGGAGGTTTACGGAAAATCCAATTACCGGTAAGAGTAATTTTCATCTTTTTTTTCTAAAAAAAAACATGGCATAAAAAGTGTTCAAAAAGTCGCAAGTACCCCAAAATGGTACCAATAAAAACTTGTTTGTCACGCAAAAAACAAGCCCTCCCACAGCGATATCAACTGAAAAATAAAAAAGTTATGGCTGTCAGAAAATGGCGACACAAACATGATTTATTTAGAAAAGAGTATTTTTATTGTGGGAAAGAAGTAAAACGTAAAAAAAACTATATAAATTTGGTATCGCTGTAATCGTATTGACCCGCAGAATAAATGTTTATACTGCAAACAAAACCATTGTAGAATTGCTGTTTTTTTGTTTCCTCGTCTCCCAAAAAATGGAGTAAATAGTAATAAAAAGAAATCGCATTCACCCCAAAATGAAACCAATTAAAACTACAGCTCGTTCAACAAAAAACAAGCCCTCACACAGCTCCATTAATGAAAAAATAAAACATTATGACTCTCAGAACGCAATGATGCAAATTTTTTAGGTCCAGTAGTTTTTTAATAAAAACCCCACATCATGATTTGCTACACCCCACAGGTGGACCCCGAGGATGCACCACAGATGAGGACACTTTAGGGCCTTGTGCTGCTTATAGGGCTAGTGAAGAAGTCAAAGATTAAGCAATACTGGAGTGCAGATATTTTGTACAATACTCCGGATTTATCACATAGCCATGTCCCATGGTACATAAAGCTGGCCATGCACATCGTAGAGATTGTATAACGCTGACTTGCTATCCCGATGTGCAGGCCAGTTGGAAACATTCCCTCAGTTTTAAGAGGCAATTGGGCACTAATAATTGGGAAGGGCCCAAGGACGTCTGCCCCAAAACGTCATCATCTCCCCTGGAAGCGAGGCTTCCTTATTATAACAGGGCAAGACTTTCCCAGCGAAGTTCCCCAAACTGCAAACAAGGGAAGGACCCAAAAAAAGTGCAGAGTGTGTTCCAAAAAGGGTACAAGAAAGGACACCATTTATCAGTGACACCTGCCCAAAAAAACCTGGCCTGTGCATAAAGGATTGCTTCAAAGCGTACCACACCAATTCATGGATTATAAATTTTTTTACTCATTTCCCCCATTATTACATCATCTTATTATGCCCTGATGCACTCTGCCCAGCTTACATATACCCTGATGTACTCTGCCCAGCTTACATATGCCCTGATGTACTCCGCACAGCTTACATATACCCTGATGTACTCCGCACAGCTTACATATACCCTGATGTACTCCGCCCAGTTTACATATACCGTGATGTACTCCGCACAGCTTACATATACCCTGATGTACTCCTCCCAGCTTACATATGCCCCCACATTATAAGCTACCAAGCAAAATCTGCGCTCCAAAAGCCAAATGGCTCTCTTTCTAGGACTGGTAGTGTGCCGAAACAGCAGTTTATGACTACATATGTGTTATCATTGTACTCTGGAGAACGCACTTAACAATTTATGGGGTGTGTGTCTCCAGTGGCACAACAAATTGGTCACTGGTATGGCATATCTGTGGAAAAATTGCAATTTTCAATCTGCAACATCTATTGTGGACTAATTTCTGCAAAACACTTGTGGGGTCAAAATGCTCACAATACCTCTATATGAATTCCTTGAGGGATGTAGTTTCCAAAATGGGGTAATTTTGGGGGTTTCCACTGTACTGGTACCTCAGCCCAATACAACATGGTGTCCGAAAACTAATCTTGTAAAATCCCCACTCTGAAAATCAAATTGCTCTTCTTCCCTTTAGAGCCTTGCTGTGTGTCCAAATAGCAGGTTTGTGACCACATATGGGTTATTGCCTTACTCATGAGAAATTGAGTAGCTAATTTTTGGGTGCCTTTTCCTTGAAAAAGTAAAAATTTGGAGCTAAAACGACATATTATTGGAAAGAAATTAGGTTACACGGCCCAATTCTAATAAAATCTATAAAACACCTGTGGGGTCAAAATGCTCACTACAGCCTTAATTTAATTTGTTGAGGGTTAAAGTCTTGAAATTGGGATCACATCTGGGGAATTTTTAGCGTACTGGTACCTCAGGAAGCTTTGAACATGTGACATGGCCCCCAGAAACCAATACAGCACAATATGTGCTCAAAAAGCCAAATAGCACATCTTCCCTTCTGAGTCCTGCCGTGGGTCCAAACAGCCGTTTATGAGCACATATGGGGTAATTCTATACTCGGGAGAAAATGCTTTACAAACATTGAGGTGCTTTTTTCCTATAGTCCTTGTGAAAATGAAAAACTTCTTTCAAAAATATGCCATGTCCCAATTCTAATAAATGTAGCAAAAACCTGTGGGTTCAAAATGCTCACTATACCCCTAAATTAATTCCTCAAGGGGTGTTGTTTACCAAATGGAGTCACACTTTAGGGGTTTTCACTGTAATGGTACCTCAGAGGCTCTACAATTGCAACATGGCGCCCAGGAATCAATCTAGCAAAATCTGCGCTCCAAAAGCCAAATGGTGCTCCTTCCCTTCTGAGCCCTGCTGTGCGTCCAGGCAGCAGTTTATGGGGTATTTCCCTACTCTGAAGAAGTTGCTTTACAAATGTTGGGGTGCTTTTTCTCCTTTATATGTTAAATGCTGTTTTGAATACTTTGAGGGGTGCAGTTTTTAAAATGGGGTCATTTATGGGTGTGTCCCAAAAATATAGGCTCTTCAAAGCTACTTCTGAACTGGACCCTATAAAAATAGCCTTTTGAATTCTCCCCAAAAATGTGAGAAATTGCTGCTAAACTTATAAGCCTTGCAACGTCCTAGAAAAATAAAAGGACGTTCAAAAAACGATGCCAACATAAAGTAGACACATGGAAAATGTTAATTAATAAAATATTTTGTGTGGTATTACTATCAGTCTTACAAGCAAATACATTTAAATTTAGAAAAATGAAAAATTTTGCACATTTTCTCTAAATTTTGGTGTTTTTCACAAATAACAAATTAATTTATCGACCAAATTTTATCCCTCACATAAAGTACAATATGTCATGAAAAAAAAACAGTCTCAGAATTGCTTGGATAGGTTAAGGCATTCCAGAGTTATTACTACATAAAGTGACATGTCAGATTTGAAAAAAAATGGGGCTGGTCCTGAAGGCCAAAACAAGCTTGTTCTTGAAGGGGTGGGTAAATACTCGTCACAGTTGGGGGGTGAGTTAAAAACAACTGACACCTAGAAAAACCAGCTGACAAACCCTGGGTTAGCGCTGGTAACCCCTCCCAAACCCATCGCCGTTGCTCGATTGACGTCTCGTGGAAAGGATGTTAGAGGAAGCAGGAGACGTTGACGAGGGCGAAGGTGAGGAGTTTAGGAGGGAGGTTGCTGCTGGTAACCCAGTGCACTTCCCTGAAGATTGAACACCCATCGGACACTCAACGCTTCACTAGCATACGACGCATGGCTGAATTAAACATAATTTTCTCAGGTATGCAAGGATTATCATAGCAAACGTGGGGATGTTTGAACTGCTTTCCTCAAGAACTTTTTTTTGTCTTAAAAGTTTACAGGGGTAGAGCCTGCTCATAGATTCCCTTTAACCCCTTAAGGACACAGCCAATTTTGGCCTTGAGAACAGAGCAATTTTTTTTACATTTCCCTCTTTGCATCCCGACGCTCATAACTCTTATTTTTTGTACGACGTAGTTGTATGAGACTTTGTTTTTTGCGGGACGAGTTGTATGTAGGTACCATTTTTTTGGTACAAATACATTATCGTTTAATTTCTATTAATTTTTATTTTGGCGAAAATGCAGAAAAAAGCAGTTCCGCTGCAGTTTTATTTTTATTTTTTTTACACCATACACCGATCATCATAAATAATGTTATACATTTTTTGTACAGGTTGTTATGGTCGGGGCGATACGAAATATGTCTTATTTCATGTTTTGGGACTTATATTTTAAAAAGTTTATTTATTATAAAAAATTTGTGTATTTTTTTTACTTTTTATTTATTTATCATTAATTTTTTTTTACACTCATTTAACTTTTTTTTTTAATCCCATAAAGGGATTTATCATTTTGATTTTGTAACTGTAATGTACTGGCATAGATCTATATGCCAGTACATTAGCCTGTGTACTGATTGTACACAGGCAGTTGTTAGGGCATACCTAACAACAGGAAATATGTTCAGACAGCCCTGGGGTCCTTCAATGGACCCTGGGCTGTCTGGCCATATGAGTTGTGGGCTTTGATCGCATCACAGTTATCTTCTGTGACGCGATCAATGTGCAGTCCCCCCTCTTTGAACGCCGCGATCAGCAGCGTTCAAGGGGTTAACGGCGGAGAGAAGATGTTTCGCTGTAGCTGTGTATTACAGCCGTTGCCCCGCTCTCGATCGCACACACAGAGACGGCAGGGACGGCTGTCACACAGGACGAGTATGCTCGTCCTAATGCGCGAAGTGCTCGCCGCTCAGGATGAGCATACTCGTCCTGTGTCGGCAACCAGTTAAATATGTAAATACTGTAAATATTTTGCAGAGGTATGTTTGAAATGCAAAGCATTTTCTTATAACTAAACAGTAAAAAATAGTTACCGTCAGTTGATTTTGTAAAATAAATTACTTGCCACCGCTGTACATAGGTTTCAACTCTACACAAGCAAAAATTTCATCCTGTTTTTTTGCTAGCAGCAGATGCAAAATCAATTATTCATGACCTTTTATTGTCCTTATTTTGCTTTCCTTTCAAAATTCTTCAGTTTATACACATTGCAGCATATTTTATGGGAGGTCAGTGGTTTACTATTTATTTATCCAGGTATTTAAAGTTATATTTGTGGCATGGCATGCTTGCTGTCATGTGTGGGGCAGCACACTGCCTGTTACTTGCTTACAAGTGTTTTACAATATTGCACAATACTGAGAGACACATTCTGGAGAGATCTGTCTTCAAGGGGTTCTGCAGTCAGTTTTTGAGAGAACTATGTAATATGGTGGCTAAGTACTATAACACTTTGTGTGTACTGTACCAGTCCCTTTATGCTCCCCAAAAGTGGATGAACAGGATTAGAAAAGAATGTCTGCTTTTTTTCAAAAACAGTTCCACACCTGTCCACAGGTTGCAAGTGGTATTACAGTTCAATCTCATTCTCAACCAATGGAACTGCCATCCACACTGCCCACAAGAAAACACCATGTCCATGCAGCACCTATTTCCTTGGTGCATAGACCGTGATGGACAAGGTAAACAAACGGACTTCTGGAATGTTAGCGTGGAAGTAGTCAGAAAAGAGAGTCAAAGTTGACAGGCTTCCAGAGGGTTGTCAGGGTGCCTGCACAGTGCCATAAGCAATTTGAAAAAATATTAAATCACAATCGGAAAACCCTTTTAATGCCTGTTTTCGTGGTCATCTTGGGTAGTGGAGGGCGTTAATGACTGCTTCCTTAGTGGTCTAAGATAGTAAATGCATGATTGGTAGCTTCCCTGATGGTCTAAGGTAGGGAAGGGGTTGTCCGGGCACGGGGCAGTCTTTCATAATGATAAACCAGGATTCACCGGGATAGGTCCTCAGTATATGATCGGTGGTGGTCCGACACCCAGATCCTGCACCGATCAGCTGCCTCTGGACACCGGATGTCCGTGCCGGAAGCAGGTGGCTCTGGTCACAGTATAGCGGCCGTGCTGCAGCTCTGCTCCTATTCAAGTGAATAGGAGCAGAGTTATAGTTCTGTACCATCGCCGCTATGCAGTGTACAGAGCCATCTACTTCTGACACCAGCCGCTGCATAACATCCGGTGCCCAGAGGCAGCCATAAGAGCTGAACGGTTCAGGGTCCGGGTGTCTGACCCCCACCGATAATATACTGATGACCTATCCTGTGGAGACGCCCACCGATCGCTAAAACGAAGCTGCAGAATCGCTCGGGTGAGCGCTGAGCCCCGTAGTTTCTAATCGGCTTTTCTCGGAAAGCCGATATAACACAGTACAGGCTCAATAGAAAGTCTATGGGCCCGTACACGGTTACATTGGCTTTTCTCGGAAAGCCAATCAGAAACGAAACGGCTCAGTGCTCACTAGTCTGCTTCTGCTGCTTCATTTTAGCGATCATTAGGGGTCTCAGTGCCCGGAACCCCACTTATCAAAACGTCTGACATATCACTGATATGTCAAAAGTTTTGTGAAAGTTTAGTTACCCTTTAAAGTTATCATGTAATATATTCTCCAGAGCTGCTCTAAAGGAAAGTACAAGCCCTGCTTTAAATATGTTCTAATATGAATTATTGATGGTACTAACAGAAATGTAACTTTGTTATAAATATCTATATATGTTTATTGTATTACTAGCTTTGTAACTGTTTATATCAAATGTTTCAGAGATCTAGATTGTGTCTGATTATGTTAATGTATTACCATGTTACAGCTGTAATTCTCTATCCTTACACTTCATACTCTGTTATTTTCTTGGTTAAGCAAGTGTTAACATGCAACAACAAAGCCGATCTGTGTCTGACATATTAAACTCAGACTTTGATGCTGATAGCTGTGACATATTATCTGGTAATTCCTGTTCACAGAGGAAACCCCAGCAGGAATAATTTTGGCATTTCCTTCCTATGCACAGACACATGATGGGATAGTGATCTACACATTGCCTTCTTTCATTACATAGTAAGGGCTTATTCAGACGATCGCTGAAATCGCCCGTGTGAGGGCCGTTTTTTTTTTTTTAAGGGTGGTCACGCGGCTTCATGCATTTCTATGAGGCTATCCACGCGGCCGTTGTTTTAAAGGACAGTGTGAACGGACCGTGAAAAAATAGGACATATCCTATTTTTGCCTGTTTTCACGGACCCCTCAATAGACAAGTCCCACACAAATGCAAATTGGCTGTGAAAAATGGCTGCTTTTCACAGCCAATTTGACACCCATTCATCTGTATAAGGACATATTTGAAGATCTTTCATAGACTTCATCCACAGATGCAGCATTGTTCCATCACGTGTTGCAGCAGTTTCAAGCCTTCTTTTATCTGGGTAGCTCCTATACACATAGTATTTTCAGCTTCCCAATTCATAAACACAATGCCAGAAATACTATCGTGAAGTTTGGCGATGATGACACTATGGGGCAGATTCAATAATACGGTCAAGAATTTTTTAATTTGGCGCATGGTACGCCACACCCATTTCCCAGTAAGCAACCCCTCTGCAAAAAGTGTTTGAAACACTTTATAAATGGGGCGCACCTAATATTGCCAGAATTCTGGCACATTTTGATAAGTAAGTCTGCCACTATGTTGTTTTTTACCATAATTGCAGGGATAAAGTGGACCACCTTTTTGGAGTATTACAATGCAAGATGGACTTGCAAACAATAAGAGAATAACAGCGCATCTTCAACTGGTACTTTTGTGGGCTTTCCACTCCTTGTACTCTGTCTTACTACATTTGATTCAATGGGTTGTCTCATGAGGACAACACATTTTCATATTCCATATTTGGTCCATTGAAATCAATGGTAATGAAAACTGAAAGCTATGGTTTCCGTTCACGGGTTCCTCTGACGAAAATATCTGACGGGACCCATGAACGGAAACCTGACATGGCTTGTGCCCCAACAGGACTTAGGCTGTTTATTACACTGGCATTGTGGCTTTTGTTTTTATAGGAGCCATGATGTATAAGACAGATTATTATTTTGGACAGGTTACCGCAGCATGGTACACCATTCTGGCTGTCAAGCATCAATGAATACCTGACAGAAAAGAACTAATACAAGTGTGAACAGAGCCTTACTTACAGAAAAAGGATTTATCCATTTCCATATGTCCACTTCTTACTTGTCACTTAATGGCTTCTATTGTAATATTAGGCAAAGGGAGCATGAGTAAACACACTATACTATATAAATATGGCACAATACAAGGACAATAGCGACTCGAGAAAAATGTCTGCGTCAATTTTTATCAATATGCAATGATAACCACTGTGACATTATATGATACAAAATAAAAACCATACAGATAGCACATTGGACAGGACAATCCATAAGGCTCTATACTGGCCAACCAATATTATTGCCATTACAGCTTTCCATAAACGTGCAGTAAGTAGTTATTCAGTAATGCATTAGCAGGGAGGCATCAATGGACATACTTTGTCAGAGCGGTCATGGCAGCCAGGTTGGTTAGCACCCTGTTTTCCCCAAAATAGAGATAACTGAGAAACGGTGAAATGTTCAAACATTGCATCGGTGCCCAAGGATATCGTGCCACTTCATGCCAGTGGGATCATACAGTCTGCATCTGTCTACTAGATTATATAGATTATGCAATGCCAAGATGAATATTTTGTGGACATTTTAATAGTAAAATAAATATTGAAAACCAGGAACACTTTGATCCTGGTGACTGGTTCGCTTTTCAAGCGTTTGTGTATAATATAGTTGGGTTTATTTGCTAAAACAACAGTTTATTTTATTTGTTATAGTGCAAGTGTATTTATTTATTCATTTACTCATTAATTTTAGAAAGGACTGCTATTGCCCTAATTCAATCACTAGATGGCGCCGCCATCACACAGAATATTGTGGAGAAGGCACGACCTGTTAGTAGAAGTTTGAATAATAAAAGAATTAAACCAGTGAAATTATTTGTTTTAAAAAAAATATACATACAATAGGGTCCAGAAGTATTCGGACAGTGACACAATTATCATGATTTAGGCTCTGTACATCACGATGGATTTGAAACAAAGCATTTGTCGTGTCCGACGCGTGTACATGATCAAAAAGTTGTAGATACTCCAAGACGGTGCCGTTGAAAACTTCAACTCGTCCAACAAAATACCTCATACAGCTATGTTGACAGAAAAATAAAGATTTCAGAATGTGGAGATGAGGAAACAAAAAAGAAATAGCTGCATCCTTAATCTGCATCTATCAGTGAAGAGCATTAAATGACAGTAATGATTCCGGGTCCATCCGACAACTATCACGCTGAGCTTCAGGAACTGAGGGAGAGGGAGCATTCTGAAACCACCACCTTAAAGGAAAGGGGTCATACATTTTTTTTTTTTTTATTTAAATATTTTATTTCACATTATTTTATTTACACTTTATTTTTATGGGGGCTGCCATTTTTTTATTGCGTCTGTGTATGTGTCTCTTCACGACACATACACAGACGCAATATCGCAGCTACAGGGCATAGGAAATAGGGTCGGGAGCTGACTATCGCCAATGCTTCTGCCGTTCTGACTGAACTGCGCATGCTCGTGTGTATGGGAGAGTGCTTGTGGGATTGGAGTGGAGGTGCATTCTATATGCAAACTTTTTTTTCCGCTGGACCTATTGGACTACATCTTAGATTCGGTGGACTACTGCGATGATCTACGTTTGTTTTTTTTTTAAATAAAATGGTTAACGAGGGTCTTGTGGGGGAGTTTTTATTTCAATAAAAGTATTTTCTTATGTCTATTTTTTTAATACTTTATTAGTACCTTAGTAATGGCAGTTGTCTCATTGACAGCACCCATTACTAAAGGCGGGGCTTAGTGTTAGCCAGTAAAAAGGCAAGCACTGACCCCCCATTATTAGCCTGGTACTCACCGCCACCAGGGGTATCGGGAAGAGCCAGGTACAATCCAGTATTCTACCATCTGGAGCCACGGTCAGGCACAGGGGCGGCCGCAGGCTGGTATGAGGTTGGGAAGGGCCAAAAACCATGGCCCTTCCCATCCTGGTAATAATAGGCTGCAGCTGCTTTATTGTATCTGGTTGGTTATGAAGAATGGGGGGAACCCTGTGTCGTTTTCTATTTTAAAAATTAATAAAATAACGTGGGACCCCATTTTAAGATCAGCCAAGGTCTAAATAGAACTCAATATTGTCATCATTCTTTGTTGTATTCGGTTAACTTACCTAGCTCTAAAAAATATTTCAACCCCTATTTCTCTGACCTAATTTGAGTTCCTGTATAACTATATATAGCTAAAATGTAGGAATAACATTTGAGGATTTCTAACATTCCCAAGAAATCAGCACTGAATGTTATGGTACAGAATCTGCTCTTCAGTGTCAAGAGGTGAAGGAACCAAGAGGTGTAAAGATTCTTTCTGCGTAAACATAGTACTGAAATACAGTAAAGGCTCTGCACAAAACCAAGGCTGTTGGTATAGCAACAGCTGCTTGCCTTGCTTTTTATTACCATGCAGATTATATTGCGGGGACATAATGTACATAGAAGTCCTGATCAGAATCATTCAAAGCGAAAGGCAGCAGCTTCCATTACCCCTGGAGTGCTGTTAATAATACAGGGGTCCCCGTAAACAACCATACAGCAACAGCCCTGAACAACAAAGCATGCAGGTGCAGGGGGGGTCAGACTTTTCAGACAGACAATACCATCTGCAACTTTATTAGCACGGAAGGTTCCATATCGATGTCCAGGCTTTGTTTTCATGCTAATGAAATTTCTCAATAATATACTAATGTAATACAGTTTCCTTCATAACCCTGGCCTGTGCGCCCTTTGATTTACTTACCATTCAGAAAAAAATAGTTGGCTGGATCACAATACAAAAGTAATTTGTTGTTTTAACGGCTTGTGTTCATTTAGCTAAATACTTAGGCTGGGTTCACACACCCTATTTACGAATGTAATTCGGGCATTTTAGCCTCGAATTACGTCCGAAAATACGGCTCCAAAGCGTCGGCAAACATCTGCCCATTCATTTGAATGGGTTTTACGATGTTCTGTGCCGACGGTCATTTTTTTTTACGCGCCGCTGTCAAAAGATGGCGCATAAAAAAGACCCCCGCATCAAGGAAGTGCATGTCACTTCTTGAGACGTAAATGGAGCCGTTTTTCATTGGCACCATTGAAAAACAGCTCCAATTACATCCGTAATTGCCGCCGCGAAAAACGCGAGTACGAGCAATTACGTCTGAAATTCAGGAGCTGTTTTCTCCTGAAAACAGCTCCGTAATTTCAGCCGTATTGGACGATGCCGTGTGAACATACCCTTAATGTTACACAAGTTTTGTAGAAATGAAATCCTGGGATCTTGTTGAGCGGTGCTGTGTGTTTTGCTTTACACACACTTGACCATACAACTTAAGCTCTGTACACCAGAGCATCAGGACTTTAGTTTATAACACCATGAAGCTGTGACCGATCCTTTTGCTGACCGACTCAAATGACCTCATTGACTCAATGGATTCCGTTGAGGTTCTGATATCTTGGACAGCAAGGATGTCACTGAAGACTGCAATATTCTTGCAGTCAAAATTATACCTGGAATAAATCCACTTTGCTTTCCATCTGACTTGAAGTCCTGGTGCCGTCTCTGTGTTCTATGCTTTTCTCTATTTCAAAAGAAGGGGGAATTGATTCATCCCCGGGTGACGAGCACATGGCCTGATTTTCTGTTATTGTGGAGTGCTGTGTTCATCTATTTGCAGGACTGTAATATATATATATATATATATATATATATATATATATATAATGACTAATCCTGTAAAAAAAAAAAAATGCCGTTTTGCACTTTGGCATGAGTTTGAGAAGTTATTCTGGCTCTGCTTAAACTGGTGTTATGGCGACCATTTCAACCAGAAGCCATGATGCTATTCTGGATTCATCGTAAGACAGACCCAAACGGCTACTAATGGGTCACATTGACTTATAACAGGGTCCGTGCATGCTGCGCCATTCTTGCTATCAAAAGTGCAGGAAACTCGGTTGATAAGTCAACTAGAGGAGATGCTAAGCTGGACCTGGTCTGGTCTTATAGACCATATCAGATGTTGAGGTCCGGGAGCACTTGGGCAACAATGACCATAATATATATATATATATATATATATATATATATATATCTATATCTATATCTATATAGTTGTTAATTTTTTTACAAATTTTTTGGGGTTTGTGTTGCCATATTCGGAGACAAAAATAGACGAGGCGACAGAACTTCCAATGTGTATCCCCTTTAATCACCCGTGCAACGTTTCAGTCCAACAGGACCTTTCTCAAGCATGCTTGAGAAAGGTCCTGTTGGACTGAAACGTTGCACAGGTGATTAAAGCGAATACACATTGGCAGTGCGGTCTCCTTGTCTATTTTTGTCTACCTGGTATCGAGGACCAGGTCCTGTTGAGGCGTGCACCCACTTCTGGTCCAGTGCTGTGATATATCTCTCTTCTTTGGCCATATTCGGAGACAATGTTTTTATTTTTCCATCAATTGAGTGGTGTGAGGGCTTGTTTCTTGCGGGGCAAGATGTCGTTTTTATTGGCACCAATTGATTACTTTTTCTTATGAGCTAATGTAACCAAAAACCCAGCAATTCTGAAGGTTTTTTGTTGTTTTTTTCAAGGCAGTTACTGTAGAGGCCCCCCCCCCCCCACCCCTACATTATTTCAGGAGCAATTTTTTTTTTTTTAATTTTTAATATATTTTTTTGAATATTTAAAAAACCTGACTGTTTTACTTTTTAGTCTCCATAGGGGGATTTAAACAAGCAATCATTTGATCATAGGTACCATAAACTGCAAAATGTATTGCTTTCGATACTGTACCACACAACAGACTTGTACTGGAGCTACAAAGGCAGGGACCGGGGGACAATATATGCATGTGGGTAAATGAATTGGTAAAGGGACAGAAAACAAAGTTGTTGTAAAAGGTACTTACTCAAAATGGGCTAAAGTCAGCTGACGATGCAAAATGTTGTAAGATACTTAAAGCTTAGCTTGAGCGTAAAATACTACATAAATACCTAGATAAGTTGGCAGCATGGGCAAAAACACGGAAGATGAAATTTAACGTTGGTGAAGGTAAAGTATTGCACCTAGGCCACAGTTATAGTATTAATGCATATACATTAAATGGAATAAAACTGGGGATAACGGAACAAGAGTAGTACCTTGTTATTCTGGTTGCAAATAAGCTAAGCAGCAGCACTCGATGTCAAGCAGCAGCTGCAAAAGCAAATAGGATTTTAGGGTGTATGAAAGAGATAAAACCTTGTGATTCAAATATTACCCCTCTATAAATCCCTTGTAAGGCCACATCTTGGATATGAAATTCCGTTTTGGGCTCCACATTGTAAAAAAAGATATAGAAGAGCTGGAGAGGGTTCGAATACAGGCGACTAGAATATTAAATGGGATGGGAGGTTCAGCTTGAAAAAAAAGACGCCTTATAGGTGATCTTATTAAGAGTATGTGCACACACACTAATTACGTCCGTAATTGACGGACGTAATTCGGCCGCAAGTCCCTCCCGGACCGAACACAGTGCAGGGAGCCGGGCTCCTAGCATCATAGTTATGTACGATGCTAGGAGTCCCAGCCTCGCTGCAGGACAACTGTCCCGTACTGTAATCATGTTTTCAGTACGGGACAGTTGTCCTGCAGCGAGGCAGGGACTCCTAGCATCGTACATAAGTATGCTGCTAGGAGCCCGGCTCCCTGCACTGTGTTCGGTCCGGGACTTGCGGCCGAATTACGTCCGTCAATTACGGACGTAATTAGTGTGTGTGCACATACCCTAACATGTATATGTGTGGTCAATACAAAGAACTAGCACATAATTTATTCTTTTCAAGGACTTTACAAAGGACCAGGGGACATTCATTGCTTGTGGAGGAAAGACGTTTCAGACATCATTATAGGAAAGTGTTCTTTACACTTAGAGTAGTCAAACTATAGAATGGATTTAAACTATAGAATACCCCAAGAGTTAGCGATGGCTGGTACTAGTTCAGCATTTAAAAAAAGGACCAGATCATTATTTACGGACTAATGGCATTAAGGGTTATAATCAATCTAGCAATGAATGACGTATAATTGATAGAGAAATGTCGGACTTAATGTACCTGCATCGTTTTTAACCCCTGATGAAATGCTCTACAGAATATGTGAACAGACCGTACAATAACGCACTAACATTGACAGCAAACATTCACATTTAAAGCTTTTATTTTGAAAAATAAAATACAAAAAGGTCAACAAAGTTGTAAATGTACATTTTCTTCTCAAACCCCATTCCCAACCCAACAACATTGGATATTTTTTTTTAAATAATTGAAAAGAAATGTGTATTCTTTATGTACACTCAGGGTCTCGAGCCTGATCCTATTAATGTTTTTGAGTTTTGCGCAATCACTCTAGATATTTCCTGACAGAATACATTATATTCTTGACTTAAGGTTTCAAACTGTAAAAGCAATTACATGAAATACACTTTTAGCATGCTCTTGTCGCTGCCAGAGAACATTGCAGAGCAGTGACAGGAATGTTTAGGCTCTTTCTCCATGAATGATTTTCAACGGCGCGGGGGGGGGGGGGGGGGGGCGATTTGTCCATTTAAAAGCTATGATGGAGTGTGACTGGTGCGACTTCCTAAATACATTTCATTGAAAATTATTTTTGCTTTTTCAGATACCTCTGCTTTGTATTCTGTATACAGAGCAGATGTATCGTTCGTGAAGATTTGAATCTGTGAGGTCTGCGGGACTGACGAGTTCACGGTCAGCCAGTCAGGATCCACCTGTTATTGATCACATCTAAGTTATGAACTTAGATGTGATCGTTAACAGCTCGATCGCACGGACACTGAACCCATCAGTGCCGCTGACCTGACAGATACGTGTTTCAGTGCAGAATACAGAATACAAAGCAGCTGTATTTAAAAAAAGTTAAAATAATGAAAAAAAAAAAAGTATTTAGGAAGTGCCACCAATCACACTGATGGACAATTTTATATAAAAACAACAAATTTCAAAAGGTGTACATAGCCTTTAAATAACCAGCGTTTTTCTTCTCTTTCACAATAACACAAAGTATTGTAAGTGATTCGTCACCGACACCTTCAGCAAGGTGGCAACTACATTTAAGAATGAAGGCCATGCTGTACATTACACAATGCCATTATCTTCAGATCCAAGTAATCACAAGTGTTTGTGGCCAGACTCCCCTACCCTTATACAATGAGCGTTTAGATTAGGGGCCCTATTACACGGGTAAATATAATGCTCGGTAAAGAAGCGGCGATCCACAATACAGCTTGTCAAATCGGTGCTCATTTGCTCCATTCAATACGATAATATGATAGTTTGTCCCCATGCATTTGCATCTTTTCGGCAGTACATTCCATATTTACACAGGGAGATATGCTGCAGACAAGCATTTGCTCTTTTGTCGGCTGATCGCTTGTTCGCCCGATCATTGGCCTGGGTAAAAGGGCCTCTAAGGTCTATACATTAGACGCATGTCGACCGAATCCGCTGATTTCGTCTGAACCAAAAGACTACCTAATGTATATGGCGGTGTCCTGACTCTCCCCCGACAGCAGATGTTGGGGGAGGGAAGGGTCGGGCACGTTGGAGTCCAACATGGCCGATTCTTTTGTTTGCAAGGAAACAACCTGTTGCCAAAAAGGAGTCTGGCAGTGGTTTTCTCCTTATCGCTATTGAGAACACATAAATGCTTGGCCGAGCCAAGCGTTCATGTGTATGGGGGAGTCAGGCGGAATAGCTGTCCGATAAACGAGTTTGTCAGCTATCTGAAATGTATGGCCAGCTGTAAATACACGTTTACATCATTTCAACAGTATGACAGATTTTCTGCACAAAAAAAACGGTTAGTATCATGGGATATACAATGCATTTGGAAAGCCTTCAGACCCTTTCATTTTTTTTTCACATTTTGTTATGTTGAGGCCTTTTGCTAAAACAAAATCCACGTTTTTCCCCATTGTTCTGCACTCAATACCCCATAATGACGAATTAAAAGAATTGTAGAAATGTTTGCAAATTTATTAAAAATAAGAAACTCAAATTTTGCATGGACATAAGAATTCCGACCCTTTGCTATGTCACTTGAACTATAGCTTTGGGAGCCTCCCATTTCTCTAGATCATCTTTTAAATATTCCTCCACCTGTGGTAAATTCATTTGATTGGACATGATTTGGAAAGACCCCTGTCTATATAAGGTCTCACGGCTGACAATGCAGATCAGAGCAAAAACCAAGCCATGAGGAGGAAATAACTGCCTGTAGAGCTCAGAGACAGGATTATGTGGAGGGACAGATCTGGAGAAGGGTACAAAAACATTTCTGCTGCACTGAAAGTTCCCAAGAGCACAGTGGCCTCCATAATTCCTAAATGGAAGAAGTTTGGAACAACCAGGACAGTTTCTACAGCTGGCAGTTCCACCGAACTAAGTAATCAAGGGAGAAGGGCCTTGGTAAGAGAGGTGACAAAGAACCCAATGGTCACTCTGGCTGAGCTCCAAATATCCTGTGTGCAGAATGGAGAAACTTCCAGACGGTCAACCATCACTATAGCACTCGACCAATCAGGACTTTATGGCAGAGTGTCCAGAAAGAAATCTATCCTCAGTGAAAGACACATGAAAGCCCGCCCGGAGTTCTATGGTCTGATGAAACTAACAATGAACGTTGTGGCCTCAATTCTAAGGTCATGTCAGGAAGAAACCAGACACTGCTCATCACTTGCCCAATACCATATCTACAGGGCAGAATGATGGTGTGGTGGTGTTTTTCAGCGGCTGGGACACGGAAATTGGTCAGGGTTGAGGGAAAGATGAATGGAGCAAAGTACAGAGATATTCTTAATGGAGACCTAATTCAGAGTGCTCTGGGCCTCAGACTGGGCCGAAGTTTCACCTTCCAACAAGACAATGACCCTAAGCACACAGGAGTGGCTTAGGGACAACGCTGATTGTCCTTGAGTGGCCCAGCCAGAGCCCTATTGAACATCTCTGGAGAGACCTGAAAATGGCTGTCCACCGACGGTACCCCACCCAGCCTGACAGAGCTTGATGGAATCTGCAAAGAAGAATGTCAGAAAATCCAGGTGTGCAAACCTAGTGGCATCCTACCCAAGAAGACTGGAGGCTGTTATCACTGTCAAAGGTGCTTCAACTTAGTACTGATTAAAGGGTCTGAATACTTATGTCAATGCAATATTTTAGTTTTTCATTTTCAATAAATGGGCAAAGATTACTAACATTCTGTGTTCACTTTGTCATTATGGGGTATTGAGTGCAGAATGATGGGGAAAACGTGAATTTTTATTTTAGCACAAGACCTCAATATAACATATATATGTGAAAAAATTGAAAGGGTCTGAAGACTTTCCAAATGCATTGTATGTGTTTGCATTGTCCTTGATGTATTTTTTTTGCTCCATTATAAAAGTTAATGCTATGTAACATTTACCTCTAACCAACATAAGCATGAACAAGAAGTGTTCTGAACGATGGTGTTAGGGTATGTGTACACGATAACTGCAATTACGTCTGAAAATACGTAGCTGTTTTCAAGCGAAAACAGCCCCTGATTTTCAGACGTTTTTTGAGCAACTCGCGTTTTTAGCTGCGTTTTTTGGTCCGTTTTTGGAGCGGTTTTCATTGGAGTCTATGAGAAAACGGCTCCAAAAACGTCCAAAGAAGTGTCCTGCACTTCTTTGACGAGGCTGTCATTTTACGCGTCGTCGTTTGACAGCTGTCAAACGACGACGTGTAAATGACAGGTCGTCGGCACAGTACGTCGGCAAACCCATTCAAATGAATGGGCAGATGTTTGCCGACGTATTGTAGCTCTATTTTCAGGTGTAAATCGTAGCATAATACGCCTCGTTTACGCCTGATAATAGGTCGTGTGAACCCAGCCTTATAGATCATGCTTCAAACTGATAATCTCTAGTACAGTAGACTTAAAGCGACCCTGCAGTCCCGGGACAGCATTTTACATTTGATGGTGTATATGGAGTAATAATATTTGATGCCCTACAGCTGTGCGCCTCTGAAGCGGATTCGCCGTTTTAGGGTCCCTTCTGTGCTATCCCAAAATGGCTGCAGCGCTTCTTAGACACTCCCACTGTTCACGGATTGGCCAGAGCTGCCCATGTGAGCAGTTCTGTTCAATCCGTGGACAGAGGGAGTGTTAGACTGAGAAGCAATGTGGCCATTTTGAGACAACACAGAGGGAACCCTAAAATGGCATAGGGGACAACTGGGGGGAACCAGATAATATTACGCCATATACCTCATCACATTTATAATTTTGTCCTGAGACCGGGGGGGGGGGGGGGATGGGGTTTGCTTTAACCATTATTGTTAATGATTGTATAATTTTTCACATCATTAACGATAATCTATAAGGCCACATTAAAGGGGCTTTATGTAAATAAAGCTGCTTTTTATAATGATAAGTACGGCAACTTTCTATGTGTGTGTTTCGAGGCGACTATTTTGTGTGGTTTTCTGCAATAAATGCGAAACCCACTGCAGTTAACATACCATTTTCGCTAATGATTTGCAACACTGCATTTACATTTTTTTTCAGAATTTTGCGATAATCATGGCAAAAAAACACCTACAAAACCAAAATCTACCCACATATGCACGACTTATTACAGTATCAGCGCTCTTTCTTACAATGCACCCTGCAGCTGTATGAGCAGCACATGGTCAGGACAAGTTTTGTGCCTCTGAAAAATCTGGAATATGGTGACATTAAACAATGTATATCAGAAAGTTGAATAACTTTTCACCTCAAATTAATTTTATGAATACATAAAACACAAGAATCCCACTAATAGCTGCACTGTGTTAATTTACAACAATGATAAAAATGAAATCATTCCTTGACATGAAATAATATATAAAAATGAAGAGTTTCCATGCATAAGTCTTATGGAATCACGATTTGCCGATTGCTCGGTGTAAATGGCGTTTTATGCTGTTTATCTAAATCTACGGAGATAAAACAATGACACTATACATGTTTGTCGCTTCTTTGTG